>NC_139984.1:2101006-3301006 GCF_963993115.1 Abramis brama | reverse complement strand
ATAAGTTCAAAAGGTCAGATATGGACATCTATATGGCATATGAAGCATCAGAAGGAATCTATGAGTATGTATAGAAAGCCCAAGATTGAGGACTCTTTGGCCAGAAATATGTTCAGGAGGTCAAAAGGGGACCTCTGTATAGCTGATTTATCATCAAAAGGAGTCTATAACTTTATTTGGTTTGAAAATTTTTTAGGACACTTTGACCACAAATGAGTTCAAAAGGTCAGATATGGACATCTATATGGCTTATGAAGCATCAGAAGGAGTCTATGAGTATGTATAGAAAACGCAAGATCGAGGACTCTTTGGCCAGAAATATGTTCAGGAGGTCAAAAGGGGACCTCTGTATAGCTGATTTATCATGAAAAGGAGTCTATAACTTTATATAGTTTGAAAAAATGTTAGGACACTTTGACCACAAATAAGTTCAAAAGGTAAGATATGGACATCTATATGGCTTATGAAGCATCAGAAGAAGTCTATGAGTATGTATAGAAACCCCAAGATCAAGGACTTTTTGGCCAGAAATATGTTCAGTAGGTCAAAAGGGGCCCTCCTTATAGCTGATTTATCTTTAAAAGGAGTCTATAACTTTATATAGTTTGAAAAATTTTAGGACACTTTGACCACAAATAAGTCCAAAAGGTCAGATATGGACATCTATATGGCTTATGAAGCATCAGAAGGAGTCTATAAGTATATATAGAAAGCCCAAGATCGAGGACTCTTTGGCCAGAAATATGTTCTGGAGGTCAAAAGGGGACCTCTGTATAGCTGATTTATCATCAAAAGGAGTCTATAACTTTCTATAGTTTGAAAAAATGTTAGGACACTTTGACCACAAATAAGTTCAAAAGGTCAGATATGGACATCTATATGGTTTATGAAGCATCAGAAGGAGTCTATGAGTATGTATAGAAAGCCCAAGATTAAGGACTCTTTGGCCAGAAATATGTTCAGGAGGTCAAAAGGGGACCTCTGTATAGCTGACATAATCAAAAGGAGTCAATAACTTTATATAGTTTGAATTTTTTTTAGGACACTTTGACCACAAATAAGTTCAAAAGGTCAGATATGGACATCTATATGGCTTATGAAGCATCAGAAGGAGTCTGAGTATGTATAGAAAGCCCAAGATCGAGGACTCTTTGGCCAGAAATATGTTCTGGAGGTCAAAAGGGGACCTCTGTATAGCTGATTTACCATCAAAAGGAGTCTATAACTTTCTATAGTTTGAAAAAATGTTAGGACACTTTGACCACAAATAAGTTCAAAAGGTCAGATATGGACATCTATATGGTTTATGAAGCATCAGAAGGAGTCTATGAGTATGTATAGAAAGCCCAAGATCAAGGACTCTTTGGCCAGAAATATGTTCAGGAGGTCAAAAGGGGACCTCTGTATAGCTGACATCATCAAAAGGAGTCTATAACTTTATATAGTTTGATTTTTTTTTAGGACACTTTGACCACAAATAAGTTCAAAAGGTCAGATATGGACATCTATATGGCTTAAGAAGCATCAGAAGGAGTCTATGAGTATGTATAGAAGGCCCAAGATTGAGGACTCTTTGGCCAGAAACATGTTCATGAGGTCAACAGTGGACCTTTTTATAGCTGATTTATCATCAAAAGGAGTCTATAACTTTCTATAGTTTGAAAAAATGTTAGGACACTTTGACCACAAATAAGTTCAAAATGTCAGATATGGACATCTTATGGCTTATGAAGCATCAGAAGGAGTCTATGAGTATGTATAGAAAGCCCAAGATCGAGGACTCTTTGGCCAGAATTATGTTCATGAGGTCAAAGGGGCCCTCTGTATAGCTGATTTATCATCAAAAGGAGTCTATAACTTTATGTAGTTTGAATTTTTTTTAGGACATTTTGATCACAAATAAGTTCAAAAGGTCAGATATGGACATCTATATGGCTTATGAAGCATCAGAAGGAGTCTATGAGTATGTATAGAAAGCATAAGATTGAGGACTCTTAGGCCAGAAATATGTTCTTGAGGTCAAAAGGGAACCTCTGAATAGCTGATTTATCATCAAAAGGAGTCTATAACTTTCTATAGTTTGAAAAATTTTGAGGACACTTTGACCACAAATAAGTTCAAAAGGTCAGATATGGACATCTATATGGCATATGAAGCATCAGAAGGAATCTATGAGTATGTATAGAAAGCCCAAGATTGAGGACTCTTTGGCCAGAAATATGTTCAGGAGGTCAAAAGGGGACCTCTGTATAGCTGATTTAACATCAAAAGGAGTCTATAACTTTATTTGGTTTGAAAAATTTTTAGGACACTTTGACCACAAATAAGTTCAAAAGGTCAGATATGGACATCTATATGGCTTATGAAGCATCAGAAGGAGTCTATGAGTATGTATAGAAAGCCCAAGATCGAGGACTCTTTGGCCAGAAATATGTTCTGGAGGTCAAAAGGGGACCTCTGTATAGCTGATTTATCATCAAAAGGAGTCTATAACTTTATATAATTTGAATTTTTTTTAGGACACTTTGACCACAAATAAGTTCAAAAGGTCAGATATGGACATCTATATGGTTTATGAAGCATCAGAAGGAGTCTATGAGTATGTATAGAAAGCCCAAGATCAAGGACTCTTTGGCCAGAAATATGTTCAGGAGGTCAAAAGAGGACCTCTGTATAGCTGATTTATCATCAAAAGGAGTCTATAACTTTATATAATTTGAATTTTTTTTAGGACACTTTGACCACAAATAAGTTCAAAAGATCAGAAATGGACATCTATATGGCTTAAGAAGCATCAGAAGGAGTCGATGAGTATGTATAGAAGGCCCAAGATTGAGGACTCTTTGACCAGAAACATGTTCATGAGGTCAAAAGTGGAAATTTCTAGAGCTGATTTATCATCAAAAGGAGTCTATAACTTTCTATAGTTTGAAAAAATGTTAGGACACTTTGACCACAAATAAGTTCAAAATGTCAGATATGGACATCTTATGGCTTATGAAGCATCAGAAGGAGTCTATGAGTATGTATAGAAAGCCCAAGATTGAGGACTCCTTGGCCAGAATTATGTTCATGAGGTCAAAAGGGGCCCTCTGTATAGCTGATTTATCATCAAAAGGAGTCTATAACTTTCTATAGTTTGAATTTTTTAAGGATATTTTGATCACAAATAAGTTCAAAATGTCAGATATGGACATCTATATGGCTTATGAAGCATCAGAAGGAGTCTATGAGTATGTATAGAAAGCATAAGATTGAGGACTCTTAGGCCAGAAATATGTTCTGGAGGTCAAAAGGGAACCTCTGTATAGCTGATTTATCATCAAAAGGAGTCTATAACTTTCTATAGTTTGAAAAAATGTTAGGACACTTTGACCACAAATAAGTTCAAAAGGTCAGATATGGACATCTATATGGCTTATAAAGCATCAGAAGGAGTCTATGAGTATGTATAGAAAACGCAAGATCGAGGACTCTTTGGCCAGAAATATGTTCAGTAGGTCAAAAGGGGCCCTCTGTATAGCTGATTTATCTTTAAAAGGAGTCTATAACTTTATATAGTTTGAAAAATTTTAGGACACTTTGACCACAAATAAGTTCAAAAGGTCAGATATGGACATCTATATGGCTTATGAAGCATCAGAAGGAGTCTATGAGTATGTATAGAAAGCCCAAGATCGAGGACTCTTTGGCCAGAAATATGTTCTGGAGGTCAAAAGGGGACCTCTGTATAGCTGATTTATCATCAAAAGGAGTCTATAACTTTCTATAGTTTGAAAAAATGTTAGGACACTTTGACCACAAATAAGTTCAAAAGGTCAGATATGGACATCTATATGGTTTATGAAGCATCAGAAGGAGTCTATGAGTATGTATAGAAAGCCCAAGATCAAGGACTCTTTGGCCAGAAATATGTTCAGGAGGTCAAAAGGGGACCTCTGTATAGCTGACATCATCAAAAGGAGTCTATAACTTTATATAGTTTGATTTTTTTTCAGGACACTTTGACCACAAATAAGTTCAAAAGGTCAGATATGGACATCTATATGGCTTATGAAGCATCAGAAGGAGTCTATGAGTATGTATAGAAAGCCCAAGATCAAGGACTCTTTGGCCAGAAATATATTCAGGAGGTCAAAAGGGGACCTCTGTATAGCCGATTTATCATAAAAAGGAGTCTATAACTTTATATAGTTTGAAAAAATGTTAGGACACTTTGACCACAAATAAGTTCAAAAGGTCAGATATGGACATCTATATGGTTTATGAAGCATCAGAAGGAGTCTATGAGTATGTATAGAAAGCCCAAGATCAAGGACTCTTTGGCCAGAAATATGTTCAGGAGGTCAAAAGGGGACCTCTGTATAGCTGATTTATCATCAAAAGGAGTCTATAACTTTATATAATTTGAATTTTTTTTAGGACACTTTGACCACAAATAAGTTCAAAAGATCAGAAATGGACATCTATATGGCTTAAGAAGCATCAGAAGGAGTCTATGAGTATGTATAGAAGGCCCAAGATTGAGGACTCTTTGACCAGAAACATGTTCATGAGGTCAAAAGTGGAAATTTTTAGAGCTGATTTATCATCAAAAGGAGTCTATAACTTTCTATAGTTTGAAAAAATGTTAGGACACTTTGACCACAAATAAGTTCAAAATGTCAGATATGGACATCTTATGGCTTATGAAGCATCAGAAGGAGTCTATGAGTATGTATAGAAAGCATAAGATTGAGGACTCTTAGGCCAGAAATATGTTCTGGAGGTCAAAAGGGAACCTCTGTATAGCTGATTTATCATCAAAAGGAGTCTATAACTTTCTATAGTTTGAAAAAATGTTAGGACACTTTGACCACAAATAAGTTCAAAAGGTCAGATATGGACATCTATATGGTTTATGAAGCATCAGAAGGAGTCTATGAGTATGTATAGAAAGCCCAAGATTAAGGACTCTTTGGCCAGAAATATGTTCAGGAGGTCAAAAGGGGACCTCTGTATAGCTGACATAATCAAAAGGAGTCAATAACTTTATATAGTTTGAATTTTTTTTAGGACACTTTGACCACAAATACGTTCAAAAGGTCAGATATGGACATCTATATGGCTTATGAAGCATCAGAAGGAGTCTATGAGTATGTATAGAAAGCCCAAGATCGAGGACTCTTTGGCCAAAAATATGTTCTGGAGGTCAAAAGGGGACCTCTGTATAGCTGATTTATCATCAAAAGGAGTCTATAACTTTCTATAGTTTGAAAAAATGTTAGTACACTTTGACCACAAATAAGTTCAAAAGGTCAGATATGGACATCTATATGGCTTATAAAGCATCAGAAGGAGTCTATGAGTATGTATAGAAAACGCAAGATCGAGGACTCTTTGGCCAGAAATATGTTCAGTAGGTCAAAAGGGGCCCTCTGTATAGCTGATTTATCTTTAAAAGGATTCTATAACTTTATATAGTTTGAAAAATTTTAGGACACTTTGACCACAAATAAGTTCAAAAGGTCAGATATGGACATCTATATGGCTTATGAAGCATCAGAAGGAGTCTATGAGTATGTATAGAAAGCCCAAGATCGAGGACTCTTTGGCCAGAAATATGTTCTGGAGGTCAAAAGGGGCCCTCTGTACAGCTGATTTATCATAAAAAGGAGTCTATAACTTTCTATAGTTTGAATTTTTTTTAGGATATTTTGATCACAAATAAGTTCAAAATGTCAGATATGGACATCTATATGGTTTATGAAGCATCAGAAGGAGTCTATGAGTATGTATAGAAAGCCCAAGATCAAGGACTCTTTGGCCAGAAATATGTTCAGGAGGTCAAAAGAGGACCTCTGTATAGCTGATTTATCATCAAAAGGAGTCTATAACTTTATATAATTTGAATTTTTTTTAGGACACTTTGACCACAAATAAGTTCAAAAGATCAGAAATGGACATCTATATGGCTTAAGAAGCATCAGAAGGAGTCGATGAGTATGTATAGAAGGCCCAAGATTGAGGACTCTTTGACCAGAAACATGTTCATGAGGTCAAAAGTGGAAATTTTTAGAGCTGATTTATCATCAAAAGGAGTCTATAACTTTATATAGTTTGAATTTTTTTTAGGATATTTTGATCACAAATAAGTTCAAAATGTCAGATATGGACATCTATATGGCTTATGAAGCATCAGAAGGAGTCTATGAGTATGTATAGAAAGCATAAGATTGAGGACTCTTAGGCCAGAAATATGTTCTGGAGGTCAAAAGGGAACCTCTGTATAGCTGTTTTATCATCAAAAGGAGTCTATAACTTTATATAGTTTGAAAAAATGTTAGGACACTTTGACCACAAATAAGTTCAAAAGGTCAGATATGGACATATATATGGTTTATGAAGCATCAGAAGGAGTCTATGAGTATGTATAGAAAGCCCAAGATTAAGGACTCTTTGGCCAGAAATATGTTCAGGAGGTCAAAAGGGGACCTCTGTATAGCTGACATAATCAAAAGGAGTCAATAACTTTATATAGTTTGAATTTTTTTTAGGACACTTTGACCACAAATACGTTCAAAAGGTCAGATATGGACATCTATATGGCTTATGAAGCATCAGAAGGAGTCTATGAGTATGTATAGAAAGCCCAAGATCGAGGACTCTTTGGCCAGAAATATGTTCTGGAGGTCAAAAGGGGACCTCTGTATAGCTGATTTACCATCAAGAGGAGTCTATAACTTTCTATAGTTTGAAAAAATGTTAGGACACTTTGACCACAAATAAGTTCAAAAGGTCAGATATGGACATCTATATGGTTTATGAAGCATCAGAAGGAGTCTATGAGTATGTATAGAAAGCCCAAGATCAAGGACTCTTTGGCCAGAAATATGTTCAGGAGGTCAAAAGGGGACCTCTGTATAGCTGATATCATCAAAAGGAGTCTATAACTTTATATAGTTTGATTTTTTTTTAGGACACTTTGACCACAAATAAGTTCAAAAGGTCAGATATGGACATCTATATGGCTTATGAAGCATCAAAAGGAGTCTATGAGTATGTATAGAAAGCCCAAGATCGAGGACTCTTTGGCCAGAAATATGTTCAGGAGGTCAAAAGGGGACCTCTGTATAGCTGATTTATCATCAAAAGGAGTCTATAACTTTATATAATTTGAATTTTTTTTAGGACACTTTGACCACAAATAAGTTCAAAAGGTCAGATATGGACATCTATATGGTTTATGAAGCATCAGAAGGAGTCTATGAGTATGTATAGAAAGCCCAAGATCAAGGACTCTTTGGCCAGAAATATGTTCAGGAGGTCAAAAGAGGACCTCTGTATAGCTGATTTATCATCAAAAGGAGTCTATAACTTTATATAATTTGAATTTTTTTTAGGACACTTTGACCACAAATAAGTTCAAAAGATCAGAAATGGACATCTATATGGCTTAAGAAGCATCAGAAGGAGTCGATGAGTATGTATAGAAGGCCCAAGATTGAGGACTCTTTGACCAGAAACATGTTCATGAGGTCAAAAGTGGAAATTTTTAGAGCTGATTTATCATCAAAAGGAGTCTATAACTTTCTATAGTTTGAAAAAATGTTAGGACACTTTGACCACAAATAAGTTAAAAATGTCAGATATGGACATCTTATGGCTTATGAAGCATCAGAAGGAGTCTATGAGTATGTATAGAAAGCCCAAGATTGAGGACTCCTTGGCCAGAATTATGTTCATGAGGTCAAAAGGGGCCCTCTGTATAGCTGATTTATCATCAAAAGGAGTCTATAACTTTCTATAGTTTGAATTTTTTTTAGGATATTTTGATCACAAATAAGTTCAAAATGTCAGATATGGACATCTATATGGCTTATGAAGCATCAGAAGGAGTCTATGAGTATGTATAGAAAGCCCAAGATCTGGGACTCTTTTGCCAGAAATATGTTCAGGAGGTCAAAAGGGGACCTCTGTATAGCTGATTTATCATCAAAAGGAGTCTATAACTTTCTATAGTTTGAAAAAATGTTAGGACACTTTGACCACAAATAAGTTCAAAAGGTCAGATATAGACATCTATATGGTTTATGAAGTATCAGGAGTCTATGAGTATGTATAGAAAGCCCAAGATAAAGGACTCTTTGGCCAGAAATATGTTCAGGAGGTCAAAAGGGGACCTCTGTATAGCTGACTTATCATCAAAAGGAGTCTATAACTTTATATAGTTTGAATTTTTTTTAGGACACTTTGACCACAAATACGTTCAAAAGGTCAGATATGGACATCTATATGGCTTATGAAGCATCAGAAGGAGTCTATGAGTATGTATAGAAAGCCCAAGATCGAGGACTCTTTGGCCAGAAATATGTTCTGGAGGTCAAAAGGGAACCTCTGTATAGCTGATTTATCATCAAAAGGAGTCTATAACTTTCTATAGTTTGAAAAAATGTTAGGACACTTTGACCACAAATAAGTTCAAAAGGTCAGATATGGACATCTATATGGTTTATGAAGCATCAGAAGGAGTCTATGAGTATGTATAGAAAGCCCAAGATTAAGGACTCTTTGGCCAGAAATATGTTCAGGAGGTCAAAAGGGGACCTCTGTATAGCTGACATAATCAAAAGGAGTCAATAACTTTATATAGTTTGAATTTTTTTTAGGACACTTTGACCACAAATACGTTCAAAAGGTCAGATATGGACATCTATATGGCTTATGAAGCATCAGAAGGAGTCTATGAGTATGTATAGAAAGCCCAAGATCGAGGACTCTTTGGCCAGAAATATGTTCTGGAGGTCAAAAGGGGACCTCTGTATAGCTGATTTACCATCAAGAGGAGTCTATAACTTTCTATAGTTTGAAAAAATGTTAGGACACTTTGACCACAAATAAGTTCAAAAGGTCAGATATGGACATCTATATGGTTTATGAAGCATCAGAAGGAGTCTATGAGTATGTATAGAAAGCCCAAGATCAAGGACTCTTTGGCCAGAAATATGTTCAGGAGGTCAAAAGGGGACCTCTGTATAGCTGATATCATCAAAAGGAGTCTATAACTTTATATAGTTTGATTTTTTTTTAGGACACATTGACCACTAATAAGTTCAAAAGGTCAGATATGGACATCTATATGGCTTATGAAGCATCAGAAGGAGTCTATGAGTATGTATAGAAAGCCCAAGATCGAGGACTCTTTGGCCAGAAATATGTTCTGGAGGTCAAAAGGGGACCTCTGTATAGCTGATTTACCATCAAGAGGAGTCTATAACTTTATATAGTTTGAATTTTTTTTAGGACACTTTGACCACAAATACGTTCAAAAGGTCAGATATGGACATCTATATGGCTTATGAAGCATCAGAAGGAGTCTATGAGTATGTATAGAAAGCCCAAGATCGAGGACTCTTTGGCCAGAAATATGTTCTGGAGGTCAAAAGGGGACCTCTGTATAGCTGATTTACCATCAAGAGGAGTCTATAACTTTCTATAGTTTGAAAAAATGTTAGGACACTTTGACCACAAATAAGTTCAAAAGGTCAGATATGGACATCTATATGGTTTATGAAGCATCAGAAGGAGTCTATGAGTATGTATAGAAAGCCCAAGATCAAGGACTCTTTGGCCAGAAATATGTTCAGGAGGTCAAAAGGGGACCTCTGTATAGCTGATATCATCAAAAGGAGTCTATAACTTTATATAATTTGAATTTTTTTTAGGACACTTTGACCACAAATAAGTTCAAAAGATCAGATATGGACATCTATATGGTTTAAGTAGCATCAGAAGGAGTCTATGAGTATGTATAGAAAGCCCAAGATCGAGGACTCTTTGGCCAGAAATATGTTCAGGAGGTCAAAAGGGGACCTCTGTATAGCTGATTTATCATCAAAAGGAGTCTATAACTTTATATAATTTGAATTTTTTTTAGGACACTTTGACCACAAATAAGTTCAAAAGATCAGATATGGACATCTATATGGTTTAAGTAGCATCAGAAGGAGTCTATGAGTATGTATAGAAAGCCCAAGATTGAGGACTCTTTGGCCAGAAATATGTTCAGGAGGTCAAAAGGGGCCCTCTGTATAGCTGATTTAACATCAAAAGGAGTCTATAACTTTATTTGGTTTGAAAAATTTTTAGGACACTTTGACCACAAATAAGTTCAAAAGGTCAGATATGGACATCTATATGGCTTATGAAGCATCAGAAGGAGTCTATGAGTATGTATAGAAAGCCCAAGATCGAGGACTCTTTGGCCAGAAATATGTTCTGGAGGTCAAAAGGGGACCTCTGTATAGCTGATTTATCATCAAAAGGAGTCTATAACTTTCTATAGTTTGAAAAAATGTTAGTATACTTTGACCACAAATAAGTTCAAAAGGTCAGATATGGACATCTATATGGCTTATAAAGCATCAGAAGGAGTCTATGAGTATGTATAGAAAGCCCAAGATCAAGGACTCTTTGGCCAGAAATATGTTCAGGAGGTCAAAAGGGGACCTCTGTATAGCTGACATCATCAAAAGGAGTCTATAACTTTATATAGTTTGATTTTTTTTCAGGACACTTTGACCACAAATAAAATCAAAAGGTCAGATATGGACATCTATATGGCTTATGAAGCATCAGAAGGAGTCTATGAGTATGTATAGAAAGCCCAAGATCAAGGACTCTTTGGCCAGAAATATATTCAGGAGGTCAAAAGGGGACCTCTGTATAGCCGATTTATCATAAAAAGGAGTCTATAACTTTCTATAGTTTGAAAAAATGTTAGGACACTTTGACCACAAATAAGTTCAAAAGGTCAGATATGGACATCTATTTGGTTTATGAAGCATCAGAAGGAGTCTATGAGTATGTATAGAAAGCCCAAGATCAAGGACTCTTTGGCCAGAAATATGTTCTGGAGGTCAAAAGGGGACCTCTGTATAGCTGATTTATCATCAAACGGAGTCTATAACTTTCTATAGTTTGAAAAAATGTTAGGACACTTTGACCACAAATAAGTTCAAAAGGTCAGATATGGACATCTATATGGCTTTTAAAGCATCAGAAGGAGTCTATGAGTATATATAGAAAGCCCGAGATCGAGGACTCTTTGGCGAGAATTATGTTCATGAGGTCAAAAGGGGCCTTCTGTATAGCTGAGTTATCATCAAAAGGAGTCTATAACTTTCTATAGTTTGAAAAATTTTGAGGATACTTTGACCAAAAATAAATTCAAAAGGTCAGATATGGACATCTATATTTCTTATGAAGCATCAGAAGCAATCTATGAGTATGTATAGAAAGCCCAAGATTGAGGACTCTTTGGCCAGAAACATGTTCATGAGGTCAAAAGGGGACCTTTTTATAGCTGATTTATCATCAAAAGGAGTCTATAACTTTATTTGGTTTGAAATTTTTTTAGGACACTTTGACCACAAATAAGTTCAAAAGGTCAGATATGGACATCTATATGGCTTATGAAGCATCAGAAGGACTCTATGAGTATGTATAGAAAACGCAAGATCGAGGACTCTTTGGCCAGAAACATGTTCAGGAGGTCAAAAGGGGCCCTCTGTATAGCTGATTTATCATCAAAAGGAGTCTATATCTTTATATAGTTTGTAAAATTTTTAGGACACTTTTTACCACAAATAAGTTCAAAAGGTCAGATATGGACATCTATATGGCTTATGAAGCATCAGAAGGAGTCTATGAGTATGTATAGAAAGCCCAAGATCGAGGACTCTTTGGCAAGAAATATTTTCCTTGGGTCAAATATGGAATTCTGTATATCTGACGTAACATAAGAAAGAGTCAACAAGTATATATGGAAAGGTCAAGTTTCGAGTACTCACTCCTTGGCCAGAAAAAAATTCGGTAAGTCAAATATGGACTTTTGTCAGGATGATATAACATCTTTAAGGACTCTTTGGCCAGAAATATGTTCAGTAGGTCAAAAGCGTACCTATGTATAGCTCATTGTTATAACATTATGTGCTTTGCACAAACGATTTAACGTTGAGCATCATTAAAGAAACATAGGTTATGCACTTCGTGCATTGCATTGCATTGTACACCAAAACTAACTCAATGCCATGTTCATTAGAGAGATAACATATGTTTTTGTGCTTTGCACAAACTGTCTAATGTTGTGCATTGAAGAATAACATATAGTCTGTGCACTACTTGCATTGCATTGCACAACAGAACTCACTCGATCCCATGTTCATTAAAGAGATAACATGTGTGTTGTTGCATTGCAATGCACACACGATCTAACGTTGTGCATTGAAGAATAACATGGGCTATGCACTTCTTGCATTGCATTGCATTGCACACCAGAACTAAATCATTCTCATGTTCATTATAGAGATGATATGTGTGTTGATGCATTGCATTGCATTCCATTGAATTGCATTGCACTAACGATCTAACGTTGTGCACTGAAGAATAACATATAGGTTATGCACTTTTTGCATTGCATTGTACAACTGAACTACCTCATTCCCATGTTGATAAAAGACATAATGTGTGTTGTTGCATTACATTGCATTGCACTAATGATCTAACGTTGTGCACTGAAGAATAACATATATGTTATGCACTTTTCGCATTTGCACACCAGAACAAAATCATTCCCATGTTCATTATAGAGATGATATGTGTGTTGTTGCATTAGATTGCATTGCATTGCATTGCTTTGCTTTGCTTTGCTTTGCTTTGCTTTGCATTGCATTGCATTGCATTGCATTGCATTGCATTGCATTGCATTGCATTACATTGTACTAACGATCTAACGTTGTGCACTGAAAAATAACTTATAGGTTATGCATATTTCGCATTGCATTGCATTGCACACCAGAACTAAATCATTCCCATGTTCATTATAGAGATGACATGTGTGTTGATGCATTGCATTGCATTGCACACCAGAACTAAATCATTCCCATGTTTATTAAAGAGATAATGTGTGGTGTTGCATTGCATTGCATTGAATTGCATTGCACTAACGATCTAACGTTGTGCACTGAAGAATAACATATAGGTAATGCACTTTTTGCATTGCATTGCATTGCACACCAGAACTAAATCATTCTCATGTTCATTAAAGAGATAACGTGTGTTGTTGTATTGCATTGCATTACGACCTAACGTTGTGCACTAAAGAAAAACATATAGGTTATGCACTGCATTGCACTGCATTGCATTGCACACCAGAACTACCTCATTCCCATGCTGATTAAAGACATAACGTGTATTGTTGCATTGCATTGCATTGCATTGCATTGATTTGCAATGCTTTGCACTGCATTGCATTGCATTGCATTGCATTGCATTGCATTGCATTGCTTTGCACTAACGATCTAACTTTGTGCACTGAAGAATAACATATAAGTTATGCACTTTTTGCATTTCATTGCATTGCACACCAGAACAAAATCATTCCCAAATTCGATTATAGAGATGATATGTGTGTTGTTGCATTGCATTGAATTGCATTGCACTGAATTGCATTGCACTAACGATCTATCGTTGTGCACTGAAGAATAACATATAGGTTATGCACTTTTTGCATTGCATTGCATTGCACACCAGAACTAAATAATTATCATGTTCATTAAAGAGATAACGTGTGTTGTTGCATTGCATTGCATTGCACAAACGATCTAACGTTTTGCACTGAAGAAAAACATATAGGTTATGCACTTTTTGCATTGCATTGCATTGCACACCAGAACTAAATCAGTCTCATGTTCATTAAAGAAATAACGTGTGTTGTTGCATTGCATTGCATTGCACACACGATCTAACGTTGTGCATTGAAGAATAACATAGGCTATGCACTTCTTGCATTACATTGCATTGCATTGCACACCAGAAGTAACTCATTCCCATGTTCATTATAGAGATGATATGTGTGTTGATGCATTGCCTTGCACTAACGATCTAACGTTGTGCACTGAAGAATAACATATAGGTTATGCACTTTTTGCATTGCATTGTACAACTGAAATACCTTATTCCCATGTTGATTAAAGACATAACGTGTGTTGTTGCATTGCATTGTATTGATTTGCAATGCTTTGCACTGCATTGCATTGCATTGCACTGCACTGCAATGCATTGCACACCAGAACTACCTCATCCCCATGTTGGTTAAAGACATAACGTGTGTTGTTGCATTGCATTGCATTGCATTGATTTGCAATGCTTTGCACTGCATTGCATTGCATTGCATTGCACTAATGATCTAACGTGCACTGAAGAATAACATATAGGTTATGCACTTTATGCATTGCATTGTACAACTGAACTACCTCATTCCCATGTTGATTAAAGACATAACGTGTGTTGTTGCATTGCATTGATTTGCAATGTTTTGCACTGCATTGCATTACATTGATTTGCATCATTGCTTTGCACTGCATTGCTTTGCACTGCATTGCTTTGCACTGCATTGCTTTGCACTGCATTGCATTGCATTGCATTGTATTGAATTGCATTGCACTAACGATCTAACGTTGTGCACTGAAGAAAAACATAGGTTATGCACTTTTAGCATTGCATTGCATTGCACACCAGAACTAAATCATTCCCATGTTTATTAAAGAGATAATGTGTGTTGTTGCATTGCATTGCATTACATTGCATTGCTTTGCATTGCATTGCTTTGCACTGCTTTGCACTGCTTTGCACTGCTTTGCACTGCTTTGCACTGCTTTAGATTGCACTAACGATCTAACGTTGTGCACTGAAGAATAACATATAGGTATGCACTGCATTGCACTGCATTGCATTGCACACCAGAACTACCTCATTCCCATGTTGATTAAAGACATAACGTGTGTTGTTGCATTGCATTGCATTGCATTGATTTGCAATGCTTTGCACTCATTGCATTGCATTGCATTGCATTGCATTGCACTAACGATCTAACTTAGTGCACTAAAGAATAACATATAGGTTATTGCACTTTTTGCATTTCATTGCATTGCACACCAGAACAAAATCATTCCCAAATTCAATTATAGAGATGATATGTGTGTTGTTGCTTTGCATTGCATTGAATTGCATTGCACTAACGATCTAACGTTGTGCATTGAAGAATAACATAGGCTATGCACTTCTTGCATTACATTGCATTGCATTGCACACCAGAAGTAACTCATTCCCATGTTCATTATAGAGATGATATGTGTGTTGATGCATTGCCTTGCACTAACGATCTAACGTTGTGCACTGAAGAATAACATATAGGTTATGCACTTTTTGCATTGCATTGTACAACTGAAATACCTTATTCCCATGTTGATTAAAGACATAACGTGTGTTGTTGCATTGCATTGTATTGATTTGCAATGCTTTGCACTGCATTGCATTGCATTGCACTGCACTGCAATGCATTGCACACCAGAACTACCTCATCCCCATGTTGGTTAAAGACATAACGTGTGTTGTTGCATTGCATTGCATTGCATTGATTTGCAATGCTTTGCACTGCATTGCATTGCATTGCATTGCACTAATGATCTAACGTGCACTGAAGAATAACATATAGGTTATGCACTTTATGCATTGCATTGTACAACTGAACTACCTCATTCCCATGTTGATTAAAGACATAACGTGTGTTGTTGCATTGCATTGATTTGCAATGTTTTGCACTGCATTGCATTACATTGATTTGCATCATTGCTTTGCACTGCATTGCTTTGCACTGCATTGCTTTGCACTGCATTGCTTTGCACTGCATTGCATTGCATTGCATTGTATTGAATTGCATTGCACTAACGATCTAACGTTGTGCACTGAAGAAAAACATAGGTTATGCACTTTTAGCATTGCATTGCATTGCACACCAGAACTAAATCATTCCCATGTTTATTAAAGAGATAATGTGTGTTGTTGCATTGCATTGCATTACATTGCATTGCTTTGCATTGCATTGCTTTGCACTGCTTTGCACTGCTTTGCACTGCTTTGCACTGCTTTAGATTGCACTAACGATCTAACGTTGTGCACTGAAGAATAACATATAGGTATGCACTGCATTGCACTGCATTGCATTGCACACCAGAACTACCTCATTCCCATGTTGATTAAAGACATAACGTGTGTTGTTGCATTGCATTGCATTGCATTGATTTGCAATGCTTTGCACTCATTGCATTGCATTGCATTGCATTGCATTGCACTAACGATCTAACTTAGTGCACTAAAGAATAACATATAGGTTATTGCACTTTTTGCATTTCATTGCATTGCACACCAGAACAAAATCATTCCCAAATTCAATTATAGAGATGATATGTGTGTTGTTGCTTTGCATTGCATTGAATTGCATTGCACTAACGATCTATCGTTGTGCACTGAAGAAAAACATAGAGGTTATGCACTTTTCGCATTGCATCGCATTGCACACCAGAACTAACTCATTCCCATGGTCATTAAAGAGATAACATATGTGTTGTTGCAATTGCATTGCACAAACGATCTAACGTTGTGCACTGAAGAAAAACATATGCTATGCACTTCTTGCATTACATTGCATTGCATTGCACACCAGAACTAACTCATTCCCATGTTGATTAAAGACATAACAACGTGTGTTGTTGCATTGCATTGCATTGCATTGCATTAAATTGATTTGCATTGCTTTGCATTGCTTTGCACTGCATTGCTTTGCACTGCATTCCTTTGCACTGCATTGCATTGCATTGCATTGCATTCCACTAACGATCGTTAGTATTGCAATTGCATTGCATTGAATTAATGAACATGGGAATGATTTAGTTCTGGTATGCAATGCAATGCGAAAAGTGCATAACCTATATGTTATTCTTCAGTGCACAACGTTAGATCGTTAGTGTAATGCAATGTAATGCAGTGCAAAGCAAAGCAAATCAATGTAATGCAATGTAATGCAATGCAATGCATTGCAATGCAATGCAATGCAATGCAATGCAATGCAATGCAACAACACACGTTATGTCTTTAATGAACATGGGAATGATTTAGTTCTGGTGTGCAATGCAATGCAATGCAAAAAATGCATAACCTATATGTTATTCTTCAGTGCACAACGTTAGATCGTTAGTGCAATGCAATTGCAACAACATATATGTTATCTCTTTAATGAACATGGGAATGAGGTAGTTCAGTTGTACAATGCAATGCAAAAAGTACATAACCTATATGTTATTCTTCAGTGCACAACGTTAGATCGTTAGTGCAATGCAATTGCAACAACATATATGTTATCTCTTTAATGAACATGGGAATGAGGTAGTTCAGTTCTACAATGCAATGCAAAAAGTACATAACCTATATGTTTTTCTTCAATGCACAACATTAGACAGTTTGTGCAAAGCAACAACACATATGTTATCTCTCTAATGAACATGGCATTGAGTTAGTTTTGGTGAGCAATGCAATGCAATGCACGAAGTGCATAACCTATGTTTCTTTAATGATGCTCAACGTTAGATCGTTTGTGCAAAGCACATAATGTTATAACAATGAGCTATACATAGGTACGCTTTTGAGCTACTGTACATATTTCTGGCCAAAGAGTCCTTAAAGATGTTATATCATCCTGACAAAGGTTCAAATTTGACATACTGAATTTTTTTCTCAGTTCTCAAACTTGGGCTTTCTATTCATATCGTCCAACTCCTTCTGATGCTTCATAAGCCATATAGATGTCCATATCTGACCTTTTGAACTAATTTCTGGTCAAAGTGTCCTCAAAATTTTTCAAACTATATAAAGTTATAGTCTCCTTCTGATGATAAAACAGCTATACAGAGGTCCCCTTTTGACCTACTGAACATATTTCTGGCCAAAGAGTCCTAAAAGATTAACACTATACATTCAGACTGATATCTTCGGACGTTATATCATCCTGACAAAAGTCCATATTTGACCTACCGAATTTTTTTTCTGGCCAAGGAGTTAGTACTCGAAACTTGACCTTTCCATATATACTTGTTGACTCTTTCTGATGTTAAGTCAGACATACAGAATTCCATATTTGCCCCAAGGAAAATATTTCTTGCCAAAGAGTCCTCGATCTTGGGCTTTCTATACATACTCATAGACTCCTTCTGATGCTTCATAAGCCATATAGATGTCCAAATCTGACCTTTTGAACTTATTTGTGGTCAAAGTGTCCTAAAAAAAATTCAAATTATATAAAGTTATAGACTCCTTTTGATGATGTCAGCTATACTGAGGTCCCCTTTTGACCTCCTGAACATGTTTCTGGCCAAAGAGTCCTCAATATTGGGCTTTCTATACCTACTCATAGATTCCTTCTGATGCTTCATAAGCCATATAGATGTCCATATCTGACCTGTTGAACTTATTTGTGGTCAAAGTGTCCTCAAAATTGTTCAAACTATAGAAAGTTATATACTCCTTTTGATGATAAATCAGCTATACAGAGGGCCCCTTTTGACCTCATGAACATAATTTTGGCCAAAGAGTCCTCGATCTTGGGCTATCTATACATACTCATAGACTCCTTCTGATGCTTCATAAGCCATATAGATGTCCATATCTGACCTTTTGAACTTATTTGTGGTCAAAGTGTCCTAAAAAAAATTCAAATTATATAAAGTTATACACTCCTTTTGATGATGTCAGCTATACTGAGGTCCCCTTTTGACCTCCTGAACATGTTTCTGGCCAAAGAGTCCTCAATATTGGGCTTTCTATACCTACTCATAGATTCCTTCTGATGCTTCATAAGCCATATAGATGTCCATATCTGACCTTTTGAACTTATTTGTGGTCAAAGTGTCCTCAAAATTATTCAAACTATAGAAAGTTATAGACTCCTTTTGATGATAAATCAGCTATACAGAGGGCCCCTTTTGACCTCATGAACATAATTCTGGCCAAAGAGTCCTCGATCTTGATCTTTCTATACATACTCATAGACTCCTTCTGATGCTTCATAAGCCATATAGATGTCCATATCTGACATTTTGAACTTATTTGTGGTCAAAAGTGTCCTAAAATTTTTCAAACTATATAAAGTTATAGACTCCTTTTAAAGATAAATCAGCTATACAGAGGGCCCCTTTTGACCTACTGAACATGTTTCTGGCCAAAGAGTCCTCAATCTTCGGGTTTCTATCCATACTCATAGATTGCTTCTGATGCTTCATAAGCCATATAGATGTCCATATCTGACCTTTTGAACTTATTTGTGGTCAAAGTGTCCTAAAAAAAATTCAAACTATATAAAGTTATAGACTCGTTTTGATGATAAATCAGCTATACAGAGGGCCCCTTTTGACCTCATGAACATATTTCTGGCCAAAGAGTCCTCGATCTTGGGCTTTCTATACATACTCATAGACTCCTTCTGATGCTTCATAAGCCATATAGATGTCCATATCTGACATTTTGAACTTATTTGTGGTCAAAGTGTCCTCAAAATTTTTCAAACTATATAAAGTTATAGACTCCTTTTGATGATAAATCAGCTATACAGATGGCCCCTTTTGACCTCCTGAACATATTTCTGGCCAAAGAGTCCTTGATCTTGGGCTTTCTATACATACTTATAGACTCCTTCTGATGCTTCATATGCCATATAGATGTCCATATCTGACCTTTTGAACTTATTTGTGGTCAAAGTGTCCTAAAAAAAATTCAAACTATATAAAGTTATAGACTTCTTTTGATGATAAATCAGCTATACAGAGGGCCCCCTTTGACCTCATGAACATAATTCTGGCCAAAGAGTCCTCGATCTTGGGCTTTCTATACATACTCATAGACTCCTTCTGATGCTTCATGATCCATATAGATGTCCATATCTGACATTTTGAACTTATTTGTGGTCAAAGTGTCCTAAAAAAAATTCAAACTATATAAAGTTATAGACTCCTTTTAAAGATAAATCAGCTATACAGAGGTCCCCTTTTGACCTCCTGAACATATTTCTGGCCAAAGAGTCTTCGATCTTGGGCTTTCTATACATACTCATAGACTCCTTCTGATGCTTCATAAGCTATATAGATGTCCATATCTGACCTTTTGAACTTATTTGTGGTCAAAGTGTCCTAAAAAAAATTCAAATTATATAAAGTTATAGACTCCTTTTGATGATGTCAGCTATACAGAGGGCCCCTTTTGACCTCATGAACATAATTTTGGCCAAAGACTCCTCGATCTTGGGCTATCTATACATACTCATAGATTCCTTCTGATGCTTCATAAGCCATATATATGTCCATATCTGACATTTTGAACTTATTTGTGGTCAATGTGTCCTAAAATTTTTCAAACTATATAAAGTTATAGACTCCTTTTAAAGATAAATCAGCTATACAGAGGGCCCCTTTGACCTACTGAACATATTTCTGGCCAAAGAGTCCTCGATCTTGCGTTTTCTATACATACTCATAGACTCCTTCTGATGCTTCATAAGCCATATAGATGTCCATATCTGACCTTTTGAACTTATTTGTGGTCAAAGTGTCCTAACATTTTTTCAAACTATAGAAAGTTATAGACTCCTTTTGATGATAAATCAGCTATACAGAGGGCCCCTTTTGACCTCCAGAACATATTTCTGGCCAAAGAGTCCTCGATCTTATGCTTTCTATACATACTCATAGACTCCTTCTGATGCTTCATAAGCCATATAGATGTCCATATCTGACCTTTTGAACTTATTTGTGGTCAAAGTGTCCTCAAAATTTTTCAAACTATATAAAGTTATAGACTCCTTTTGATGATAAATCAGCTATACAGAGGGCCCCTTTTGACCTCATGAACATAATTTTGGCCAAAGAGTCCTCGATCTTGGGCTATCTATACATACTCATAGACTCCTTCTGATGCTTCATAAGCCATATAGATGTCCATATCTGACCTTTTGAACTTATTTGTGGTCAAAGTGTCCTAAAAAAAATTCAAATTATATAAAGTTATAGACTCCTTTTGATGATGTCAGCTATACTGAGGTCCCCTTTTGACCTCCTGAACATGTTTCTGGCCAAAGAGTCCTCAATATTGGGCTTTCTATACCTACTCATAGATTCCTTCTGATGCTTCATAAGCCATATAGATGTCCATATCTGACCTTTTGAACTTATTTGTGGTCAAAGTGTCTTCAAAATTGTTCAAACTATAGAAAGTTATAGACTCCTTTTGATGATAAATCAGCTATACAGAGGGCCCCTTTTGACCTCATGAACATAATTATGGCCAAAGAGTCCTCGATCTTGGGCTATCTATACATACTCATAGACTCCTTCTGATGCTTCATAAGCCATATAGATGTCCATATCTGACCTTTTGAACTTATTTGTGGTCAAAGTGTCCTAAAAAAAATTCAAATTATATAAAGTTATACACTCCTTTTGATGATGTCAGCTATACTGAGGTCCCCTTTTGACCTCCTGAACATGTTTCTGGCCAAAGAGTCCTCAATATTGGGCTTTCTATACCTACTCATAGATTCCTTCTGATGCTTCATAAGCCATATAGATGTCCATATCTGACCTTTTGAACTTATTTGTGGTCAAAGTGTCCTCAAAATTGTTCAAACTATAGAAAGTTATAGACTCCTTTTGATGATAAATCAGCTATACAGAGGGCCCCTTTTGACCTCATGAACATAATTCTGGCCAAAGAGTCCTCGATCTTGATCTTTCTATACATACTCATAGACTCCTTCTGATGCTTCATAAGCCATATAGATGTCCATATCTGACATTTTGAACTTATTTGTGGTCAAAAGTGTCCTAAAATTTTTCAAACTATATAAAGTTATAGACTCCTTTTAAAGATAAATCAGCTATACAGAGGGCCCCTTTTGACCTACTGAACATGTTTCTGGCCAAAGAGTCCTCAATCTTCGGGTTTCTATCCATACTCATAGATTGCTTCTGATGCTTCATAAGCCATATAGATGTCCATATCTGACCTTTTGAACTTATTTGTGGTCAAAGTGTCCTAAAAAAAATTCAAACTATATAAAGTTATAGACTCCTTTTGATGATAAATCAGCTATACAGAGGGCCCCTTTTGACCTCATGAACATATTTCTGGCCAAAGAGTCCTCGATCTTGCGTTTTCTATACATACTCATAGACTCCTTCTGATGCTTCATAAGCCATATAGATGTCCAAATCTGACCTTTTGAACTTATTTGTGGTCAAAGTGTCCTAAAAAAAATTCAAACTATATAAAGTTATAGACTCCTTTTGATGATAAATCAGCTATACAGAGGGCCCCTTTTGACCTCATGAACATATTTCTGGCCAAAGAGTCCTCGATCTTGCGTTTTCTATACATACTCATAGACTCCTTCTGATGCTTCATAAGCCATATAGATGTCCAAATCTGACCTTTTGAACTTATTTGTGGTCAAAGTGTCCTAAAAAAAATTCAAATTATATAAAGTTATAGACTCCTTTTGATGATGTCAGCTATACTGAGGTCCCCTTTTGACCTCCAGAACATGTTTCTGGCCAAAGAGTCCTCAATATTGGGCTTTCTATACCTACTCATAGATTCCTTCTGATGCTTCATAAGCCATATAGATGTCCATATCTGACCTTTTGAACTTATTTGTGGTCAAAGTGTCCTAAAAAAAATTCAAATTATATAAAGTTATACACTCCTTTTGATGATGTCAGCTATACTGAGGTCCCCTTTTGACCTCCTGAACATGTTTCTGGCCAAAGAGTCCTCAATATTGTGCTTTCTATACCTACTCATAGATTCCTTCTGATGCTTCATAAGCCATATAGATGTCCATATCTGACCTTTTGAACTTATTTGTGGTCAAAGTGTCCTCAAAATTGTTCAAACTATAGAAAGTTATAGACTCGTTTTGATGATAAATCAGCTATACAGAGGGCCCCTTTTGACCTCATGAACATATTTCTGGCCAAAGAGTCCTCGATCTTGCGTTTTCTATACATACTCATAGACTCCTTCTGATGCTTCATAAGCCATATAGATGTCCATATCTGACCTTTTGAACTTATTTGTGGTCAAAGTGTCCTAACATTTTTTCAGACTATAGAAAGTTATAGACTCCTTTTGATGATAAATCAGCTATACAGAGGGCCCCTTTTGACCTCATGAACATATTTCTGGCCAAAGAGTCCTCGATCTTGGGCTTTCTATACATACTCAGAGACTCCTTCTGATGCTTCATAAGCCATATAGATGCCCATATCTGACCTTTTGAACTTATTTGTGGTCAAAGTGTCCTAACATTTTTTCAAACTATAGAAAGTTATAGACTCCTTTTGATGATAAATCAAGCTATACAGAGGGCCCCTTTTGACCTCCAGAACATATTTCTGGCCAAAGAGTCCTCGATCTTATGCTTTCTATACATACTCATAGACTCCTTCTGATGCTTCATAAGCCATATAGATGTCCATATCTGACATTTTGAACTTATTTGTGGTCAAAGTGTCCTCAAAATTGTTCAAACTATAGAAAGTTATAGACTCCTTTTGATGATAAATCAGCTATACAGAGGGCCCCTTTTGACCTCATGAACATAATTCTGGCCAAAGAGTCCTCGATCTTGATCTTTCTATACATACTCATAGACTCCTTCTGATGCTTCATAAGCCATATAGATGTCCATATCTGACATTTTGAACTTATTTGTGGTCAAAAGTGTCCTAAAAGTTTTCAAACTATATAAAGTTATAGACTCCTTTTAAAGATAAATCAGCTATACAGAGGGCCCCTTTTGACCTACTGAACATGTTTCTGGCCAAAGAGTCCTCAATCTTCGGGTTTCTATCCATACTCATAGATTGCTTCTGATGCTTCATAAGCCATATAGATGTCCATATCTGACCTTTTGAACTTATTTGTGGTCAAAGTGTCCTAAAAAAAATTCAAACTATATAAAGTTATAGACTCGTTTTGATGATAAATCAGCTATACAGAGGGCCCCTTTTGACCTCATGCACATATTTCTGGCCAAAGAGTCCTCGATCTTGCGTTTTCTATACATACTCATAGACTCCTTCTGATGCTTCATAAGCCATATAGATGCCCATATCTGACCTTTTGAACTTATTTGTGGTCAAAGTGTCCTAAAAAAAATTCAAACTATATAAAGTTATAGACTCGTTTTGATGATAAATCAGCTATACAGAGGGCCCCTTTTGACCTCATGAACATTTTCTGGCCAAAGAGTCCTCGATCTTGGGCTTTCTATACATACTCAGAGACTCCTTCTGATGCTTCATAAGCCATATAGATGCCCATATCTGACCTTTTGAACTTATTTGTGGTCAAAGTGTCCTAACATTTTTTCAAACTATAGAAAGTTATAGACTCCTTTTGATGATAAATCAAGCTATACAGAGGGCCCCTTTTGACCTCCAGAACATATTTCTGGCCAAAGAGTCCTCGATCTTATGCTTTCTATACATACTCATAGACTCCTTCTGATGCTTCATAAGCCATATAGATGTCCATATCTGACATTTTGAACTTATTTGTGGTCAAAGTGTCCTCAAAATTTTTCAAACTATATAAAGTTATAGACTCCTTTTGATGATAAATCAGCTATACAGATGGCCCCTTTTGACCTCCTGAACATATTTCTGGCCAAAGAGTCCTTGATCTTGGGCTTTCTATACATACTCATAGACTCCTTCTGATGCTTCATATGCCATATAGATGTCCATATCTGACCTTTTGAACTTATTTGTGGTCAAAGTGTCCTAAAAAAAATTCAAACTATATAAAGTTATAGACTTCTTTTGATGATAAATCAGCTATACAGAGGGCCCCCTTTGACCTCATGAACATAATTCTGGCCAAAGAGTCCTCGATCTTGGGCTTTCTATACATACTCATAGACTCCTTCTGATGCTTCATGATCCATATAGATGTCCATATCTGACATTTTGAACTTATTTGTGGTCAAAGTGTCCTAAAAAAAATTCAAACTATATAAAGTTATAGACTCCTTTTAAAGATAAATCAGCTATACAGAGGGCCCCCTTTGACCTCATGAACATAATTCTGGCCAAAGAGTCCTCGATCTTGGGCTTTCTATACATACTCATAGACTCCTTCTGATGCTTCATGAGCCATATAGATGTCCATATCTGACATTTTGAACTTATTTCTGGTCAAAGTGTCCTAACATTTTTCAAACTATATGAAGTTATAGACTCCTTTTAAAGATAAATCAGCTATACAGAGGGCCCCTTTTGACCTACTGAACGTATTTCTGGCCAAAGAGTCCTCGATCTTGCGTTTTCTATACATACTTATAGACTCCTTCTGATGCTTCATAAGCCATATAGATGTCCATATCTGACCTTTTGAACTTATTTGTGGTCAAAGTGTCCTAAAAAAAATTCAAACTATAGAAAGTTATAGACTCCTTTTGATGATAAATCAGCTATACAGAGGTCCCCTTTTGACCGCCTGAACATATTTCTGGCCAAAGAGTCCTCGATCTTGGGCTTTCTATACATACTCATAGTCCAACTCCTTCTGATGCTTCATAAGCCATATAGATGTCCATATCTGACCTTTTGAACTTATTTGTGGTCAAAGTGTCCTAACATTTTTTCAGACTATAGAAAGTTATAGACTCCTTTTGATGATAAATCAGCTATACAGAGGTTCCCTTTTGACCTCCAGAACATATTTCTGGCCAAAGAGTCCTCGATCTTATGCTTTCTATACATACTCATAGACTCCTTCTGATGCTTCATAAGCCATATAGATGTCCATATCTGACCTTTTGAACTTATTTGTGGTCAAAGTGTCCTAAAAAAAACTTCAAACTATATAAAGTTATAGACTCCTTTTGATGATAAATCAGCTATACAGAGGGCCCCTTTTGACCTCATGAACATAATTCTGGCCAAAGAGTCCTCGATCTTGGGCTTTCTATACATACTCATAGACTCCTTCTGATGCTTCATGAGCCATATAGATGTCCATATCTGACATTTTGAACTTATTTCTGGTCAAAGTGTCCTAACATTTTTCAAACTATATAAAGTTATAGACTCCTTTTAAAGATAAATCAGCTATACAGAGGGCCCCTTTTGACCTACTGAACATATTTCTGGCCAAAGAGTCCTCGATCTTGCGTTTTCTATACATACTCATAGACTCCTGATGCTTCATAAGCCATATAGATGTCCATATCTGACCTTTTGAACTTATTTGTGGTCAAAGTGTCCTAAAAAAAATTCAAACTATATAAAGTTATAGACTCCTTTTGATGATAAATCAGCTATACAGAGGTCCCCTTTTGACCTCATGAACATAATTCTGGCCAAAGAGTCCTCGATCTTGGGCTTTCTATACATACTCATAGACTCCTTCTGATGCTTCATGAGCCATATAGATGTCCATATCTGACATTTTGAACTTATTTCTGGTCAAAGTGTCCTAACATTTTTCAAACTATATAAAGTTATAGACTCCTTTTAAAGATAAATCAGCTATACAGAGGGCCCCTTTTGACCTACTGAACATATTTCTGGCCAAAGAGTCCTCGATCTTGCGTTTTCTATACATACTCATAGACTCCTGATGCTTCATAAGCCATATAGATGTCCATATCTGACCTTTTGAACTTATTTGTGGTCAAAGTGTCCTAAAAAAAATTCAAACTATATAAAGTTATAGACTCCTTTTGATGATAAATCAGCTATACAGAGGTCCCCTTTTGACCTCCTGAACATATTTCTGGCCAAAGAGTCCTCGATCTTGGGCTTTCTATACATACTCATAGTCCAACTCCTTCTGATGCTTCATAAGCCATATAGATGTCCATATCTGACCTTTTAAACTTATTTCTGGTCAAAGTGTCCTCAAAATGTTTCAAACTATATAAAGTTATAGACTCCTGATAATAAATCAGCTATACAAAAGTCACCTTTTGACCTTCTGAACATATTTCTGGCCAAAGAGTTCTTGAACATTATCTTGATTATCTACAGATTGACTTCTTGTGATGTTATATTAACCAGCCAGTAGTCTATTTTTGACCTACTGAACATATTTCTGGCCAGAGACCATGAACATCAACTCACTATACATATAGACTGACTTCTCGTAATGTAAAATCAGGAAGACAGTAGTCCATATTTGACTGATTGAAAAAAAATTTGACCAAAGAGTTCTCAAAAGGATTTTGTCTATCATAAATGTATAGACTCCTTCTGATGTTAAATCAGCCATACAGAAGTCCATATTTGACCTTCTGAACATATTTCTGGCCAGAGACCTTGAACATTTACCTTACTATTTATATTTCTCCTACCATAAAGACTTCTCGTGATGTTATGTCAGCCAGACTGTAGCCATATTTGACTGATTTAACATGTTTTTGGCCAAAGAATCCTCAAAATGTTTTTTACTCTTAGAAACTCATAGACTCCTTCTGATGTTAAATCAGCCATACAGAAGTCCATATTTGACCCAAGGAATATATTTATGGCCATAGAGTTCTGGATCTTGACCTTTCTATACATACTCATAGACTCCTTCTAATGTTACATAAGCGATATAGATATCCATATCTGACCTTTTGAACTTATTTCTGGTCATCAAAAGTTTTTAAACTATATAAAGTTATAGACTCTTTCTGATGATAAATCAGCTATTCAGAGGTCCCCTTTTGACCTACTGAACATATTTCTGGCCAAAGAGTCCTAAAAGATTAACACTATACATTCAGACTGATATCTTCGGATGTTATATCATCCTGACAAAAGTCCATATTTGACCTACCGAATTTTTTTCTGGCCAAGGAGTGAGTACTCGAAACTTTACCTTTCCATATATACTTGTTGACTTTTTCTGATGTTACGTCAGACATACAGAATTCCATATTTGACCCAAGGAACATATTTCTTGCCCAAGAGTCCTCGATCTTGGGCTTTCTATACATACTTATAGACTCCTTCTGATGCTCCATAAGCCATATAGATGTCCATATCTGACCTTTTGAACTTATTTCTGGTCAAAGTGTCCTCAAAATTTTTCAAACTATATAAAGTTATAGTCTCCTTCTGATAATAAATCAGCTATACAAAGGTCACCTTTTGACCTTCTGAACATATTTCTGGCCAAAGAGTTCTTGAACATTATCTTGCTATACTACAGATTGACTTCTTGTGATGTTATATTAACCAGCCAGTAGTCTATTTTTGACCTACTGAAAATATTTCTGGCCAGAGTCTGTGAACATTAACTCACTATACAATACAGACTGACTTCTTGCAATGCCAAACCAGGCAGGCAGTAGTCCATATTTGACCGATTTGAAAAAAAATTTGACCAAAGACTTCTCAAAAGGATTTTGTCTATCATAATCTATAGACTCCTTCTGATGTCAAATCAGTCATACAGAAGTCGATATTTGACCTACCGAAAATATTACTGGCCAAAGAGTCCTTAAAGATTAACACTATACATTCAGATTGATATCTTCGGATGTTATATCATCATGACAAAAGTCCATATTTGACATACTGACATTTTTTCTGGTCAAAGAGTCTAAACTTGACCATTCTATATATACTCATTGACTCTTTCTGATTCTTCATTAGCTATATAGATGTCCATATCTGGCGAATTGAAAATATTTTTGGCAAAAAGGTCCTCACAAGTTAACTTACTTGTAAGTTACTCATAGACTTCTTCTGATGATACATCACTTTAACAGGTATGTGATCCTCTGAATATATTTTTGGCCAAAGAATCATTGAACTCTCTATCTCTCTCTATACATATTGACTTAAGAGTCAAAATTTGACCTCTTTTGGTCTGATTTATCATCAGATGGAGTCTATAATTTTACATAGTTTAAAAACTTTTGAGGAGCCTTTGACCAGAAATAATAATAGGTCATAAATATGGACATAAATATGGCTTATGAAGAATCAGAAGGAGACTATGAGTATGTATAGAAAGTTCAAGATTGGCCACAAATATGTCCCTTGGGTAAATTATGGACTTCTTTATGGCTGATGTAACATCAGATGGAGTAAACAAGTATGTATAGAAAGAAACAGCATAAGGAGTCAATGAGCATGTATAGAATGTTCAAGATCGAGGACTCTTTTACTAGAAATATGTTCAGTAGGTCAGTTATGAACAATTGTCTGGCTGATGAAACATCAGAAGGAGTCAATGAGCTTGTAAAGAAAGTTCAAAATCGAGGACTCTTTTACCAGAAATATTTTCAGTAGGTAAATTATGGAGTACTCTCTGGCTGATGAAGCACTAAAAGGAGTCAATGAGCATGTATAGAAAGTTCAAGTACATAGACTCGTTGGCCAGAAAAAAAAAAAAGTCATTATGGACAGTTGTCTGGCCGATGTACTATCTGAAGGAGTCTATAAGTGTGAATAGAAAGTTCAAGATCAAGGACTCTTCAGTCAGAAATATGTTCAACATGTTAAATCTGAACTACTTTATGGCTAAAGAAACAAAATAAGGCGTCACTGAGAATGTATAGAAAGTTCAAAGTCGAGGACTCTTTTACCAGAAATATTTTCAGTAGGTCCATTATTGACTACTGTCTGGCTGATGAAACACTAAAAGGAGTCAATTAGCATGTACAAAATTTTCAAGTCAGAAATATGTTCAACATGTCAAATCTGGACTTCTGTATGGCTAAAGAAACAAAATAAGGCATCACTGAGAATGTATAGAAAGTTCAAGATCGAGAACTCTTTTTACTTCAATAGTCAATATCTACAATTGTCTGGCCGATGTACTATCTGAAAGAGTCTATAAGTATGAATAGAAAGTTCAAGATCGAGGACTCTTCGGTCAGAAATATGTTCATTATGTCAAATCAGAACTACTGCATGGCTGATGAAACACCAGAAAGAGTCTATGAGTATGTTTAAAAGGTTCAAGATCGAGGACTCTTTTGCCAGAAATATGTTTAGTGGGTCAAATATGGACTGCTGTCTGGCTGATGAATCAGAAGTCAATGAAGATTGAGGAAGAAGATTATGAATAGAAAGTTCAAGTTCAAAGACGGTCAATTATCTATATGGAGTCACTGAGAATCTATAGAAAGTTCAAGACAGAGGACTCTTTTACTATAAATATGTTCAGAGGGTCAATTATGGACTATTGTCTGCTTGTGAAACATCAGAAGGAGTCAATGAGCCTATATAGAAAGTTCAAGTTCAAGACTCTTCGGGCAGCAATATGTTCAGTAGGTCAATTATGGACTAATGTCTGGCTGATGAAACACTAAAAGGAGTGAATTAGCATGTACAGTTAATGGACTTGTTGGCCAGAAATATGTTTAATAATTAATATGGACAATTGTCTGTCCGATGTACTTTCTGAAAGAGTCTATAATTATGAATAGAAAGCTCAAGATCAAAGACTCTTTGGTCAGAAATATGTTCAACATGTCAAATCTGGACTTCTGTATGGCTGAAGAAACATCAGAAGTAAATGATTATGTATAGAAAGTTCAAGTTCATAGACTCTTCGGACAGAAAAATGTTCAGTAGGTAAATTGTGGACAATTATCTGGCTGATGAAACATCAGAAGGAGTATGTATAGAAAGAATAAGATCAAGGTCTGTTTGGCCAGAAATATGTTCAATTGATCAAATTTTGAAATACCATATTACTGTTGTAAAATCAGGAGTCATTGAGCATGTATTGAAAAATGTTCATAGACTCATTGGTCAGAAATAGGTTTAATAGGTCATATTGATACAATACAATAATGTTTTGCTATTGTAACATCAGAAGGAGTCAATGTATAGAGAAATCAAGATTATAAACCCATCGCTCAGAAATGAGTTTAGTAGTCAATTATGGATCATTTTTTGGCTGAAATACTATCTGAAAGCGTCTATGAGTATGTATAGAAAGATAAAGGACTCTTCCAGCCAGAAATATGTTCAATTGTCAAATATGGATAATAGCCTGGGTGATGAAAAATCAGAAGGAGATAGTAATTATGTATAGATAATTAAAGTTCTAGGTCTCTTTGGCCAGATATATGTTCAATGGGTCAAATTTGTACTAACAATATGGTTGATTTAACATCAAAAGTAGTCGATGAGAATGCATATAAACATACCTTTTGACGACTCTTTTGGCCAGAAATATGTTCTCTTGGTCAAATATGGACTACTGTATGGTGGATGTAAAATCAAAAATAGTCTAGGAGAAGGAACAGTAAGTTAAACTTTGATGATTCTTTTGCCAGAAATATGTTCAGTAGGTCAATAATTAACTTCTGTCTCAATGATGAAACATCAGAATAAGCCTATGATTATGTATAGAACGATCAAGATCGAGGACACTTTGGTTATAGAAATGTTCAATAGGTCAAATTTGAACTATACTGTATGGCTGATGAAACATCAGAAGGATTGTAAGAGCAATTAGTCTAGAAATTTAAAGTTCAAGGTCTCATGTCTAGAAATATGTTCAAAATATAAACTTTGAACTACTGTTCAAATACATTGGATAGCAGATCGGATAGAAGATACATAAATTAACAAGCCTACAAGTATGTTTAGAAAGTTCAAGATCGAGGACTCTATGGTCAGAAATATATTTAATAGGTCAAGTATGGACATCTTTCAGGCTGATGAAACATCGGAAGCTGTCAATGAGCATGTACAGAAAGGTCAAGATCAGGGACTCTTTGACCAGAAATATGTTAGTAGGTTAAATATGGACTTTTGTATGGCTAATGTATTATTAAGAGAAGTCAATAAGCAGAGAAAGTTAATGTTCAAAGACTCCTTGGCCAAAAATGTGTTCAGTAGTTCAAATAGGAACCTCTGTATGGCTGAATTAACATAATAAGAAACCCTTTGAGGACCATTTGACCAGAAATAAGTTCAATAGGTCAAATATGGAATTCTATATGTGGCTTATGAACCATCAGAAGGAGTCTAGGAGTGAGAATGCAAAGTTCAAGATTGAGGACTCTTTTTTTATCAGGAGTCTATAACTTTATATAGTTTGTAAAATTTTGAGGACACTTTGACCAGAAATAAGTTCAAAAGGTCAGATATGGACATCTATATGGCTTATGAAGCATCAGAAGGAGTCTATGAGTATGTATATAAAGCCCAAGATCAAGGACTCTTTGGCCAGAAATATGTTCAGGAGGTCAAAAGGGGACCTCTGTATAGCTGATTTATCATCAAAAGGAGTCTATAACTTTATATAGTTTGAATTTTTTTTAGGACACTTTGATCACAAATAAGTTCAAAAGGTCAGATATGGACATCTATATGGCTTATGAAGCATCAGAAGGAGTCTATGAGTATGTATAGAAAGCATAAGATCGAGGACTCTTAGGCCAGAAATATGTTCTGGAGGTCAAAAGGGGCCCTCTGTATAGCTGATTTATCATCAAAAGGAGTCTATAACTTTCTATAGTTTGAAAAATGTTGAGGACACTTTGACCAGAAATAAGTTCAAAAGGTCAGATATGGAAATCTATATGCCTTATGAAGCATCAGAAGGAGTCTATGAGTATGTATAGAAAACGCAAGATTGAGGACTCTTTGGCCAGAAATATGTTCAGTAGGTCAAAAGGGGCCCTCTATATAGCTGATCTATCTTCAAAAGTAGTCTATAACTTTATATAGTTTGAAAAATTTTAGGACACTTTGACCACAAATAAGTTCAAATTGTCAGATATGGAAATTTATATGGCTTATGAAGCATCAGAAGGAGTCTATGAGTATGTATAGAAAGCCCAAGACCGAGGACTCTTTGGCCAGAAATATGTTCAAGAGGTCAAAAGGGGACCTCTGTTTAGCTGATTTATCATCAAAAGGAGTCTATAACTTTATATAGATTGAATTTTTTTTAGGACACTTTGATCACAAATAAGTTCAAAAGGTCAGATATGAACATCTATATGGCTTATGAAGCATCAGAAGGAGTCTATGAGTATGTATAGAAAGCATAAGATCGAGGACTCTTAGGCCAGAAATATGTTCTGGAGGTCAAAAGGGGACCTCCGTATAGCTGATTTATCATCAAAAGGAGTCTATAACTTTATTTGGTTTGAAAAATTTTTAGGACACTTTGACCACAAATAAGTTCAAAAGGTCAGATATGGACATCTATGTGGCTTATGAAGCATCAGAAGGAGTCTATGAGTATGTATAGAAAGCCCAAGATCGAGGACTCTTTGGCCAGAAATATGTTCTGGAGGTCAAAAGGGGACCTCTGTATAGCTGATTTATCATCAAAAGGAGTCTATAACTTTCTATAGTTTGAAAAAATGTTAGGACACTTTGACCACAAATAAGTTCAAAAGGTCAAATATGGACATCTATATGGTTTATGAAGCATCAGAAGGAGTCTATGAGTATGTATAGAAAGCCCAAGATCAAGGACTCTTTGGCCAGAAATATGTTCAGGAGGTCAAAAGGGGACCTCTGTATAGCTGACATCATCAAAAGGAGTCTATAACTTTATATAGTTTGAATTTGTTTTAGGACATTTTGATCACAAATAAGTTCAAAATGTCAGATATGGACATCTATATGGCTTATGAAGCATCAGAAGAAGTCTATGAGTATATATAGAAACCCCAAGATCAAGGACTCTTTGGCCAGAAATATGTTCAGTAGGTCAAAAGGGGACCTCTGTATAGCTGATTTATCATCAAAAGGAGTCTATAACTTTCTATAGTTTGAAAAAATGTTAGGACACTTTGACCACAAATAAGTTCAAAAGGTCAGATATGGACATCTATATGGCTTATGAAGCATCAGAAGGAGTCTATGAGTATGTATAGAAAGCATAAGATTGAGGACTCTTAGGCCAGAAATATGTTCTGGAGGTCAAAAGGGAACCTCTGTATAGCTGATTTATCATCAAAAGGAGTCTATAACTTTATTTGGTTTGAAAGTTTTTTAGGACACTTTGATCACAAATAAGTTCAAAATGTCAGATATGGACATCTATATGGCTTATGAAGCATCAGAAGGAGTCTATGAGTATGTATAGAAAGCATAAGATTGAGGACTCTTAGGCCAGAAATATGTTCTGGAGGTCAAAAGGGAACCTCTGTATAGCTGATTTATCATCAAAAGGAGTCTATAACTTTCTATAGTTTGAAAAATTTTGAGGACACTTTGACCACAAATAAGTTCAAAAGGTCAGATATGGACATCTATATGGCATATGAAGCATCAGAAGGAATCTATGAGTATGTATAGAAAGCCCAAGATTGAGGACTCTTTGGCCAGAAATATGTTCAGGAGGTCAAAAGGGGACCTCTGTATAGCTGATTTATCATCAAAAGGAGTCTATAACTTTATTTGGTTTGAAAGTTTTTTAGGACACTTTGACCACAAATGAGTTCAAAAGGTCAGATATGGACATCTATATGGCTTATGAAGCATCAGAAGGAGTCTATGAGTATGTATAGAAAACGCAAGATCGAGGACTCTTTGGCCAGAAATATGTTCAGGAGGTCAAAAGGGGACCTCTGTATAGCTGATTTATCATCAAAAGGAGTCTATAACTTTATTTGGTTTGAAAGTTTTTTAGGACACTTTGACCACAAATGAGTTCAAAAGGTCAGATATGGACATCTATATGGCTTATGAAGCATCAGAAGGAGTCTATGAGTATGTATAGAAAACGCAAGATCGAGGACTCTTTGGCCAGAAATATGTTCAGGAGGTCAAAAGGGGACCTCTGTATAGCTGATTTATCATGAAAAGGAGTCTATAACTTTATATAGTTTGAAAAAATGTTAGGACACTTTGACCACAAATAAGTTCAAAAGGTAAGATATGGACATCTATATGGCTTATGAAGCATCAGAAGAAGTCTATGAGTATGTATAGAAACCCCAAGATCAAGGACTCTTTGGCCAGAAATATGTTCAGTAGGTCAAAAGGGGCCCTCCTTATAGCTGATTTATCATCAAAAGGAGTCTATAACTTTATATAGTTTGAATTTTTTTTAGGACACTTTGATCACAAATAAGTTCAAAAGGTCAGATATGGACATCTATATGGCTTATGAAGCATCAGAAGGAGTCTATGAGTATGTATAGAAAGCATAAGATCGAGGACTCTTAGGCCAGAAATATGTTCTGGAGGTCAAAAGGGGCCCTCTGTATAGCTGATTTATCATCAAAAGGAGTCTATAACTTTCTATAGTTTGAAAAATGTTGAGGACACTTTGACCAGAAATAAGTTCAAAAGGTCAGATATGGAAATCTATATGCCTTATGAAGCATCAGAAGGAGTCTATGAGTATGTATAGAAAACGCAAGATTGAGGACTCTTTGGCCAGAAATATGTTCAGTAGGTCAAAAGGGGCCCTCTATATAGCTGATCTATCTTCAAAAGTAGTCTATAACTTTATATAGTTTGAAAAATTTTAGGACACTTTGACCACAAATAAGTTCAAATTGTCAGATATGGAAATTTATATGGCTTATGAAGCATCAGAAGGAGTCTATGAGTATGTATAGAAAGCCCAAGACCGAGGACTCTTTGGCCAGAAATATGTTCAAGAGGTCAAAAGGGGACCTCTGTTTAGCTGATTTATCATCAAAAGGAGTCTATAACTTTATATAGATTGAATTTTTTTTAGGACACTTTGATCACAAATAAGTTCAAAAGGTCAGATATGAACATCTATATGGCTTATGAAGCATCAGAAGGAGTCTATGAGTATGTATAGAAAGCATAAGATCGAGGACTCTTAGGCCAGAAATATGTTCTGGAGGTCAAAAGGGGACCTCTGTATAGCTGATTTATCATCAAAAGGAGTCTATAACTTTCTATAGTTTGAAAAAATGTTAGGACACTTTGACCACAAATAAGTTCAAAAGGTCAAATATGGACATCTATATGGTTTATGAAGCATCAGAAGGAGTCTATGAGTATGTATAGAAAGCCCAAGATCAAGGACTCTTTGGCCAGAAATATGTTCAGGAGGTCAAAAGGGGACCTCTGTATAGCTGACATCATCAAAAGGAGTCTATAACTTTATATAGTTTGAATTTGTTTTAGGACATTTTGATAACAAATAAGTTCAAAATGTCAGATATGGACATCTATATGGCTTATGAAGCATCAGAAGAAGTCTATGAGTATATATAGAAACCCCAAGATCAAGGACTCTTTGGCCAGAAATATGTTCAGTAGGTCAAAAGGGGACCTCTGTATAGCTGATTTATCATCAAAAGGAGTCTATAACTTTCTATAGTTTGAAAAAATGTTAGGACACTTTGACCACAAATAAGTTCAAAAGGTCAGATATGGACATCTATATGGCTTATGAAGCATCAGAAGGAGTCTATGAGTATGTATAGAAAGCATAAGATTGAGGACTCTTAGGCCAGAAATATGTTCTGGAGGTCAAAAGGGAACCTCTGTATAGCTGATTTATCATCAAAAGGAGTCTATAACTTTATTTGGTTTGAAAGTTTTTTAGGACACTTTGATCACAAATAAGTTCAAAATGTCAGATATGGACATCTATATGGCTTATGAAGCATCAGAAGGAGTCTATGAGTATGTATAGAAAGCATAAGATTGAGGACTCTTAGGCCAGAAATATGTTCTGGAGGTCAAAAGGGAACCTCTGTATAGCTGATTTATCATCAAAAGGAGTCTATAACTTTCTATAGTTTGAAAAATTTTGAGGACACTTTGACCACAAATAAGTTCAAAAGGTCAGATATGGACATCTATATGGCATATGAAGCATCAGAAGGAATCTATGAGTATGTATAGAAAGCCCAAGATTGAGGACTCTTTGGCCAGAAATATGTTCAGGAGGTCAAAAGGGGACCTCTGTATAGCTGATTTATCATCAAAAGGAGTCTATAACTTTATTTGGTTTGAAAGTTTTTTAGGACACTTTGACCACAAATGAGTTCAAAAGGTCAGATATGGACATCTATATGGCTTATGAAGCATCAGAAGGAGTCTATGAGTATGTATAGAAAACGCAAGATCGAGGACTCTTTGGCCAGAAATATGTTCAGGAGGTCAAAAGGGGACCTCTGTATAGCTGATTTATCATCAAAAGGAGTCTATAACTTTATTTGGTTTGAAAGTTTTTTAGGACACTTTGACCACAAATGAGTTCAAAAGGTCAGATATGGACATCTATATGGCTTATGAAGCATCAGAAGGAGTCTATGAGTATGTATAGAAAACGCAAGATCGAGGACTCTTTGGCCAGAAATATGTTCAGGAGGTCAAAAGGGGACCTCTGTATAGCTGATTTATCATGAAAAGGAGTCTATAACTTTATATAGTTTGAAAAAATGTTAGGACACTTTGACCACAAATAAGTTCAAAAGGTAAGATATGGACATCTATATGGCTTATGAAGCATCAGAAGAAGTCTATGAGTATGTATAGAAACCCCAAGATCAAGGACTCTTTGGCCAGAAATATGTTCAGTAGGTCAAAAGGGGCCCTCCTTATAGCTGATTTATCATCAAAAGGAGTCTATAACTTTATATAGTTTGAATTTTTTTTAGGACACTTTGATCACAAATAAGTTCAAAAGGTCAGATATGGACATCTATATGGCTTATGAAGCATCAGAAGGAGTCTATGAGTATGTATAGAAAGCATAAGATCGAGGACTCTTAGGCCAGAAATATGTTCTGGAGGTCAAAAGGGGCCCTCTGTATAGCTGATTTATCATCAAAAGGAGTCTATAACTTTCTATAGTTTGAAAAATGTTGAGGACACTTTGACCAGAAATAAGTTCAAAAGGTCAGATATGGAAATCTATATGCCTTATGAAGCATCAGAAGGAGTCTATGAGTATGTATAGAAAACGCAAGATTGAGGACTCTTTGGCCAGAAATATGTTCAGTAGGTCAAAAGGGGCCCTCTATATAGCTGATCTATCTTCAAAAGTAGTCTATAACTTTATATAGTTTGAAAAATTTTAGGACACTTTGACCACAAATAAGTTCAAATTGTCAGATATGGAAATTTATATGGCTTATGAAGCATCAGAAGGAGTCTATGAGTATGTATAGAAAGCCCAAGACCGAGGACTCTTTGGCCAGAAATATGTTCAAGAGGTCAAAAGGGGACCTCTGTTTAGCTGATTTATCATCAAAAGGAGTCTATAACTTTATATAGATTGAATTTTTTTTAGGACACTTTGATCACAAATAAGTTCAAAAGGTCAGATATGAACATCTATATGGCTTATGAAGCATCAGAAGGAGTCTATGAGTATGTATAGAAAGCATAAGATCGAGGACTCTTAGGCCAGAAATATGTTCTGGAGGTCAAAAGGGGACCTCTGTATAGCTGATTTATCATCAAAAGGAGTCTATAACTTTCTATAGTTTGAAAAAATGTTAGGACACTTTGACCACAAATAAGTTCAAAAGGTCAAATATGGACATCTATATGGTTTATGAAGCATCAGAAGGAGTCTATGAGTATGTATAGAAAGCCCAAGATCAAGGACTCTTTGGCCAGAAATATGTTCAGGAGGTCAAAAGGGGACCTCTGTATAGCTGACATCATCAAAAGGAGTCTATAACTTTATATAGTTTGAATTTGTTTTAGGACATTTTGATCACAAATAAGTTCAAAATGTCAGATATGGACATCTATATGGCTTATGAAGCATCAGAAGAAGTCTATGAGTATATATAGAAACCCCAAGATCAAGGACTCTTTGGCCAGAAATATGTTCAGTAGGTCAAAAGGGGACCTCTGTATAGCTGATTTATCATCAAAAGGAGTCTATAACTTTCTATAGTTTGAAAAAATGTTAGGACACTTTGACCACAAATAAGTTCAAAAGGTCAGATATGGACATCTATATGGCTTATGAAGCATCAGAAGAAGTCTATGAGTATGTATAGAAAGCATAAGATTGAGGACTCTTAGGCCAGAAATATGTTCTGGAGGTCAAAAGGGAACCTCTGTATAGCTGATTTATCATCAAAAGGAGTCTATAACTTTATTTGGTTTGAAAGTTTTTTAGGACACTTTGATCACAAATAAGTTCAAAATGTCAGATATGGACATCTATATGGCTTATGAAGCATCAGAAGGAGTCTATGAGTATGTATAGAAAGCATAAGATTGAGGACTCTTAGGCCAGAAATATGTTCTGGAGGTCAAAAGGGAACCTCTGTATAGCTGATTTATCATCAAAAGGAGTCTATAACTTTCTATAGTTTGAAAAATTTTGAGGACACTTTGACCACAAATAAGTTCAAAAGGTCAGATATGGACATCTATATGGCATATGAAGCATCAGAAGGAATCTATGAGTATGTATAGAAAGCCCAAGATTGAGGACTCTTTGGCCAGAAATATGTTCAGGAGGTCAAAAGGGGACCTCTGTATAGCTGATTTATCATCAAAAGGAGTCTATAACTTTATTTGGTTTGAAAGTTTTTTAGGACACTTTGACCACAAATGAGTTCAAAAGGTCAGATATGGACATCTATATGGCTTATGAAGCATCAGAAGGAGTCTATGAGTATGTATAGAAAACGCAAGATCGAGGACTCTTTGGCCAGAAATATGTTCAGGAGGTCAAAAGGGGACCTCTGTATAGCTGATTTATCATCAAAAGGAGTCTATAACTTTATTTGGTTTGAAAGTTTTTTAGGACACTTTGACCACAAATGAGTTCAAAAGGTCAGATATGGACATCTATATGGCTTATGAAGCATCAGAAGGAGTCTATGAGTATGTATAGAAAACGCAAGATCGAGGACTCTTTGGCCAGAAATATGTTCAGGAGGTCAAAAGGGGACCTCTGTATAGCTGATTTATCATGAAAAGGAGTCTATAACTTTCTATAGTTTGAAAAAATGTTAGGACACTTTGACCACAAATAAGTTCAAAAGGTCAGATATGGACATCTATATGGTTTATGAAGCATCAGAAGGAGTCTATGAGTATGTATAGAAAGCCCAAGATTAAGGACTCTTTGGCCAGAAATATGTTCTGGAGGTCAAAAGGGGACCTCTGTATAGCTGATTTATCATCAAAAGGAGTCTATAACTTTCTATAGTTTGAAAAAATGTTAGGACACTTTGACCACAAATAAGTTCAAAAGGTCAGAAATGGACATCTATATGGTTTATGAAGCATCAGAAGGAGTCTATGAGTATGTATAGAAAGCCCAAGATCAAGGACTCTTTGCCCAGAAATATGTTCAGGAGGTCAAAAGGGGACCTCTGTATAGCTGACATCATCAAAAGGAGTCTATAACTTTATATAGTTTGATTTTTTTTTAGGACACTTTGACCACAAATAAGTTCAAAAGGTCAGATATGGACATCTATGTGGCTTATGAAGCATCAGAAGAAGTCTATGAGTATGTATAGAAACCCCAAGATCAAGGACTCTTTGGCCAGAAATATGTTCAGTAGGTCAAAAGGGGCCCTCCTTATAGCTGATTTATCTTTAAAAGGAGTCTATAACTTTATATAGTTTGAAAAATTTTAGGACATTTTGACCACAAATAAGTTCAAAAGGTCAGATATGGACATCTATATGGCTTATGAAGCATCAGAAGGAGTCTACGAGTATGTATAGAAAGCCCAAGATCGAGGACTCTTTGGCCAGAAATATGTTCAGTAGGTCAAAAGGGGCCCTCTGTATAGCTGATTTATCTTTAAAAGGAGTCTATAACTTTATATAGTTTGAAAAATTTTAGGACACTTTGACCACAAATAAGTTCAAAAGGTCAGATATGGACATCTATATGGCTTATGAAGCATCAGAAGGAGTCTATGAGTATGTATAGAAAGCCCAAGATCGAGTACTCTTTGGCCAGAAATATGTTCTGGAGGTCAAAAGGGGACCTCTGTATAGCTGATTTATCATCAAAAGGAGTCTATAACTTTATATAGTTTGAATTTTTTTTAGGACATTTTGATCACAAATAAGTTCAAAAGGTCAGATATCGACATCTATATGGCTTATGAAGCATCAGAAGGAGTCTATGAGTATGTATAGAAAGCATAAGATTGAGGACTCTTAGGCCAGAAATATGTTCTGGAGGTCAAAAGGGAACCTCTGTATAGCTGATTTATCATCAAAAGGAGTCTATAACTTTATTTGGTTTTAAAAAATTTTAGGACACTTTGACCACAAATGAGTTCAAAAGGTCAGATATGGACATCTATATGGCTTATGAAGCATCAGAAGGAGTCTATGAGTATGTATAGAAAGCCCAAGATCGAGGACTCTTTGGCCAGAAATATGTTCTGGAGGTCAAAAGGGGACCTCTGTATAGCTGATTTATCATCAAAAGGAGTCTATAACTTTCTATAGTTTGAAAAAATGTTAGGACACTTTGACCACATATAAGTTCAAAAGGTCAGATATGGACATCTATATGGTTTATGAAGCATCAGAAGGAGTCTATGAGTATGTATAGAAAGCCCAAGATCAAGGACTCTTTGGCCAGAAATATGTTCAGGAGGTCAAAAGGGGACCTCTGTATAGCTGACATCATCAAAAGGAGTCTATAACTTTATATAGTTTGATTTTTTTTTAGGACACTTTGACCACAAATAAGTTCAAAAGGTCAGATATGGACATCTATATGGCTTATGAAGCATCAGAAGGAGTCTATGAGTATGTATAGAAAGCCCAAGATCAAGGACTCTTTGGCCAGAAATATATTCAGGAGGTCAAAAGGGGACCACTGTATAGCCGATTTATCATAAAAAGGAGTCTATAACTTTCTATAGTTTGAAAAAATGTTAGGACACTTTGACCACAAATAAGTTCAAAAGGTCAGATATGGACATCTTAAGGCTTATGAAGCATCAGAAGGAGTCTATGAGTATGTATAGAAAGCCCAAGATCGAGGACTCTTTGGCCAGAATTATATTCATGAGGTCAAAAGGGGCCCTCTGTATAGCTGATTTATCATCAAAAGGAGTCTATAACTTTATATAGTTTGAATTTGTTTTAGGACATTTTGATCACAAATAAGTTCAAAATGTCAGATATGGACATCTATATGGCTTATGAAGCATCAGAAGAAGTCTATGAGTATATATAGAAACCCCAAGATCAAGGACTCTTTGGCCAGAAATATGTTCAGTAGGTCAAAAGGGGACCTCTGTATAGCTGATTTATCATCAAAAGGAGTCTATAACTTTCTATAGTTTGAAAAAATGTTAGGACACTTTGACCACAAATAAGTTCAAAAGGTCAGATATGGACATCTATATGGCTTATGAAGCATCAGAAGGAGTCTATGAGTATGTATAGAAAACGCAAGATCGAGGACTCTTTGGCCAGAAATATGTTCAGGAGGTCAAAAGGGGACCTCTGTATAGCTGATTTATCATGAAAAGGAGTCTATAACTTTATATAGTTTGAAAAAATGTTAGGACACTTTGACCACAAATAAGTTCAAAAGGTAAGATATGGACATCTATATGGCTTATGAAGCATCAGAAGAAGTCTATGAGTATGTATAGAAACCCCAAGATCAAGGACTCTTTGGCCAGAAATATGTTCAGTAGGTCAAAAGGGGCCCTCCTTATAGCTGATTTATCTTTAAAAGGAGTCTATAACTTTATATAGTTTGAAAAATTTTAGGACACTTTGACCACAAATAAGTTCAAAAGGTCAGATATGGACATCTATATGGCTTATGAAGCATCAGAAGGAGTCTATGAGTATGTATAGAAAGCCCAAGATCGAGGACTCTTTGGCCAGAAATATGTTCTGGAGGTCAAAAGGGGACCTCTGTATAGCTGATTTATCATCAAAAGGAGTCTATAACTTTCTATAGTTTGAAAAAATGTTAGGACACTTTGACCACAAATAAGTTCAAAAGGTCAGATATGGACATCTATATGGTTTATGAAGCATCAGAAGGAGTCTATGAGTATGTATAGAAAGCCCAAGATTAAGGACTCTTTGGCCAGAAATATGTTCAGGAGGTCAAAAGGGGACCTCTGTATAGCTGACATAATCAAAAGGAGTCTATAACTTTATATAGTTTGAATTTTTTTTAGGACACTTTGACCACAAATAAGTTCAAAAGGTCAGATATGGACATCTATATGGCTTATGAAGCATCAGAAGGAGTCTACGAGTATGTATAGAAAGCCCAAGATCGAGGACTCTTTGGCCAGAAATATGTTCAGTAGGTCAAAAGGGGCCCTCTGTATAGCTGATTTATCTTTAAAAGGAGTCTATAACTTTATATAGTTTGAAAAATTTTAGGACACTTTGACCACAAATAAGTTCAAAAGGTCAGATATGGACATCTATATGGCTTATGAAGCATCAGAAGGAGTCTATGAGTATGTATAGAAAGCCCAAGATCGAGGACTCTTTGGCCAGAAATATGTTCTGGAGGTCAAAAGGGGACCTCTGTATAGCTGATTTATCATCAAAAGGAGTCTATAACTTTATATAGTTTGAATTTTTTTTAGGACATTTTGATCACAAATAAGTTCAAAAGGTCAGATATCGACATCTATATGGCTTATGAAGCATCAGAAGGAGTCTATGAGTATGTATAGAAAGCATAAGATTGAGGACTCTTAGGCCAGAAATATATTCTGGAGGTCAAAAGGGAACCTCTGTATAGCTGATTTATCATCAAAAGGAGTCTATAACTTTATTTGGTTTGAAAAAATTTTAGGACACTTTGACCACAAATGAGTTCAAAAGGTCAGATATGGACATCTATATGGCTTATGAAGCATCAGAAGGAGTCTATGAGTATGTATAGAAAGCCCAAGATCGAGGACTCTTTGGCCAGAAATATGTTCTGGAGGTCAAAAGGGGACCTCTGTATAGCTGATTTATCATCAAAAGGAGTCTATAACTTTCTATAGTTTGAAAAAATGTTAGGACACTTTGACCACATATAAGTTCAAAAGGTCAGATATGGACATCTATATGGTTTATGAAGCATCAGAAGGAGTCTATGAGTATGTATAGAAAGCCCAAGATCAAGGACTCTTTGGCCAGAAATATGTTCAGGAGGTCAAAAGGGGACCTCTGTATAGCTGACATCATCAAAAGGAGTCTATAACTTTATATAGTTTGATTTTTTTTTAGGACACTTTGACCACAAATAAGTTCAAAAGGTCAGATATGGACATCTATATGGCTTATGAAGCATCAGAAGGAGTCTATGAGTATGTATAGAAAGCCCAAGATCAAGGACTCTTTGGCCAGAAATATATTCAGGAGGTCAAAAGGGGACCACTGTATAGCCGATTTATCATAAAAAGGAGTCTATAACTTTCTATAGTTTGAAAAAATGTTAGGACACTTTGACCACAAATAAGTTCAAAAGGTCAGATATGGACATCTTAAGGCTTATGAAGCATCAGAAGGAGTCTATGAGTATGTATAGAAAGCCCAAGATCGAGGACTCTTTGGCCAGAATTATATTCATGAGGTCAAAAGGGGCCCTCTGTATAGCTGATTTATCATCAAAAGGAGTCTATAACTTTATATAGTTTGAATTTGTTTTAGGACATTTTGATCACAAATAAGTTCAAAATGTCAGATATGGACATCTATATGGCTTATGAAGCATCAGAAGAAGTCTATGAGTATATATAGAAACCCCAAGATCAAGGACTCTTTGGCCAGAAATATGTTCAGTAGGTCAAAAGGGGACCTCTGTATAGCTGATTTATCATCAAAAGGAGTCTATAACTTTCTATAGTTTGAAAAAATGTTAGGACACTTTGACCACAAATAAGTTCAAAAGGTCAGATATGGACATCTATATGGCTTATGAAGCATCAGAAGGAGTCTATGAGTATGTATAGAAAACGCAAGATCGAGGACTCTTTGGCCAGAAATATGTTCAGGAGGTCAAAAGGGGACCTCTGTATAGCTGATTTATCATGAAAAGGAGTCTATAACTTTATATAGTTTGAAAAAATGTTAGGACACTTTGACCACAAATAAGTTCAAAAGGTAAGATATGGACATCTATATGGCTTATGAAGCATCAGAAGAAGTCTATGAGTATGTATAGAAACCCCAAGATCAAGGACTCTTTGGCCAGAAATATGTTCAGTAGGTCAAAAGGGGCCCTCCTTATAGCTGATTTATCTTTAAAAGGAGTCTATAACTTTATATAGTTTGAAAAATTTTAGGACACTTTGACCACAAATAAGTTCAAAAGGTCAGATATGGACATCTATATGGCTTATGAAGCATCAGAAGGAGTCTATGAGTATGTATAGATAGCCCAAGATCGAGGACTCTTTGGCCAGAAATATGTTCTGGAGGTCAAAAGGGGACCTCTGTATAGCTGATTTATCATCAAAAGGAGTCTATAACTTTCTATAGTTTGAAAAAATGTTAGGACACTTTGACCACAAATAAGTTCAAAAGGTCAGATATGGACATCTATATGGTTTATGAAGCATCAGAAGGAGTCTATGAGTATGTATAGAAAGCCCAAGATTAAGGACTCTTTGGCCAGAAATATGTTCAGGAGGTCAAAAGGGGACCTCTGTATAGCTGATTTATCATCAAAAGGAGTCTATAACTTTCTATAGTTTGAAAAAATGTTAGGACACTTTGACCACAAATAAGTTCAAAAGGTCAGATATGGACATCTATATGGTTTATGAAGCATCAGAAGGAGTCTATGAGTATGTATAGAAAGCCCAAGATTAAGGACTCTTTGGCCAGAAATATGTTCAGGAGGTCAAAAGGGGACCTCTGTATAGCTGACATAATCAAAAGGAGTCTATAACTTTATATAGTTTGAATTTTTTTTAGGACACTTTGACCACAAATAAGTTCAAAAGGTCAGATATGGACATCTATATGGCTTATGAAGCATCAGAAGGAGTCTACGAGTATGTATAGAAAGCCCAAGATCGAGGACTCTTTGGCCAGAAATATGTTCAGTAGGTCAAAAGGGGCCCTCTGTATAGCTGATTTATCTTTAAAAGGAGTCTATAACTTTATATAGTTTGAAAAATTTTAGGACACTTTGACCACAAATAAGTTCAAAAGGTCAGATATGGACATCTATATGGCTTATGAAGCATCAGAAGGAGTCTATGAGTATGTATAGAAAGCCCAAGATCGAGGACTCTTTGGCCAGAAATATGTTCTGGAGGTCAAAAGGGGACCTCTGTATAGCTGATTTATCATCAAAAGGAGTCTATAACTTTATATAGTTTGAATTTTTTTTAGGACATTTTGATCACAAATAAGTTCAAAAGGTCAGATATCGACATCTATATGGCTTATGAAGCATCAGAAGGAGTCTATGAGTATGTATAGAAAGCATAAGATTGAGGACTCTTAGGCCAGAAATATATTCTGGAGGTCAAAAGGGAACCTCTGTATAGCTGATTTATCATCAAAAGGAGTCTATAACTTTATTTGGTTTGAAAAAATTTTAGGACACTTTGACCACAAATGAGTTCAAAAGGTCAGATATGGACATCTATATGGCTTATGAAGCATCAGAAGGAGTCTATGAGTATGTATAGAAAGCCCAAGATCGAGGACTCTTTGGCCAGAAATATGTTCTGGAGGTCAAAAGGGGACCTCTGTATAGCTGATTTATCATCAAAAGGAGTCTATAACTTTCTATAGTTTGAAAAAATGTTAGGACACTTTGACCACATATAAGTTCAAAAGGTCAGATATGGACATCTATATGGTTTATGAAGCATCAGAAGGAGTCTATGAGTATGTATAGAAAGCCCAAGATCAAGGACTCTTTGGCCAGAAATATGTTCAGGAGGTCAAAAGGGGACCTCTGTATAGCTGACATCATCAAAAGGAGTCTATAACTTTATATAGTTTGATTTTTTTTTAGGACACTTTGACCACAAATAAGTTCAAAAGGTCAGATATGGACATCTATATGGCTTATGAAGCATCAGAAGGAGTCTATGAGTATGTATAGAAAGCCCAAGATCAAGGACTCTTTGGCCAGAAATATATTCAGGAGGTCAAAAGGGGACCACTGTATAGCCGATTTATCATAAAAAGGAGTCTATAACTTTCTATAGTTTGAAAAAATGTTAGGACACTTTGACCACAAATAAGTTCAAAAGGTCAGATATGGACATCTTAAGGCTTATGAAGCATCAGAAGGAGTCTATGAGTATGTATAGAAAGCCCAAGATCGAGGACTCTTTGGCCAGAATTATATTCATGAGGTCAAAAGGGGCCCTCTGTATAGCTGATTTATCATCAAAAGGAGTCTATAACTTTATATAGTTTGAATTTGTTTTAGGACATTTTGATCACAAATAAGTTCAAAATGTCAGATATGGACATCTATATGGCTTATGAAGCATCAGAAGAAGTCTATGAGTATATATAGAAACCCCAAGATCAAGGACTCTTTGGCCAGAAATATGTTCAGTAGGTCAAAAGGGGACCTCTGTATAGCTGATTTATCATCAAAAGGAGTCTATAACTTTCTATAGTTTGAAAAAATGTTAGGACACTTTGACCACAAATAAGTTCAAAAGGTCAGATATGGACATCTATATGGCTTATGAAGCATCAGAAGGAGTCTATGAGTATGTATAGAAAACGCAAGATCGAGGACTCTTTGGCCAGAAATATGTTCAGGAGGTCAAAAGGGGACCTCTGTATAGCTGATTTATCATGAAAAGGAGTCTATAACTTTATATAGTTTGAAAAAATGTTAGGACACTTTGACCACAAATAAGTTCAAAAGGTAAGATATGGACATCTATATGGCTTATGAAGCATCAGAAGAAGTCTATGAGTATGTATAGAAACCCCAAGATCAAGGACTCTTTGGCCAGAAATATGTTCAGTAGGTCAAAAGGGGCCCTCCTTATAGCTGATTTATCTTTAAAAGGAGTCTATAACTTTATATAGTTTGAAAAATTTTAGGACACTTTGACCACAAATAAGTTCAAAAGGTCAGATATGGACATCTATATGGCTTATGAAGCATCAGAAGGAGTCTATGAGTATGTATAGAAAGCCCAAGATCGAGGACTCTTTGGCCAGAAATATGTTCTGGAGGTCAAAAGGGGACCTCTGTATAGCTGATTTATCATCAAAAGGAGTCTATAACTTTCTATAGTTTGAAAAAATGTTAGGACACTTTGACCACAAATAAGTTCAAAAGGTCAGATATGGACATCTATATGGTTTATGAAGCATCAGAAGGAGTCTATGAGTATGTATAGAAAGCCCAAGATTAAGGACTCTTTGGCCAGAAATATGTTCAGGAGGTCAAAAGGGGACCTCTGTATAGCTGACATAATCAAAAGGAGTCTATAACTTTATATAGTTTGAATTTTTTTTAGGACACTTTGACCACAAATAAGTTCAAAAGGTCAGATATGGACATCTATATGGCTTATGAAGCATCAGAAGGAGTCTACGAGTATGTATAGAAAGCCCAAGATCGAGGACTCTTTGGCCAGAAATATGTTCAGTAGGTCAAAAGGGGCCCTCTGTATAGCTGATTTATCTTTAAAAGGAGTCTATAACTTTATATAGTTTGAAAAATTTTAGGACACTTTGACCACAAATAAGTTCAAAAGGTCAGATATGGACATCTATATGGCTTATGAAGCATCAGAAGGAGTCTATGAGTATGTATAGAAAGCCCAAGATCGAGGACTCTTTGGCCAGAAATATGTTCTGGAGGTCAAAAGGGGACCTCTGTATAGCTGATTTATCATCAAAAGGAGTCTATAACTTTATATAGTTTGAATTTTTTTTAGGACATTTTGATCACAAATAAGTTCAAAAGGTCAGATATCGACATCTATATGGCTTATGAAGCATCAGAAGGAGTCTATGAGTATGTATAGAAAGCATAAGATTGAGGACTCTTAGGCCAGAAATATATTCTGGAGGTCAAAAGGGAACCTCTGTATAGCTGATTTATCATCAAAAGGAGTCTATAACTTTATTTGGTTTGAAAAAATTTTAGGACACTTTGACCACAAATGAGTTCAAAAGGTCAGATATGGACATCTATATGGCTTATGAAGCATCAGAAGGAGTCTATGAGTATGTATAGAAAGCCCAAGATCGAGGACTCTTTGGCCAGAAATATGTTCTGGAGGTCAAAAGGGGACCTCTGTATAGCTGATTTATCATCAAAAGGAGTCTATAACTTTCTATAGTTTGAAAAAATGTTAGGACACTTTGACCACATATAAGTTCAAAAGGTCAGATATGGACATCTATATGGTTTATGAAGCATCAGAAGGAGTCTATGAGTATGTATAGAAAGCCCAAGATCAAGGACTCTTTGGCCAGAAATATGTTCAGGAGGTCAAAAGGGGACCTCTGTATAGCTGACATCATCAAAAGGAGTCTATAACTTTATATAGTTTGATTTTTTTTTAGGACACTTTGACCACAAATAAGTTCAAAAGGTCAGATATGGACATCTATATGGCTTATGAAGCATCAGAAGGAGTCTATGAGTATGTATAGAAAGCCCAAGATCAAGGACTCTTTGGCCAGAAATATATTCAGGAGGTCAAAAGGGGACCACTGTATAGCCGATTTATCATAAAAAGGAGTCTATAACTTTCTATAGTTTGAAAAAATGTTAGGACACTTTGACCACAAATAAGTTCAAAAGGTCAGATATGGACATCTTAAGGCTTATGAAGCATCAGAAGGAGTCTATGAGTATGTATAGAAAGCCCAAGATCGAGGACTCTTTGGCCAGAATTATATTCATGAGGTCAAAAGGGGCCCTCTGTATAGCTGATTTATCATCAAAAGGAGTCTATAACTTTATATAGTTTGAATTTGTTTTAGGACATTTTGATCACAAATAAGTTCAAAATGTCAGATATGGACATCTATATGGCTTATGAAGCATCAGAAGAAGTCTATGAGTATATATAGAAACCCCAAGATCAAGGACTCTTTGGCCAGAAATATGTTCAGTAGGTCAAAAGGGGACCTCTGTATAGCTGATTTATCATCAAAAGGAGTCTATAACTTTCTATAGTTTGAAAAAATGTTAGGACACTTTGACCACAAATAAGTTCAAAAGGTCAGATATGGACATCTATATGGCTTATGAAGCATCAGAAGGAGTCTATGAGTATGTATAGAAAACGCAAGATCGAGGACTCTTTGGCCAGAAATATGTTCAGGAGGTCAAAAGGGGACCTCTGTATAGCTGATTTATCATGAAAAGGAGTCTATAACTTTATATAGTTTGAAAAAATGTTAGGACACTTTGACCACAAATAAGTTCAAAAGGTAAGATATGGACATCTATATGGCTTATGAAGCATCAGAAGAAGTCTATGAGTATGTATAGAAACCCCAAGATCAAGGACTCTTTGGCCAGAAATATGTTCAGTAGGTCAAAAGGGGCCCTCCTTATAGCTGATTTATCTTTAAAAGGAGTCTATAACTTTATATAGTTTGAAAAATTTTAGGACACTTTGACCACAAATAAGTTCAAAAGGTCAGATATGGACATCTATATGGCTTATGAAGCATCAGAAGGAGTCTATGAGTATGTATAGAAAGCCCAAGATCGAGGACTCTTTGGCCAGAAATATGTTCTGGAGGTCAAAAGGGGACCTCTGTATAGCTGATTTATCATCAAAAGGAGTCTATAACTTTCTATAGTTTGAAAAAATGTTAGGACACTTTGACCACAAATAAGTTCAAAAGGTCAGATATGGACATCTATATGGTTTATGAAGCATCAGAAGGAGTCTATGAGTATGTATAGAAAGCCCAAGATTAAGGACTCTTTGGCCAGAAATATGTTCAGGAGGTCAAAAGGGGACCTCTGTATAGCTGACATAATCAAAAGGAGTCTATAACTTTATATAGTTTGAATTTTTTTTAGGACACTTTGACCACAAATAAGTTCAAAAGGTCAGATATGGACATCTATATGGCTTATGAAGCATCAGAAGGAGTCTACGAGTATGTATAGAAAGCCCAAGATCGAGGACTCTTTGGCCAGAAATATGTTCAGTAGGTCAAAAGGGGCCCTCTGTATAGCTGATTTATCTTTAAAAGGAGTCTATAACTTTATATAGTTTGAAAAATTTTAGGACACTTTGACCACAAATAAGTTCAAAAGGTCAGATATGGACATCTATATGGCTTATGAAGCATCAGAAGGAGTCTATGAGTATGTATAGAAAGCCCAAGATCGAGGACTCTTTGGCCAGAAATATGTTCTGGAGGTCAAAAGGGGACCTCTGTATAGCTGATTTATCATCAAAAGGAGTCTATAACTTTATATAGTTTGAATTTTTTTTAGGACATTTTGATCACAAATAAGTTCAAAAGGTCAGATATCGACATCTATATGGCTTATGAAGCATCAGAAGGAGTCTATGAGTATGTATAGAAAGCATAAGATTGAGGACTCTTAGGCCAGAAATATATTCTGGAGGTCAAAAGGGAACCTCTGTATAGCTGATTTATCATCAAAAGGAGTCTATAACTTTATTTGGTTTGAAAAAATTTTAGGACACTTTGACCACAAATGAGTTCAAAAGGTCAGATATGGACATCTATATGGCTTATGAAGCATCAGAAGGAGTCTATGAGTATGTATAGAAAGCCCAAGATCGAGGACTCTTTGGCCAGAAATATGTTCTGGAGGTCAAAAGGGGACCTCTGTATAGCTGATTTATCATCAAAAGGAGTCTATAACTTTCTATAGTTTGAAAAAATGTTAGGACACTTTGACCACATATAAGTTCAAAAGGTCAGATATGGACATCTATATGGTTTATGAAGCATCAGAAGGAGTCTATGAGTATGTATAGAAAGCCCAAGATCAAGGACTCTTTGGCCAGAAATATGTTCAGGAGGTCAAAAGGGGACCTCTGTATAGCTGACATCATCAAAAGGAGTCTATAACTTTATATAGTTTGATTTTTTTTTAGGACACTTTGACCACAAATAAGTTCAAAAGGTCAGATATGGACATCTATATGGCTTATGAAGCATCAGAAGGAGTCTATGAGTATGTATAGAAAGCCCAAGATCAAGGACTCTTTGGCCAGAAATATATTCAGGAGGTCAAAAGGGGACCACTGTATAGCCGATTTATCATAAAAAGGAGTCTATAACTTTCTATAGTTTGAAAAAATGTTAGGACACTTTGACCACAAATAAGTTCAAAAGGTCAGATATGGACATCTTAAGGCTTATGAAGCATCAGAAGGAGTCTATGAGTATGTATAGAAAGCCCAAGATCGAGGACTCTTTGGCCAGAATTATATTCATGAGGTCAAAAGGGGCCCTCTGTATAGCTGATTTATCATCAAAAGGAGTCTATAACTTTATATAGTTTGAATTTGTTTTAGGACATTTTGATCACAAATAAGTTCAAAATGTCAGATATGGACATCTATATGGCTTATGAAGCATCAGAAGAAGTCTATGAGTATATATAGAAACCCCAAGATCAAGGACTCTTTGGCCAGAAATATGTTCAGTAGGTCAAAAGGGGACCTCTGTATAGCTGATTTATCATCAAAAGGAGTCTATAACTTTCTATAGTTTGAAAAAATGTTAGGACACTTTGACCACAAATAAGTTCAAAAGGTCAGATATGGACATCTATATGGCTTATGAAGCATCAGAAGGAGTCTATGAGTATGTATAGAAAACGCAAGATCGAGGACTCTTTGGCCAGAAATATGTTCAGGAGGTCAAAAGGGGACCTCTGTATAGCTGATTTATCATGAAAAGGAGTCTATAACTTTATATAGTTTGAAAAAATGTTAGGACACTTTGACCACAAATAAGTTCAAAAGGTAAGATATGGACATCTATATGGCTTATGAAGCATCAGAAGAAGTCTATGAGTATGTATAGAAACCCCAAGATCAAGGACTCTTTGGCCAGAAATATGTTCAGTAGGTCAAAAGGGGCCCTCCTTATAGCTGATTTATCTTTAAAAGGAGTCTATAACTTTATATAGTTTGAAAAATTTTAGGACACTTTGACCACAAATAAGTTCAAAAGGTCAGATATGGACATCTATATGGCTTATGAAGCATCAGAAGGAGTCTATGAGTATGTATAGAAAGCCCAAGATCGAGGACTCTTTGGCCAGAAATATGTTCTGGAGGTCAAAAGGGGACCTCTGTATAGCTGATTTATCATCAAAAGGAGTCTATAACTTTCTATAGTTTGAAAAAATGTTAGGACACTTTGACCACAAATAAGTTCAAAAGGTCAGATATGGACATCTATATGGTTTATGAAGCATCAGAAGGAGTCTATGAGTATGTATAGAAAGCCCAAGATTAAGGACTCTTTGGCCAGAAATATGTTCAGGAGGTCAAAAGGGGACCTCTGTATAGCTGACATAATCAAAAGGAGTCTATAACTTTATATAGTTTGAATTTTTTTTAGGACACTTTGACCACAAATAAGTTCAAAAGGTCAGATATGGACATCTATATGGCTTATGAAGCATCAGAAGGAGTCTACGAGTATGTATAGAAAGCCCAAGATCGAGGACTCTTTGGCCAGAAATATGTTCAGTAGGTCAAAAGGGGCCCTCTGTATAGCTGATTTATCTTTAAAAGGAGTCTATAACTTTATATAGTTTGAAAAATTTTAGGACACTTTGACCACAAATAAGTTCAAAAGGTCAGATATGGACATCTATATGGCTTATGAAGCATCAGAAGGAGTCTATGAGTATGTATAGAAAGCCCAAGATCGAGGACTCTTTGGCCAGAAATATGTTCTGGAGGTCAAAAGGGGACCTCTGTATAGCTGATTTATCATCAAAAGGAGTCTATAACTTTATATAGTTTGAATTTTTTTTAGGACATTTTGATCACAAATAAGTTCAAAAGGTCAGATATCGACATCTATATGGCTTATGAAGCATCAGAAGGAGTCTATGAGTATGTATAGAAAGCATAAGATTGAGGACTCTTAGGCCAGAAATATATTCTGGAGGTCAAAAGGGAACCTCTGTATAGCTGATTTATCATCAAAAGGAGTCTATAACTTTATTTGGTTTGAAAAAATTTTAGGACACTTTGACCACAAATGAGTTCAAAAGGTCAGATATGGACATCTATATGGCTTATGAAGCATCAGAAGGAGTCTATGAGTATGTATAGAAAGCCCAAGATCGAGGACTCTTTGGCCAGAAATATGTTCTGGAGGTCAAAAGGGGACCTCTGTATAGCTGATTTATCATCAAAAGGAGTCTATAACTTTCTATAGTTTGAAAAAATGTTAGGACACTTTGACCACATATAAGTTCAAAAGGTCAGATATGGACATCTATATGGTTTATGAAGCATCAGAAGGAGTCTATGAGTATGTATAGAAAGCCCAAGATCAAGGACTCTTTGGCCAGAAATATGTTCAGGAGGTCAAAAGGGGACCTCTGTATAGCTGACATCATCAAAAGGAGTCTATAACTTTATATAGTTTGATTTTTTTTTAGGACACTTTGACCACAAATAAGTTCAAAAGGTCAGATATGGACATCTATATGGCTTATGAAGCATCAGAAGGAGTCTATGAGTATGTATAGAAAGCCCAAGATCAAGGACTCTTTGGCCAGAAATATATTCAGGAGGTCAAAAGGGGACCACTGTATAGCCGATTTATCATAAAAAGGAGTCTATAACTTTCTATAGTTTGAAAAAATGTTAGGACACTTTGACCACAAATAAGTTCAAAAGGTCAGATATGGACATCTTAAGGCTTATGAAGCATCAGAAGGAGTCTATGAGTATGTATAGAAAGCCCAAGATCGAGGACTCTTTGGCCAGAATTATATTCATGAGGTCAAAAGGGGCCCTCTGTATAGCTGATTTATCATCAAAAGGAGTCTATAACTTTATATAGTTTGAATTTGTTTTAGGACATTTTGATCACAAATAAGTTCAAAATGTCAGATATGGACATCTATATGGCTTATGAAGCATCAGAAGAAGTCTATGAGTATATATAGAAACCCCAAGATCAAGGACTCTTTGGCCAGAAATATGTTCAGTAGGTCAAAAGGGGACCTCTGTATAGCTGATTTATCATCAAAAGGAGTCTATAACTTTCTATAGTTTGAAAAAATGTTAGGACACTTTGACCACAAATAAGTTCAAAAGGTCAGATATGGACATCTATATGGCTTATGAAGCATCAGAAGGAGTCTATGAGTATGTATAGAAAACGCAAGATCGAGGACTCTTTGGCCAGAAATATGTTCAGGAGGTCAAAAGGGGACCTCTGTATAGCTGATTTATCATGAAAAGGAGTCTATAACTTTATATAGTTTGAAAAAATGTTAGGACACTTTGACCACAAATAAGTTCAAAAGGTAAGATATGGACATCTATATGGCTTATGAAGCATCAGAAGAAGTCTATGAGTATGTATAGAAACCCCAAGATCAAGGACTCTTTGGCCAGAAATATGTTCAGTAGGTCAAAAGGGGCCCTCCTTATAGCTGATTTATCTTTAAAAGGAGTCTATAACTTTATATAGTTTGAAAAATTTTAGGACACTTTGACCACAAATAAGTTCAAAAGGTCAGATATGGACATCTATATGGCTTATGAAGCATCAGAAGGAGTCTATGAGTATGTATAGAAAGCCCAAGATCGAGGACTCTTTGGCCAGAAATATGTTCTGGAGGTCAAAAGGGGACCTCTGTATAGCTGATTTATCATCAAAAGGAGTCTATAACTTTCTATAGTTTGAAAAAATGTTAGGACACTTTGACCACAAATAAGTTCAAAAGGTCAGATATGGACATCTATATGGTTTATGAAGCATCAGAAGGAGTCTATGAGTATGTATAGAAAGCCCAAGATTAAGGACTCTTTGGCCAGAAATATGTTCAGGAGGTCAAAAGGGGACCTCTGTATAGCTGACATAATCAAAAGGAGTCTATAACTTTATATAGTTTGAATTTTTTTTAGGACACTTTGACCACAAATAAGTTCAAAAGGTCAGATATGGACATCTATATGGCTTATGAAGCATCAGAAGGAGTCTACGAGTATGTATAGAAAGCCCAAGATCGAGGACTCTTTGGCCAGAAATATGTTCAGTAGGTCAAAAGGGGCCCTCTGTATAGCTGATTTATCTTTAAAAGGAGTCTATAACTTTATATAGTTTGAAAAATTTTAGGACACTTTGACCACAAATAAGTTCAAAAGGTCAGATATGGACATCTATATGGCTTATGAAGCATCAGAAGGAGTCTATGAGTATGTATAGAAAGCCCAAGATCGAGGACTCTTTGGCCAGAAATATGTTCTGGAGGTCAAAAGGGGACCTCTGTATAGCTGATTTATCATCAAAAGGAGTCTATAACTTTATATAGTTTGAATTTTTTTTAGGACATTTTGATCACAAATAAGTTCAAAAGGTCAGATATCGACATCTATATGGCTTATGAAGCATCAGAAGGAGTCTATGAGTATGTATAGAAAGCATAAGATTGAGGACTCTTAGGCCAGAAATATATTCTGGAGGTCAAAAGGGAACCTCTGTATAGCTGATTTATCATCAAAAGGAGTCTATAACTTTATTTGGTTTGAAAAAATTTTAGGACACTTTGACCACAAATGAGTTCAAAAGGTCAGATATGGACATCTATATGGCTTATGAAGCATCAGAAGGAGTCTATGAGTATGTATAGAAAGCCCAAGATCGAGGACTCTTTGGCCAGAAATATGTTCTGGAGGTCAAAAGGGGACCTCTGTATAGCTGATTTATCATCAAAAGGAGTCTATAACTTTCTATAGTTTGAAAAAATGTTAGGACACTTTGACCACATATAAGTTCAAAAGGTCAGATATGGACATCTATATGGTTTATGAAGCATCAGAAGGAGTCTATGAGTATGTATAGAAAGCCCAAGATCAAGGACTCTTTGGCCAGAAATATGTTCAGGAGGTCAAAAGGGGACCTCTGTATAGCTGACATCATCAAAAGGAGTCTATAACTTTATATAGTTTGATTTTTTTTTAGGACACTTTGACCACAAATAAGTTCAAAAGGTCAGATATGGACATCTATATGGCTTATGAAGCATCAGAAGGAGTCTATGAGTATGTATAGAAAGCCCAAGATCAAGGACTCTTTGGCCAGAAATATATTCAGGAGGTCAAAAGGGGACCACTGTATAGCCGATTTATCATAAAAAGGAGTCTATAACTTTCTATAGTTTGAAAAAATGTTAGGACACTTTGACCACAAATAAGTTCAACAGGTCAGATATGGACATCTTAAGGCTTATGAAGCATCAGAAGGAGTCTATGAGTATGTATAGAAAGCCCAAGATCGAGGACTCTTTGGCCAGAATTATATTCATGAGGTCAAAAGGGGCCCTCTGTATAGCTGATTTATCATCAAAAGGAGTCTATAACTTTATATAGTTTGAATTTGTTTTAGGACATTTTGATCACAAATAAGTTCAAAATGTCAGATATGGACATCTATATGGCTTATGAAGCATCAGAAGAAGTCTATGAGTATATATAGAAACCCCAAGATCAAGGACTCTTTGGCCAGAAATATGTTCAGTAGGTCAAAAGGGGACCTCTGTATAGCTGATTTATCATCAAAAGGAGTCTATAACTTTCTATAGTTTGAAAAAATGTTAGGACACTTTGACCACAAATAAGTTCAAAAGGTCAGATATGGACATCTATATGGCTTATGAAGCATCAGAAGGAGTCTATGAGTATGTATAGAAAACGCAAGATCGAGGACTCTTTGGCCAGAAATATGTTCAGGAGGTCAAAAGGGGACCTCTGTATAGCTGATTTATCATGAAAAGGAGTCTATAACTTTATATAATTTGAAAAAATGTTAGGACACTTTGACCACAAATAAGTTCAAAAGGTAAGATATGGACATCTATATGGCTTATGAAGCATCAGAAGAAGTCTATGAGTATGTATAGAAACCCCAAGATCAAGGACTCTTTGGCCAGAAATATGTTCAGTAGGTCAAAAGGGGCCCTCCTTATAGCTGATTTATCTTTAAAAGGAGTCTATAACTTTATATAGTTTGAAAAATTTTAGGACACTTTGACCACAAATAAGTTCAAAAGGTCAGATATGGACATCTATATGGCTTATGAAGCATCAGAAGGAGTCTATGAGTATGTATAGAAAGCCCAAGATCGAGGACTCTTTGGCCAGAAATATGTTCTGGAGGTCAAAAGGGGACCTCTGTATAGCTGATTTAACATCAAAAGGAGTCTATAACTTTCTATAGTTTGAAAAAATGTTAGGACACTTTGACCACAAATAAGTTCAAAAGGTCAGATATGGACATCTATATGGTTTATGAAGCATCAGAAGGAGTCTATGAGTATGTATAGAAAGCCCAAGATTAAGGACTCTTTGGCCAGAAATATGTTCAGGAGGTCAAAAGGGGACCTCTGTATAGCTGACATAATCAAAAGGAGTCTATAACTTTATATAGTTTGAATTTTTTTTAGGACACTTTGACCACAAATAAGTTCAAAAGGTCAGATATGGACATCTATATGGCTTATGAAGCATCAGAAGGAGTCTATGAGTATGTATAGAAAGCCCAAGATCGAGGACTCTTTGGCCAGAAATATGTTCTGGAGGTCAAAAGGGGACCTCTGTATAGCTGATTTACCATCAAAAGGAGTCTATAACTTTCTATAGTTTGAAAAAATGTTAGGACACTTTGACCACAAATAAGTTCAAAAGGTCAGAAATGGACATCTATATGGTTTATGAAGCATCAGAAGGCGTCTATGAGTATGTATAGAAAGCCCAAGATCAAGGACTCTTTGCCCAGAAATATGTTCAGGAGGTCAAAAGGGGACCTCTGTATAGCTGACATCATCAAAAGGAGTCTATAACTTTATATAGTTTGATTTTTTTTTAGGACACTTTGACCACAAATAAGTTCAAAAGGTCAGATATGGACATCTATGTGGCTTATGAAGCATCAGAAGAAGTCTATGAGTATGTATAGAAACCCCAAGATCAAGGACTCTTTGGCCAGAAATATGTTCAGTAGGTCAAAAGGGGCCCTCCTTATAGCTGATTTATCTTTAAAAGGAGTCTATAACTTTATATAGTTTGAAAAATTTTAGGACATTTTGACCACAAATAAGTTCAAAAGGTCAGATATGGACATCTATATGGCTTATGAAGCATCAGAAGGAGTCTACGAGTATGTATAGAAAGCCCAAGATCGAGGACTCTTTGGCCAGAAATATGTTCAGTAGGTCAAAAGGGGCCCTCTGTATAGCTGATTTATCTTTAAAAGGAGTCTATAACTTTATATAGTTTGAAAAATTTTAGGACACTTTGACCACAAATAAGTTCAAAAGGTCAGATATGGACATCTATATGGCTTATGAAGCATCAGAAGGAGTCTATGAGTATGTATAGAAAGCCCAAGATCGAGGACTCTTTGGCCAGAAATATGTTCTGGAGGTCAAAAGGGGACCTCTGTATAGCTGATTTATCATCAAAAGGAGTCTATAACTTTATATAGTTTGAATTTTTTTCAGGACATTTTGATCACAAATAAGTTCAAAAGGTCAGATATCGACATCTATATGGCTTATGAAGCATCAGAAGGAGTCTATGAGTATGTATAGAAAGCATAAGATTGAGGACTCTTAGGCCAGAAATATGTTCTGGAGGTCAAAAGGGAACCTCTGTATAGCTGATTTATCATCAAAAGGAGTCTATAACTTTATTTGGTTTGAAAAAATTTTAGGACACTTTGACCACAAATGAGTTCAAAAGGTCAGATATGGACATCTATATGGCTTATGAAGCATCAGAAGGAGTCTATGAGTATGTATAGAAAGCCCAAGATCGAGGACTCTTTGGCCAGAAATATGTTCTGGAGGTCAAAAGGGGACCTCTGTATAGCTGATTTATCATCAAAAGGAGTCTATAACTTTCTATAGTTTGAAAAAATGTTAGGACACTTTGACCACATATAAGTTCAAAAGGTCAGATATGGACATCTATATGGTTTATGAAGCATCAGAAGGAGTCTATGAGTATGTATAGAAAGCCCAAGATCGAGGACTCTTTGGCCAGAATTATATTCATGAGGTCAAAAGGGGCCCTCTGTATAGCTGATTTATCATCAAAAGGAGTCTATAACTTTATATAGTTTGAATTTGTTTTAGGACATTTTGATCACAAATAAGTTCAAAATGTCAGATATGGACATCTATATGGCTTATGAAGCATCAGAAGAAGTCTATGAGTATATATAGAAACCCCAAGATCAAGGACTCTTTGGCCAGAAATATGTTCAGTAGGTCAAAAGGGGACCTCTGTATAGCTGATTTATCATCAAAAGGAGTCTATAACTTTCTATAGTTTGAAAAAATGTTAGGACACTTTGACCACAAATAAGTTCAAAAGGTCAGATATGGACATCTATATGGCTTATGAAGCATCAGAAGGAGTCTATGAGTATGTATAGAAAGCATAAGATTGAGGACTCTTAGGCCAGAAATATGTTCTGGAGGTCAAAAGGGAACCTCTGTATAGCTGATTTATCATCAAAAGGAGTCTATAACTTTATTTGGTTTGAAAGTTTTTTAGGACACTTTGATCACAAATAAGTTCAAAATGTCAGATATGGACATCTATATGGCTTATGAAGCATCAGAAGGAGTCTATGAGTATGTATAGAAAGCATAAGATTGAGGACTCTTAGGCCAGAAATATGTTCAGGAGGTCAAAAGGGGACCTCTGTATAGCTGATTTATCATCAAAAGGAGTCTATAACTTTATTTGGTTTGAAAGTTTTTTAGGACACTTTGACCACAAATGAGTTCAAAAGGTCAGATATGGACATCTATATGGCTTATGAAGCATCAGAAGGAGTCTATGAGTATGTATAGAAAACGCAAGATCGAGGACTCTTTGGCCAGAAATATGTTCAGGAGGTCAAAAGGGGACCTCTGTATAGCTGATTTATCATCAAAAGGAGTCTATAACTTTATTTGGTTTGAAAGTTTTTTAGGACACTTTGACCACAAATGAGTTCAAAAGGTCAGATATGGACATCTATATGGCTTATGAAGCATCAGAAGGAGTCTATGAGTATGTATAGAAAACGCAAGATCGAGGACTCTTTGGCCAGAAATATGTTCAGGAGGTCAAAAGGGGACCTCTGTATAGCTGATTTATCATGAAAAGGAGTCTATAACTTTATATAGTTTGAAAAAATGTTAGGACACTTTGACCACAAATAAGTTCAAAAGGTAAGATATGGACATCTATATGGCTTATGAAGCATCAGAAGAAGTCTATGAGTATGTATAGAAACCCCAAGATCAAGGACTCTTTGGCCAGAAATATGTTCAGTAGGTCAAAAGGGGCCCTCCTTATAGCTGATTTATCTTTAAAAGGAGTCTATAACTTTATATAGTTTGAAAAATTTTAGGACACTTTGACCACAAATAAGTTCAAAAGGTCAGATATGGACATCTATATGGCTTATGAAGCATCAGAAGGAGTCTATGAGTATGTATAGAAAGCCCAAGATCGAGGACTCTTTGGCCAGAAATATGTTCTGGAGGTCAAAAGGGGACCTCTGTATAGCTGATTTACCATCAAAAGGAGTCTATAACTTTCTATAGTTTGAAAAAATGTTAGGACACTTTGACCACAAATAAGTTCAAAAGGTCAGAAATGGACATCTATATGGTTTATGAAGCATCAGAAGGAGTCTATGAGTATGTATAGAAAGCCCAAGATCAAGGACTCTTTGGCCTGAAATATGTTCAGGAGGTCAAAAGGGGACCTCTGTATAGCTGACATCATCAAAAGGAGTCTATAACTTTATATAGTTTGATTTTTTTTTAGGACACTTTGACCACAAATAAGTTCAAAAGGTCAGATATGGACATCTATGTGGCTTATGAAGCATCAGAAGAAGTCTATGAGTATGTATAGAAACCCCAAGATCAAGGACTCTTTGGCCAGAAATATGTTCAGTAGGTCAAAAGGGGCCCTCCTTATAGCTGATTTATCTTTAAAAGGAGTCTATAACTTTATATAGTTTGAAAAATTTTAGGACATTTTGACCACAAATAAGTTCAAAAGGTCAGATATGGACATCTATATGGCTTATGAAGCATCAGAAGGAGTCTACGAGTATGTATAGAAAGCCCAAGATCGAGGACTCTTTGGCCAGAAATATGTTCAGTAGGTCAAAAGGGGCCCTCTGTATAGCTGATTTATCTTTAAAAGGAGTCTATAACTTTATATAGTTTGAAAAATTTTAGGACACTTTGACCACAAATAAGTTCAAAAGGTCAGATATGGACATCTATATGGCTTATGAAGCATCAGAAGGAGTCTATGAGTATGTATAGAAAGCCCAAGATCGAGGACTCTTTGGCCAGAAATATGTTCTGGAGGTCAAAAGGGGACCTCTGTATAGCTGATTTATCATCAAAAGGAGTCTATAACTTTATATAGTTTGAATTTTTTTTAGGACATTTTGATCACAAATAAGTTCAAAAGGTCAGATATCGACATCTATATGGCTTATGAAGCATCAGAAGGAGTCTATGAGTATAGAAAGCATAAGATTGAGGACTCTTAGGCCAGAAATATGTTCTGGAGGTCAAAAGGGAACCTCTGTATAGCTGATTTATCATCAAAAGGAGTCTATAACTTTATTTGGTTTGAAAAATTTTTAGGACACTTTGACCACAAATGAGTTCAAAAGGTCAGATATGGACATCTATATGGCTTATGAAGCATCAGAAGGAGTCTATGAGTATGTATAGAAAGCCCAAGATCGAGGACTCTTTGGCCAGAAATATGTTCTGGAGGTCAAAAGGGGACCTCTGTATAGCTGATTTATCATCAAAAGGAGTCTATAACTTTCTATAGTTTGAAAAAATGTTAGGACACTTTGACCACATATAAGTTCAAAAGGTCAGATATGGACATCTATATGGTTTATGAAGCATCAGAAGGAGTCTATGAGTATGTATAGAAAGCCCAAGATTAAGGACTCTTTGGCCAGAAATATGTTCAGGAGGTCAAAAGGGGACCTCTGTATAGCTGACATAATCAAAAGGAGTCTATAACTGTATATAGTTTGAATTTTTTTTAGGACACTTTGACCACAAATAAGTTCAAAAGGTCAGATATGGACATCTATATGGCTTATGAAGCATCAGAAGGAATCTATGAGTATGTATAGAAAGCCCAAGATTGAGGACTCTTTGGCCAGAAACATGTTCAGGAGGTCAAAAGGGGACCTTTTTATAGCTGATTTATCATCAAAAGGAGTCTATAACTTTATTTGGTTTAAAAAAATTTTAGGACACTTTGACCACAAATAAGTTCAAAAGGTCAGATATGGACATCTATATGGTTTATGAAGCATCAGAAGGAGTCTATGAGTATGTATAGAAAGCCCAAGATCAAGGACTCTTTGGCCAGAAATATGTTCAGGAGGTCAAAAGGGGACCTCTGTATAGCTGACTTATCATCAAAAGGAGTCTATAACTTTCTATAGTTTGAAAAAATTTTAGGACACTTTAACCACAAATGAGTTCAAAAGGTCAGATATGGACATCTATATGGCTCATGAAGCCTCAGAAGGAGTTGGACTATGAGTATTTATAGAAAGCCCAAGATTGAGGACTCTTTTGCCAAAAATATGTTCAATCAGTCAAATATGGACTACTGTCTGGCTTATATAACATCACAAGAAGTCAGTCTTGTATGTTTAGTAAGTTAATGTTCAAGGACTCTTTATCCAGAAATATGTTCAGTAGGTCAAAAAAGGTTCTGTATGGCTGATGTAACATCAGAAAGATTCTACGAGAATGTATAGAAAGTTTAAGATCGATTACTCTTGGGTCAGAAATATATATGTGAAATATGTTTGACCAAACATGGACTACTGTCTTGCTAATACAACATCACAAGAAAGTCAGTAAGAAGTCAGTAAGAACTCTTTGGACAGAAAATATGTTCTGTAGGTCAAAGATGGACCTCTGTAGGCCTGATTTGACACGACATATGTGCATTGGCATTGCACAATAACTAACTTATTCATTTTTTCTTTTAAGGGAAATTATTGCATTTACCTCTTGCGTTACAATGCATAGAATAAACTACTTCATACCTCATGTGCCATGAAAACATAACATGAGTGTTGCATTGCACAAACGATCTAAGAATTAGCGTTGAATAATAATGTATTATTATTATATCTAACTATATCAGTTAGATATTTTATGCAGTGGAATGTAACTCCAAAAATGGTATCTCTTCAATGCACATCGGAATGAGATAGTTATTGTATGTTTGTGATGCACTCATAGCTTATATGTTATTCGTCAATGCACAAAGTTTGATCTTGTGTGAAATGCAATGCAATAGCACATATTGTATTTCCTCAAAGCAAAACGCAATGGAGTTTGGGAATGAGTTACTTCTGGTGTGTAATGCAATGCAAAAAGTGCATAGCCTATATGTTATTCTTCAGTGCACAACGTTAGATCGTTAGTGCAATGCAATGCAACAGCACACATGTTATCTCTTTAATGAACATGGGATTAAGTTAGTTCTGGTGTGCAATGCAATGCAATGCAATGCGAAAAGTGCATAATCCTTCAGTGTTTTTCTTCAGTGCACAACGTTAGATCGTTTGTGCAATGCAATGCAACAACACATATGTTATCTCTTTAATGAACATGGGAATGAGTTAGTTCTGGTGTGCAATGCAAAGCAAAAAGTGCATAACCTATATGTTATTCTTCAGTGCACAACGTTAGATCGTTAGTGCAATGCAATGCAACAACACACATACCATCTCTTTAATGAACATGGGAATGGTTAAGTTCTAGTGTGCAATGCAATGCAAAAAGTGCATAACCTATATGTTTTTCTTCAGTGCACAACGTTAGATCGTTTGTGCAGTGCAATGCAATGCAATGCAACAACACACGTTATCTCTTTAATGAACATGGGAATGATTTAGTTCTGGTATGCAATGCAATGCAATGCGATAAGTGCATAACCTATATGTTATTCTTCAGTGCACAACGTTACATCGCTAGCGCAATGCAATGCAATGCAACAACAGACGTTATCTCTTTAATGAACATAAGAATGATTTCGTTCTGGTGTGCAATGCAATGCAATGCAAAAAGTGCATAACCTATATGTTATACTTCAGTGCACAACGTTAGATCGTTAGTGCAAATCAATGCAATGCAATGCAACAACACACATATCATCTCTATAATGAACTTGGGAATGATTTTGTTCTGGTGTGCAATGCAATGCGAAAAGAGCATAACCTATATGTTATTCTTCAGTGCACAACATTAGATCGTTTGTGCAATGCAAATGCAATGCAAAGCAACAACACACGTTATCTCTTTAATGAACATGGGAATGATTTAGTTCTGGTATGCAATGCAATGCAATGCGAAAAGTGCATAACCTATATGTTATTCTTCAGTGCACAACGTTAGATCGTTAGTGCAATGCAATGCAATGCAATGCAATGCAAAGCAATGCAAAATCAATATAATGCAATACAATGCAATACAAAAACACTCGTTATGTCTTTAATCAACATGGGAATGAGGTAGTTCAGTTGTACAATGCAATGCAAAAAGTGCATAACCTATATGTTTTTCTTCAGTGCACAACGTTAGATCGTTTGTGCAGCGCAATGCAATGCAGTGCAAAGCAATGCAAATCAATGTAATGCTATGCAATGCATTGCAATGCAATGCAATGCAATGCAATGCAATGCAATGCAATGCAACAACACACGTTATCTCTTTAATGAACATGGGAATGATTAAGTTCTGGTGTGCAATGCAATGCAATGTGAAAAGTGCATAACCTATATGTTATTCTTCAGTGCACAACGTTAGATCGTTAGTGCAATGCAATGCAATGCAGTGCAAAGCAATGCAAATCAATATAATGCAATACAATGCAATGCAAAAACACTCGTTATGCCTTTAATCAACATGGGGAATGAGATAGTTCTGGTGTGCAATGCAATGCGAAAAGTGCATAACCTATATGTTATTCTTCAGTGCACAACGTTAAATCGTTTATGCAATGCAATGCAATGCAATGCAATGCACAAACAAACGTTATCTCTTTAATGAACATGGGAATTATTTTGTTCTGGTGTGCAATGCAAAGAAATGCAAAAAGTGCATAACCTATATGTTATTCTTCAGTGCACAAAGTTAGATCGTTAGTGCAATGCAATGCAATGCAGTGCAAAGCATTACAAATCAATGCAATGCAATGCACCAACAAACGTTATCTCTTTAATGAACATGGGAATGATTTAGTTTTGGTGTGCAATGCAATGCAATGCAAAAAGTGCATAACCTGTATGTTTTTCTTCAGTGCACAACGTTAGATCGTTTGTGCAGTGCAATGCAATGCAATGCAATGCATCAACACACGTTATCTCTTTAATGAACATGGGAATGATTTAGTTCTGGTATGCAATGCAATGCAATGCGAAAAGTGCATAACCTATATGTTATTCTTCAGTGCACAACGTTATATCGTTAGTGCAATGCAATGCAATGCAAAGCAATGCAAAATCAATATAATGCAATACAATGCAATGCAAAAACACTCGTTATGTCTTTAATCAACATGGGAATGAGGTAGTTCTGGTGTGCAATGCAATGCGAAAAGTGCATAACATATGTTATTCTTCAGTGCACAAAGTTATATCGTTAGTGCAATGCAATGCAATGCAATGTAATGCAACAACACACGTTATGTCTTTAATCAACATGGGAATGAGGTAGTTCAGTTGTACAATGCAATGCAAAAAGTGCATAACCTATATGTTTTTCTTCAGTGCACAACGTTACATCGCTAGCGCAATGCAATGCAATGCAACAACAGACGTTATCTCTTTAATGAACATAAGAATGATTTCGTTCTGGTGTGCAATGCAATGCAATGCAAAAAGTGCATAACCTATATGTTATACTTCAGTGCACAACGTTAGATCGTTAGTGCAAATCAATGCAATGCAATGCAACAACACACATATCATCTCTATAATGAACTTGGGAATGATTTTGTTCTGGTGTGCAATGCAATGCGAAAAGAGCATAACCTATATGTTATTCTTCAGTGCACAACATTAGATCGTTTGTGCAATGCAAATGCAATGCAAAGTACCAACAAACGTTATCTCTTTAATGAACATGGGAATGATTTAGTTCTGGTGTGCAATGCAGTGAAATGCAAAAAGTGCATAACCTATATGTTATTCTTCAGTGCACAACGTTAGATCGTTAGTGCAATGCAATGCAATGCAGTGCAAAGCAATGCAAATCAATATAATGCAATACAATGCAATGCAAAAACACACATTATCTCTTTAATGAACATGGGAATGATTTAGTTCTGGTGTGCAATGCAATGCAAAAAGTGCATAACCTATATGTTTTTCTTAGATCGTTTGTGCAATGCAATGCAATGCAATGCAACAACACACATATCATCTCTATAATGAACTTGGGAATGATTTTGTTCTGGAGTGCAATACAATGCGATAAGAGCATAACCTATATGTTATTCTTCAGTGCACAATGTTAAATCGTTTATGCAATGCAATGCAATGCACCAACAAACGTTATCTCTTTAATGAACATGGGAATTATTTTGTTCTGGTGTGCAATGCAAAGAAATGCAAAAAGTGCATAACGTATATGTTATTCTTCAGTGCACAAAGTTAGATCGTTAGTGCAATGCAATGCAATGCAGTGCAAAGCATTGCAAATCAATGCAATGCAATGCAATGCACCAACAAACGTTATCTCTTTAATGAACATGGGAATGATTTAGTTCTGGTATGCAATGCAATGCAATGCGAAAAGTGCATAACCTATATGTTATTCTTCAGTGCACAACGTTAGATCGTTAGTGCAGTGCAATTGCAATGCAGTGCAAAGCAATGCAAATCAATGTAATGCTATGCATTGCAATGCAATGCAATACAATGCAATGCAATGCAATGCAATGCAATGCAATGCAATGCAATGCAATGCAATGCAATGCAATGCAATACAATGCAATGCAATGCAATGCAATGCAATGCAACAACACACGTTATCTCTTTAATGAACATGGGAATGATTTAGTTCTGGTGTGCAATGCAATGCGAAAAGTGCATAACCTATATGTTATTCTTCAGTGCACAACGTTAGATCGTTAGTGCAATGCAGTGCAATGCAAATCAATGCAGTGCAATGCAGTGCAATGCAGTGCAATGCAGTGCAATGCAGTGCAATGCAAATCAATGCAATGCAATACAGTGCAATACAACAACACACGTTGTCTTTAATGAACATGGGAATGATTTAGTTTTGGTGTGCAATGCAATGCAATGCAAAAAGTGCATAACCTATATGTTATTCTTCAGTGCACAACGTTAGATCGTTTGTGCAATGCAAATGCAATGCAATGCAATGCACCAACAAACGTTATCTCTTTAATGAACATGGGAATGATTTAGTTCTAGTGTGCAATGCAATGCAGTGCAAAAAGTGCATACCTATATGTTATTCCTCAGTGCACAACTTTAGATCGTTAGTGCAATGTAATGCAATGCAATGCAATGCAATGCAAAGCAAAGCAATGCAATGCAATGCAATGCAACAACACACATATCATCTCTATAATGAATATGGGAATGATTTAGTTCTGGTGTGCAATGCAATGCAATGCGAATTATGCATAACCTATAAGTTATTCTTCAGTGCACAACGTTAGATCGTTTGTGCAATGCAATTTCAACAACACATATGTTATCTGTTTAATGACCATGGGAAAGAGTGAGTTCTTGTGTGCAATGCAATGCAATGCGAAAAGTGCATAACATATTTTATTCTTCAGTGCACAAAGTTATATCGTTAGTGCAATGCAATGCAATGCAATGTAATGCAACAACACACGTTATGTCTTTAATCAACATGGGAATGAGGTAGTTCAGTTGTACAATGCAATGCAAAAAGTGCATAACCTATATGTTTTTCTTCAGTGCACAACGTTAGATCTATTGTGCAGCGTAATGCAACAACACACGTTATGTCTTTAATGAACATGGGAATGATTTAGTTCTGGTATGCAATGCAATGCAAAGCGAAAAGTGCATAACCTATATGTTTTTCTTCAGTGCAAAACGTTAGATCGTTTGTGTAATGCAATGCAATGCAGTGCAAAGCAATGCAAATCAATATAATGCAATACAATGCAATGCAAAAACACTCGTTATGCCTTTAATCAACATGGGGAATGAGGTAGTTCTGGTGTGCAATGCAATGCGAAAAGTGCATAACCTATATGTTATTCTTCAGTGCACAACGTTAGATCGTTAGTGCAATGCAATTCAATGCGAAATATGCATAACCTATATGTTATTCTTCAGTGCACAACGTTAGATCTTTTGTGCAATGCAATTGCAATAACACATATGTTATCTCTTTAATGACCATGGGAATGAGTTAGTTCTGGTTCTGGTGTGCAATGCAATGCGAAAAGTGCATAACCTATATGTTATTCTTCAGTACACAACGTTAGATCGTTTGTGCAATGCAATTGCAACAACACATATGTTATCTCTTTAATGACCATGGGAATGAGTTAGTTCTGGTGTGCAATGCAATGCGAAAACTGCATAACATATGTTATTCTTCAGTGCACAAAGTTAGATCGTTAGTGCAATGCAATGCAATGCAATGCAATGTAATGCAACAACACACGTTATGTCTTTAATCAACATGGGAATGAGGTAGTTCAGTTGTACAATGCAATGCAAAAAGTGCATAACCTATTATGTTATTCTTCAGTGCACAACGTTAAATCGTTAGTGCAATGCAATTCAATGCAATGCAATGCATCAACACACATATCATCTCTATAATGAATATGGGAATGATTTAGTTCTGGTGTGCAATGCAATGCAATGCGAAATATGCATAACCTATAAGTTATTCTTCAGTGCACAACGTTAGATCGTTGGTGCAATGTAATGCAATGCAATGCAATGCATGCAATGCAAAGCAAAGCAAAGCAAAGCAAAGCAATGCAATGCAATGCAATGCAACAACACACATGTTATCTCTTTAATGAACATGGATTCGAGTAAGTGCTGTTGTGCAATGCAATGCAAGTAGTGCACAGACTATATGTTATTCTTCAATGCACAACGTTAGATCGTGTGTGCAATGCAATGCAACAACACACATGTTATCTCTTTAATGAACATGGCATTGAGTTAGTTTTGGTGTGCAATGCAATGCAATGCACGAAGTGCATAACCTATGTTTATTTAATAATGCTCAACGTTAGATCGTTTGTGCAAAGCACATAATGTTATAACAATCAGCTATACATAGGTACGCTTTTGACCTCCTGAACATATTTCTGGCCAAAGAGTCCTCGATCTTATGCTTTCTATACATACTCATAGACTCCTTCTGATGCTTCATAAGCCATATAGATGTCCATATCTGACCTTTTGAACTTATTTGTGGTCAAAGTGTCCTCAAAATTTTTCAAACTATATAAAGTTATAGACTCCTTTTGATGATAAATCAGCTATACAGAGGGCCCCTTTTGACCTCCTGAACATATTTCTGGCCAAAGAGTCCTCGATCTTGGGCTTTCTATACATACTCATAGACTCCTTCTGATGCTTCATAAGCCATATAGATGTCCATATCTGACCTTTTGAACTTATTTGTGGTCAAAGTGTCCTAAAAAAAATTCAAACTATAGAAAGTGATAGACTCCTTTTGATGATAAATCAGCTATACAGAGCTCATGAACATAATTTTGGCCAAAGAGTCCTCGATCTTGGGCTTTCTATACATACTCATAGACTCCTTCTGATGCTTCATAAGCCATATAGATGTCCATATCTGACCTTTTGAACTTATTTGTGGTCAAAGTGTCCTCAATATTGTTCAAACTATATAAAGTTATAGAGTCCTTTTAAAGATAAATCAGCTATACAGAGGGCCCCTTTTGACTTCATGAACATAATTCTGGCCAAAGAGTCCTCGATCTTGGGCTTTCTATACATACTCATAGACTCCTTCTGATGCTTCATAAGCCATATAGATGTCCATATCTGACCTTTTGAACTTATTTGTGGTCAAAGTGTCCTAACAAATTTTCAAACCAAATAAAGTTATAGACTCCTTTTGATGATAAATCAAGCTATACAGAGGGCCCCTTTTGACCTCCAGAACATATTTCTGGCCAAAGAGTCCTCGATCTTATGCTTTCTATACATACTCATAGACTCCTTCTGATGCTTCATAAGCCATATAGATGTCCATATCTGATCTTTTGAACTTATTTGTGGTCAAAGTGTCCTAAAAAAAATTCAAATTATATAAAGTTATAGACTCCTTTTGATGATGTCAGCTATACAGAGGGCCCCTTTTGACCTCCTGAACATATTTCTGGCCAAAGAGTCCTCGATCTTGGGCTTTCTATACATACTCAGAGACTCCTTCTGAGGCTTCTTAAGCCATATAGATGCCCATATCTGACCTTTTGAACTTATTTGTGGTCAAAGTGGCCTATCATTTTTTCAAACTATAGAAAGTTATAGACTCCTTTTGATGATAAATCAGCTATACAAAGGGCCCCTTTTGACCTCCAGAACATATTTCTGGCCAAAGAGTCCTCGATCTTATGCTTTCTATACATACTCATAGACTCCTTCTGATGCTTCATAAGCCATATAGATGTCCATATCTGACCTTTTGAACTTATTTGTGGTCAAAGTGTCCTCAAAATTTTTCAAACTATATAAAGTTATAGACTCCTTTTGATGATAAATCAGCTATACAGAGGTCCCCTTTTGACCTCCTGAACATATTTCTGGCCAAAGAGTCCTTGATCTTGGGCTTTCTATACATACTCATAGACTCCTTCTGATGCTTCATAAGCCATATAGATGTCCATATCTGACCTTTTGAACTTATTTGTGGTCAAAGTGTCCTCAAAATGTTTCAAACTATATAAAGTTATAGACTCCTTTTGATGATAAATCAGCTATACAGAGGTCCCCTTTTGACCTCCTGAACAGATTTCTGGCCAAAGAGTCCTCGATCTTGGGCTTTCTATACATACTCATAGACTCCTTATGATGATTCATAAGCCATATAGATGTCCATATCTAACCTTTTGAACTCATTTGTGGTCAAAGTGTCCTAAAAAAAATTCAAACTATATAAAGTTATAGACTCCTTTTGATGATAAGTCAGCTATACAGAGGTTCCCTTTTGACCTCCTGAACATATTTCTGGCCAAAGAGTCCTCGATCTTGGGCTTTCTATACATACTCATAGACTCCTTCTGATGCTTCATAAGCCATATAGATGTCCATATCTGACCTTTTGAACTTATTTGTGGTCAAAGTGTCCTAAAATTTTTCAAACTATATAAAGTTATAGACTCCTTTTGATGATAAGTCAGCTATACAGAGGTTCCCTTTTGACTTCCTGAAGATATTTCTGGCCAAAGAGTCCTCGATCTTGCATTTTCTATACATACTCATAGACTCCTTCTGATGCTTCATAAGCCATATAGATGTCCATATCTGATCTTTTGAACTTATTTGTGGTCAAAGTGTCCTCAAAATTTTTAAAACTATAGACAGTTATAGACTCCTTTTGATGATAAATCAGCTATACAGAGGTCCCCTTTTGACCTCCTGAACAGATTTCTGGCCAAAGAGTCCTCGATCTTGGGCTTTCTATACATACTCATTAACTCCTTATGATGATTCATAAGCCATATAGATGTCCATATCTAACCTTTTGAACTCATTTGTGGTCAAAGTGTCCTAAACATTTTTCAAACCAAATAAAGTTTTTGACTCCTTTTGATGATAAATCAGCTATACAGAGGTCCCCTTTTGACCTCCTGAACATGTTTCTGGCCAAAGAGTCCTCAATCTTGGGCTATCTATACATACTCATAGACTCCTTCTGATGCTTCATAAGCCATATAGATGTCCATATCTGACCTTTTGAACTTATTTGTGGTCAAAGTGTCCTAAAAAAATTCAAACTATATAAAGTTATAGAGTCCTTTTGATGATAAATCAGCTATACAGAGGTCCCCTTTTGACCTCCTGAACAGATTTCTGGCCAAAGAGTCCTCGATCTTGGGCTTTCTATACATACTCATAGACTCCTTATGATGATTCATAAGCCATATAGATGTCCATATCTAACCTTTTGAACTCATTTGTGGTCAAAGTGTCCTAAAAAATTTTCAAACCAAATAAAGTTTTAGACTCCTTTTGATGATAAATCAGCTATACAGAGGGCCCCTTTTGACCACCTGAACATATTTCTGGCCAAAGAGTCCTCGATCTTGGGCTTTCTATACATACTCAGAGACTCCTTCTGAGGCTTCATAAGCCATATAGATGCCCATATCTGACCTTTTGAACTTATTTGTGGTCAAAGTGTCCTAACATTTTTTCAAACTATAGAAAGTTATAGACTCCTTTTGATGATAAATCAGCTATACAAAGGGCCCCTTTTGACCTCCAGAACATATTTCTGGCCAAAGAGTCCTCGATCTTATGCTTTCTATAGATACTCATAGACTCCTTCTGATGCTTCATAAGCCATATAGATGTCCATATCTGACCTTTTGAACTTATTTGTGGTCAAAGTGTCCTCAAAATTTTTCAAACTATATAAAGTTATAGACTCCTTTTGATGATAAATCAGCTATACAGAGGGCCCCTTTTGACCTCCTGAACATATTTCTGGCCAAAGAGTCCTCGATCTTGGGCTTTCTATACATACTCATAGACTCCTTCTGATGCTTCATAAACCATATAGATGCCCATATCTGACCTTTTGAACTTATTTGTGGTCAAAGTGTCCTAAAAAAAATTCAAACTATAGAAAGTGATAGACTCCTTTTGATGATAAATCAGCTATACAGAGCTCATGAACATAATTTTGGCCAAAGAGTCCTCGATCTTGGGCTTTCTATACATACTCATAGACTCCTTCTGATGCTTCATAAGCCATATAGATGTCCATATCTGACCTTTTGAACTTATTTGTGGTCAAAGTGTCCTAAAAAAAATTCAAATTATATAAAGTTATAGACTCCTTTTGATGATGTCAGCTATACAGAGGGCCCCTTTTGACCTCCTGAACATATTTCTGGCCAAAGAGTCCTCGATCTTGGGCTTTCTATACATACTCAGAGACTCCTTCTGATGCTTCATAAGCCATATAGATGTCCATATCTTACCTTTTGAACTCATTTGTGGTCAAAGTGTTCTCAAAATTTTTCAAACTATATAAAGTTATAGACTCCTTTTGATGATAAATCAGGTATACAGAGGTCCCCTTTAGACCTCCTGAACATGTTTCTGGCCAAAGAGTCCTCAATATTGGGCTTTCTATACATACTCATAGATTCCTTCTGATGCTTCATAAGCCATATAGATGTCCATGTCTGACCTTTTGAACTTATTTGTGGTCAAAGTGTCCTCAAAATTGTTCAAACTATAGAAAGTTATAGACTCCTTTTGATGATAAATCAAGCTATACAGAGGGCCCCTTTTGACCTCCAGAACATATTTCTGGCCAAAGAGTCCTCGATCTTGTGCTTTCTATACATACTCATAGACTCCTTCTGATGCTTCATAAGCCATATAGATGTCCATATCTGACCTTTTGAACTTATTTGTGGTCAAAGTGTCCTAAAAAAAATTCAAATTATATAAAGTTATAGACTCCTTTTGATGATGTCAGCTATACAGAGGGCCCCTTTTGACCTCCTGAACATATTTCTGGCCAAAGAGTCCTCGATCTTGGGCTTTCTATACATACTCAGAGACTCCTTCTGAGGCTTCATAAGCCATATAGATGCCCATATCTGACCTTTTGAACTTATTTGTGGTCAAAGTGTCCTAACATTTTTTCAAACTATAGAAAGTTATAGACTCCTTTTGATGATAAATCAGCTATACAAAGGGCCCCTTTTGACCTCCAGAACATATTTCTGGCCAAAGAGTCCTCGATCTTATGCTTTCTATAGATACTCATAGACTCCTTCTGATGCTTCATAAGCCATATAGATGTCCATATCTGACCTTTTGAACTTATTTGTGGTCAAAGTGTCCTCAAAATTTTTCAAACTATATAAAGTTATAGACTCCTTTTGATGATAAATCAGCTATACAGAGGTCCCCTTTTGACCTCCTGAACATATTTCTGGCCAAAGAGTCCTCGATCTTGGGCTTTCTATACATACTCAGAGACTCCTTCTGAGGCTTCATAAGCCATATAGATGCCCATATCTGACCTTTTGAACTTATTTGTGGTCAAAGTGTCCTAACATTTTTTCAAACTATAGAAAGTTATAGACTCCTTTTGATGATAAATCAGCTATACAAAGGGCCCCTTTTGACCTCCAGAACATATTTCTGGCCAAAGAGTCCTCGATCTTATGCTTTCTATAGATACTCATAGACTCCTTCTGATGCTTCATAAGCCATATAGATGTCCATATCTGACCTTTTGAACTTATTTGTGGTCAAAGTGTCCTCAAAATTTTTCAAACTATATAAAGTTATAGACTCCTTTTGATGATAAATCAGCTATACAGAGGTCCCCTTTTGACCTCCTGAACATATTTCTGGCCAAAGAGTCCTCGATCTTGGGCTTTCTATACATACTCATAGACTCCTGCTGATGCTTCATAAGCCATATAGATGTCCATATCTGACCTTTTGAACTTATTTGTGGTCAAAGTGTCCTAACAAATTTTCAAACCAAATAAACTTATAGACTCCTTTTGATGATAAATCAAGCTATACAGAGGGCCCCTTTTGACCTCCAGAACATATTTCTGGCCAAAGAGTCCTCGATCTTATGCTTTCTATACATACTCATAGACTCCTTCTGATGCTTCATAAGCCATATAGATGTCCATATCTGACCTTTTGAACTTATTTGTGGTCAAAGTGTCCTCAAAATTTTTCAAACTATATAAAGTTATAGACTCCTTTTGATGATAAATCAGCTATACAGAGGGCCCCTTTTGACCTCCTGAACATATTTCTGGCCAAAGAGTCCTTGATCTTGGGCTTTCTATACATACTCATAGACTCCTTCTGATGCTTCATAAGCCATATAGATGTCCATATCTGACCTTTTGAACTTATTTGTGGTCAAAGTGTCCTCAAAATGTTTCAAACTATATAAAGTTATAGACTCCTTTTGATGATAAATCAGCTATACAGAGGTCCCCTTTTGACCTCCTGAACAGATTTCTGGCCAAAGAGTCCTCGATCTTGGGCTTTCTATACATACTCATAGACTCCTTATGATGATTCATAAGCCATATAGATGTCCATATCTAACCTTTTGAACTCATTTGTGGTCAAAGTGTCCTAAAAAAAATTCAAACTATATAAAGTTATAGACTCCTTTTGATGATAAGTCAGCTATACAGAGGTTCCCTTTTGACCTCCTGAACATATTTCTGGCCAAAGAGTCCTCGATCTTGGGCTTTCTATACATACTCATAGACTCCTTCTGATGCTTCATAAGCCATATAGATGTCCATATCTGACCTTTTGAACTTATTTGTGGTCAAAGTGTCCTAAAATTTTTCAAACTATATAAAGTTATAGACTCCTTTTGATGATAAGTCAGCTATACAGAGGTTCCCTTTTGACTTCCTGAAGATATTTCTGGCCAAAGAGTCCTCGATCTTGCATTTTCTATACATACTCATAGACTCCTTCTGATGCTTCATAAGCCATATAGATGTCCATATCTGATCTTTTGAACTTATTTGTGGTCAAAGTGTCCTCAAAATTTTTAAAACTATAGACAGTTATAGACTCCTTTTGATGATAAATCAGCTATACAGAGGTCCCCTTTTGACCTCCTGAACAGATTTCTGGCCAAAGAGTCCTCGATCTTGGGCTTTCTATACATACTCATTAACTCCTTATGATGATTCATAAGCCATATAGATGTCCATATCTAACCTTTTGAACTCATTTGTGGTCAAAGTGTCCTAAACATTTTTCAAACCAAATAAAGTTTTTGACTCCTTTTGATGATAAATCAGCTATACAGAGGTCCCCTTTTGACCTCCTGAACATGTTTCTGGCCAAAGAGTCCTCAATCTTGGGCTATCTATACATACTCATAGACTCCTTCTGATGCTTCATAAGCCATATAGATGTCCATATCTGACCTTTTGAACTTATTTGTGGTCAAAGTGTCCTAAAAAAATTCAAACTATATAAAGTTATAGAGTCCTTTTGATGATAAATCAGCTATACAGAGGTCCCCTTTTGACCTCCTGAACAGATTTCTGGCCAAAGAGTCCTCGATCTTGGGCTTTCTATACATACTCATAGACTCCTTATGATGATTCATAAGCCATATAGATGTCCATATCTAACCTTTTGAACTCATTTGTGGTCAAAGTGTCCTAAAAAATTTTCAAACCAAATAAAGTTTTAGACTCCTTTTGATGATAAATCAGCTATACAGAGGGCCCCTTTTGACCACCTGAACATATTTCTGGCCAAAGAGTCCTCGATCTTGGGCTTTCTATACATACTCAGAGACTCCTTCTGAGGCTTCATAAGCCATATAGATGCCCATATCTGACCTTTTGAACTTATTTGTGGTCAAAGTGTCCTAACATTTTTTCAAACTATAGAAAGTTATAGACTCCTTTTGATGATAAATCAGCTATACAAAGGGCCCCTTTTGACCTCCAGAACATATTTCTGGCCAAAGAGTCCTCGATCTTATGCTTTCTATAGATACTCATAGACTCCTTCTGATGCTTCATAAGCCATATAGATGTCCATATCTGACCTTTTGAACTTATTTGTGGTCAAAGTGTCCTCAAAATTTTTCAAACTATATAAAGTTATAGACTCCTTTTGATGATAAATCAGCTATACAGAGGGCCCCTTTTGACCTCCTGAACATATTTCTGGCCAAAGAGTCCTCGATCTTGGGCTTTCTATACATACTCATAGACTCCTTCTGATGCTTCATAAACCATATAGATGCCCATATCTGACCTTTTGAACTTATTTGTGGTCAAAGTGTCCTAAAAAAAATTCAAACTATAGAAAGTGATAGACTCCTTTTGATGATAAATCAGCTATACAGAGCTCATGAACATAATTTTGGCCAAAGAGTCCTCGATCTTGGGCTTTCTATACATACTCATAGACTCCTTCTGATGCTTCATAAGCCATATAGATGTCCATATCTGACCTTTTGAACTTATTTGTGGTCAAAGTGTCCTAAAAAAAATTCAAATTATATAAAGTTATAGACTCCTTTTGATGATGTCAGCTATACAGAGGGCCCCTTTTGACCTCCTGAACATATTTCTGGCCAAAGAGTCCTCGATCTTGGGCTTTCTATACATACTCAGAGACTCCTTCTGATGCTTCATAAGCCATATAGATGTCCATATCTTACCTTTTGAACTCATTTGTGGTCAAAGTGTTCTCAAAATTTTTCAAACTATATAAAGTTATAGACTCCTTTTGATGATAAATCAGGTATACAGAGGTCCCCTTTAGACCTCCTGAACATGTTTCTGGCCAAAGAGTCCTCAATATTGGGCTTTCTATACATACTCATAGATTCCTTCTGATGCTTCATAAGCCATATAGATGTCCATGTCTGACCTTTTGAACTTATTTGTGGTCAAAGTGTCCTCAAAATTGTTCAAACTATAGAAAGTTATAGACTCCTTTTGATGATAAATCAAGCTATACAGAGGGCCCCTTTTGACCTCCAGAACATATTTCTGGCCAAAGAGTCCTCGATCTTGTGCTTTCTATACATACTCATAGACTCCTTCTGATGCTTCATAAGCCATATAGATGTCCATATCTGACCTTTTGAACTTATTTGTGGTCAAAGTGTCCTAAAAAAAATTCAAATTATATAAAGTTATAGACTCCTTTTGATGATGTCAGCTATACAGAGGGCCCCTTTTGACCTCCTGAACATATTTCTGGCCAAAGAGTCCTCGATCTTGGGCTTTCTATACATACTCAGAGACTCCTTCTGAGGCTTCATAAGCCATATAGATGCCCATATCTGACCTTTTGAACTTATTTGTGGTCAAAGTGTCCTAACATTTTTTCAAACTATAGAAAGTTATAGACTCCTTTTGATGATAAATCAGCTATACAAAGGGCCCCTTTTGACCTCCAGAACATATTTCTGGCCAAAGAGTCCTCGATCTTATGCTTTCTATAGATACTCATAGACTCCTTCTGATGCTTCATAAGCCATATAGATGTCCATATCTGACCTTTTGAACTTATTTGTGGTCAAAGTGTCCTCAAAATTTTTCAAACTATATAAAGTTATAGACTCCTTTTGATGATAAATCAGCTATACAGAGGTCCCCTTTTGACCTCCTGAACATATTTCTGGCCAAAGAGTCCTCGATCTTGGGCTTTCTATACATACTCAGAGACTCCTTCTGAGGCTTCATAAGCCATATAGATGTCCATATCTTACCTTTTGAACTTATTTGTGGTCAAAGTGTCCTCAAAATTTTTCAAACTATAGAAAGTTATAGACTCCTTTTGATGATAAATCAGCTATACAAAGGGCCCCTTTTGACCTCCAGAACATATTTCTGGCCAAAGAGTCCTCGATCTTATGCTTTCTATAGATACTCATAGACTCCTTCTGATGCTTCATAAGCCATATAGATGTCCATATCTGACCTTTTGAACTTATTTGTGGTCAAAGTGTCCTCAAAATTTTTCAAACTATATAAAGTTATAGACTCCTTTTGATGATAAATCAGCTATACAGAGGTCCCCTTTTGATCTCCTGAACATATTTCTGGCCAAAGAGTCCTCGATCTTGGGCTTTCTATACATACTCATAGACTCCTGCTGATGCTTCATAAGCCATATAGATGTCCATATCTGACCTTTTGAACTTATTTGTGGTCAAAGTGTCCTAACAAATTTTCAAACCAAATAAACTTATAGACTCCTTTTGATGATAAATCAAGCTATACAGAGGGCCCCTTTTGACCTCCAGAACATATTTCTGGCCAAAGAGTCCTCGATCTTATGCTTTCTATACATACTCATAGACTCCTTCTGATGCTTCATAAGCCATATAGATGTCCATATCTGACCTTTTGAACTTATTTGTGGTCAAAGTGTCCTCAAAATTTTTCAAACTATATAAAGTTATAGACTCCTTTTGATGATAAATCAGCTATACAGAGGGCCCCTTTTGACCTCCTGAACATATTTCTGGCCAAAGAGTCCTTGATCTTGGGCTTTCTATACATACTCATAGACTCCTTCTGATGCTTCATAAGCCATATAGATGTCCATATCTGACCTTTTGAACTTATTTGTGGTCAAAGTGTCCTCAAAATGTTTCAAACTATATAAAGTTATAGACTCCTTTTGATGATAAATCAGCTATACAGAGGTCCCCTTTTGACCTCCTGAACAGATTTCTGGCCAAAGAGTCCTCGATCTTGGGCTTTCTATACATACTCATAGACTCCTTATGATGATTCATAAGCCATATAGATGTCCATATCTAACCTTTTGAACTCATTTGTGGTCAAAGTGTCCTAAAAAAAATTCAAACTATATAAAGTTATAGACTCCTTTTGATGATAAGTCAGCTATACAGAGGTTCCCTTTTGACCTCCTGAACATATTTCTGGCCAAAGAGTCCTCGATCTTGGGCTTTCTATACATACTCATAGACTCCTTCTGATGCTTCATAAGCCATATAGATGTCCATATCTGACCTTTTGAACTTATTTGTGGTCAAAGTGTCCTAAAATTTTTCAAACTATATAAAGTTATAGACTCCTTTTGATGATAAGTCAGCTATACAGAGGTTCCCTTTTGACTTCCTGAAGATATTTCTGGCCAAAGAGTCCTCGATCTTGCATTTTCTATACATACTCATAGACTCCTTCTGATGCTTCATAAGCCATATAGATGTCCATATCTGATCTTTTGAACTTATTTGTGGTCAAAGTGTCCTCAAAATTTTTAAAACTATAGACAGTTATAGACTCCTTTTGATGATAAATCAGCTATACAGAGGTCCCCTTTTGACCTCCTGAACAGATTTCTGGCCAAAGAGTCCTCGATCTTGGGCTTTCTATACATACTCATTAACTCCTTATGATGATTCATAAGCCATATAGATGTCCATATCTAACCTTTTGAACTCATTTGTGGTCAAAGTGTCCTAAACATTTTTCAAACCAAATAAAGTTTTTGACTCCTTTTGATGATAAATCAGCTATACAGAGGTCCCCTTTTGACCTCCTGAACATGTTTCTGGCCAAAGAGTCCTCAATCTTGGGCTATCTATACATACTCATAGACTCCTTCTGATGCTTCATAAGCCATATAGATGTCCATATCTGACCTTTTGAACTTATTTGTGGTCAAAGTGTCCTAAAAAAATTCAAACTATATAAAGTTATAGAGTCCTTTTGATGATAAATCAGCTATACAGAGGTCCCCTTTTGACCTCCTGAACAGATTTCTGGCCAAAGAGTCCTCGATCTTGGGCTTTCTATACATACTCATAGACTCCTTATGATGATTCATAAGCCATATAGATGTCCATATCTAACCTTTTGAACTCATTTGTGGTCAAAGTGTCCTAAAAAATTTTCAAACCAAATAAAGTTTTAGACTCCTTTTGATGATAAATCAGCTATACAGAGGGCCCCTTTTGACCACCTGAACATATTTCTGGCCAAAGAGTCCTCGATCTTGGGCTTTCTATACATACTCAGAGACTCCTTCTGAGGCTTCATAAGCCATATAGATGCCCATATCTGACCTTTTGAACTTATTTGTGGTCAAAGTGTCCTAACATTTTTTCAAACTATAGAAAGTTATAGACTCCTTTTGATGATAAATCAGCTATACAAAGGGCCCCTTTTGACCTCCAGAACATATTTCTGGCCAAAGAGTCCTCGATCTTATGCTTTCTATAGATACTCATAGACTCCTTCTGATGCTTCATAAGCCATATAGATGTCCATATCTGACCTTTTGAACTTATTTGTGGTCAAAGTGTCCTCAAAATTTTTCAAACTATATAAAGTTATAGACTCCTTTTGATGATAAATCAGCTATACAGAGGGCCCCTTTTGACCTCCTGAACATATTTCTGGCCAAAGAGTCCTCGATCTTGGGCTTTCTATACATACTCATAGACTCCTTCTGATGCTTCATAAACCATATAGATGCCCATATCTGACCTTTTGAACTTATTTGTGGTCAAAGTGTCCTAAAAAAAATTCAAACTATAGAAAGTGATAGACTCCTTTTGATGATAAATCAGCTATACAGAGCTCATGAACATAATTTTGGCCAAAGAGTCCTCGATCTTGGGCTTTCTATACATACTCATAGACTCCTTCTGATGCTTCATAAGCCATATAGATGTCCATATCTGACCTTTTGAACTTATTTGTGGTCAAAGTGTCCTAAAAAAAATTCAAATTATATAAAGTTATAGACTCCTTTTGATGATGTCAGCTATACAGAGGGCCCCTTTTGACCTCCTGAACATATTTCTGGCCAAAGAGTCCTCGATCTTGGGCTTTCTATACATACTCAGAGACTCCTTCTGATGCTTCATAAGCCATATAGATGTCCATATCTTACCTTTTGAACTCATTTGTGGTCAAAGTGTTCTCAAAATTTTTCAAACTATATAAAGTTATAGACTCCTTTTGATGATAAATCAGGTATACAGAGGTCCCCTTTAGACCTCCTGAACATGTTTCTGGCCAAAGAGTCCTCAATATTGGGCTTTCTATACATACTCATAGATTCCTTCTGATGCTTCATAAGCCATATAGATGTCCATGTCTGACCTTTTGAACTTATTTGTGGTCAAAGTGTCCTCAAAATTGTTCAAACTATAGAAAGTTATAGACTCCTTTTGATGATAAATCAAGCTATACAGAGGGCCCCTTTTGACCTCCAGAACATATTTCTGGCCAAAGAGTCCTCGATCTTGTGCTTTCTATACATACTCATAGACTCCTTCTGATGCTTCATAAGCCATATAGATGTCCATATCTGACCTTTTGAACTTATTTGTGGTCAAAGTGTCCTAAAAAAAATTCAAATTATATAAAGTTATAGACTCCTTTTGATGATGTCAGCTATACAGAGGGCCCCTTTTGACCTCCTGAACATATTTCTGGCCAAAGAGTCCTCGATCTTGGGCTTTCTATACATACTCAGAGACTCCTTCTGAGGCTTCATAAGCCATATAGATGCCCATATCTGACCTTTTGAACTTATTTGTGGTCAAAGTGTCCTAACATTTTTTCAAACTATAGAAAGTTATAGACTCCTTTTGATGATAAATCAGCTATACAAAGGGCCCCTTTTGACCTCCAGAACATATTTCTGGCCAAAGAGTCCTCGATCTTATGCTTTCTATAGATACTCATAGACTCCTTCTGATGCTTCATAAGCCATATAGATGTCCATATCTGACCTTTTGAACTTATTTGTGGTCAAAGTGTCCTCAAAATTTTTCAAACTATATAAAGTTATAGACTCCTTTTGATGATAAATCAGCTATACAGAGGTCCCCTTTTGACCTCCTGAACATATTTCTGGCCAAAGAGTCCTCGATCTTGGGCTTTCTATACATACTCATAGACTCCTTCTGATGCTTCATAAGCCATATAGATGTCCATATCTTACCTTTTGAACTTATTTGTGGTCAAAGTGTCCTCAAAATTTTTCAAACTATATAAAGTTATAGACTCCTTTTGATGATAAATCAGCTATACAGAGGGCCCCTTTTGACCTCCTGAACATATTTCTGGCCAAAGAGTCCTTGATCTTGGGCTTTCTATACATACTCATAGACTCCTTCTGATGCTTCATAAGCCATATAGATGTCCATATCTGACCTTTTGAACTTATTTATGGTCAAAGTGTCCTAAAAAAAATTCAAACTATAGAAAGTTATAGACTCATTTTGATGATAAATCAGCTATACAGAGAGCCCCTTTTGACCTCATGAACATATTTCTGGCCAAAGAGTCCTCGATCTTATGCTTTCTATACATACTCATAGACTCCTTCTGATGCTTCATAAGCCATATAGATGTCCATATCTGATCTTTTGAACTTATTTGTGGTCAAAGTGTCCTCAAAATTTTTCAAACTATATAAAGTTATAGACTCCTTTTGATGATAAATCAGCTATACAGAGGGCCCCTTTTGACCTCCAGAACATATTTCTGGCCAAAGAGTCCTCGATCTTATGCTTTCTATAGATACTCATAGACTCCTTCTGATGCTTCATAAGCCATATAGATGTCCATATCTGACCTTTTGAACTTATTTGTGGTCAAAGTGTCCTCAAAATTTTTCAAACTATATAAAGTTATAGACTCCTTTTGATGATAAATCAGCTATACAGAGGTCCCCTTTTGACCTCCTGAACATATTTCTGGCCAAAGAGTCCTCGATCTTGGGCTTTCTATACATACTCATAGACTCCTGCTGATGCTTCATAAGCCATATAGATGTCCATATCTGACCTTTTGAACTTATTTGTGGTCAAAGTGTCCTAACAAATTTTCAAACCAAATAAACTTATAGACTCCTTTTGATGATAAATCAAGCTATACAGAGGGCCCCTTTTGACCTCCAGAACATATTTCTGGCCAAAGAGTCCTCGATCTTATGCTTTCTATACATACTCATAGACTCCTTCTGATGCTTCATAAGCCATATAGATGTCCATATCTGACCTTTTGAACTTATTTGTGGTCAAAGTGTCCTCAAAATTTTTCAAACTATATAAAGTTATAGACTCCTTTTGATGATAAATCAGCTATACAGAGGGCCCCTTTTGACCTCCTGAACATATTTCTGGCCAAAGAGTCCTTGATCTTGGGCTTTCTATACATACTCATAGACTCCTTCTGATGCTTCATAAGCCATATAGATGTCCATATCTGACCTTTTGAACTTATTTGTGGTCAAAGTGTCCTAAAAAAAATTCAAACTATATAAAGTTATAGACTCCTTTTGATGATAAGTCAGCTATACAGAGGTTCCCTTTTGACCTCCTGAACATATTTCTGGCCAAAGAGTCCTCGATCTTGGGCTTTCTATACATACTCATAGACTCCTTCTGATGCTTCATAAGCCATATAGATGTCCATATCTGACCTTTTGAACTTATTTGTGGTCAAAGTGTCCTAAAATTTTTCAAACTATATAAAGTTATAGACTCCTTTTGATGATAAGTCAGCTATACAGAGGTTCCCTTTTGACTTCCTGAAGATATTTCTGGCCAAAGAGTCCTCGATCTTGCATTTTCTATACATACTCATAGACTCCTTCTGATGCTTCATAAGCCATATAGATGTCCATATCTGATCTTTTGAACTTATTTGTGGTCAAAGTGTCCTCAAAATTTTTAAAACTATAGACAGTTATAGACTCCTTTTGATGATAAATCAGCTATACAGAGGTCCCCTTTTGACCTCCTGAACAGATTTCTGGCCAAAGAGTCCTCGATCTTGGGCTTTCTATGCATACTCATAGACTCCTTATGATGATTCATAAGCCATATAGATGTCCATATCTAACCTTTTGAACTCATTTGTGGTCAAAGTGTCCTAAACATTTTTCAAACCAAATAAAGTTTTTGACTCCTTTTGATGATAAATCAGCTATACAGAGGTCCCCTTTTGACCTCCTGAACATGTTTCTGGCCAAAGAGTCCTCAATCTTGGGCTATCTATACATACTCATAGACTCCTTCTGATGCTTCATAAGCCATATAGATGTCCATATCTGACCTTTTGAACTTATTTGTGGTCAAAGTGTCCTAAAAAAATTCAAACTATATAAAGTTATAGAGTCCTTTTGATGATAAATCAGCTATACAGAGGTCCCCTTTTGACCTCCTGAACAGATTTCTGGCCAAAGAGTCCTCGATCTTGGGCTTTCTATACATACTCATAGACTCCTTATGATGATTCATAAGCCATATAGATGTCCATATCTAACCTTTTGAACTCATTTGTGGTCAAAGTGTCCTAAAAAATTTTCAAACCAAATAAAGTTTTAGACTCCTTTTGATGATAAATCAGCTATACAGAGGTCCCCTTTTGACCTACTGAACATGTTTCTGGACAAAGAGTCCTCAATCTTGGGCTTTCTATACATACTCATAGATTCCTTCTGATGCTTCATAAGCCATATAGATGTCCATATCTGACATTTTGAACTTATTTGTGGTCAAAGTGTCCTAAAAAAAATTCAAACTATATAAAGTTATAGACTCCTTTTGATGATAAGTCATCTATACAGAGGTCCCCTTTTGACCTCCTGAACATATTTCTGGCCAAAGAGTCCTCAATCTTGGGCTTTCTATACATACTCATAGATTCCTTCTGATGCTTCATAAGCCATATAGATGTCCATATCTGACCTTCTGAACTTATATGTGGTCAAAGTGTCCTCAAAATTTTTCAAACTACAGAAAGTTATAGACTCGTTTTGATGATAAATCAGCTATACAGAGGGCCCCTTTTGACCTCATGAACATAATTCTGGCCAAAGAGTCCTCGATCTTGGGTTTTCTATACATACTCATAGACTCCTTCTGATGCTTCATGAGCCATATAGATGTCCATATCTGACCTTTTGAACTGATTTGTGGTCAAAGTGTCCTAAAAAAAATTCAAACTATATAAAGTTATAGACTCCTTTTGATGATGTCAGCTATACAGAGGTCCCCTTTTGACCTCCTGAACATGTTTCTGGCCAAAGAGTCCTCGATCTTGGGCTTTCTATACATACTCATAGACTCCTGCTGATGCTTCATAAGCCATATAGATGTCCATATCTGACCTTTTGAACTTATTTGTGGTCAAAGTGTCCTAACAAATTTTCAAACCAAATAAACTTATAGACTCATTTTGATGATAAATCAAGCTATACAGAGGGCCCCTTTTGACCTCCAGAACATATTTCTGGCCAAAGAGTCCTCGATCTTATGCTTTCTATACATACTCATAGACTCCTTCTGATGCTTCATAAGCCATATAGATGTCCATATCTGACCTTTTGAACTTATTTGTGGTCAAAGTGTCCTCAAAATTTTTCAAACTATATAAAGTTATAGACTCCTTTTGATGATAAATCAGCTATACAGAGGGCCCCTTTTGACCTCCTGAACATATTTCTGGCCAAAGAGTCCTTGATCTTGGGCTTTCTATACATACTCATAGACTCCTTCTGATGCTTCATAAGCCATATAGATGTCCATATCTGACCTTTTGAACTTATTTGTGGTCAAAGTGTCCTCAAAATGTTTCAAACTATATAAAGTTATAGACTCCTTTTGATGATAAATCAGCTATACAGAGGGCCCCTTTTGACCTCCTGAACATATGTCTGGCCAAAGAGTCCTTGATCTTGGGCTTTCTATACATACTCATAGACTCCTTCTGATGCTTCATAAGCCATATAGATGTCCATATCTGACCTTTTGAACTTATTTGTGGTCAAAGTGTCCTAAAAAAAATTCAAACTATATAAAGTTATAGACTCCTTTTGATGATAAGTCAGCTATACAGAGGTTCCCTTTTGACCTCCTGAACATATTTCTGGCCAAAGAGTCCTCGATCTTGGGCTTTCTATACATACTCATAGACTCCTTCTGATGCTTCATAAGCCATATAGATGTCCATATCTGACCTTTTGAACTTATTTGTGGTCAAAGTGTCCTAAAATTTTTCAAACTATATAAAGTTATAGACTCCTTTTGATGATAAGTCAGCTATACAGAGGTTCCCTTTTGACTTCCTGAAGATATTTCTGGCCAAAGAGTCCTCGATCTTGCATTTTCTATACATACTCATAGACTCCTTCTGATGCTTCATAAGCCATATAGATGTCCATATCTGATCTTTTGAACTTATTTGTGGTCAAAGTGTCCTCAAAATTTTTAAAACTATAGACAGTTATAGACTCCTTTTGATGATAAATCAGCTATACAGAGGTCCCCTTTTGACCTCCTGAACAGATTTCTGGCCAAAGAGTCCTCGATCTTGGGCTTTCTATACATACTCATTAACTCCTTATGATGATTCATAAGCCATATAGATGTCCATATCTAACCTTTTGAACTCATTTGTGGTCAAAGTGTCCTAAAAAATTTTCAAACCAAATAAAGTTTTAGACTCCTTTTGATGATAAATCAGCTATACAGAGGGCCCCTTTTGACCACCTGAACATATTTCTGGCCAAAGAGTCCTCGATCTTGGGCTTTCTATACATACTCAGAGACTCCTTCTGAGGCTTCATAAGCCATATAGATGCCCATATCTGACCTTTTGAACTTATTTGTGGTCAAAGTGTCCTAACATTTTTTCAAACTATAGAAAGTTATAGACTCCTTTTGATGATAAATCAGCTATACAAAGGGCCCCTTTTGACCTCCAGAACATATTTCTGGCCAAAGAGTCCTCGATCTTATGCTTTCTATAGATACTCATAGACTCCTTCTGATGCTTCATAAGCCATATAGATGTCCATATCTGACCTTTTGAACTTATTTGTGGTCAAAGTGTCCTCAAAATTTTTCAAACTATATAAAGTTATAGACTCCTTTTGATGATAAATCAGCTATACAGAGGGCCCCTTTTGACCTCCTGAACATATTTCTGGCCAAAGAGTCCTCGATCTTGGGCTTTCTATACATACTCATAGACTCCTTCTGATGCTTCATAAACCATATAGATGCCCATATCTGACCTTTTGAACTTATTTGTGGTCAAAGTGTCCTAAAAAAAATTCAAACTATAGAAAGTGATAGACTCCTTTTGATGATAAATCAGCTATACAGAGCTCATGAACATAATTTTGGCCAAAGAGTCCTCGATCTTGGGCTTTCTATACATACTCATAGACTCCTTCTGATGCTTCATAAGCCATATAGATGTCCATATCTGACCTTTTGAACTTATTTGTGGTCAAAGTGTCCTAAAAAAAATTCAAATTATATAAAGTTATAGACTCCTTTTGATGATGTCAGCTATACAGAGGGCCCCTTTTGACCCCCTGAACATATTTCTGGCCAAAGAGTCCTCGATCTTGGGCTTTCTATACATACTCAGAGACTCCTTCTGATGCTTCATAAGCCATATAGATGTCCATATCTTACCTTTTGAACTCATTTGTGGTCAAAGTGTTCTCAAAATTTTTCAAACTATATAAAGTTATAGACTCCTTTTGATGATAAATCAGGTATACAGAGGTCCCCTTTAGACCTCCTGAACATGTTTCTGGCCAAAGAGTCCTCAATATTGGGCTTTCTATACATACTCATAGATTCCTTCTGATGCTTCATAAGCCATATAGATGTCCATGTCTGACCTTTTGAACTTATTTGTGGTCAAAGTGTCCTCAAAATTGTTCAAACTATAGAAAGTTATAGACTCCTTTTGATGATAAATCAAGCTATACAGAGGGCCCCTTTTGACCTCCAGAACATATTTCTGGCCAAAGAGTCCTCGATCTTGTGCTTTCTATACATACTCATAGACTCCTTCTGATGCTTCATAAGCCATATAGATGTCCATATCTGACCTTTTGAACTTATTTGTGGTCAAAGTGTCCTAAAAAAAATTCAAATTATATAAAGTTATAGACTCCTTTTGATGATGTCAGCTATACAGAGGGCCCCTTTTGACCTCCTGAACATATTTCTGGCCAAAGAGTCCTCGATCTTGGGCTTTCTATACATACTCAGAGACTCCTTCTGAGGCTTCATAAGCCATATAGATGCCCATATCTGACCTTTTGAACTTATTTGTGGTCAAAGTGTCCTAACATTTTTTCAAACTATAGAAAGTTATAGACTCCTTTTGATGATAAATCAGCTATACAAAGGGCCCCTTTTGACCTCCAGAACATATTTCTGGCCAAAGAGTCCTCGATCTTATGCTTTCTATAGATACTCATAGACTCCTTCTGATGCTTCATAAGCCATATAGATGTCCATATCTGACCTTTTGAACTTATTTGTGGTCAAAGTGTCCTCAAAATTTTTCAAACTATATAAAGTTATAGACTCCTTTTGATGATAAATCAGCTATACAGAGGTCCCCTTTTGACCTCCTGAACATATTTCTGGCCAAAGAGTCCTCGATCTTGGGCTTTCTATACATACTCATAGACTCCTTCTGATGCTTCATAAGCCATATAGATGTCCATATCTTACCTTTTGAACTTATTTGTGGTCAAAGTGTCCTCAAAATTTTTCAAACTATATAAAGTTATAGACTCCTTTTGATGATAAATCAGCTATACAGAGGGCCCCTTTTGACCTCCTGAACATATTTCTGGCCAAAGAGTCCTTGATCTTGGGCTTTCTATACATACTCATAGACTCCTTCTGATGCTTCATAAGCCATATAGATGTCCATATCTGACCTTTTGAACTTATTTATGGTCAAAGTGTCCTAAAAAAAATTCAAACTATAGAAAGTTATAGACTCATTTTGATGATAAATCAGCTATACAGAGAGCCCCTTTTGACCTCATGAACATAATTCTGGCCAAAGAGTCCTCGATCTTGGGCTTTCTATACATACTCAGAGACTCCTTCTGATGCTTCATAAGCCATATAGATGCCCATATCTGACCTTTTGAACTTATTTGTGGTCAAAGTGTCCTAACATTTTTTCAAACTATAGAAAGTTATAGACTCCTTTTGATGATAAATCAGCTATACAAAGGGCCCCTTTTGACCTCCAGAACATATTTCTGGCCAAAGAGTCCTCGATCTTATGCTTTCTATACATACTCATAGACTCCTTCTGATGCTTCATAAGCCATATAGATGTCCATATCTGATCTTTTGAACTTATTTGTGGTCAAAGTGTCCTCAAAATTTTTCAAACTATAGAAAGTTATAGACTCCTTTTGATGATAAATCAGCTATACAGAGGGCCCCTTTTGACCTCCAGAACATATTTCTGGCCAAAGAGTCCTCGATCTTATGCTTTCTATAGATACTCATAGACTCCTTCTGATGCTTCATAAGCCATATAGATGTCCATATCTGACCTTTTGAACTTATTTGTGGTCAAAGTGTCCTCAAAATTTTTCAAACTATATAAAGTTATAGACTCCTTTTGATGATAAATCAGCTATACAGAGGTCCCCTTTTGACCTCCTGAACATATTTCTGGCCAAAGAGTCCTCGATCTTGGGCTTTCTATACATACTCATAGACTCCTGCTGATGCTTCATAAGCCATATAGATGTCCATATCTGACCTTTTGAACTTATTTGTGGTCAAAGTGTCCTAACAAATTTTCAAACCAAATAAACTTATAGACTCCTTTTGATGATAAATCAAGCTATACAGAGGGCCCCTTTTGACCTCCAGAACATATTTCTGGCCAAAGAGTCCTCGATCTTATGCTTTCTATACATACTCATAGACTCCTTCTGATGCTTCATAAGCCATATAGATGTCCATATCTGACCTTTTGAACTTATTTGTGGTCAAAGTGTCCTCAAAATTTTTCAAACTATATAAAGTTATAGACTCCTTTTGATGATAAATCAGCTATACAGAGGGCCCCTTTTGACCTCCTGAACATATTTCTGGCCAAAGAGTCCTTGATCTTGGGCTTTCTATACATACTCATAGACTCCTTCTGATGCTTCATAAGCCATATAGATGTCCATATCTGACCTTTTGAACTTATTTGTGGTCAAAGTGTCCTAAAAAAAATTCAAACTATATAAAGTTATAGACTCCTTTTGATGATAAGTCAGCTATACAGAGGTTCCCTTTTGACCTCCTGAACATATTTCTGGCCAAAGAGTCCTCGATCTTGGGCTTTCTATACATACTCATAGACTCCTTCTGATGCTTCATAAGCCATATAGATGTCCATATCTGACCTTTTGAACTTATTTGTGGTCAAAGTGTCCTAAAATTTTTCAAACTATATAAAGTTATAGACTCCTTTTGATGATAAGTCAGCTATACAGAGGTTCCCTTTTGACTTCCTGAAGATATTTCTGGCCAAAGAGTCCTCGATCTTGCATTTTCTATACATACTCATAGACTCCTTCTGATGCTTCATAAGCCATATAGATGTCCATATCTGATCTTTTGAACTTATTTGTGGTCAAAGTGTCCTCAAAATTTTTAAAACTATAGACAGTTATAGACTCCTTTTGATGATAAATCAGCTATACAGAGGTCCCCTTTTGACCTCCTGAACAGATTTCTGGCCAAAGAGTCCTCGATCTTGGGCTTTCTATACATACTCATAGACTCCTTATGATGATTCATAAGCCATATAGATGTCCATATCTAACCTTTTGAACTCATTTGTGGTCAAAGTGTCCTAAACATTTTTCAAACCAAATAAAGTTTTTGACTCCTTTTGATGATAAATCAGCTATACAGAGGTCCCCTTTTGACCTCCTGAACATGTTTCTGGCCAAAGAGTCCTCAATCTTGGGCTATCTATACATACTCATAGACTCCTTCTGATGCTTCATAAGCCATATAGATGTCCATATCTGACCTTTTGAACTTATTTGTGGTCAAAGTGTCCTAAAAAAATTCAAACTATATAAAGTTATAGAGTCCTTTTGATGATAAATCAGCTATACAGAGGTCCCCTTTTGACCTCCTGAACAGATTTCTGGCCAAAGAGTCCTCGATCTTGGGCTTTCTATACATACTCATAGACTCCTTATGATGATTCATAAGCCATATAGATGTCCATATCTAACCTTTTGAACTCATTTGTGGTCAAAGTGTCCTAAAAAATTTTCAAACCAAATAAAGTTTTAGACTCCTTTTGATGATAAATCAGCTATACAGAGGTCCCCTTTTGACCTACTGAACATGTTTCTGGACAAAGAGTCCTCAATCTTGGGCTTTCTATACATACTCATAGATTCCTTCTGATGCTTCATAAGCCATATAGATGTCCATATCTGACATTTTGAACTTATTTGTGGTCAAAGTGTCCTAAAAAAAATTCAAACTATATAAAGTTATAGACTCCTTTTGATGATAAGTCATCTATACAGAGGTCCCCTTTTGACCTCCTGAACATATTTCTGGCCAAAGAGTCCTCAATCTTGGGCTTTCTATACATACTCATAGATTCCTTCTGATGCTTCATAAGCCATATAGATGTCCATATCTGACCTTCTGAACTTATATGTGGTCAAAGTGTCCTCAAAATTTTTCAAACTACAGAAAGTTATAGACTCGTTTTGATGATAAATCAGCTATACAGAGGGCCCCTTTTGACCTCATGAACATAATTCTGGCCAAAGAGTCCTCGATCTTGGGTTTTCTATACATACTCATAGACTCCTTCTGATGCTTCATGAGCCATATAGATGTCCATATCTGACCTTTTGAACTGATTTGTGGTCAAAGTGTCCTAAAAAAAATTCAAACTATATAAAGTTATAGACTCCTTTTGATGATGTCAGCTATACAGAGGTCCCCTTTTGACCTCCTGAACATGTTTCTGGCCAAAGAGTCCTCAATATTGGGCTATCTATACATACTCATAGACTCCTTCTGATGCTTCATAAGCCATATAGATTTCCATATCTGACATTTTGAACTTATTTGTGGTCAGAGTGTCCTAAAAGTTTTCAAACTATATAAAGTTATAGACTCCTTTTGATGATAAGTCAGCTATACAGAGGTCCCCTTTGGACCTCCTGAACATATTTCTGGCCAAAGAGTCCTCGATCTTGGGCTTTCTATACATGCTCATAGACTCCTTCTGATGCTTCATAAGCCATATAGATGTCCATATCTGACCTTTTGAACTTATTTGTGGTCAAAGTGTCCTAAAAAAAATTCAAACTATATAAAGTTATAGACTCCTTCTGATAAAAAAAGAGTCCTCAATCTTGAACTTTGCATTCTCACTCCTAGACTCCTTCTGATGGTTCATAAGCCACATATAGAATTCCATATTTGACCTATTGAACTTATTTCTGGTCAAATGGTCCTCAAAGGGTTTTTTATTATGTTAATTCATCCATACAGAGGTTCCTATTTGAACTACTGAACACATTTTTGGCCAAAGAGTCTTTGAACATTAACTTTCTCTGCTTATTGACTTCTCTTAATAACACATTAGCCATACAAAAGTCCATATTTGACCTACTAACATATTTCTGGTCAAAGAGTCCCTGATCTTGACCTTTTTGTACATGCTCATTGATAGCTTCCGATGTTTCATCAGCCTGAAAGATGTCCATACTTGACCCATTGAATATATTTCTGACCATAGAGTCCTCGATCTTGAACTTTCTAAACATACCTGTAGACTTGTTAATTAATTATCTGCTATCCAATGTATTTGAACAGTAGTTCAAATTTTATATTTTGAACATATTTCTAGACATGAGACCTTGAACTTTAAATTTCTAGACTAATTGCTCTTACAATCCTTCTGATGTTTCATCAGCCATTCAGTATAGTTCAAATTTGACCTATTGAACATTTCTATAACCAAAGTGTCCTCGATCTTGATCGTTCTATACATAATCATAGGCTTGTTCTGATGTTTCATCATTGAGACAGAAGTCAATTATTGACCTACTGAACATATTTCTGGCAAAAGAATCATCAAAGTTTAACTTACTGTTCCTTCTCCTAGACTATTTTTGATTTTACATCCACCATACAGTAGTCCATATTTGACCAAGAGAACATATTTCTGTCCAAAAGAGTCGTCAAAAAGTATGTTTATATGCATTCTCATCGACTACTTTTGATGTTAAATCAACCATATTATTTGTCCAAATTTGACCCATTGAACATATATCTGGCCAAAGAGACCTAGAACTTTAATTATCTATACATAATTACTATCTCCTTGTGATTTTTCATCACCCAGGCTATTATCCATATTTGACAATTGAACATATTTCTGGCTGGAAGAGTCCTTGATCTTTCTATACATACTCATAGACGCTTTCCGATAGTACTTCAGCCAAAAAATGATCCATAATTGACTACTAAACTCATTTCTGAGCGATGGGTTTATAATCTTGATTTCTCTATACATTGACTCCTTCTGATGTTACAGTAGCAAAACATTATTGTATTGTATTGTATCAATATGACCTATTAAACCTATTTCTGACCAATGAGTCTATGAACATTTTTCAATACATAATGACTCCTGATTTTACAACAGCAATATAGTATTTCAAAATTTGATCAATTGAACATATTTCTGGCCAAAGAGACCTTGATCTTATTCTTTCTATACATACTCCTTCTGATGTTTCATCAGCCAGATAATTGTCCACAATTGACCTACTGAACATTTTTCTGCCCGAAGAGTCTATGAACTTGAACTTTCTATACATAATCATTTACTTCTGATGTTTCTTCAGCCATACAGAAGTCCAGATTTGACATGTTGAACATATTTCTGACCAAAGAGTCTTTGATCTTGAACTTTCTATTCATAATTATAGACTCTTTCAGAAAGTACACCGGACAGACAATTGTCCATATTAATTACTAAACATATTTCTGGCCAACAAGTCCATGAACTTGAACATTCTGTACATGCTAATTGACTCCTTTTAGTGTTGCATCAGCCAGACATTAGTCCATAATTGACCTACTGAACATATTGCTGCCCGAAGAGTCTTGAACTTGAACTTTCTATATAGGCTCATTGACTCCTTCTGATGTTTCACAAGCAGACAATAGTCCATAAGTGACCCTCTGAACATATTTATAGTAAAAGAGTCCTCTGTCTTGAACTTTCTATAGATTCTCAGTGACTCCATATAGATAATTGACCCACTGAGCATATTTCTACCTGAAGAGTCTTTGAACTTGAACTTTCTATTCATAATCTTCTTCCTCAATATTCATTGACTTCTGATTCATCAGCCAGACAGCAGTCCATATTTGACCCACTAAACATATTTCTGGCAAAAGAGTCATCGATCTTGAACCTTTTAAACATACTCATAGACTCTTTCTGGTGTTTCATCAGCCATGCAGTAGTTCTGATTTGACATAATGAACATATTTCTGACCAAAGAGTCCTCAATCTTGAACTTTCTATTCATACTTATAGACTCTTTCAGATAGTACATCGGCCAGACAATTGTAGATATTGACTATTGAAGTAAAAGAGTTCTCGATCTTGAACTTTCTATACATTCTCAGTGATGCCTTATTTTGTTTCTTTAGCCATACAGAAGTCCAGATTTGACATGTTGAACATATTTCTGACTTGAAAATTTTGTACATGCTAATTGACTCCTTTTAGTGTTTCATCAGCCAGACAGTAGTCAATAATGGACCTACTGAAAATATTTCTGGTAAAAGAGTCCTCGATTTTGAACTTTCTATACATTCTCAGTGATGCCTTATTTTGTTTCTTTAGCCATAAAGTAGTTCAGATTTAACATGTTGAACATATTTCTGACTGAAGAGTCCTTGATCTTGAACTTTCTATTCACACTTATAGACTCCTTCAGATAGTAAATCGGCCAGACAACTGTCCATAATGACTTTTTTTTTCTTTTTCTGGCCAACGAGTCTATGTACTTGAACTTTCTATACATGCTCATTGACTCCGTTTAGTGCTTCATCAGCCAGAGAGTACTCCATAATTTACCTACTGAAAATATTTCTGGTAAAAGAGTCCTCGATTTTGAACTTTCTTTACAAGCTCATTGACTCCTTCTGATGTTTCATCAGCCAGACAATTGTTCATAACTGACCTACTTAACATATTTCTAGTAAAAGAGTCCTCGATCTTGAACATTCTATACATGCTCATTGACTCCTTATGCTGTTTCTTTCTATACATACTCGTTTACTCCATCTGATGTTACATCAGCCATAAAGAAGTCCATAATTGACCCAAGGGACATATTTGTGGCCAATCTTGAACTTTCTATACATACTCATAGTCTCCTTCTGATTCTTCATAAGCCATATTTATGTCCATATTTATGACCTATTATTATTTCAAATATGGACTTCTGTATGACTGATTTAACATCAGAAGGAGTCTATAGATTATGATAGAAAAAATCCTTTTGAGAACACTTTGGTCAAATTTTTTTTCAATCGGTCAAATATGGACTACTGCCTGCCTGGTCAGTCTATATTGTATAGTGAGTTAATGTTCACGGACTCTGGCCAGAAATATTTTCAGTAGGTCAAAAATAGACTACTGGCTGGTTAATATAACATCACAAGAAGTCAATCTGTAGTATAGCAAGATAATGTTCAAGAACTCTTTGGCCAGAAATATGTTCAGAAGGTCAAAAGGGGACCTTTGTATAGCTGATTTATTATCAGAAGGAGACTATAACTTTATATAGTTTTAAAAATTTTGATGACCAGAAATAAGTTCAAAAGGTCAGATATGGATATCTATATGGCTTATGTAACAGTAGAAGGAGTCTATGAGTATGTATAGAAAGGTCAAGATCGAGAACTCTATGGCCATAAATATATTCCTTGGGTCAAATTTGGACTTCTGTATGGCTGATTTAACATCAGAAGGAGTCTATGAGTTTCTAAGAGTAAAAAACATTTTGAGGATTCTTTGGCCAAAAACATGTTAAATCAGTCAAATATGGCTACAGTCTGCCTGATTTTACATTACAAGAAGTCAGTCTATATGTATAGTGAGTTGATGTTCACGGACTCTGGCCAGAAATATATTCAGTAGGTCAAAAATAGACTACTGGCTGGTTAATATAACATCACAACAAGTCAATCTGTAGTATAGCAAGATAATGTTCAAGAACTCTTTGGCCAGAAATATGTTCAGAAGGTCAAAAGGTGACCTTTGTATAGCTGATTTATTATCAGAAGGAGTCTATAACTTTATATAGTTTGAAAAATTTTGAGGACACTTTGACCAGAAATAAGTTCAAAAGGTCAGATATGGACATCTATATGGCTTATGAAGCATCAGAAAGAGTCTATGAGTATGTATAGAAAGCCCAAGATCGAGGACTCTTTGGCAAGAAATATGTTCCTTGGGTCAAATATGGAATTCTGTATGTCTGACGTAAAGAAAGAGTCAACAAGTATATATGGAAAGGTCAAGTTTCGAGTACTCACTCCTTGGCCAGAAAAAAATTCGGTAGGTCAAATATGGACTTTTGTCAGGATGATATAACATCCGAAGATATCAGTCTGAATGTATAGTGTAAATCTTTTAGGACTCTTTGGCCAGAAATATGTTCAGGAGGTCAAAAGGGGACCTCTGTATAGCTGACTTATCATCAAAAGGAGTCTATAACTCTATATAGTTTGAATTTTTTTTAGGACATTTTGACCACAAATAAGTTCAAAAGGTCAGATATGGACATCTATATGGCTTATGAAGCATCATGAGTATGTATAGAAAACGCAAGATCGAGGACTCTTTGGCCAGAAATATGTTCAGGAGGTCAAAAGGGGACCTCTGTATAGCTGATTTATCATCAAAAGGAGTCTATAACTTTCTATAGTTTGAAAAATTTTGAGGACACTTTAAACACAAATAAGTTCAAAAGGTCAGATATGGACATCTATATGGCTTATGAAGCATCAGAAGGAGTCTATGAGTATGTATAGAAAGCCCAAGATTGAGGACTCTTTGGCCAGAAACATGTTCAGGAGGTCAAAAGGGGACCTTTTTATAGCTGATTTATCATCAAAAGGAGTCTATAACTTTCTATAGTTTGAAAAAATGTTAGGACACTTTGACCACAAATAAGTTCAAAAGGTCAGATATAGACATCTATATGGTTTATGAAGCATCAGAAGGAGTCTATGAGTATGTATAGAAAGCCCAAGATCAAGGACTCTTTGGCCAGAAATATGTTCAGGAGGTCAAAAGGGGACCTCTGTATAGCTGATTTATCATCAAAAGGAGTCTATAACTTTATATAGTTTGAATTTTTTTTAGGACACTTTGACCACAAATAAGTTCAAAAGGTCAGATATGGAAATCTGTATGGCTTATGAAGCATCAGAAGGAGTCTATGAGTATGTATAGAAAGCCCAAGATCGAGGACTCTTTGGCCAGAAATACGTTCTGGAGGTCAAAAGGGGAACTCTGTATAGCTGATTTATCATCAAAAGGAGTCTATAACTTTCTATAGTTTGAAAAAGTGTTAGGACACTTTGACCACAAATAAGTTCAAAAGGTCAGATATGGACATCTATATGGCTTATGAAGCATCAGAAGGAATCTATGAGTATGTATAGAAAGCCCAAGATCGAGGACTCTTTGGCCAGAAACATGTTCAGGAGGTCAAAAGGGGACCTTTTTATAGCTGATTTATCATCAAAAGGAGTCTATAACTTTATTTGGTTTGAAAAAATTTTAGGACACTTTGACCACAAATAAGTTCAAAAGGTCAGATATGGACATCTATATGGTTTATGAAGCATCAGAAGGAGTCTATGAGTATGTATAGAAAGCCCAAGATCGAGGACTCTTTGGCCAGAAATATGTTCTGGAGGTCAAAAGGGGACCTCTGTATAGCTGATTTATCATCAAAAGGAGTCTATAACTTTCTATAGTTTGAAAAAATGTTAGTACACTTTGACCACAAATAAGTTCAAAAGGTCAGATATGGACATCTATATGGCTTATAAAGCATCAGAAGGAGTCTATGAGTATGTATAGAAAACGCAAGATCGAGGACTCTTTGGCCAGAAATATGTTCAGTAGGTCAAAAGGGGCCCTCTGTATAGCTGATTTATCTTTAAAAGGAGTCTATAACTTTATATAGTTTGAAAAATTTTAGGACACTTTGACCACAAATAAGTTCAAAAGGTCAGATATGGACATCTATATGGCTTATGAAGCATCAGAAGGAGTCTATGAGTATGTATAGAAAGCCCAAGATCGAGGACTCTTTGGCCAGAAATATGTTCTGGAGGTCAAAAGGGGACCTCTGTATAGCTGATTTATCATCAAAAGGAGTCTATAACTTTCTATAGTTTGAAAAAATGTTAGGACACTTTGACCACAAATAAGTTCAAAAGGTCAGATATGGACATCTATATGGTTTATGAAGCATCAGAAGGAGTCTATGAGTATGTATAGAAAGCCCAAGATCAAGGACTCTTAGGCCAGAAATATGTTCAGGAGGTCAAAAGGGGACCTCTGTATAGCTGACATCATCAAAAGGAGTCTATAACTTTATATAGTTTGATTTTTTTTCAGGACACTTTGACCACAAATAAGTTCAAAAGGTCAGATATGGACATCTATATGGCTTATGAAGCATCAGAAGGAGTCTATGAGTATGTATAGAAAGCCCAAGATCAAGGACTCTTTGGTCAGAAATATATTCAGGAGGTCAAAAGGGGACCTCTGTATAGCCGATTTATCATAAAAAGGAGTCTATAACTTTCTATAGTTTGAAAAAATGTTAGGACACTTTGACCACAAATAAGTTCAAAAGGTCAGATATGGACATCTATATGGTTTATGAAGCATCAGAAGGAGTCTATGAGTATGTATAGAAAGCCCAAGATCAAGGACTCTTTGGCCAGAAATATGTTCAGGAGGTCAAAAGGGGACCTCTGTATAGCTGATTTATCATCAAAAGGAGTCTATAACTTTATATAGTTTGAATTTTTTTTAGGATATTTTGATCACAAATAAGTTCAAAATGTCAGATATGGACATCTATATGGCTTATGAAGCATCAGAAGGAGTCTATGAGTATGTATAGAAAGCATAAGATTGAGGACTCTTAGGCCAGAAATATGTTCTGGAGGTCAAAAGGGAACCTCTGTATAGCTGATTTATCATCAAAAGGAGTCTATAACTTTCTATAGTTTGAAAAAATGTTAGGACACTTTGACCACAAATAAGTTCAAAAGGTCAGATATGGACATCTATATGGTTTATGAAGCATCAGAAGGAGTCTATGAGTATGTATAGAAAGCCCAAGATTAAGGACTCTTTGGCCAGAAATATGTTCAGGAGGTCAAAAGGGGACCTCTGTATAGCTGACATAATCAAAAGGAGTCAATAACTTTATATAGTTTGAATTTTTTTTAGGACACTTTGACCACAAATACGTTCAAAAGGTCAGATATGGACATCTATATGGCTTATGAAGCATCAGAAGGAGTCTATGAGTATGTATAGAAAGCCCAAGATCGAGGACTCTTTGGCCAGAAATATGTTCTGGAGGTCAAAAGGGGACCTCTGTATAGCTGATTTACCATCAAAAGGAGTCTATAACTTTCTATAGTTTGAAAAAATGTTAGGACACTTTGACCACAAATAAGTTCAAAAGGTCAGATATGGACATCTATATGGTTTATGAAGCATCAGAAGGAGTCTATGAGTATGTATAGAAAGCCCAAGATCAAGGACTCTTTGGCCAGAAATATGTTCAGGAGGTCAAAAGGGGAGCTCTGTATAGCTGACATCATCAAAAGGAGTCTATAACTTTATATAGTTTGATTTTTTTTTAGGACACTTTGACCACAAATAAGTTCAAAAGGTCAGATATGGACATCTATATGGCTTATGAAGCATCAGAAGGAGTCTATGAGTATGTATAGAAAGCCCAAGATCGAGGACTCTTTGGCCAGAAATATGTTCTGGAGGTCAAGAGGGGACCTCTGTATAGCTGATTTATCATCAAAAGGAGTCTATAACTTTCTATAGTTTGAAAAAATGTTAGTACACTTTGACCACAAATAAGTTCAAAAGGTCAGATATGGACATCTATATGGCTTATAAAGCATCAGAAGGAGTCTATGAGTATGTATAGAAAGCCCAAGATCGAGGACTCTTTGGCCAGAAATATGTTCTGGAGGTCAAAAGGGGACCTCTGTATAGCTGATTTATCAACAAAAGGAGTCTATAACTTTCTATAGTTTGAAAAAATGTTAGGACACTTTGACCACAAATAAGTTCAAAAGGTCAGATATGGACATCTATATGGCTTATAAAGCATCAGAAGGAGTCTATGAGTATGTATAGAAAGCCCAAGATTGAGGACTCTTTGGCCAGAATTATGTTCATGAGGTCAAAAGGGGCCCTCTGTATAGCTGATTTATCATCAAAAGGAGTCTATAACTTTCTATAGTTTGAAAAAATGTTAGTACACTTTGACCACAAATAAGTTCAAAAGGTCAGATATGGACATCTATATGGCTTATAAAGCATCAGAAGGAGTCTATGAGTATGTATAGAAAACGCAAGATCGAGGACTCTTTGGCCAGAAATATGTTCTGGAGGTCAAGAGGGGACCTCTGTATAGCTGATTTATCATCAAAAGGAGTCTATTAACTTTCTATAGTTTGAAAACTTTTTAGGACACTTTGACCACAAATAAGTTCAAAAGGTCAGATATGGACATCTATATGGCTTATGAAGCACCAGAAGGAGTCTATGAGTATGTATAGAAAGCCCAAGATCGAGGACTCTTTGGCCAGAAATATGTTCTGGAGGTCAAAAGGGGACCTCTGTATAGCTGATTTACCATCAAAAGGAGTCTATAACTTTCTATAGTTTGAAAAAATGTTAGGACACTTTGACCACAAATAAGTTCAAAAGGTCAGATATGGACATCTATATGGTTTATGAAGCATCAGAAGGAGTCTATGAGTATGTATAGAAAGCCCAAGATCAAGGACTCTTTGGCCAGAAATATGTTCAGGAGGTCAAAAGGGGACCTCTGTATAGCTGACATCATCAAAAGGAGTCTATAACTTTATATAGTTTGATTTTTTTTTAGGACACTTTGACCACAAATAAGTTCAAAAGGTCAGATATGGACATCTATATGGCTTATGAAGCATCAGAAGGAGTCTATGAGTATGTATAGAAAGCCCAAGATCGAGGACTCTTTGGCCAGAAATATGTTCTGGAGGTCAAGAGGGGACCTCTGTATAGCTGATTTATCATCAAAAGGAGTCTATAACTTTCTATAGTTTGAAAAAATGTTAGTACACTTTGACCACAAATAAGTTCAAAAGGTCAGATATGGACATCTATATGGCTTATAAAGCATCAGAAGGAGTCTATGAGTATGTATAGAAAGCCCAAGATCAAGGACTCTTTGGCCAGAAATATGTTCAGGAGGTCAAAAGGGGACCTCTGTATAGCTGACATCATCAAAAGGAGTCTATAACTTTATATAGTTTGATTTTTTTTCAGGACACTTTGACCACAAATAAGTTCAAAAGGTCAGATATGGACATCTATATGGCTTATGAAGCATCAGAAGGAGTCTATGAGTATGTATAGAAAGCCCAAGATCAAGGACTCTTTGGCCAGAAATATATTCAGGAGGTCAAAAGGGGACCTCTGTATAGCCGATTTATCATAAAAAGGAGTCTATAACTTTCTATAGTTTGAAAAAATGTTAGGACACTTTGACCACAAATAAGTTCAAAAGGTCAGATATGGACATCTATATGGCTTATGAAGCATCAGAAGGAGTCTATGAGTATGTATAGAAAGCCCAAGATTGAGGACTCTTTGGCCAGAAACATGTTCAGGAGGTCAAAAGGGGACCTTTTTATAGCTGATTTATCATCAAAAGGAGTCTATAACTTTCTATAGTTTGAAAAAATGTTAGGACACTTTGACCACAAATAAGTTCAAAAGGTCAGATATAGACATCTATATGGTTTATGAAGCATCAGAAGGAGTCTATGAGTATGTATAGAAAGCCCAAGATCAAGGACTCTTTGGCCAGAAATATGTTCAGGAGGTCAAAAGGGGACCTCTGTATAGCTGACTTATCATCAAAAGGAGTCTATAACTTTATATAGTTTGAATTTTTTTTAGGACACTTTGACCACAAATAAGTTCAAAAGGTCAGATATGGAAATCTGTATGGCTTATGAAGCATCAGAAGGAGTCTATGAGTATGTATAGAAAGCCCAAGATCGAGGACTCTTTGGCCAGAAATACGTTCTGGAGGTCAAAAGGGGAACTCTGTATAGCTGATTTATCATCAAAAGGAGTCTATAACTTTCTATAGTTTGAAAAAATGTTAGGACACTTTGACCACAAATAAGTTCAAAAGGTCAGATATGGACATCTATATGGCTTATGAAGCATCAGAAGGAGTCTATGAGTATGTATAGAAAGCATAAGATTGAGGACTCTTAGGCCAGAAATATGTTCTGGAGGTCAAAAGGGAACCTCTGTATAGCTGATTTATCATCAAAAGGAGTCTATAACTTTATTTGGTTTGAAAGTTTTTTAGGACACTTTGATCACAAATAAGTTCAAAATGTCAGATATGGACATCTATATGGCTTATGAAGCATCAGAAGGAGTCTATGAGTATGTATAGAAAGCATAAGATTGAGGACTCTTAGGCCAGAAATATGTTCAGGAGGTCAAAAGGGGACCTCTGTATAGCTGATTTATCATCAAAAGGAGTCTATAACTTTATTTGGTTTGAAAGTTTTTTAGGACACTTTGACCACAAATGAGTTCAAAAGGTCAGATATGGACATCTATATGGCTTATGAAGCATCAGAAGGAGTCTATGAGTATGTATAGAAAACGCAAGATCGAGGACTCTTTGGCCAGAAATATGTTCAGGAGGTCAAAAGGGGACCTCTGTATAGCTGATTTATCATCAAAAGGAGTCTATAACTTTATTTGGTTTGAAAGTTTTTTAGGACACTTTGACCACAAATGAGTTCAAAAGGTCAGATATGGACATCTATATGGCTTATGAAGCATCAGAAGGAGTCTATGAGTATGTATAGAAAACGCAAGATCGAGGACTCTTTGGCCAGAAATATGTTCAGGAGGTCAAAAGGGGACCTCTGTATAGCTGATTTATCATGAAAAGGAGTCTATAACTTTATATAGTTTGAAAAAATGTTAGGACACTTTGACCACAAATAAGTTCAAAAGGTAAGATATGGACATCTATATGGCTTATGAAGCATCAGAAGAAGTCTATGAGTATGTATAGAAACCCCAAGATCAAGGACTCTTTGGCCAGAAATATGTTCAGTAGGTCAAAAGGGGCCCTCCTTATAGCTGATTTATCTTTAAAAGGAGTCTATAACTTTATATAGTTTGAAAAATTTTAGGACACTTTGACCACAAATAAGTTCAAAAGGTCAGATATGGACATCTATATGGCTTATGAAGCATCAGAAGGAGTCTATGAGTATGTATAGAAAGCCCAAGATCGAGGACTCTTTGGCCAGAAATATGTTCTGGAGGTCAAAAGGGGACCTCTGTATAGCTGATTTACCATCAAAAGGAGTCTATAACTTTCTATAGTTTGAAAAAATGTTAGGACACTTTGACCACAAATAAGTTCAAAAGGTCAGAAATGGACATCTATATGGTTTATGAAGCATCAGAAGGAGTCTATGAGTATGTATAGAAAGCCCAAGATCAAGGACTCTTTGGCCAGAAATATGTTCAGGAGGTCAAAAGGGGACCTCTGTATAGCTGACATCATCAAAAGGAGTCTATAACTTTATATAGTTTGATTTTTTTTTAGGACACTTTGACCACAAATAAGTTCAAAAGGTCAGATATGGACATCTATATGGCTTATGAAGCATCAGAAGGAGTCTATGAGTATGTATAGAAAGCCCAAGATCGAGGACTCTTTGGCCAGAAATATGTTCTGGAGGTCAAGAGGGGACCTCTGTATAGCTGATTTATCATCAAAAGGAGTCTATAACTTTCTATAGTTTGAAAAAATGTTAGTACACTTTGACCACAAATAAGTTCAAAAGGTCAGATATGGACATCTATATGGCTTATAAAGCATCAGAAGGAGTCTATGAGTATGTATAGAAAGCCCAAGATCAAGGACTCTTTGGCCAGAAATATGTTCAGGAGGTCAAAAGGGGACCTCTGTATAGCTGACATCATCAAAAGGAGTCTATAACTTTATATAGTTTGATTTTTTTTCAGGACACTTTGACCACAAATAAGTTCAAAAGGTCAGATATGGACATCTATATGGCTTATGAAGCATCAGAAGGAGTCTATGAGTATGTATAGAAAGCCCAAGATCAAGGACTCTTTGGCCAGAAATATATTCAGGAGGTCAAAAGGGGACCTCTGTATAGCCGATTTATCATAAAAAGGAGTCTATAACTTTCTATAGTTTGAAAAAATGTTAGGACACTTTGACCACAAATAAGTTCAAAAGGTCAGATATGGACATCTATATGGCTTATGAAGCATCAGAAGGAGTCTATGAGTATGTATAGAAAGCCCAAGATTGAGGACTCTTTGGCCAGAAACATGTTCAGGAGGTCAAAAGGGGACCTTTTTATAGCTGATTTATCATCAAAAGAAGTCTATAACTTTCTATAGTTTGAAAAAATGTTAGGACACTTTGACCACAAATAAGTTCAAAAGGTCAGATATAGACATCTATATGGTTTATGAAGCATCAGAAGGAGTCTATGAGTATGTATAGAAAGCCCAAGATCAAGGACTCTTTGGCCAGAAATATGTTCAGGAGGTCAAAAGGGGACCTCTGTATAGCTGACTTATCATCAAAAGGAGTCTATAACTTTATATAGTTTGAATTTTTTTTAGGACACTTTGACCACAAATAAGTTCAAAAGGTCAGATATGGAAATCTGTATGGCTTATGAAGCATCAGAAGGAGTCTATGAGTATGTATAGAAAGCCCAAGATCGAGGACTCTTTGGCCAGAAATACGTTCTGGAGGTCAAAAGGGGAACTCTGTATAGCTGATTTATCATCAAAAGGAGTCTATAACTTTCTATAGTTTGAAAAAATGTTAGGACACTTTGACCACAAATAAGTTCAAAAGGTCAGATATGGACATCTATATGGCTTATGAAGCATCAGAAGGAGTCTATGAGTATGTATAGAAAGCATAAGATTGAGGACTCTTAGGCCAGAAATATGTTCTGGAGGTCAAAAGGGAACCTCTGTATAGCTGATTTATCATCAAAAGGAGTCTATAACTTTATTTGGTTTGAAAGTTTTTTAGGACACTTTGATCACAAATAAGTTCAAAATGTCAGATATGGACATCTATATGGCTTATGAAGCATCAGAAGGAGTCTATGAGTATGTATAGAAAGCATAAGATTGAGGACTCTTAGGCCAGAAATATGTTCAGGAGGTCAAAAGGGGACCTCTGTATAGCTGATTTATTATCAAAAGGAGTCTATAACTTTATTTGGTTTGAAAGTTTTTTAGGACACTTTGACCACAAATGAGTTCAAAAGGTCAGATATGGACATCTATATGGCTTATGAAGCATCAGAAGGAGTCTATGAGTATGTATAGAAAACGCAAGATCGAGGACTCTTTGGCCAGAAATATGTTCAGGAGGTCAAAAGGGGACCTCTGTATAGCTGATTTATCATCAAAAGGAGTCTATAACTTTATTTGGTTTGAAAGTTTTTTAGGACACTTTGACCACAAATGAGTTCAAAAGGTCAGATATGGACATCTATATGGCTTATGAAGCATCAGAAGGAGTCTATGAGTATGTATAGAAAACGCAAGATCGAGGACTCTTTGGCCAGAAATATGTTCAGGAGGTCAAAAGGGGACCTCTGTATAGCTGATTTATCATGAAAAGGAGTCTATAACTTTATATAGTTTGAAAAAATGTTAGGACACTTTGACCACAAATAAGTTCAAAAGGTAAGATATGGACATCTATATGGCTTATGAAGCATCAGAAGAAGTCTATGAGTATGTATAGAAACCCCAAGATCAAGGACTCTTTGGCCAGAAATATGTTCAGTAGGTCAAAAGGGGCCCTCCTTATAGCTGATTTATCTTTAAAAGGAGTCTATAACTTTATATAGTTTGAAAAATTTTAGGACACTTTGACCACAAATAAGTTCAAAAGGTCAGATATGGACATCTATATGGCTTATGAAGCATCAGAAGGAGTCTATGAGTATGTATAGAAAGCCCAAGATCGAGGACTCTTTGGCCAGAAATATGTTCTGGAGGTCAAAAGGGGACCTCTGTATAGCTGATTTACCATCAAAAGGAGTCTATAACTTTCTATAGTTTGAAAAATTGTTAGGACACTTTGACCACAAATAAGTTCAAAAGGTCAGAAATGGACATCTATATGGTTTATGAAGCATCAGAAGGAGTCTATGAGTATGTATAGAAAGCCCAAGATCAAGGACTCTTTGGCCTGAAATATGTTCAGGAGGTCAAAAGGGGACCTCTGTATAGCTGACATCATCAAAAGGAGTCTATAACTTTATATAGTTTGATTTTTTTTTAGGACACTTTGACCACAAATAAGTTCAAAAGGTCAGATATGGACATCTATGTGGCTTATGAAGCATCAGAAGAAGTCTATGAGTATGTATAGAAACCCCAAGATCAAGGACTCTTTGGCCAGAAATATGTTCAGTAGGTCAAAAGGGGCCCTCCTTATAGCTGATTTATCTTTAAAAGGAGTCTATAACTTTATATAGTTTGAAAAATTTTAGGACATTTTGACCACAAATAAGTTCAAAAGGTCAGATATGGACATCTATATGGCTTATGAAGCATCAGAAGGAGTCTACGAGTATGTATAGAAAGCCCAAGATCGAGGACTCTTTGGCCAGAAATATGTTCAGTAGGTCAAAAGGGGCCCTCTGTATAGCTGATTTATCTTTAAAAGGAGTCTATAACTTTATATAGTTTGAAAAATTTTAGGACACTTTGACCACAAATAAGTTCAAAAGGTCAGATATGGACATCTATATGGCTTATGAAGCATCAGAAGGAGTCTATGAGTATGTATAGAAAGCCCAAGATCGAGGACTCTTTGGCCAGAAATATGTTCTGGAGGTCAAAAGGGGACCTCTGTATAGCTGATTTATCATCAAAAGGAGTCTATAACTTTATATAGTTTGAATTTTTTTTAGGACATTTTGATCACAAATAAGTTCAAAAGGTCAGATATCGACATCTATATGGCTTATGAAGCATCAGAAGGAGTCTATGAGTATAGAAAGCATAAGATTGAGGACTCTTAGGCCAGAAATATGTTCTGGAGGTCAAAAGGGAACCTCTGTATAGCTGATTTATCATCAAAAGGAGTCTATAACTTTATTTGGTTTGAAAAATTTTTAGGACACTTTGACCACAAATGAGTTCAAAAGGTCAGATATGGACATCTATATGGCTTATGAAGCATCAGAAGGAGTCTATGAGTATGTATAGAAAGCCCAAGATCGAGGACTCTTTGGCCAGAAATATGTTCTGGAGGTCAAAAGGGGACCTCTGTATAGCTGATTTATCATCAAAAGGAGTCTATAACTTTCTATAGTTTGAAAAAATGTTAGGACACTTTGACCACATATAAGTTCAAAAGGTCAGATATGGACATCTATATGGTTTATGAAGCATCAGAAGGAGTCTATGAGTATGTATAGAAAGCCCAAGATTAAGGACTCTTTGGCCAGAAATATGTTCAGGAGGTCAAAAGGGGACCTCTGTATAGCTGACATAATCAAAAGGAGTCTATAACTGTATATAGTTTGAATTTTTTTTAGGACACTTTGACCACAAATAAGTTCAAAAGGTCAGATATGGACATCTATATGGCTTATGAAGCATCAGAAGGAATCTATGAGTATGTATAGAAAGCCCAAGATTGAGGACTCTTTGGCCAGAAACATGTTCAGGAGGTCAAAAGGGGACCTTTTTATAGCTGATTTATCATCAAAAGGAGTCTATAACTTTATTTGGTTTAAAAAAATTTTAGGACACTTTGACCACAAATAAGTTCAAAAGGTCAGATATGGACATCTATATGGTTTATGAAGCATCAGAAGGAGTCTATGAGTATGTATAGAAAGCCCAAGATCAAGGACTCTTTGGCCAGAAATATGTTCAGGAGGTCAAAAGGGGACCTCTGTATAGCTGACTTATCATCAAAAGGAGTCTATAACTTTCTATAGTTTGAAAAAATTTTAGGACACTTTAACCACAAATGAGTTCAAAAGGTCAGATATGGACATCTATATGGCTCATGAAGCCTCAGAAGGAGTTGGACTATGAGTATTTATAGAAAGCCCAAGATTGAGGACTCTTTTGCCAAAAATATGTTCAATCAGTCAAATATGGACTACTGTCTGGCTTATATAACATCACAAGAAGTCAGTCTTGTATGTTTAGTAAGTTAATGTTCAAGGACTCTTTATCCAGAAATATGTTCAGTAGGTCAAAAAAGGTTCTGTATGGCTGATGTAACATCAGAAAGATTCTACGAGAATGTATAGAAAGTTTAAGATCGATTACTCTTGGGTCAGAAATATATATGTGAAATATGTTTGACCAAACATGGACTACTGTCTTGCTAATACAACATCACAAGAAAGTCAGTAAGAAGTCAGTAAGAACTCTTTGGACAGAAAATATGTTCTGTAGGTCAAAGATGGACCTCTGTAGGCCTGATTTGACACGACATATGTGCATTGGCATTGCACAATAACTAACTTATTCATTTTTTCTTTTAAGGGAAATTATTGCATTTACCTCTTGCGTTACAATGCATAGAATAAACTACTTCATACCTCATGTGCCATGAAAACATAACATGAGTGTTGCATTGCACAAACGATCTAAGAATTAGCGTTGAATAATAATGTATTATTATTATATCTAACTATATCAGTTAGATATTTTATGCAGTGGAATGTAACTCCAAAAATGGTATCTCTTCAATGCACATCGGAATGAGATAGTTATTGTATGTTTGTGATGCACTCATAGCTTATATGTTATTCGTCAATGCACAAAGTTTGATCTTGTGTGAAATGCAATGCAATAGCACATATTGTATTTCCTCAAAGCAAAACGCAATGGAGTTTGGGAATGAGTTACTTCTGGTGTGTAATGCAATGCAAAAAGTGCATAGCCTATATGTTATTCTTCAGTGCACAACGTTAGATCGTTAGTGCAATGCAATGCAACAGCACACATGTTATCTCTTTAATGAACATGGGATTAAGTTAGTTCTGGTGTGCAATGCAATGCAATGCAATGCGAAAAGTGCATAATCCTTCAGTGTTTTTCTTCAGTGCACAACGTTAGATCGTTTGTGCAATGCAATGCAACAACACATATGTTATCTCTTTAATGAACATGGGAATGAGTTAGTTCTGGTGTGCAATGCAAAGCAAAAAGTGCATAACCTATATGTTATTCTTCAGTGCACAACGTTAGATCGTTAGTGCAATGCAATGCAACAACAAACATACCATCTCTTTAATGAACATGGGAATGGTTAAGTTCTAGTGTGCAATGCAATGCAAAAAGTGCATAACCTATATGTTTTTCTTCAGTGCACAACGTTAGATCGTTTGTGCAGTGCAATGCAATGCAATGCAACAACACACGTTATCTCTTTAATGAACATGGGAATGATTTAGTTCTGGTATGCAATGCAATGCAATGCGATAAGTGCATAACCTATATGTTATTCTTCAGTGCACAACGTTACATCGCTAGCGCAATGCAATGCAATGCAACAACAGACGTTATCTCTTTAATGAACATAAGAATGATTTCGTTCTGGTGTGCAATGCAATGCAATGCAAAAAGTGCATAACCTATATGTTATACTTCAGTGCACAACGTTAGATCGTTAGTGCAAATCAATGCAATGCAATGCAACAACACACATATCATCTCTATAATGAACTTGGGAATGATTTTGTTCTGGTGTGCAATGCAATGCGAAAAGAGCATAACCTATATGTTATTCTTCAGTGCACAACATTAGATCGTTTGTGCAATGCAAATGCAATGCAAAGCACCAACAAACGTTATCTCTTTAATGAACATGGGAATGATTTAGTTCTGGTGTGCAATGCAGTGAAATGCAAAAAGTGCATAACCTGTATGTTTTTCTTCAGTGCACAACGTTAGATCGTTTGTGCAGTGCAATGCAATGCATCAACACACGTTATCTCTTTAATGAACATGGGAATGATTTAGTTCTGGTATGCAATGCAATGCAATGCGAAAAGTGCATAACCTATATGTTATTCTTCAGTGCACAACGTTAGATCGTTAGTGCAATGCAATGCAATGCAGTGCAGTGCAAATCAATGTAATGCGATGCAATGCAATGCAATGCAATGCAACAACACACGTTATCTCTTTAATGAACATGGGAATGATTTAGTTCTGGTATGCAATGCAATGCAATGCGAAAAGTGCATAACCTATATGTTATTCTTCAGTGCACAACGTTAGATCGTTAGTGCAATGCAATGCAATGCAATGCAATGCAAAGCAATGCAAAATCAATATAATGCAATACAATGCAATACAAAAACACTCGTTATGTCTTTAATCAACATGGGAATGAGGTAGTTCTGGTGTGCAATGCAATGCGAAAAGTGCATAACATATGTTATTCTTCAGTGCACAAAGTTATATCGTTAGTGCAATGCAATGCAATGCAATGTAATGCAACACACGTTATGTCTTTAATCAACATGGGAATGAGGTAGTTCAGTTGTACAATGCAATGCAAAAAGTGCATAACCTATATGTTTTTCTTCAGTGCACAACGTTACATCGCTAGCGCAATGCAATGCAATGCAACAACAGACGTTATCTCTTTAATGAACATAAGAATGATTTCGTTCTGGTGTGCAATGCAATGCAATGCAAAAAGTTCATAACCTATATGTTATACTTCAGTGCACAACGTTAGATCGTTAGTGCAAATCAATGCAATGCAATGCAACAACACACATATCATCTCTATAATGAACTTGGGAATGATTTTGTTCTGGTGTGCAATGCAATGCGAAAAGAGCATAACCTATATGTTATTCTTCAGTGCACAACATTAGATCGTTTGTGCAATGCAAATGCAATGCAAAGTACCAACAAACGTTATCTCTTTAATGAACATGGGAATGATTTAGTTCTGGTGTGCAATGCAGTGAAATGCAAAAAGTGCATAACCTATATGTTATTCTTCAGTGCACAACGTTAGATCGTTAGTGCAATGCAATGCAATGCAGTGCAAAGCAATGCAAATCAATATAATGCAATACAATGCAATGCAAAAACACACATTATCTCTTTAATGAACATGGGAATGATTTAGTTCTGGTGTGCAATGCAATGCAAAAAGTGCATAACCTATATGTTTTTCTTAGATCGTTTGTGCAATGCAATGCAATGCAATGCAACAACACACATATCATCTCTATAATGAACTTGGGAATGATTTTGTTCTGGAGTGCAATACAATGCGATAAGAGCATAACCTATATGTTATTCTTCAGTGCACAATGTTAAATCGTTTATGCAATGCAATGCAATGCACCAACAAACGTTATCTCTTTAATGAACATGGGAATTATTTTGTTCTGGTGTGCAATGCAAAGAAATGCAAAAAGTGCATAACGTATATGTTATTCTTCAGTGCACAAAGTTAGATCGTTAGTGCAATGCAATGCAATGCAGTGCAAAGCATTGCAAATCAATGCAATGCAATGCAATGCACCAACAAACGTTATCTCTTTAATGAACATGGGAATGATTTAGTTCTGGTATGCAATGCAATGCAATGCGAAAAGTGCATAACCTATATGTTATTCTTCAGTGCACAACGTTAGATCGTTAGTGCAGTGCAATTGCAATGCAGTGCAAAGCAATGCAAATCAATGTAATGCTATGCATTGCAATGCAATGCAATACAATGCAATGCAATGCAATGCAATGCAATGCAATGCAATGCAATGCAATGCAATGCAATGCAATGCAACAACACACGTTATCTCTTTAATGAACATGGGAATGATTTAGTTCTGGTGTGCAATGCAATGCGAAAAGTGCATAACCTATATGTTATTCTTCAGTGCACAACGTTAGATCGTTAGTGCAATGCAGTGCAATGCAAATCAATGCAGTGCAATGCAGTGCAATGCAGTGCAATGCAGTGCAATGCAAATCAATGCAATGCAATACAGTGCAATACAACAACACACGTTGTCTTTAATGAACATGGGAATGATTTAGTTTTGGTGTGCAATGCAATGCAATGCAAAAAGTGCATAACCTATATGTTATTCTTCAGTGCACAACGTTAGATCGTTTGTGCAATGCAAATGCAATGCAATGCAATGCACCAACAAACGTTATCTCTTTAATGAACATGGGAATGATTTAGTTCTAGTGTGCAATGCAATGCAGTGCAAAAAGTGCATACCTATATGTTATTCCTCAGTGCACAACTTTAGATCGTTAGTGCAATGTAATGCAATGCAATGCAATGCAATGCAAAGCAAAGCAATGCAATGCAATGCAATGCAACAACACACATATCATCTCTATAATGAATATGGGAATGATTTAGTTCTGGTGTGCAATGCAATGCAATGCGAATTATGCATAACCTATAAGTTATTCTTCAGTGCACAACGTTAGATCGTTTGTGCAATGCAATTTCAACAACACATATGTTATCTGTTTAATGACCATGGGAAAGAGTGAGTTCTTGTGTGCAATGCAATGCAATGCGAAAAGTGCATAACATATTTTATTCTTCAGTGCACAAAGTTATATCGTTAGTGCAATGCAATGCAATGCAATGTAATGCAACAACACACGTTATGTCTTTAATCAACATGGGAATGAGGTAGTTCAGTTGTACAATGCAATGCAAAAAGTGCATAACCTATATGTTTTTCTTCAGTGCACAACGTTAGATCTATTGTGCAGCGTAATGCAACAACACACGTTATGTCTTTAATGAACATGGGAATGATTTAGTTCTGGTATGCAATGCAATGCAAAGCGAAAAGTGCATAACCTATATGTTTTTCTTCAGTGCAAAACGTTAGATCGTTTGTGTAATGCAATGCAATGCAGTGCAAAGCAATGCAAATCAATATAATGCAATACAATGCAATGCAAAAACACTCGTTATGCCTTTAATCAACATGGGGAATGAGGTAGTTCTGGTGTGCAATGCAATGCGAAAAGTGCATAACCTATATGTTATTCTTCAGTGCACAACGTTAGATCGTTAGTGCAATGCAATTCAATGCGAAATATGCATAACCTATATGTTATTCTTCAGTGCACAACGTTAGATCTTTTGTGCAATGCAATTGCAATAACACATATGTTATCTCTTTAATGACCATGGGAATGAGTTAGTTCTGGTTCTGGTGTGCAATGCAATGCGAAAAGTGCATAACCTATATGTTATTCTTCAGTACACAACGTTAGATCGTTTGTGCAATGCAATGCAACAACACACATGTTATCTCTTTAATGAACATGGATTCGAGTAAGTGCTGTTGTGCAATGCAATGCAAGTAGTGCACAGACTATATGTTATTCTTCAATGCACAACGTTAGATCGTGTGTGCAATGCAATGCAACAACACACATGTTATCTCTTTAATGAACATGGCATTGAGTTAGTTTTGGTGTGCAATGCAATGCAATGCACGAAGTGCATAACCTATGTTTATTTAATAATGCTCAACGTTAGATCGTTTGTGCAAAGCACATAATGTTATAACAATCAGCTATACATAGGTACGCTTTTGACCTCCTGAACATATTTCTGGCCAAAGAGTCCTCGATCTTATGCTTTCTATACATACTCATAGACTCCTTCTGATGCTTCATAAGCCATATAGATGTCCATATCTGACCTTTTGAACTTATTTGTGGTCAAAGTGTCCTCAAAATTTTTCAAACTATATAAAGTTATAGACTCCATTTGATGATAAATCAGCTATACAGAGGGCCCCTTTTGACCTCCTGAACATATTTCTGGCCAAAGAGTCCTCGATCTTGGGCTTTCTATACATACTCATAGACTCCTTCTGATGCTTCATAAGCCATATAGATGTCCATATCTGACCTTTTGAACTTATTTGTGGTCAAAGTGTCCTAAAAAAAATTCAAACTATAGAAAGTGATAGACTCCTTTTGATGATAAATCAGCTATACAGAGCTCATGAACATAATTTTGGCCAAAGAGTCCTCGATCTTGGGCTTTCTATACATACTCATAGACTCCTTCTGATGCTTCATAAGCCATATAGATGTCCATATCTGACCTTTTGAACTTATTTGTGGTCAAAGTGTCCTCAATATTGTTCAAACTATATAAAGTTATAGAGTCCTTTTAAAGATAAATCAGCTATACAGAGGGCCCCTTTTGACTTCATGAACATAATTCTGGCCAAAGAGTCCTCGATCTTGGGCTTTCTATACATACTCATAGACTCCTTCTGATGCTTCATAAGCCATATAGATGTCCATATCTGACCTTTTGAACTTATTTGTGGTCAAAGTGTCCTAACAAATTTTCAAACCAAATAAAGTTATAGACTCCTTTTGATGATAAATCAAGCTATACAGAGGGCCCCTTTTGACCTCCAGAACATATTTCTGGCCAAAGAGTCCTCGATCTTATGCTTTCTATACATACTCATAGACTCCTTCTGATGCTTCATAAGCCATATAGATGTCCATATCTGATCTTTTGAACTTATTTGTGGTCAAAGTGTCCTAAAAAAAATTCAAATTATATAAAGTTATAGACTCCTTTTGATGATGTCAGCTATACAGAGGGCCCCTTTTGACCTCCTGAACATATTTCTGGCCAAAGAGTCCTCGATCTTGGGCTTTCTATACATACTCAGAGACTCCTTCTGAGGCTTCATAAGCCATATAGATGCCCATATCTGACCTTTTGAACTTATTTGTGGTCAAAGTGTCCTATCATTTTTTCAAACTATAGAAAGTTATAGACTCCTTTTGATGATAAATCAGCTATACAAAGGGCCCCTTTTGACCTCCAGAACATATTTCTGGCCAAAGAGTCCTCGATCTTATGCTTTCTATACATACTCATAGACTCCTTCTGATGCTTCATAAGCCATATAGATGTCCATATCTGACCTTTTGAACTTATTTGTGGTCAAAGTGTCCTCAAAATTTTTCAAACTATATAAAGTTATAGACTCCTTTTGATGATAAATCAGCTATACAGAGGTCCCCTTTTGACCTCCTGAACATATTTCTGGCCAAAGAGTCCTTGATCTTGGGCTTTCTATACATACTCATAGACTCCTTCTGATGCTTCATAAGCCATATAGATGTCCATATCTGACCTTTTGAACTTATTTGTGGTCAAAGTGTCCTCAAAATATTTCAAACTATATAAAGTTATAGACTCCTTTTGATGATAAATCAGCTATACAGAGGTCCCCTTTTGACCTCCTGAACAGATTTCTGGCCAAAGAGTCCTCGATCTTGGGCTTTCTATACATACTCATAGACTCCTTATGATGATTCATAAGCCATATAGATGTCCATATCTAACCTTTTGAACTCATTTGTGGTCAAAGTGTCCTAAAAAAAATTCAAACTATATAAAGTTATAGACTCCTTTTGATGATAAGTCAGCTATACAGAGGTTCCCTTTTGACCTCCTGAACATATTTCTGGCCAAAGAGTCCTCGATCTTGGGCTTTCTATACATACTCATAGACTCCTTCTGATGCTTCATAAGCCATATAGATGTCCATATCTGACCTTTTGAACTTATTTGTGGTCAAAGTGTCCTAAAATTTTTCAAACTATATAAAGTTATAGACTCCTTTTGATGATAAGTCAGCTATACAGAGGTTCCCTTTTGACTTCCTGAAGATATTTCTGGCCAAAGAGTCCTCGATCTTGCATTTTCTATACATACTCATAGACTCCTTCTGATGCTTCATAAGCCATATAGATGTCCATATCTGATCTTTTGAACTTATTTGTGGTCAAAGTGTCCTCAAAATTTTTAAAACTATAGACAGTTATAGACTCCTTTTGATGATAAATCAGCTATACAGAGGTCCCCTTTTGACCTCCTGAACAGATTTCTGGCCAAAGAGTCCTCGATCTTGGGCTTTCTATACATACTCATTAACTCCTTATGATGATTCATAAGCCATATAGATGTCCATATCTAACCTTTTGAACTCATTTGTGGTCAAAGTGTCCTAAACATTTTTCAAACCAAATAAAGTTTTTGACTCCTTTTGATGATAAATCAGCTATAAAGAGGTCCCCTTTTGACCTCCTGAACATGTTTCTGGCCAAAGAGTCCTCAATCTTGGGCTATCTATACATACTCATAGACTCCTTCTGATGCTTCATAAGCCATATAGATGTCCATATCTGACCTTTTGAACTTATTTGTGGTCAAAGTGTCCTAAAAAAATTCAAACTATATAAAGTTATAGAGTCCTTTTGATGATAAATCAGCTATACAGAGGTCCCCTTTTGACCTCCTGAACAGATTTCTGGCCAAAGAGTCCTCGATCTTATGCTTTCTATAGATACTCATAGACTCCTTCTGATGCTTCATAAGCCATATAGATGTCCATATCTGACCTTTTGAACTTATTTGTGGTCAAAGTGTCCTCAAAATTTTTCAAACTATATAAAGTTATAGACTCCTTTTGATGATAAATCAGCTATACAGAGGGCCCCTTTTGACCTCCTGAACATATTTCTGGCCAAAGAGTCCTCGATCTTGGGCTTTCTATACATACTCATAGACTCCTTCTGATGCTTCATAAACCATATAGATGCCCATATCTGACCTTTTGAACTTATTTGTGGTCAAAGTGTCCTAAAAAAAATTCAAACTATAGAAAGTGATAGACTCCTTTTGATGATAAATCAGCTATACAGAGCTCATGAACATAATTTTGGCCAAAGAGTCCTCGATCTTGGGCTTTCTATACATACTCATAGACTCCTTCTGATGCTTCATAAGCCATATAGATGTCCATATCTGACCTTTTGAACTTATTTGTGGTCAAAGTGTCCTAAAAAAAATTCAAATTATATAAAGTTATAGACTCCTTTTGATGATGTCAGCTATACAGAGGGCCCCTTTTGACCTCCTGAACATATTTCTGGCCAAAGAGTCCTCGATCTTGGGCTTTCTATACATACTCATAGACTCCTTCTGATGCTTCATAAACCATATAGATGCCCATATCTGACCTTTTGAACTTATTTGTGGTCAAAGTGTCCTAAAAAAAATTCAAACTATAGAAAGTGATAGACTCCTTTTGATGATAAATCAGCTATACAGAGCTCATGAACATAATTTTGGCCAAAGAGTCCTCGATCTTGGGCTTTCTATACATACTCATAGACTCCTTCTGATGCTTCATAAGCCATATAGATGTCCATATCTGACCTTTTGAACTTATTTGTGGTCAAAGTGTCCTAAAAAAAATTCAAATTATATAAAGTTATAGACTCCTTTTGATGATGTCAGCTATACAGAGGGCCCCTTTTGACCTCCTGAACATATTTCTGGCCAAAGAGTCCTCGATCTTGGGCTTTCTATACATACTCAGAGACTCCTTCTGATGCTTCATAAGCCATATAGATGTCCATATCTTACCTTTTGAACTCATTTGTGGTCAAAGTGTTCTCAAAATTTTTCAAACTATATAAAGTTATAGACTCCTTTTGATGATAAATCAAGCTATACAGAGGGCCCCTTTTGACCTCCAGAACATATTTCTGGCCAAAGAGTCCTCGATCTTGTGCTTTCTATACATACTCATAGACTCCTTCTGATGCTTCATAAGCCATATAGATGTCCATATCTGACCTTTTGAACTTATTTGTGGTCAAAGTGTCCTAAAAAAAATTCAAATTATATAAAGTTATAGACTCCTTTTGATGATGTCAGCTATACAGAGGGCCCCTTTTGACCTCCTGAACATATTTCTGGCCAAAGAGTCCTCGATCTTGGGCTTTCTATACATACTCAGAGACTCCTTCTGAGGCTTCATAAGCCATATAGATGCCCATATCTGACCTTTTGAACTTATTTGTGGTCAAAGTGTCCTAACATTTTTTCAAACTATAGAAAGTTATAGACTCCTTTTGATGATAAATCAGCTATACAAAGGGCCCCTTTTGACCTCCAGAACATATTTCTGGCCAAAGAGTCCTCGATCTTATGCTTTCTATAGATACTCATAGACTCCTTCTGATGCTTCATAAGCCATATAGATGTCCATATCTGACCTTTTGAACTTATTTGTGGTCAAAGTGTCCTCAAAATTTTTCAAACTATATAAAGTTATAGACTCCTTTTGATGATAAATCAGCTATACAGAGGTCCCCTTTTGACCTCCTGAACATATTTCTGGCCAAAGAGTCCTCGATCTTGGGCTTTCTATACATACTCATAGACTCCTTCGGATGCTTCATAAGCCATATAGATGTCCATATCTTACCTTTTGAACTTATTTGTGGTCAAAGTGTCCTCAAAATTTTTCAAACTATATAAAGTTATAGACTCCTTTTGATGATAAATCAGCTATACAGAGGGCCCCTTTTGACCTCCTGAACATATTTCTGGCCAAAGAGTCCTTGATCTTGGGCTTTCTATACATACTCATAGACTCCTTCTGATGCTTCATAAGCCATATAGATGTCCATATCTGACCTTTTGAACTTATTTATGGTCAAAGTGTCCTAAAAAAAATTCAAACTATAGAAAGTTATAGACTCATTTTGATGATAAATCAGCTATACAGAGAGCCCCTTTTGACCTCATGAACATAATTCTGGCCAAAGAGTCCTCGATCTTGGGCTTTCTATACATACTCAGAGACTCCTTCTGATGCTTCATAAGCCATATAGATGCCCATATCTGACCTTTTGAACTTATTTGTGGTCAAAGTGTCCTAACATTTTTTCAAACTATAGAAAGTTATAGACTCCTTTTGATGATAAATCAGCTATACAAAGGGCCCCTTTTGACCTCCAGAACATATTTCTGGCCAAAGAGTCCTCGATCTTATGCTTTCTATACATACTCATAGACTCCTTCTGATGCTTCATAAGCCATATAGATGTCCATATCTGATCTTTTGAACTTATTTGTGGTCAAAGTGTCCTCAAAATTTTTCAAACTATATAAAGTTATAGACTCCTTTTGATGATAAATCAGCTATACAGAGGGCCCCTTTTGACCTCCAGAACATATTTCTGGCCAAAGAGTCCTCGATCTTATGCTTTCTATAGATACTCATAGACTCCTTCTGATGCTTCATAAGCCATATAGATGTCCATATCTGACCTTTTGAACTTATTTGTGGTCAAAGTGTCCTCAAAATTTTTCAAACTATATAAAGTTATAGACTCCTTTTGATGATAAATCAGCTATACAGAGGTCCCCTTTTGACCTCCTGAACATATTTCTGGCCAAAGAGTCCTCGATCTTGGGCTTTCTATACATACTCATAGACTCCTGCTGATGCTTCATAAGCCATATAGATGTCCATATCTGACCTTTTGAACTTATTTGTGGTCAAAGTGTCCTAACAAATTTTCAAACCAAATAAACTTATAGACTCCTTTTGATGATAAATCAAGCTATACAGAGGGCCCCTTTTGACCTCCAGAACATATTTCTGGCCAAAGAGTCCTCGATCTTATGCTTTCTATACATACTCATAGACTCCTTCTGATGCTTCATAAGCCATATAGATGTCCATATCTGACCTTTTAAACTTATTTGTGGTCAAAGTGTCCTCAAAATTTTTCAAACTATATAAAGTTATAGACTCCTTTTGATGATAAATCAGCTATACAGAGGGCCCCTTTTGACCTCCTGAACATTTTTCTGGCCAAAGAGTCCTTGATCTTGGGCTTTCTATACATACTCATAGACTCCTTCTGATGCTTCATAAGCCATATAGATGTCCATATCTGACCTTTTGAACTTATTTGTGGTCAAAGTGTCCTCAAAATGTTTCAAACTATATAAAGTTATAGACTCCTTTTGATGATAAATCAGCTATACAGAGGGCCCCTTTTGACCTCCTGAACATATTTCTGGCCAAAGAGTCCTCGATCTTGGGCTTTCTATACATACTCATAGACTCCTTCTGATGCTTCATAAACCATATAGATGCCCATATCTGACCTTTTGAACTTATTTGTGGTCAAAGTGTCCTAAAAAAAATTCAAACTATAGAAAGTGATAGACTCCTTTTGATGATAAATCAGCTATACAGAGCTCATGAACATAATTTTGGCCAAAGAGTCCTCGATCTTGGGCTTTCTATACATACTCATAGACTCCTTCTGATGCTTCATAAGCCATATAGATGTCCATATCTGACCTTTTGAACTTATTTGTGGTCAAAGTGTCCTAAAAAAAATTCAAATTATATAAAGTTATAGACTCCTTTTGATGATGTCAGCTATACAGAGGGCCCCTTTTGACCTCCTGAACATATTTCTGGCCAAAGAGTCCTCGATCTTGGGCTTTCTATACATACTCAGAGACTCCTTCTGATGCTTCATAAGCCATATAGATGTCCATATCTTACCTTTTGAACTCATTTGTGGTCAAAGTGTTCTCAAAATTTTTCAAACTATATAAAGTTATAGACTCCTTTTGATGATAAATCAGGTATACAGAGGTCCCCTTTAGACCTCCTGAACATGTTTCTGGCCAAAGAGTCCTCAATATTGGGCTTTCTATACATACTCATAGATTCCTTCTGATGCTTCATAAGCCATATAGATGTCCATGTCTGACCTTTTGAACTTATTTGTGGTCAAAGTGTCCTCAAAATTGTTCAAACTATAGAAAGTTATAGACTCCTTTTGATGATAAATCAAGCTATACAGAGGGCCCCTTTTGACCTCCAGAACATATTTCTGGCCAAAGAGTCCTCGATCTTGTGCTTTCTATACATACTCATAGACTCCTTCTGATGCTTCATAAGCCATATAGATGTCCATATCTGACCTTTTGAACTTATTTGTGGTCAAAGTGTCCTAAAAAAAATTCAAATTATATAAAGTTATAGACTCCTTTTGATGATGTCAGCTATACAGAGGGCCCCTTTTGACCTCCTGAACATATTTCTGGCCAAAGAGTCCTCGATCTTGGGCTTTCTATACATACTCAGAGACTCCTTCTGAGGCTTCATAAGCCATATAGATGCCCATATCTGACCTTTTGAACTTATTTGTGGTCAAAGTGTCCTAACATTTTTTCAAACTATAGAAAGTTATAGACTCCTTTTGATGATAAATCAGCTATACAAAGGGCCCCTTTTGACCTCCAGAACATATTTCTGGCCAAGAGTCCTCGATCTTATGCTTTCTATAGATACTCATAGACTCCTTCTGATGCTTCATAAGCCATATAGATGTCCATATCTGACCTTTTGAACTTATTTGTGGTCAAAGTGTCCTCAAAATTTTTCAAACTATATAAAGTTATAGACTCCTTTTGATGATAAATCAGCTATACAGAGGTCCCCTTTTGACCTCCTGAACATATTTCTGGCCAAAGAGTCCTCGATCTTGGGCTTTCTATACATACTCATAGACTCCTTCGGATGCTTCATAAGCCATATAGATGTCCATATCTTACCTTTTGAACTTATTTGTGGTCAAAGTGTCCTCAAAATTTTTCAAACTATATAAAGTTATAGACTCCTTTTGATGATAAATCAGCTATACAGAGGGCCCCTTTTGACCTCCTGAACATATTTCTGGCCAAAGAGTCCTTGATCTTGGGCTTTCTATACATACTCATAGACTCCTTCTGATGCTTCATAAGCCATATAGATGTCCATATCTGACCTTTTGAACTTATTTATGGTCAAAGTGTCCTAAAAAAAATTCAAACTATAGAAAGTTATAGACTCATTTTGATGATAAATCAGCTATACAGAGAGCCCCTTTTGACCTCATGAACATAATTCTGGCCAAAGAGTCCTCGATCTTGGGCTTTCTATACATACTCAGAGACTCCTTCTGATGCTTCATAAGCCATATAGATGCCCATATCTGACCTTTTGAACTTATTTGTGGTCAAAGTGTCCTAACATTTTTTCAAACTATAGAAAGTTATAGACTCCTTTTGATCATAAATCAGCTATACAAAGGGCCCCTTTTGACCTCCAGAACATATTTCTGGCCAAAGAGTCCTCGATCTTATGCTTTCTATACATACTCATAGACTCCTTCTGATGCTTCATAAGCCATATAGATGTCCATATCTGATCTTTTGAACTTATTTGTGGTCAAAGTGTCCTCAAAATTTTTCAAACTATATAAAGTTATAGACTCCTTTTGATGATAAATCAGCTATACAGAGGGCCCCTTTTGACCTCCTGAACATATTTCTGGCCAAAGAGTCCTCGATCTTATGCTTTCTATAGATACTCATAGACTCCTTCTGATGCTTTATAAGCCATATAGATGTCCATATCTGACCTTTTGAACTTATTTGTGGTCAAAGTGTCCTCAAAATTTTTCAAACTATATAAAGTTATAGACTCCTTTTGATGATAAATCAGCTATACAGAGGTCCCCTTTTGACCTCCTGAACATATTTCTGGCCAAAGAGTCCTCGATCTTGGGCTTTCTATACATACTCATAGACTCCTGCTGATGCTTCATAAGCCATATAGATGTCCATATCTGACCTTTTGAACTTATTTGTGGTCAAAGTGTCCTAACAAATTTTCAAACCAAATAAACTTATAGACTCCTTTTGATGATAAATCAAGCTATACAGAGGGCCCCTTTTGACCTCCAGAACATATTTCTGGCCAAAGAGTCCTCGATCTTATGCTTTCTATACATACTCATAGACTCCTTCTGATGCTTCATAAGCCATATAGATGTCCATATCTGACCTTTTGAACTTATTTGTGGTCAAAGTGTCCTCAAAATTTTTCAAACTATATAAAGTTATAGACTACTTTTGATGATAAATCAGCTATACAGAGGGCCCCTTTTGACCTCCTGAACATTTTTCTGGCCAAAGAGTCCTTGATCTTGGGCTTTCTATACATACTCATAGACTCCTTCTGATGCTTCATAAGCCATATAGATGTCCATATCTGACCTTTTGAACTTATTTGTGGTCAAAGTGTCCTCAAAATGTTTCAAACTATATAAAGTTATAGACTCCTTTTGATGATAAATCAGCTATACAGAGGTCCCCTTTTGACCTCCTGAACAGATTTCTGGCCAAAGAGTCCTCGATCTTGGGCTTTCTATACATACTCATAGACTCCTTATGATGATTCATAAGCCATATAGATGTCCATATCTAACCTTTTGAACTCATTTGTGGTCAAAGTGTCCTAAAAAAAATTCAAACTATATAAAGTTATAGACTCCTTTTGGTGATAAGTCAGCTATACAGAGGTTCCCTTTTGACCTCCTGAACATATTTCTGGCCAAAGAGTCCTCGATCTTGGGCTTTCTATACATACTCATAGACTCCTTCTGATGCTTCATAAGCCATATAGATGTCCATATCTGACCTTTTGAACTTATTTGTGGTCAAAGTGTCCTAAAATTTTTCAAACTATATAAAGTTATAGACTCCTTTTGATGATAAGTCAGCTATACAGAGGTTCCCTTTTGACTTCCTGAAGATATTTCTGGCCAAAGAGTCCTCGATCTTGCATTTTCTATACATACTCATAGACTCCTTCTGATGCTTCATAAGCCATATAGATGTCCATATCTGATCTTTTGAACTTATTTGTGGTCAAAGTGTCCTCAAAATTTTTAAAACTATAGACAGTTATAGACTCCTTTTGATGATAAATCAGCTATACAGAGGTCCCCTTTTGACCTCCTGAACAGATTTCTGGCCAAAGAGTCCTCGATCTTGGGCTTTCTATACATACTCATTAACTCCTTATGATGATTCATAAGCCATATAGATGTCCATATCTAACCTTTTGAACTCATTTGTGGTCAAAGTGTCCTAAACATTTTTCAAACCAAATAAAGTTTTTGACTCCTTTTGATGATAAATCAGCTATACAGAGGTCCCCTTTTGACCTCCTGAACATGTTTCTGGCCAAAGAGTCCTCAATCTTGGGCTATCTATACATACTCATAGACTCCTTCTGATGCTTCATAAGCCATATAGATGTCCATATCTGACCTTTTGAACTTATTTGTGGTCAAAGTGTCCTAAAAAAATTCAAACTATATAAAGTTATAGAGTCCTTTTGATGATAAATCAGCTATACAGAGGTCCCCTTTTGACCTCCTGAACAGATTTCTGGCCAAAGAGTCCTCGATCTTGGGCTTTCTATACATACTCATAGACTCCTTATGATGATTCATAAGCCATATAGATGTCCATATCTAACCTTTTGAACTCATTTGTGGTCAAAGTGTCCTAAAAAATTTTCAAACCAAATAAAGTTTTAGACTCCTTTTGATGATAAATCAGCTATACAGAGGGCCCCTTTTGACCACCTGAACATATTTCTGGCCAAAGAGTCCTCGATCTTGGGCTTTCTATACATACTCAGAGACTCCTTCTGAGGCTTCATAAGCCATATAGATGCCCATATCTGACCTTTTGAACTTATTTGTGGTCAAAGTGTCCTAACATTTTTTCAAACTATAGAAAGTTATAGACTCCTTTTGATGATAAATCAGCTATACAAAGGGCCCCTTTTGACCTCCAGAACATATTTCTGGCCAAAGAGTCCTCGATCTTATGCTTTCTATAGATACTCATAGACTCCTTCTGATGCTTCATAAGCCATATAGATGTCCATATCTGACCTTTTGAACTTATTTGTGGTCAAAGTGTCCTCAAAATTTTTCAAACTATATAAAGTTATAGACTCCTTTTGATGATAAATCAGCTATACAGAGGGCCCCTTTTGACCTCCTGAACATATTTCTGGCCAAAGAGTCCTCGATCTTGGGCTTTCTATACATACTCATAGACTCCTTCTGATGCTTCATAAACCATATAGATGCCCATATCTGACCTTTTGAACTTATTTGTGGTCAAAGTGTCCTAAAAAAAATTCAAACTATAGAAAGTGATAGACTCCTTTTGATGATAAATCAGCTATACAGAGCTCATGAACATAATTTTGGCCAAAGAGTCCTCGATCTTGGGCTTTCTATACATACTCATAGACTCCTTCTGATGCTTCATAAGCCATATAGATGTCCATATCTGACCTTTTGAACTTATTTGTGGTCAAAGTGTCCTAAAAAAAATTCAAATTATATAAAGTTATAGACTCCTTTTGATGATGTCAGCTATACAGAGGGCCCCTTTTGACCTCCTGAACATATTTCTGGCCAAAGAGTCCTCGATCTTGGGCTTTCTATACATACTCAGAGACTCCTTCTGATGCTTCATAAGCCATATAGATGTCCATATCTTACCTTTTGAACTCATTTGTGGTCAAAGTGTTCTCAAAATTTTTCAAACTATATAAAGTTATAGACTCCTTTTGATGATAAATCAGGTATACAGAGGTCCCCTTTAGACCTCCTGAACATGTTTCTGGCCAAAGAGTCCTCAATATTGGGCTTTCTATACATACTCATAGATTCCTTCTGATGCTTCATAAGCCATATAGATGTCCATGTCTGACCTTTTGAACTTATTTGTGGTCAAAGTGTCCTGAAAATTGTTCAAACTATAGAAAGTTATAGACTCCTTTTGATGATAAATCAAGCTATACAGAGGGCCCCTTTTGACCTCCAGAACATATTTCTGGCCAAAGAGTCCTCGATCTTGTGCTTTCTATACATACTCATAGACTCCTTCTGATGCTTCATAAGCCATATAGATGTCCATATCTGACCTTTTGAACTTATTTGTGGTCAAAGTGTCCTAAAAAAAATTCAAATTATATAAAGTTATAGACTCCTTTTGATGATGTCAGCTATACAGAGGGCCCCTTTTGACCTCCTGAACATATTTCTGGCCAAAGAGTCCTCGATCTTGGGCTTTCTATACATACTCAGAGACTCCTTCTGAGGCTTCATAAGCCATATAGATGCCCATATCTGACCTTTTGAACTTATTTGTGGTCAAAGTGTCCTAACATTTTTTCAAACTATAGAAAGTTATAGACTCCTTTTGATGATAAATCAGCTATACAAAGGGCCCCTTTTGACCTCCAGAACATATTTCTGGCCAAAGAGTCCTCGATCTTATGCTTTCTATAGATACTCATAGACTCCTTCTGATGCTTCATAAGCCATATAGATGTCCATATCTGACCTTTTGAACTTATTTGTGGTCAAAGTGTCCTCAAAATTTTTCAAACTATATAAAGTTATAGACTCCTTTTGATGATAAATCAGCTATACAGAGGTCCCCTTTTGACCTCCTGAACATATTTCTGGCCAAAGAGTCCTCGATCTTGGGCTTTCTATACATACTCATAGACTCCTGCTGATGCTTCATAAGCCATATAGATGTCCATATCTGACCTTTTGAACTTATTTGTGGTCAAAGTGTCCTAACAAATTTTCAAACCAAATAAACTTATAGACTCCTTTTGATGATAAATCAAGCTATACAGAGGGCCCCTTTTGACCTCCAGAACATATTTCTGGCCAAAGAGTCCTCGATCTTATGCTTTCTATACATACTCATAGACTCCTTCTGATGCTTCATAAGCCATATAGATGTCCATATCTGACCTTTTGAACTTATTTGTGGTCAAAGTGTCCTCAAAATTTTTCAAACTATATAAAGTTATAGACTCCTTTTGATGATAAATCAGCTATACAGAGGGCCCCTTTTGACCTCCTGAACATATTTCTGGCCAAAGAGTCCTTGATCTTGGGCTTTCTATACATACTCATAGACTCCTTCTGATGCTTCATAAGCCATATAGATGTCCATATCTGACCTTTTGAACTTATTTGTGGTCAAAGTGTCCTCAAAATGTTTCAAACTATATAAAGTTATAGACTCCTTTTGATGATAAATCAGCTATACAGAGGTCCCCTTTTGACCTCCTGAACAGATTTCTGGCCAAAGAGTCCTCGATCTTGGGCTTTCTATACATACTCATAGACTCCTTATGATGATTCATAAGCCATATAGATGTCCATATCTAACCTTTTGAACTCATTTGTGGTCAAAGTGTCCTAAAAAAAATTCAAACTATATAAAGTTATAGACTCCTTTTGATGATAAGTCAGCTATACAGAGGTTCCCTTTTGACCTCCTGAACATATTTCTGGCCAAAGAGTCCTCGATCTTGGGCTTTCTATACATACTCATAGACTCCTTCTGATGCTTCATAAGCCATATAGATGTCCATATCTGACCTTTTGAACTTATTTGTGGTCAAAGTGTCCTAAAATTTTTCAAACTATATAAAGTTATAGACTCCTTTTGATGATAAGTCAGCTATACAGAGGTTCCCTTTTGACTTCCTGAAGATATTTCTGGCCAAAGAGTCCTCGATCTTGCATTTTCTATACATACTCATAGACTCCTTCTGATGCTTCATAAGCCATATAGATGTCCATATCTGATCTTTTGAACTTATTTGTGGTCAAAGTGTCCTCAAAATTTTTAAAACTATAGACAGTTATAGACTCCTTTTGATGATAAATCAGCTATACAGAGGTCCCCTTTTGACCTCCTGAACAGATTTCTGGCCAAAGAGTCCTCGATCTTGGGCTTTCTATACATACTCATTAACTCCTTATGATGATTCATAAGCCATATAGATGTCCATATCTAACCTTTTGAACTCATTTGTGGTCAAAGTGTCCTAAACATTTTTCAAACCAAATAAAGTTTTTGACTCCTTTTGATGATAAATCAGCTATACAGAGGTCCCCTTTTGACCTCCTGAACATGTTTCTGGCCAAAGAGTCCTCAATCTTGGGCTATCTATACATACTCATAGACTCCTTCTGATGCTTCATAAGCCATATAGATGTCCATATCTGACCTTTTGAACTTATTTGTGGTCAAAGTGTCCTAAAAAAATTCAAACTATATAAAGTTATAGAGTCCTTTTGATGATAAATCAGCTATACAGAGGTCCCCTTTTGACCTCCTGAACAGATTTCTGGCCAAAGAGTCCTCGATCTTGGGCTTTCTATACATACTCATAGACTCCTTATGATGATTCATAAGCCATATAGATGTCCATATCTAACCTTTTGAACTCATTTGTGGTCAAAGTGTCCTAAAAAATTTTCAAACCAAATAAAGTTTTAGACTCCTTTTGATGATAAATCAGCTATACAGAGGGCCCCTTTTGACCACCTGAACATATTTCTGGCCAAAGAGTCCTCGATCTTGGGCTTTCTATACATACTCAGAGACTCCTTCTGAGGCTTCATAAGCCATATAGATGCCCATATCTGACCTTTTGAACTTATTTGTGGTCAAAGTGTCCTAACATTTTTTCAAACTATAGAAAGTTATAGACTCCTTTTGATGATAAATCAGCTATACAAAGGGCCCCTTTTGACCTCCAGAACATATTTCTGGCCAAAGAGTCCTCGATCTTATGCTTTCTATAGATACTCATAGACTCCTTCTGATGCTTCATAAGCCATATAGATGTCCATATCTGACCTTTTGAACTTATTTGTGGTCAAAGTGTCCTCAAAATTTTTCAAACTATATAAAGTTATAGACTCCTTTTGATGATAAATCAGCTATACAGAGGGCCCCTTTTGACCTCCTGAACATATTTCTGGCCAAAGAGTCCTCGATCTTGGGCTTTCTATACATACTCATAGACTCCTTCTGATGCTTCATAAACCATATAGATGCCCATATCTGACCTTTTGAACTTATTTGTGGTCAAAGTGTCCTAAAAAAAATTCAAACTATAGAAAGTGATAGACTCCTTTTGATGATAAATCAGCTATACAGAGCTCATGAACATAATTTTGGCCAAAGAGTCCTCGATCTTGGGCTTTCTATACATACTCATAGACTCCTTCTGATGCTTCATAAGCCATATAGATGTCCATATCTGACCTTTTGAACTTATTTGTGGTCAAAGTGTCCTAAAAAAAATTCAAATTATATAAAGTTATAGACTCCTTTTGATGATGTCAGCTATACAGAGGGCCCCTTTTGACCTCCTGAACATATTTCTGGCCAAAGAGTCCTCGATCTTGGGCTTTCTATACATACTCAGAGACTCCTTCTGATGCTTCATAAGCCATATAGATGTCCATATCTTACCTTTTGAACTCATTTGTGGTCAAAGTGTTCTCAAAATTTTTCAAACTATATAAAGTTATAGACTCCTTTTGATGATAAATCAGGTATACAGAGGTCCCCTTTAGACCTCCTGAACATGTTTCTGGCCAAAGAGTCCTCAATATTGGGCTTTCTATACATACTCATAGATTCCTTCTGATGCTTCATAAGCCATATAGATGTCCATGTCTGACCTTTTGAACTTATTTGTGGTCAAAGTGTCCTCAAAATTGTTCAAACTATAGAAAGTTATAGACTCCTTTTGATGATAAATCAAGCTATACAGAGGGCCCCTTTTGACCTCCAGAACATATTTCTGGCCAAAGAGTCCTCGATCTTGTGCTTTCTATACATACTCATAGACTCCTTCTGATGCTTCATAAGCCATATAGATGTCCATATCTGACCTTTTGAACTTATTTGTGGTCAAAGTGTCCTAAAAAAAATTCAAATTATATAAAGTTATAGACTCCTTTTGATGATGTCAGCTATACAGAGGGCCCCTTTTGACCTCCTGAACATATTTCTGGCCAAAGAGTCCTCGATCTTGGGCTTTCTATACATACTCAGAGACTCCTTCTGAGGCTTCATAAGCCATATAGATGCCCATATCTGACCTTTTGAACTTATTTGTGGTCAAAGTGTCCTAACATTTTTTCAAACTATAGAAAGTTATAGACTCCTTTTGATGATAAATCAGCTATACAAAGGGCCCCTTTTGACCTCCAGAACATATTTCTGGCCAAAGAGTCCTCGATCTTATGCTTTCTATAGATACTCATAGACTCCTTCTGATGCTTCATAAGCCATATAGATGTCCATATCTGACCTTTTGAACTTATTTGTGGTCAAAGTGTCCTCAAAATTTTTCAAACTATATAAAGTTATAGACTCCTTTTGATGATAAATCAGCTATACAGAGGTCCCCTTTTGACCTCCTGAACATATTTCTGGCCAAAGAGTCCTCGATCTTGGGCTTTCTATACATACTCATAGACTCCTTCTGATGCTTCATAAGCCATATAGATGTCCATATCTGACCTTTTGAACTTATTTGTGGTCAAAGTGTCCTAACAAATTTTCAAACCAAATAAACTTATAGACTCCTTTTGATGATAAATCAAGCTATACAGAGGGCCCCTTTTGACCTCCAGAACATATTTCTGGCCAAAGAGTCCTCGATCTTATGCTTTCTATACATACTCATAGACTCCTTCTGATGCTTCATAAGCCATATAGATGTCCATATCTGACCTTTTGAACTTATTTGTGGTCAAAGTGTCCTCAAAATTTTTCAAACTATATAAAGTTATAGACTCCTTTTGATGATAAATCAGCTATACAGAGGGCCCCTTTTGACCTCCTGAACATATTTCTGGCCAAAGAGTCCTTGATCTTGGGCTTTCTATACATACTCATAGACTCCTTCTGATGCTTCATAAGCCATATAGATGTCCATATCTGACCTTTTGAACTTATTTGTGGTCAAAGTGTCCTAAAAAAAATTCAAACTATATAAAGTTATAGACTCCTTTTGATGATAAGTCAGCTATACAGAGGTTCCCTTTTGACCTCCTGAACATATTTCTGGCCAAAGAGTCCTCGATCTTGGGCTTTCTATACATACTCATAGACTCCTTCTGATGCTTCATAAGCCATATAGATGTCCATATCTGACCTTTTGAACTTATTTGTGGTCAAAGTGTCCTAAAATTTTTCAAACTATATAAAGTTATAGACTCCTTTTGATGATAAGTCAGCTATACAGAGGTTCCCTTTTGACTTCCTGAAGATATTTCTGGCCAAAGAGTCCTCGATCTTGCATTTTCTATACATACTCATAGACTCCTTCTGATGCTTCATAAGCCATATAGATGTCCATATCTGATCTTTTGAACTTATTTGTGGTCAAAGTGTCCTCAAAATTTTTAAAACTATAGACAGTTATAGACTCCTTTTGATGATAAATCAGCTATACAGAGGTCCCCTTTTGACCTCCTGAACAGATTTCTGGCCAAAGAGTCCTCGATCTTGGGCTTTCTATGCATACTCATAGACTCCTTATGATGATTCATAAGCCATATAGATGTCCATATCTAACCTTTTGAACTCATTTGTGGTCAAAGTGTCCTAAACATTTTTCAAACCAAATAAAGTTTTTGACTCCTTTTGATGATAAATCAGCTATACAGAGGTCCCCTTTTGACCTCCTGAACATGTTTCTGGCCAAAGAGTCCTCAATCTTGGGCTATCTATACATACTCATAGACTCCTTCTGATGCTTCATAAGCCATATAGATGTCCATATCTGACCTTTTGAACTTATTTGTGGTCAAAGTGTCCTAAAAAAATTCAAACTATATAAAGTTATAGAGTCCTTTTGATGATAAATCAGCTATACAGAGGTCCCCTTTTGACCTCCTGAACAGATTTCTGGCCAAAGAGTCCTCGATCTTGGGCTTTCTATACATACTCATAGACTCCTTATGATGATTCATAAGCCATATAGATGTCCATATCTAACCTTTTGAACTCATTTGTGGTCAAAGTGTCCTAAAAAATTTTCAAACCAAATAAAGTTTTAGACTCCTTTTGATGATAAATCAGCTATACAGAGGTCCCCTTTTGACCTACTGAACATGTTTCTGGACAAAGAGTCCTCAATCTTGGGCTTTCTATACATACTCATAGATTCCTTCTGATGCTTCATAAGCCATATAGATGTCCATATCTGACATTTTGAACTTATTTGTGGTCAAAGTGTCCTAAAAAAAATTCAAACTATATAAAGTTATAGACTCCTTTTGATGATAAGTCATCTATACAGAGGTCCCCTTTTGACCTCCTGAACATATTTCTGGCCAAAGAGTCCTCAATCTTGGGCTTTCTATACATACTCATAGATTCCTTCTGATGCTTCATAAGCCATATAGATGTCCATATCTGACCTTCTGAACTTATATGTGGTCAAAGTGTCCTCAAAATTTTTCAAACTACAGAAAGTTATAGACTCGTTTTGATGATAAATCAGCTATACAGAGGGCCCCTTTTGACCTCATGAACATAATTCTGGCCAAAGAGTCCTCGATCTTGGGTTTTCTATACATACTCATAGACTCCTTCTGATGCTTCATGAGCCATATAGATGTCCATATCTGACCTTTTGAACTGATTTGTGGTCAAAGTGTCCTAAAAAAAATTCAAACTATATAAAGTTATAGACTCCTTTTGATGATGTCAGCTATACAGAGGTCCCCTTTTGACCTCCTGAACATGTTTCTGGCCAAAGAGTCCTCGATCTTGGGCTTTCTATACATACTCATAGACTCCTGCTGATGCTTCATAAGCCATATAGATGTCCATATCTGACCTTTTGAACTTATTTGTGGTCAAAGTGTCCTAACAAATTTTCAAACCAAATAAACTTATAGACTCATTTTGATGATAAATCAAGCTATACAGAGGGCCCCTTTTGACCTCCAGAACATATTTCTGGCCAAAGAGTCCTCGATCTTATGCTTTCTATACATACTCATAGACTCCTTCTGATGCTTCATAAGCCATATAGATGTCCATATCTGACCTTTTGAACTTATTTGTGGTCAAAGTGTCCTCAAAATTTTTCAAACTATATAAAGTTATAGACTCCTTTTGATGATAAATCAGCTATACAGAGGGCCCCTTTTGACCTCCTGAACATATTTCTGGCCAAAGAGTCCTTGATCTTGGGCTTTCTATACATACTCATAGACTCCTTCTGATGCTTCATAAGCCATATAGATGTCCATATCTGACCTTTTGAACTTATTTGTGGTCAAAGTGTCCTCAAAATGTTTCAAACTATATAAAGTTATAGACTCCTTTTGATGATAAATCAGCTATACAGAGGGCCCCTTTTGACCTCCTGAACATATTTCTGGCCAAAGAGTCCTCGATCTTGGGCTTTCTATACATACTCATAGACTCCTTCTGATGCTTCATAAACCATATAGATGCCCATATCTGACCTTTTGAACTTATTTGTGGTCAAAGTGTCCTAAAAAAAATTCAAACTATAGAAAGTGATAGACTCCTTTTGATGATAAATCAGCTATACAGAGCTCATGAACATAATTTTGGCCAAAGAGTCCTCGATCTTGGGCTTTCTATACATACTCATAGACTCCTTCTGATGCTTCATAAGCCATATAGATGTCCATATCTGACCTTTTGAACTTATTTGTGGTCAAAGTGTCCTAAAAAAAATTCAAATTATATAAAGTTATAGACTCCTTTTGATGATGTCAGCTATACAGAGGGCCCCTTTTGACCTCCTGAACATATTTCTGGCCAAAGAGTCCTCGATCTTGGGCTTTCTATACATACTCAGAGACTCCTTCTGATGCTTCATAAGCCATATAGATGTCCATATCTTACCTTTTGAACTCATTTGTGGTCAAAGTGTTCTCAAAATTTTTCAAACTATATAAAGTTATAGACTCCTTTTGATGATAAATCAGGTATACAGAGGTCCCCTTTAGACCTCCTGAACATGTTTCTGGCCAAAGAGTCCTCAATATTGGGCTTTCTATACATACTCATAGATTCCTTCTGATGCTTCATAAGCCATATAGATGTCCATGTCTGACCTTTTGAACTTATTTGTGGTCAAAGTGTCCTCAAAATTGTTCAAACTATAGAAAGTTATAGACTCCTTTTGATGATAAATCAAGCTATACAGAGGGCCCCTTTTGACCTCCAGAACATATTTCTGGCCAAAGAGTCCTCGATCTTGTGCTTTCTATACATACTCATAGACTCCTTCTGATGCTTCATAAGCCATATAGATGTCCATATCTGACCTTTTGAACTTATTTGTGGTCAAAGTGTCCTAAAAAAAATTCAAATTATATAAAGTTATAGACTCCTTTTGATGATGTCAGCTATACAGAGGGCCCCTTTTGACCTCCTGAACATATTTCTGGCCAAAGAGTCCTCGATCTTGGGCTTTCTATACATACTCAGAGACTCCTTCTGAGGCTTCATAAGCCATATAGATGCCCATATCTGACCTTTTGAACTTATTTGTGGTCAAAGTGTCCTAACATTTTTTCAAACTATAGAAAGTTATAGACTCCTTTTGATGATAAATCAGCTATACAAAGGGCCCCTTTTGACCTCCAGAACATATTTCTGGCCAAAGAGTCCTCGATCTTATGCTTTCTATAGATACTCATAGACTCCTTCTGATGCTTCATAAGCCATATAGATGTCCATATCTGACCTTTTGAACTTATTTGTGGTCAAAGTGTCCTCAAAATTTTTCAAACTATATAAAGTTATAGACTCCTTTTGATGATAAATCAGCTATACAGAGGTCCCCTTTTGACCTCCTGAACATATTTCTGGCCAAAGAGTCCTCGATCTTGGGCTTTCTATACATACTCATAGACTCCTTCTGATGCTTCATAAGCCATATAGATGTCCATATCTGACCTTTTGAACTTATTTGTGGTCAAAGTGTCCTAACAAATTTTCAAACCAAATAAACTTATAGACTCCTTTTGATGATAAATCAAGCTATACAGAGGGCCCCTTTTGACCTCCAGAACATATTTCTGGCCAAAGAGTCCTCGATCTTATGCTTTCTATACATACTCATAGACTCCTTCTGATGCTTCATAAGCCATATAGATGTCCATATCTGACCTTTTGAACTTATTTGTGGTCAAAGTGTCCTCAAAATTTTTCAAACTATATAAAGTTATAGACTCCTTTTGATGATAAATCAGCTATACAGAGGGCCCCTTTTGACCTCCTGAACATATTTCTGGCCAAAGAGTCCTTGATCTTGGGCTTTCTATACATACTCATAGACTCCTTCTGATGCTTCATAAGCCATATAGATGTCCATATCTGACCTTTTGAACTTATTTGTGGTCAAAGTGTCCTAAAAAAATTCAAACTATATAAAGTTATAGAGTCCTTTTGATGATAAATCAGCTATACAGAGGTCCCCTTTTGACCTCCTGAACAGATTTCTGGCCAAAGAGTCCTCGATCTTGGGCTTTCTATACATACTCATAGACTCCTTATGATGATTCATAAGCCATATAGATGTCCATATCTAACCTTTTGAACTCATTTGTGGTCAAAGTGTCCTAAAAAATTTTCAAACCAAATAAAGTTTTAGACTCCTTTTGATGATAAATCAGCTATACAGAGGTCCCCTTTTGACCTACTGAACATGTTTCTGGACAAAGAGTCCTCAATCTTGGGCTTTCTATACATACTCATAGATTCCTTCTGATGCTTCATAAGCCATATAGATGTCCATATCTGACATTTTGAACTTATTTGTGGTCAAAGTGTCCTAAAAAAAATTCAAACTATATAAAGTTATAGACTCCTTTTGATGATAAGTCATCTATACAGAGGTCCCCTTTTGACCTCCTGAACATATTTCTGGCCAAAGAGTCCTCAATCTTGGGCTTTCTATACATACTCATAGATTCCTTCTGATGCTTCATAAGCCATATAGATGTCCATATCTGACCTTCTGAACTTATATGTGGTCAAAGTGTCCTCAAAATTTTTCAAACTACAGAAAGTTATAGACTCGTTTTGATGATAAATCAGCTATACAGAGGGCCCCTTTTGACCTCATGAACATAATTCTGGCCAAAGAGTCCTCGATCTTGGGTTTTCTATACATACTCATAGACTCCTTCTGATGCTTCATGAGCCATATAGATGTCCATATCTGACCTTTTGAACTGATTTGTGGTCAAAGTGTCCTAAAAAAAATTCAAACTATATAAAGTTATAGACTCCTTTTGATGATGTCAGCTATACAGAGGTCCCCTTTTGACCTCCTGAACATGTTTCTGGCCAAAGAGTCCTCGATCTTGGGCTTTCTATACATACTCATAGACTCCTGCTGATGCTTCATAAGCCATATAGATGTCCATATCTGACCTTTTGAACTTATTTGTGGTCAAAGTGTCCTAACAAATTTTCAAACCAAATAAACTTATAGACTCATTTTGATGATAAATCAAGCTATACAGAGGGCCCCTTTTGACCTCCAGAACATATTTCTGGCCAAAGAGTCCTCGATCTTATGCTTTCTATACATACTCATAGACTCCTTCTGATGCTTCATAAGCCATATAGATGTCCATATCTGACCTTTTGAACTTATTTGTGGTCAAAGTGTCCTCAAAATTTTTCAAACTATATAAAGTTATAGACTCCTTTTGATGATAAATCAGCTATACAGAGGGCCCCTTTTGACCTCCTGAACATATTTCTGGCCAAAGAGTCCTTGATCTTGGGCTTTCTATACATACTCATAGACTCCTTCTGATGCTTCATAAGCCATATAGATGTCCATATCTGACCTTTTGAACTTATTTGTGGTCAAAGTGTCCTCAAAATGTTTCAAACTATATAAAGTTATAGACTCCTTTTGATGATAAATCAGCTATACAGAGGGCCCCTTTTGACCTCCTGAACATATGTCTGGCCAAAGAGTCCTTGATCTTGGGCTTTCTATACATACTCATAGACTCCTTCTGATGCTTCATAAGCCATATAGATGTCCATATCTGACCTTTTGAACTTATTTGTGGTCAAAGTGTCCTAAAAAAAATTCAAACTATATAAAGTTATAGACTCCTTTTGATGATAAGTCAGCTATACAGAGGTTCCCTTTTGACCTCCTGAACATATTTCTGGCCAAAGAGTCCTCGATCTTGGGCTTTCTATACATACTCATAGACTCCTTCTGATGCTTCATAAGCCATATAGATGTCCATATCTGACCTTTTGAACTTATTTGTGGTCAAAGTGTCCTAAAATTTTTCAAACTATATAAAGTTATAGACTCCTTTTGATGATAAGTCAGCTATACAGAGGTTCCCTTTTGACTTCCTGAAGATATTTCTGGCCAAAGAGTCCTCGATCTTGCATTTTCTATACATACTCATAGACTCCTTCTGATGCTTCATAAGCCATATAGATGTCCATATCTGATCTTTTGAACTTATTTGTGGTCAAAGTGTCCTCAAAATTTTTAAAACTATAGACAGTTATAGACTCCTTTTGATGATAAATCAGCTATACAGAGGTCCCCTTTTGACCTCCTGAACAGATTTCTGGCCAAAGAGTCCTCGATCTTGGGCTTTCTATACATACTCATTAACTCCTTATGATGATTCATAAGCCATATAGATGTCCATATCTAACCTTTTGAACTCATTTGTGGTCAAAGTGTCCTAAACATTTTTCAAACCAAATAAAGTTTTTGACTCCTTTTGATGATAAATCAGCTATACAGAGGTCCCCTTTTGACCTCCTGAACATGTTTCTGGCCAAAGAGTCCTCAATCTTGGGCTATCTATACATACTCATAGACTCCTTCTGATGCTTCATAAGCCATATAGATGTCCATATCTGACCTTTTGAACTTATTTGTGGTCAAAGTGTCCTAAAAAAATTCAAACTATATAAAGTTATAGAGTCCTTTTGATGATAAATCAGCTATACAGAGGTCCCCTTTTGACCTCCTGAACAGATTTCTGGCCAAAGAGTCCTCGATCTTGGGCTTTCTATACATACTCATAGACTCCTTATGATGATTCATAAGCCATATAGATGTCCATATCTAACCTTTTGAACTCATTTGTGGTCAAAGTGTCCTAAAAAATTTTCAAACCAAATAAAGTTTTAGACTCCTTTTGATGATAAATCAGCTATACAGAGGGCCCCTTTTGACCACCTGAACATATTTCTGGCCAAAGAGTCCTCGATCTTGGGCTTTCTATACATACTCAGAGACTCCTTCTGAGGCTTCATAAGCCATATAGATGCCCATATCTGACCTTTTGAACTTATTTGTGGTCAAAGTGTCCTAACATTTTTTCAAACTATAGAAAGTTATAGACTCCTTTTGATGATAAATCAGCTATACAAAGGGCCCCTTTTGACCTCCAGAACATATTTCTGGCCAAAGAGTCCTCGATCTTATGCTTTCTATAGATACTCATAGACTCCTTCTGATGCTTCATAAGCCATATAGATGTCCATATCTGACCTTTTGAACTTATTTGTGGTCAAAGTGTCCTCAAAATTTTTCAAACTATATAAAGTTATAGACTCCTTTTGATGATAAATCAGCTATACAGAGGGCCCCTTTTGACCTCCTGAACATATTTCTGGCCAAAGAGTCCTCGATCTTGGGCTTTCTATACATACTCATAGACTCCTTCTGATGCTTCATAAACCATATAGATGCCCATATCTGACCTTTTGAACTTATTTGTGGTCAAAGTGTCCTCAAAAAAATTCAAACTATAGAAAGTGATAGACTCCTTTTGATGATAAATCAGCTATACAGAGCTCATGAACATAATTTTGGCCAAAGAGTCCTCGATCTTGGGCTTTCTATACATACTCATAGACTCCTTCTGATGCTTCATAAGCCATATAGATGTCCATATCTGACCTTTTGAACTTATTTGTGGTCAAAGTGTCCTAAAAAAAATTCAAATTATATAAAGTTATAGACTCCTTTTGATGATGTCAGCTATACAGAGGGCCCCTTTTGACCCCCTGAACATATTTCTGGCCAAAGAGTCCTCGATCTTGGGCTTTCTATACATACTCAGAGACTCCTTCTGATGCTTCATAAGCCATATAGATGTCCATATCTTACCTTTTGAACTCATTTGTGGTCAAAGTGTTCTCAAAATTTTTCAAACTATATAAAGTTATAGACTCCTTTTGATGATAAATCAGGTATACAGAGGTCCCCTTTAGACCTCCTGAACATGTTTCTGGCCAAAGAGTCCTCAATATTGGGCTTTCTATACATACTCATAGATTCCTTCTGATGCTTCATAAGCCATATAGATGTCCATGTCTGACCTTTTGAACTTATTTGTGGTCAAAGTGTCCTCAAAATTGTTCAAACTATAGAAAGTTATAGACTCCTTTTGATGATAAATCAAGCTATACAGAGGGCCCCTTTTGACCTCCAGAACATATTTCTGGCCAAAGAGTCCTCGATCTTGTGCTTTCTATACATACTCATAGACTCCTTCTGATGCTTCATAAGCCATATAGATGTCCATATCTGACCTTTTGAACTTATTTGTGGTCAAAGTGTCCTAAAAAAAATTCAAATTATATAAAGTTATAGACTCCTTTTGATGATGTCAGCTATACAGAGGGCCCCTTTTGACCTCCTGAACATATTTCTGGCCAAAGAGTCCTCGATCTTGGGCTTTCTATACATACTCAGAGACTCCTTCTGAGGCTTCATAAGCCATATAGATGCCCATATCTGACCTTTTGAACTTATTTGTGGTCAAAGTGTCCTAACATTTTTTCAAACTATAGAAAGTTATAGACTCCTTTTGATGATAAATCAGCTATACAAAGGGCCCCTTTTGACCTCCAGAACATATTTCTGGCCAAAGAGTCCTCGATCTTATGCTTTCTATAGATACTCATAGACTCCTTCTGATGCTTCATAAGCCATATAGATGTCCATATCTGACCTTTTGAACTTATTTGTGGTCAAAGTGTCCTCAAAATTTTTCAAACTATATAAAGTTATAGACTCCTTTTGATGATAAATCAGCTATACAGAGGTCCCCTTTTGACCTCCTGAACATATTTCTGGCCAAAGAGTCCTCGATCTTGGGCTTTCTATACATACTCATAGACTCCTTCTGATGCTTCATAAGCCATATAGATGTCCATATCTTACCTTTTGAACTTATTTGTGGTCAAAGTGTCCTCAAAATTTTTCAAACTATATAAAGTTATAGACTCCTTTTGATGATAAATCAGCTATACAGAGGGCCCCTTTTGACCTCCTGAACATATTTCTGGCCAAAGAGTCCTTGATCTTGGGCTTTCTATACATACTCATAGACTCCTTCTGATGCTTCATAAGCCATATAGATGTCCATATCTGACCTTTTGAACTTATTTATGGTCAAAGTGTCCTCAAAATTTTTCAAACTATAGAAAGTTATAGACTCCTTTTGATGATAAATCAGCTATACAGAGGGCCCCTTTTGACCTCCAGAACATATTTCTGGCCAAAGAGTCCTCGATCTTATGCTTTCTATAGATACTCATAGACTCCTTCTGATGCTTCATAAGCCATATAGATGTCCATATCTGACCTTTTGAACTTATTTGTGGTCAAAGTGTCCTCAAAATTTTTCAAACTATATAAAGTTATAGACTCCTTTTGATGATAAATCAGCTATACAGAGGTCCCCTTTTGACCTCCTGAACATATTTCTGGCCAAAGAGTCCTCGATCTTGGGCTTTCTATACATACTCATAGACTCCTGCTGATGCTTCATAAGCCATATAGATGTCCATATCTGACCTTTTGAACTTATTTGTGGTCAAAGTGTCCTAACAAATTTTCAAACCAAATAAACTTATAGACTCCTTTTGATGATAAATCAAGCTATACAGAGGGCCCCTTTTGACCTCCAGAACATATTTCTGGCCAAAGAGTCCTCGATCTTATGCTTTCTATACATACTCATAGACTCCTTCTGATGCTTCATAAGCCATATAGATGTCCATATCTGACCTTTTGAACTTATTTGTGGTCAAAGTGTCCTCAAAATTTTTCAAACTATATAAAGTTATAGACTCCTTTTGATGATAAATCAGCTATACAGAGGGCCCCTTTTGACCTCCTGAACATATTTCTGGCCAAAGAGTCCTTGATCTTGGGCTTTCTATACATACTCATAGACTCCTTCTGATGCTTCATAAGCCATATAGATGTCCATATCTGACCTTTTGAACTTATTTGTGGTCAAAGTGTCCTAAAAAAAATTCAAACTATATAAAGTTATAGACTCCTTTTGATGATAAGTCAGCTATACAGAGGTTCCCTTTTGACCTCCTGAACATATTTCTGGCCAAAGAGTCCTCGATCTTGGGCTTTCTATACATACTCATAGACTCCTTCTGATGCTTCATAAGCCATATAGATGTCCATATCTGACCTTTTGAACTTATTTGTGGTCAAAGTGTCCTAAAATTTTTCAAACTATATAAAGTTATAGACTCCTTTTGATGATAAGTCAGCTATACAGAGGTTCCCTTTTGACTTCCTGAAGATATTTCTGGCCAAAGAGTCCTCGATCTTGCATTTTCTATACATACTCATAGACTCCTTCTGATGCTTCATAAGCCATATAGATGTCCATATCTGATCTTTTGAACTTATTTGTGGTCAAAGTGTCCTCAAAATTTTTAAAACTATAGACAGTTATAGACTCCTTTTGATGATAAATCAGCTATACAGAGGTCCCCTTTTGACCTCCTGAACAGATTTCTGGCCAAAGAGTCCTCGATCTTGGGCTTTCTATACATACTCATAGACTCCTTATGATGATTCATAAGCCATATAGATGTCCATATCTAACCTTTTGAACTCATTTGTGGTCAAAGTGTCCTAAAAAATTTTCAAACCAAATAAAGTTTTAGACTCCTTTTGATGATAAATCAGCTATACAGAGGTCCCCTTTTGACCTACTGAACATGTTTCTGGACAAAGAGTCCTCAATCTTGGGCTTTCTATACATACTCATAGATTCCTTCTGATGCTTCATAAGCCATATAGATGTCCATATCTGACATTTTGAACTTATTTGTGGTCAAAGTGTCCTAAAAAAAATTCAAACTATATAAAGTTATAGACTCCTTTTGATGATAAGTCATCTATACAGAGGTCCCCTTTTGACCTCCTGAACATATTTCTGGCCAAAGAGTCCTCAATCTTGGGCTTTCTATACATACTCATAGATTCCTTCTGATGCTTCATAAGCCATATAGATGTCCATATCTGACCTTCTGAACTTATATGTGGTCAAAGTGTCCTCAAAATTTTTCAAACTACAGAAAGTTATAGACTCGTTTTGATGATAAATCAGCTATACAGAGGGCCCCTTTTGACCTCATGAACATAATTCTGGCCAAAGAGTCCTCGATCTTGGGTTTTCTATACATACTCATAGACTCCTTCTGATGCTTCATGAGCCATATAGATGTCCATATCTGACCTTTTGAACTGATTTGTGGTCAAAGTGTCCTAAAAAAAATTCAAACTATATAAAGTTATAGACTCCTTTTGATGATGTCAGCTATACAGAGGTCCCCTTTTGACCTCCTGAACATGTTTCTGGCCAAAGAGTCCTCAATATTGGGCTATCTATACATACTCATAGACTCCTTCTGATGCTTCATAAGCCATATAGATTTCCATATCTGACATTTTGAACTTATTTGTGGTCAGAGTGTCCTAAAAGTTTTCAAACTATATAAAGTTATAGACTCCTTTTGATGATAAATCAGCTATACAGAGGTCCCCTTTTGACCTCCTGAACATATTTCTGGCCAAAGAATCCTCGATCTTGGGCTTTCTATACATACTCATAGACTCCTTCTGGTGCTTCATAAGCCATATAGATTTCCATATCTGACATTTTGAATTTATTTGTGGTCAAAGTGTCCTAAAAAAAATTCAAACTATATAAAGTTATAGACTCCTTTTGATGATAAGTCAGCTATACAGAGGTCCCCTTTGGACCTCCTGAACATATTTCTGGCCAAAGAGTCCTCGATCTTGGGCTTTCTATACATGCTCATAGACTCCTTCTGATGCTTCATAAGCCATATAGATGTCCATATCTGACCTTTTGAACTTATTTGTGGTCAAAGTGTCCTAAAAAAAATTCAAACTATATAAAGTTATAGACTCCTTCTGATAAAAAAAGAGTCCTCAATCTTGAACTTTGCATTCTCACTCCTAGACTCCTTCTGATGGTTCATAAGCCACATATAGAATTCCATATTTGACCTATTGAACTTATTTCTGGTCAAATGGTCCTCAAAGGGTTTTTTATTATGTTAATTCATCCATACAGAGGTTCCTATTTGAACTACTGAACACATTTTTGGCCAAAGAGTCTTTGAACATTAACTTTCTCTGCTTATTGACTTCTCTTAATAACACATTAGCCATACAAAAGTCCATATTTGACCTACTAACATATTTCTGGTCAAAGAGTCCCTGATCTTGACCTTTTTGTACATGCTCATTGATAGCTTCCGATGTTTCATCAGCCTGAAAGATGTCCATACTTGACCCATTGAATATATTTCTGACCATAGAGTCCTCGATCTTGAACTTTCTAAACATACCTGTAGACTTGTTAATTAATTATCTGCTATCCAATGTATTTGAACAGTAGTTCAAATTTTATATTTTGAACATATTTCTAGACATGAGACCTTGAACTTTAAATTTCTAGACTAATTGCTCTTACAATCCTTCTGATGTTTCATCAGCCATTCAGTATAGTTCAAATTTGACCTATTGAACATTTCTATAACCAAAGTGTCCTCGATCTTGATCGTTCTATACATAATCATAGGCTTGTTCTGATGTTTCATCATTGAGACAGAAGTCAATTATTGACCTACTGAACATATTTCTGGCAAAAGAATCATCAAAGTTTAACTTACTGTTCCTTCTCCTAGACTATTTTTGATTTTACATCCACCATACAGTAGTCCATATTTGACCAAGAGAACATATTTCTGTCCAAAAGAGTCGTCAAAAAGTATGTTTATATGCATTCTCATCGACTACTTTTGATGTTAAATCAACCACATTATTTGTCCAAATTTGACCCATTGAACATATATCTGGCCAAAGAGACCTAGAACTTTAATTATCTATACATAATTACTATCTCCTTGTGATTTTTCATCACCCAGGCTATTATCCATATTTGACAATTGAACATATTTCTGGCTGGAAGAGTCCTTGATCTTTCTATACATACTCATAGACGCTTTCCGATAGTACTTCAGCCAAAAAATGATCCATAATTGACTACTAAACTCATTTCTGAGCGATGGGTTTATAATCTTGATTTCTCTATACATTGACTCCTTCTGATGTTACAGTAGCAAAACATTATTGTATTGTATTGTATCAATATGACCTATTAAACCTATTTCTGACCAATGAGTCTATGAACATTTTTCAATACATAATGACTCCTGATTTTACAACAGCAATATAGTATTTCAAAATTTGATCAATTGAACATATTTCTGGCCAAAGAGACCTTGATCTTATTCTTTCTATACATACTCCTTCTGATGTTTCATCAGCCAGATAATTGTCCACAATTGACCTACTGAACATTTTTCTGCCCGAAGAGTCTATGAACTTGAACTTTCTATACATAATCATTTACTTCTGATGTTTCTTCAGCCATACAGAAGTCCAGATTTGACATGTTGAACATATTTCTGACCAAAGAGTCTTTGATCTTGAACTTTCTATTCATAATTATAGACTCTTTCAGAAAGTACACCGGACAGACAATTGTCCATATTAATTACTAAACATATTTCTGGCCAACAAGTCCATGAACTTGAACATTCTGTACATGCTAATTGACTCCTTTTAGTGTTGCATCAGCCAGACATTAGTCCATAATTGACCTACTGAACATATTGCTGCCCGAAGAGTCTTGAACTTGAACTTTCTATATAGGCTCATTGACTCCTTCTGATGTTTCACAAGCAGACAATAGTCCATAAGTGACCCTCTGAACATATTTATAGTAAAAGAGTCCTCTGTCTTGAACTTTCTATAGATTCTCAGTGACTCCATATAGATAATTGACCCACTGAGCATATTTCTACCTGAAGAGTCTTTGAACTTGAACTTTCTATTCATAATCTTCTTCCTCAATATTCATTGACTTCTGATTCATCAGCCAGACAGCAGTCCATATTTGACCCACTAAACATATTTCTGGCAAAAGAGTCATCGATCTTGAACCTTTTAAACATACTCATAGACTCTTTCTGGTGTTTCATCAGCCATGCAGTAGTTCTGATTTGACATAATGAACATATTTCTGACCAAAGAGTCCTCAATCTTGAACTTTCTATTCATACTTATAGACTCTTTCAGATAGTACATCGGCCAGACAATTGTAGATATTGACTATTGAAGTAAAAGAGTTCTCGATCTTGAACTTTCTATACATTCTCAGTGATGCCTTATTTTGTTTCTTTAGCCATACAGAAGTCCAGATTTGACATGTTGAACATATTTCTGACTTGAAAATTTTGTACATGCTAATTGACTCCTTTTAGTGTTTCATCAGCCAGACAGTAGTCAATAATGGACCTACTGAAAATATTTCTGGTAAAAGAGTCCTCGATTTTGAACTTTCTATACATTCTCAGTGATGCCTTATTTTGTTTCTTTAGCCATAAAGTAGTTCAGATTTAACATGTTGAACATATTTCTGACTGAAGAGTCCTTGATCTTGAACTTTCTATTCACACTTATAGACTCCTTCAGATAGTAAATCGGCCAGACAACTGTCCATAATGACTTTTTTTTTCTTTTTCTGGCCAACGAGTCTATGTACTTGAACTTTCTATACATGCTCATTGACTCCGTTTAGTGCTTCATCAGCCAGAGAGTACTCCATAATTTACCTACTGAAAATATTTCTGGTAAAAGAGTCCTCGATTTTGAACTTTCTTTACAAGCTCATTGACTCCTTCTGATGTTTCATCAGCCAGACAATTGTTCATAACTGACCTACTTAACATATTTCTAGTAAAAGAGTCCTCGATCTTGAACATTCTATACATGCTCATTGACTCCTTATGCTGTTTCTTTCTATACATACTCGTTTACTCCATCTGATGTTACATCAGCCATAAAGAAGTCCATAATTGACCCAAGGGACATATTTGTGGCCAATCTTGAACTTTCTATACATACTCATAGTCTCCTTCTGATTCTTCATAAGCCATATTTATGTCCATATTTATGACCTATTATTATTTCAAATATGGACTTCTGTATGACTGATTTAACATCAGAAGGAGTCTATAGATTATGATAGAAAAAATCCTTTTGAGAACACTTTGGTCAAATTTTTTTTCAATCGGTCAAATATGGACTACTGCCTGCCTGGTCAGTCTATATTGTATAGTGAGTTAATGTTCACGGACTCTGGCCAGAAATATTTTCAGTAGGTCAAAAATAGACTACTGGCTGGTTAATATAACATCACAAGAAGTCAATCTGTAGTATAGCAAGATAATGTTCAAGAACTCTTTGGCCAGAAATATGTTCAGAAGGTCAAAAGGGGACCTTTGTATAGCTGATTTATTATCAGAAGGAGACTATAACTTTATATAGTTTTAAAAATTTTGATGACCAGAAATAAGTTCAAAAGGTCAGATATGGATATCTATATGGCTTATGTAACAGTAGAAGGAGTCTATGAGTATGTATAGAAAGGTCAAGATCGAGAACTCTATGGCCATAAATATATTCCTTGGGTCAAATTTGGACTTCTGTATGGCTGATTTAACATCAGAAGGAGTCTATGAGTTTCTAAGAGTAAAAAACATTTTGAGGATTCTTTGGCCAAAAACATGTTAAATCAGTCAAATATGGCTACAGTCTGCCTGATTTTACATTACAAGAAGTCAGTCTATATGTATAGTGAGTTGATGTTCACGGACTCTGGCCAGAAATATATTCAGTAGGTCAAAAATAGACTACTGGCTGGTTAATATAACATCACAACAAGTCAATCTGTAGTATAGCAAGATAATGTTCAAGAACTCTTTGGCCAGAAATATGTTCAGAAGGTCAAAAGGTGACCTTTGTATAGCTGATTTATTATCAGAAGGAGTCTATAACTTTATATAGTTTGAAAAATTTTGAGGACACTTTGACCAGAAATAAGTTCAAAAGGTCAGATATGGACATCTATATGGCTTATGAAGCATCAGAAAGAGTCTATGAGTATGTATAGAAAGCCCAAGATCGAGGACTCTTTGGCAAGAAATATGTTCCTTGGGTCAAATATGGAATTCTGTATGTCTGACGTAAAGAAAGAGTCAACAAGTATATATGGAAAGGTCAAGTTTCGAGTACTCACTCCTTGGCCAGAAAAAAATTCGGTAGGTCAAATATGGACTTTTGTCAGGATGATATAACATCCGAAGATATCAGTCTGAATGTATAGTGTAAATCTTTTAGGACTCTTTGGCCAGAAATATGTTCAGGAGGTCAAAAGGGGACCTCTGTATAGCTGACTTATCATCAAAAGGAGTCTATAACTCTATATAGTTTGAATTTTTTTTAGGACATTTTGACCACAAATAAGTTCAAAAGGTCAGATATGGACATCTATATGGCTTATGAAGCATCATGAGTATGTATAGAAAACGCAAGATCGAGGACTCTTTGGCCAGAAATATGTTCAGGAGGTCAAAAGGGGACCTCTGTATAGCTGATTTATCATCAAAAGGAGTCTATAACTTTCTATAGTTTGAAAAATTTTGAGGACACTTTAAACACAAATAAGTTCAAAAGGTCAGATATGGACATCTATATGGCTTATGAAGCATCAGAAGGAGTCTATGAGTATGTATAGAAAGCCCAAGATTGAGGACTCTTTGGCCAGAAACATGTTCAGGAGGTCAAAAGGGGACCTTTTTATAGCTGATTTATCATCAAAAGGAGTCTATAACTTTCTATAGTTTGAAAAAATGTTAGGACACTTTGACCACAAATAAGTTCAAAAGGTCAGATATAGACATCTATATGGTTTATGAAGCATCAGAAGGAGTCTATGAGTATGTATAGAAAGCCCAAGATCAAGGACTCTTTGGCCAGAAATATGTTCAGGAGGTCAAAAGGGGACCTCTGTATAGCTGATTTATCATCAAAAGGAGTCTATAACTTTATATAGTTTGAATTTTTTTTAGGACACTTTGACCACAAATAAGTTCAAAAGGTCAGATATGGAAATCTGTATGGCTTATGAAGCATCAGAAGGAGTCTATGAGTATGTATAGAAAGCCCAAGATCGAGGACTCTTTGGCCAGAAATACGTTCTGGAGGTCAAAAGGGGAACTCTGTATAGCTGATTTATCATCAAAAGGAGTCTATAACTTTCTATAGTTTGAAAAAGTGTTAGGACACTTTGACCACAAATAAGTTCAAAAGGTCAGATATGGACATCTATATGGCTTATGAAGCATCAGAAGGAATCTATGAGTATGTATAGAAAGCCCAAGATCGAGGACTCTTTGGCCAGAAACATGTTCAGGAGGTCAAAAGGGGACCTTTTTATAGCTGATTTATCATCAAAAGGAGTCTATAACTTTATTTGGTTTGAAAAAATTTTAGGACACTTTGACCACAAATAAGTTCAAAAGGTCAGATATGGACATCTATATGGTTTATGAAGCATCAGAAGGAGTCTATGAGTATGTATAGAAAGCCCAAGATCGAGGACTCTTTGGCCAGAAATATGTTCTGGAGGTCAAAAGGGGACCTCTGTATAGCTGATTTATCATCAAAAGGAGTCTATAACTTTCTATAGTTTGAAAAAATGTTAGTACACTTTGACCACAAATAAGTTCAAAAGGTCAGATATGGACATCTATATGGCTTATAAAGCATCAGAAGGAGTCTATGAGTATGTATAGAAAACGCAAGATCGAGGACTCTTTGGCCAGAAATATGTTCAGTAGGTCAAAAGGGGCCCTCTGTATAGCTGATTTATCTTTAAAAGGAGTCTATAACTTTATATAGTTTGAAAAATTTTAGGACACTTTGACCACAAATAAGTTCAAAAGGTCAGATATGGACATCTATATGGCTTATGAAGCATCAGAAGGAGTCTATGAGTATGTATAGAAAGCCCAAGATCGAGGACTCTTTGGCCAGAAATATGTTCTGGAGGTCAAAAGGGGACCTCTGTATAGCTGATTTATCATCAAAAGGAGTCTATAACTTTCTATAGTTTGAAAAAATGTTAGGACACTTTGACCACAAATAAGTTCAAAAGGTCAGATATGGACATCTATATGGTTTATGAAGCATCAGAAGGAGTCTATGAGTATGTATAGAAAGCCCAAGATCAAGGACTCTTTGGCCAGAAATATGTTCAGGAGGTCAAAAGGGGACCTCTGTATAGCTGACATCATCAAAAGGAGTCTATAACTTTATATAGTTTGATTTTTTTTCAGGACACTTTGACCACAAATAAGTTCAAAAGGTCAGATATGGACATCTATATGGCTTATGAAGCATCAGAAGGAGTCTATGAGTATGTATAGAAAGCCCAAGATCAAGGACTCTTTGGTCAGAAATATATTCAGGAGGTCAAAAGGGGACCTCTGTATAGCCGATTTATCATAAAAAGGAGTCTATAACTTTCTATAGTTTGAAAAAATGTTAGGACACTTTGACCACAAATAAGTTCAAAAGGTCAGATATGGACATCTATATGGTTTATGAAGCATCAGAAGGAGTCTATGAGTATGTATAGAAAGCCCAAGATCAAGGACTCTTTGGCCAGAAATATGTTCAGGAGGTCAAAAGGGGACCTCTGTATAGCTGATTTATCATCAAAAGGAGTCTATAACTTTATATAGTTTGAATTTTTTTTAGGATATTTTGATCACAAATAAGTTCAAAATGTCAGATATGGACATCTATATGGCTTATGAAGCATCAGAAGGAGTCTATGAGTATGTATAGAAAGCATAAGATTGAGGACTCTTAGGCCAGAAATATGTTCTGGAGGTCAAAAGGGAACCTCTGTATAGCTGATTTATCATCAAAAGGAGTCTATAACTTTCTATAGTTTGAAAAAATGTTAGGACACTTTGACCACAAATAAGTTCAAAAGGTCAGATATGGACATCTATATGGTTTATGAAGCATCAGAAGGAGTCTATGAGTATGTATAGAAAGCCCAAGATTAAGGACTCTTTGGCCAGAAATATGTTCAGGAGGTCAAAAGGGGACCTCTGTATAGCTGACATAATCAAAAGGAGTCAATAACTTTATATAGTTTGAATTTTTTTTAGGACACTTTGACCACAAATACGTTCAAAAGGTCAGATATGGACATCTATATGGCTTATGAAGCATCAGAAGGAGTCTATGAGTATGTATAGAAAGCCCAAGATCGAGGACTCTTTGGCCAGAAATATGTTCTGGAGGTCAAAAGGGGACCTCTGTATAGCTGATTTACCATCAAAAGGAGTCTATAACTTTCTATAGTTTGAAAAAATGTTAGGACACTTTGACCACAAATAAGTTCAAAAGGTCAGATATGGACATCTATATGGTTTATGAAGCATCAGAAGGAGTCTATGAGTATGTATAGAAAGCCCAAGATCAAGGACTCTTTGGCCAGAAATATGTTCAGGAGGTCAAAAGGGGAGCTCTGTATAGCTGACATCATCAAAAGGAGTCTATAACTTTATATAGTTTGATTTTTTTTTAGGACACTTTGACCACAAATAAGTTCAAAAGGTCAGATATGGACATCTATATGGCTTATGAAGCATCAGAAGGAGTCTATGAGTATGTATAGAAAGCCCAAGATCGAGGACTCTTTGGCCAGAAATATGTTCTGGAGGTCAAGAGGGGACCTCTGTATAGCTGATTTATCATCAAAAGGAGTCTATAACTTTCTATAGTTTGAAAAAATGTTAGTACACTTTGACCACAAATAAGTTCAAAAGGTCAGATATGGACATCTATATGGCTTATAAAGCATCAGAAGGAGTCTATGAGTATGTATAGAAAGCCCAAGATCGAGGACTCTTTGGCCAGAAATATGTTCTGGAGGTCAAAAGGGGACCTCTGTATAGCTGATTTATCAACAAAAGGAGTCTATAACTTTCTATAGTTTGAAAAAATGTTAGGACACTTTGACCACAAATAAGTTCAAAAGGTCAGATATGGACATCTATATGGCTTATAAAGCATCAGAAGGAGTCTATGAGTATGTATAGAAAGCCCAAGATTGAGGACTCTTTGGCCAGAATTATGTTCATGAGGTCAAAAGGGGCCCTCTGTATAGCTGATTTATCATCAAAAGGAGTCTATAACTTTCTATAGTTTGAAAAAATGTTAGTACACTTTGACCACAAATAAGTTCAAAAGGTCAGATATGGACATCTATATGGCTTATAAAGCATCAGAAGGAGTCTATGAGTATGTATAGAAAACGCAAGATCGAGGACTCTTTGGCCAGAAATATGTTCTGGAGGTCAAGAGGGGACCTCTGTATAGCTGATTTATCATCAAAAGGAGTCTATTAACTTTCTATAGTTTGAAAACTTTTTAGGACACTTTGACCACAAATAAGTTCAAAAGGTCAGATATGGACATCTATATGGCTTATGAAGCACCAGAAGGAGTCTATGAGTATGTATAGAAAGCCCAAGATCGAGGACTCTTTGGCCAGAAATATGTTCTGGAGGTCAAAAGGGGACCTCTGTATAGCTGATTTACCATCAAAAGGAGTCTATAACTTTCTATAGTTTGAAAAAATGTTAGGACACTTTGACCACAAATAAGTTCAAAAGGTCAGATATGGACATCTATATGGTTTATGAAGCATCAGAAGGAGTCTATGAGTATGTATAGAAAGCCCAAGATCAAGGACTCTTTGGCCAGAAATATGTTCAGGAGGTCAAAAGGGGACCTCTGTATAGCTGACATCATCAAAAGGAGTCTATAACTTTATATAGTTTGATTTTTTTTTAGGACACTTTGACCACAAATAAGTTCAAAAGGTCAGATATGGACATCTATATGGCTTATGAAGCATCAGAAGGAGTCTATGAGTATGTATAGAAAGCCCAAGATCGAGGACTCTTTGGCCAGAAATATGTTCTGGAGGTCAAGAGGGGACCTCTGTATAGCTGATTTATCATCAAAAGGAGTCTATAACTTTCTATAGTTTGAAAAAATGTTAGTACACTTTGACCACAAATAAGTTCAAAAGGTCAGATATGGACATCTATATGGCTTATAAAGCATCAGAAGGAGTCTATGAGTATGTATAGAAAGCCCAAGATCAAGGACTCTTTGGCCAGAAATATGTTCAGGAGGTCAAAAGGGGACCTCTGTATAGCTGACATCATCAAAAGGAGTCTATAACTTTATATAGTTTGATTTTTTTTCAGGACACTTTGACCACAAATAAGTTCAAAAGGTCAGATATGGACATCTATATGGCTTATGAAGCATCAGAAGGAGTCTATGAGTATGTATAGAAAGCCCAAGATCAAGGACTCTTTGGCCAGAAATATATTCAGGAGGTCAAAAGGGGACCTCTGTATAGCCGATTTATCATAAAAAGGAGTCTATAACTTTCTATAGTTTGAAAAAATGTTAGGACACTTTGACCACAAATAAGTTCAAAAGGTCAGATATGGACATCTATATGGCTTATGAAGCATCAGAAGGAGTCTATGAGTATGTATAGAAAGCCCAAGATTGAGGACTCTTTGGCCAGAAACATGTTCAGGAGGTCAAAAGGGGACCTTTTTATAGCTGATTTATCATCAAAAGGAGTCTATAACTTTCTATAGTTTGAAAAAATGTTAGGACACTTTGACCACAAATAAGTTCAAAAGGTCAGATATAGACATCTATATGGTTTATGAAGCATCAGAAGGAGTCTATGAGTATGTATAGAAAGCCCAAGATCAAGGACTCTTTGGCCAGAAATATGTTCAGGAGGTCAAAAGGGGACCTCTGTATAGCTGACTTATCATCAAAAGGAGTCTATAACTTTATATAGTTTGAATTTTTTTTAGGACACTTTGACCACAAATAAGTTCAAAAGGTCAGATATGGACATCTATATGGCTTATGAAGCATCAGAAGGAATCTATGAGTATGTATAGAAAGCCCAAGATCGAGGACTCTTTGGCCAGAAACATGTTCAGGAGGTCAAAAGGGGACCTTTTTATAGCTGATTTATCATCAAAAGGAGTCTATAACTTTATTTGGTTTGAAAAAATTTTAGGACACTTTGACCACAAATAAGTTCAAAAGGTCAGATATGGACATCTATATGGTTTATGAAGCATCAGAAGGAGTCTATGAGTATGTATAGAAAGCCCAAGATCAAGGACTCTTTGGCCAGAAATATGTTCAGGAGGTCAAAAGGGGAGCTCTGTATAGCTGACATCATCAAAAGGAGTCTATAACTTTATATAGTTTGATTTTTTTTTAGGACACTTTGACCACAAATAAGTTCAAAAGGTCAGATATGGACATCTATATGGCTTATGAAGCATCAGAAGGAGTCTATGAGTATGTATAGAAAGCCCAAGATCGAGGACTCTTTGGCCAGAAATATGTTCTGGAGGTCAAGAGGGGACCTCTGTATAGCTGATTTATCATCAAAAGGAGTCTATAACTTTCTATAGTTTGAAAAAATGTTAGTACACTTTGACCACAAATAAGTTCAAAAGGTCAGATATGGACATCTATATGGCTTATAAAGCATCAGAAGGAGTCTATGAGTATGTATAGAAAGCCCAAGATCGAGGACTCTTTGGCCAGAAATATGTTCTGGAGGTCAAAAGGGGACCTCTGTATAGCTGATTTATCAACAAAAGGAGTCTATAACTTTCTATAGTTTGAAAAAATGTTAGGACACTTTGACCACAAATAAGTTCAAAAGGTCAGATATGGACATCTATATGGCTTATAAAGCATCAGAAGGAGTCTATGAGTATGTATAGAAAGCCCAAGATTGAGGACTCTTTGGCCAGAATTATGTTCATGAGGTCAAAAGGGGCCCTCTGTATAGCTGATTTATCATCAAAAGGAGTCTATAACTTTCTATAGTTTGAAAAAATGTTAGTACACTTTGACCACAAATAAGTTCAAAAGGTCAGATATGGACATCTATATGGCTTATAAAGCATCAGAAGGAGTCTATGAGTATGTATAGAAAACGCAAGATCGAGGACTCTTTGGCCAGAAATATGTTCTGGAGGTCAAGAGGGGACCTCTGTATAGCTGATTTATCATCAAAAGGAGTCTATTAACTTTCTATAGTTTGAAAACTTTTTAGGACACTTTGACCACAAATAAGTTCAAAAGGTCAGATATGGACATCTATATGGCTTATGAAGCACCAGAAGGAGTCTATGAGTATGTATAGAAAGCCCAAGATCGAGGACTCTTTGGCCAGAAATATGTTCTGGAGGTCAAAAGGGGACCTCTGTATAGCTGATTTACCATCAAAAGGAGTCTATAACTTTCTATAGTTTGAAAAAATGTTAGGACACTTTGACCACAAATAAGTTCAAAAGGTCAGATATGGACATCTATATGGTTTATGAAGCATCAGAAGGAGTCTATGAGTATGTATAGAAAGCCCAAGATCAAGGACTCTTTGGCCAGAAATATGTTCAGGAGGTCAAAAGGGGACCTCTGTATAGCTGACATCATCAAAAGGAGTCTATAACTTTATATAGTTTGATTTTTTTTTAGGACACTTTGACCACAAATAAGTTCAAAAGGTCAGATATGGACATCTATATGGCTTATGAAGCATCAGAAGGAGTCTATGAGTATGTATAGAAAGCCCAAGATCGAGGACTCTTTGGCCAGAAATATGTTCTGGAGGTCAAGAGGGGACCTCTGTATAGCTGATTTATCATCAAAAGGAGTCTATAACTTTCTATAGTTTGAAAAAATGTTAGTACACTTTGACCACAAATAAGTTCAAAAGGTCAGATATGGACATCTATATGGCTTATAAAGCATCAGAAGGAGTCTATGAGTATGTATAGAAAGCCCAAGATCAAGGACTCTTTGGCCAGAAATATGTTCAGGAGGTCAAAAGGGGACCTCTGTATAGCTGACATCATCAAAAGGAGTCTATAACTTTATATAGTTTGATTTTTTTTCAGGACACTTTGACCACAAATAAGTTCAAAAGGTCAGATATGGACATCTATATGGCTTATGAAGCATCAGAAGGAGTCTATGAGTATGTATAGAAAGCCCAAGATCAAGGACTCTTTGGCCAGAAATATATTCAGGAGGTCAAAAGGGGACCTCTGTATAGCCGATTTATCATAAAAAGGAGTCTATAACTTTCTATAGTTTGAAAAAATGTTAGGACACTTTGACCACAAATAAGTTCAAAAGGTCAGATATGGACATCTATATGGCTTATGAAGCATCAGAAGGAGTCTATGAGTATGTATAGAAAGCCCAAGATTGAGGACTCTTTGGCCAGAAACATGTTCAGGAGGTCAAAAGGGGACCTTTTTATAGCTGATTTATCATCAAAAGGAGTCTATAACTTTCTATAGTTTGAAAAAATGTTAGGACACTTTGACCACAAATAAGTTCAAAAGGTCAGATATAGACATCTATATGGTTTATGAAGCATCAGAAGGAGTCTATGAGTATGTATAGAAAGCCCAAGATCAAGGACTCTTTGGCCAGAAATATGTTCAGGAGGTCAAAAGGGGACCTCTGTATAGCTGACTTATCATCAAAAGGAGTCTATAACTTTATATAGTTTGAATTTTTTTTAGGACACTTTGACCACAAATAAGTTCAAAAGGTCAGATATGGACATCTATATGGCTTATGAAGCATCAGAAGGAATCTATGAGTATGTATAGAAAGCCCAAGATCGAGGACTCTTTGGCCAGAAACATGTTCAGGAGGTCAAAAGGGGACCTTTTTATAGCTGATTTATCATCAAAAGGAGTCTATAACTTTATTTGGTTTGAAAAAATTTTAGGACACTTTGACCACAAATAAGTTCAAAAGGTCAGATATGGACATCTATATGGTTTATGAAGCATCAGAAGGAGTCTATGAGTATGTATAGAAAGCCCAAGATCGAGGACTCTTTGGCCAGAAATATGTTCTGGAGGTCAAAAGGGGACCTCTGTATAGCTGATTTATCATCAAAAGGAGTCTATAACTTTCTATAGTTTGAAAAAATGTTAGTACACTTTGACCACAAATAAGTTCAAAAGGTCAGATATGGACATCTATATGGCTTATAAAGCATCAGAAGGAGTCTATGAGTATGTATAGAAAACGCAAGATCGAGGACTCTTTGGCCAGAAATATGTTCAGTAGGTCAAAAGGGGCCCTCTGTATAGCTGATTTATCTTTAAAAGGAGTCTATAACTTTATATAGTTTGAAAAATTTTAGGACACTTTGACCACAAATAAGTTCAAAAGGTCAGATATGGACATCTATATGGCTTATGAAGCATCAGAAGGAGTCTATGAGTATGTATAGAAAGCCCAAGATCGAGGGCTCTTTGGCCAGAAATATGTTCTGGAGGTCAAAAGGGGACCTCTGTATAGCTGATTTATCATCAAAAGGAGTCTATAACTTTCTATAGTTTGAAAAAATGTTAGGACACTTTGACCACAAATAAGTTCAAAAGGTCAGATATGGACATCTATATGGTTTATGAAGCATCAGAAGGAGTCTATGAGTATGTATAGAAAGCCCAAGATCAAGGACTCTTTGGCCAGAAATATGTTCAGGAGGTCAAAAGGGGACCTCTGTATAGCTGACATCATCAAAAGGAGTCTATAACTTTATATAGTTTGATTTTTTTTCAGGACACTTTGACCACAAATAAGTTCAAAAGATCAGAAATGGACATCTATATGGCTTAAGAAGCATCAGAAGGAGTCTATGAGTATGTATAGAAGGCCCAAGATTGAGGACTCTTTGACCAGAAACATGTTCATGAGGTCAAAAGTGGAAATTTTTAGAGCTGATTTATCATCAAAAGGAGTCTATAACTTTCTATAGTTTGAAAAAATGTTAGGACACTTTGACCACAAATAAGTTCAAAATGTCAGATATGGACATCTTATGGCTTATGAAGCATCAGAAGGAGTCTATGAGTATGTATAGAAAGCCCAAGATTGAGGACTCTTTGGCCAGAATTATGATCATGAGGTCAAAAGGGGCCCTCTGTATAGCTGATTTATCATCAAAAGGAGTCTATAACTTTATATAGTTTGAATTTTTTTTAGGATATTTTGATCACAAATAAGTTCAAAATGTCAGATATGGACATCTATATGGCTTATGAAGCATCAGAAGGAGTCTATGAGTATGTATAGAAAGCATAAGATTGAGGACTCTTAGGCCAGAAATATGTTCTGGAGGTCAAAAGGGAACCTCTGTATAGCTGATTTATCATCAAAAGGAGTCTATAACTTTCTATAGTTTGAAAAAATGTTAGGACACTTTGACCACAAATAAGTTCAAAAGGTCAGATATGGACATCTATATGGTTTATGAAGCATCAGAAGGAGTCTATGAGTATGTATAGAAAGCCCAAGATTAAGGACTCTTTGGCCAGAAATATGTTCAGGAGGTCAAAAGGGGACCTCTGTATAGCTGACATAATCAAAAGGAGTCAATAACTTTATATAGTTTGAATTTTTTTTAGGACACTTTGACCACAAATACGTTCAAAAGGTCAGATATGGACATCTATATGGCTTATGAAGCATCAGAAGGAGTCTATGAGTATGTATAGAAAGCCCAAGATCGAGGACTCTTTGGCCAGAAATATGTTCTGGAGGTCAAAAGGGGACCTCTGTATAGCTGATTTACCATCAAAAGGAGTCTATAACTTTCTATAGTTTGAAAAAATGTTAGGACACTTTGACCACAAATAAGTTCAAAAGGTCAGATATGGACATCTATATGGTTTATGAAGCATCAGAAGGAGTCTATGAGTATGTATAGAAAGCCCAAGATCAAGGACTCTTTGGCCAGAAATATGTTCAGGAGGTCAAAAGGGGACCTCTGTATAGCTGACATCATCAAAAGGAGTCTATAACTTTATATAGTTTGATTTTTTTTTAGGACACTTTGACCACAAATAAGTTCAAAAGGTCAGATATGGACATCTATATGGCTTATGAAGCATCAGAAGGAGTCTATGAGTATGTATAGAAAGCCCAAGATCGAGGACTCTTTGGCCAGAAATATGTTCTGGAGGTCAAGAGGGGACCTCTGTATAGCTGATTTATCATCAAAAGGAGTCTATAACTTTCTATAGTTTGAAAAAATGTTAGTACACTTTGACCACAAATAAGTTCAAAAGGTCAGATATGGACATCTATATGGCTTATAAAGCATCAGAAGGAGTCTATGAGTATGTATAGAAAGCCCAAGATCAAGGACTCTTTGGCCAGAAATATGTTCAGGAGGTCAAAAGGGGACCTCTGTATAGCTGACATCATCAAAAGGAGTCTATAACTTTATATAGTTTGATTTTTTTTCAGGACACTTTGACCACAAATAAGTTCAAAAGGTCAGATATGGACATCTATATGGCTTATGAAGCATCAGAAGGAGTCTATGAGTATGTATAGAAAGCCCAAGATCAAGGACTCTTTGGCCAGAAATATATTCAGGAGGTCAAAAGGGGACCTCTGTATAGCCGATTTATCATAAAAAGGAGTCTATAACTTTCTATAGTTTGAAAAAATGTTAGGACACTTTGACCACAAATAAGTTCAAAAGGTCAGATATGGACATCTATATGGTTTATGAAGCATCAGAAGGAGTCTATGAGTATGTATAGAAAGCCCAAGATCAAGGACTCTTTGGCCAGAAATATGTTCAGGAGGTCAAAAGGGGACCTCTGTATAGCTGATTTATCATCAAAAGGAGTCTATAACTTTATATAATTTGAATTTTTTTTAGGACACTTTGACCACAAATAAGTTCAAAAGATCAGAAATGGACATCTATATGGCTTAAGAAGCATCAGAAGGAGTCTATGAGTATGTATAGAAGGCCCAAGATTGAGGACTCTTTGACCAGAAACATGTTCATGAGGTCAAAAGTGGAAATTTTTAGAGCTGATTTATCATCAAAAGGAGTCTATAACTTTCTATAGTTTGAAAAAATGTTAGGACACTTTGACCACAAATAAGTTCAAAATGTCAGATATGGACATCTTATGGCTTATGAAGCATCAGAAGGAGTCTATGAGTATGTATAGAAAGCCCAAGATTGAGGACTCTTTGGCCAGAATTATGATCATGAGGTCAAAAGGGGCCCTCTGTATAGCTGATTTATCATCAAAAGGAGTCTATAACTTTATATAGTTTGAATTTTTTTTAGGATATTTTGATCACAAATAAGTTCAAAATGTCAGATATGGACATCTATATATGGCTTATGAAGCATCAGAAGGAGTCTATGAGTATGTATAGAAAGCCCAAGATTAAGGACTCTTTGGCCAGAAATATGTTCAGGAGGTCAAAAGGGGACCTCTGTATAGCTGACATAATCAAAAGGAGTCAATAACTTTATATAGTTTGAATTTTTTTTAGGACACTTTGACCACAAATACGTTCAAAAGGTCAGATATGGACATCTATATGGCTTATGAAGCATCAGAAGGAGTCTATGAGTATGTATAGAAAGCCCAAGATCGAGGACTCTTTGGCCAGAAATATGTTCTGGAGGTCAAAAGGGGACCTCTGTATAGCTGATTTACCATCAAAAGGAGTCTATAACTTTCTATAGTTTGAAAAAATGTTAGGACACTTTGACCACAAATAAGTTCAAAAGGTCAGATATGGACATCTATATGGTTTATGAAGCATCAGAAAGAGTCTATGAGTATGTATAGAAAGCCCAAGATCAAGGACTCTTTGGCCAGAAATATGTTCAGGAGGTCAAAAGGGGACCTCTGTATAGCTGACATCATCAAAAGGAGTCTATAACTTTATATAGTTTGAATTTTTTTTAGGATATTTTGATCACAAATAAGTTCAAAATGTCAGATATGGACATCTATATGGCTTATGAAGCATCAGAAGGAGTCTATGAGTATGTATAGAAAGCCCAAGATCAAGGACTCTTTGGCCAGAAATATGTTCAGGAGGTCAAAAGGGGACCTCTGTATAGCTGATTTATCATCAAAAGGAGTCTATAACTTTATATAATTTGAATTTTTTTTAGGACACTTTGACCACAAATAAGTTCAAAAGATCAGAAATGGACATCTATATGGCTTAAGAAGCATCAGAAGGAGTCGATGAGTATGTATAGAAGGCCCAAGATTGAGGACTCTTTGACCAGAAACATGTTCATGAGGTCAAAAGTGGAAATTTTTAGAGCTGATTTATCATCAAAAGGAGTCTATAACTTTCTATAGTTTGAAAAAATGTTAGGACACTTTGACCACAAATAAGTTCAAAATGTCAGATATGGACATCTTATGGCTTATGAAGCATCAGAAGGAGTCTATGAGTATGTATAGAAAGCCCAAGATTGAGGACTCTTTGGCCAGAATTATGTTCATGAGGTCAAAAGGGGCCCTCTGTATAGCTGATTTATCATCAAAAGGAGTCTATAACTTTATATAGTTTGAATTTTTTTTAGGATATTTTGATCACAAATAAGTTCAAAATGTCAGATATGGACATCTATATGGCTTATGAAGCATCAGAAGGAGTCTATGAGTATGTATAGAAAGCATAAGATTGAGGACTCTTAGGCCAGAAATATGTTCTGGAGGTCAAAAGGGAACCTCTGTATAGCTGATTTATCATCAAAAGGAGTCTATAACTTTCTATAGTTTGAAAAAATATTAGGACACTTTGACCACAAATAAGTTCAAAAGGTCAGATATGGACATCTATATGGTTTATGAAGCATCAGAAGGGGTCTATGAGTATGTATAGAAAGCCCAAGATTAAGGACTCTTTGGCCAGAAATATGTTCAGGAGGTCAAAAGGGGACCTCTGTATAGCTGACATAATCAAAAGGAGTCAATAACTTTATATAGTTTGAATTTTTTTTAGGACACTTTGACCACAAATACGTTCAAAAGGTCAGATATGGACATCTATATGGCTTATGAAGCATCAGAAGGAGTCTATGAGTATGTATAGAAAGCCCAAGATCGAGGACTCTTTGGCCAGAAATATGTTCTGGAGGTCAAAAGGGGACCTCTGTATAGCTGATTTACCATCAAGAGGAGTCTATAACTTTCTATAGTTTGAAAAAATGTTAGGACACTTTGACCACAAATAAGTTCAAAAGGTCAGATATGGACATCTATATGGTTTATGAAGCATCAGAAGGAGTCTATGAGTATGTATAGAAAGCCCAAGATCAAGGACTCTTTGGCCAGAAATATGTTCAGGAGGTCAAAAGGGGACCTCTGTATAGCTGATATCATCAAAAGGAGTCTATAACTTTATATAGTTTGATTTTTTTTTAGGATACTTTGACCACAAATAAGTTCAAAAGGTCAGATATGGACATCTATATGGCTTATGAAGCATCAAAAGGAGTCTATGAGTATGTATAGAAAGCCCAAGATCGAGGACTCTTTGGCCAGAAATATGTACAGGAGGTCAAAAGGAGACTTCTGAATAGCTGATTTATCATCAGAAACGAGTCTATAACATTATATAGTTTAAAAACTTTTGAGGACACTTTGACCAGAAATAAGTTCAAAAGGTCAGATATGGACATCTATATGGCTTATGAAGCATCAGAAGGAGTCTATGAGTATGTATAGAAAGCCCAAGATCGAGGACTCTTTGGCCAGAAATATGTTCAGGAGGTCAAAAGGGGACCTCTGTATAGCTGACTTATCATCAAAAGGAGTCTATAACTTTATTTAGTTTGAATTTTTTTTAGGACACTTTGACCACAAATAAGTTCAAAAGGTCAGATATGGACATCTATATGGCTTATTAAGCATCAGAAGGAGTCTCTGAGTGTGTATAGAAAGCCCAAGATCGAGGACTCTTTGGCCAGAAATATGTTCAGGAGGTCAAAAGGGGACCTCTGTATAGCTGATTTATCATCAAAAGGAGTCTATTAACTTTCTATAGTTTGAAAACTTTTTAGGACACTTTGACCACAAATAAGTTCAAAAGGTCAGATATGGACATCTATATGGCTTATGAAGCACCAGAAGGAGTCTATGAGTATGTATAGAAAGCCCAAGATCGAGGACTCTTTGGCCAGAAATATGTTCTGGAGGTCAAAAGGGGACCTCTGTATAGCTGATTTACCATCAAAAGGAGTCTATAACTTTCTATAGTTTGAAAAAATGTTAGGACACTTTGACCACAAATAAGTTCAAAAGGTCAGATATGGACATCTATATGGTTTATGAAGCATCAGAAGGAGTCTATGATTATGTATAGAAAGCCCAAGATCAAGGACTCTTTGGCCAGAAATATGTTCAGGAGGTCAAAAGGGGACCTCTGTATAGCTGACATCATCAAAAGGAGTCTATAACTTTATATAGTTTGATTTTTTTTTAGGACACTTTGACCACAAATAAGTTCAAAAGGTCAGATATGGACATCTATATGGCTTATGAAGCATCAGAAGGAGTCTATGAGTATGTATAGAAAGCCCAAGATCGAGGACTCTTTGGCCAGAAATATGTTCTGGAGGTCAAGAGGGGACCTCTGTATAGCTGATTTATCATCAAAAGGAGTCTATAACTTTCTATAGTTTGAAAAAATGTTAGTACACTTTGACCACAAATAAGTTCAAAAGGTCAGATATGGACATCTATATGGCTTATAAAGCATCAGAAGGAGTCTATGAGTATGTATAGAAAGCCCAAGATCAAGGACTCTTTGGCCAGAAATATGTTCAGGAGGTCAAAAGGGGACCTCTGTATAGCTGACATCATCAAAAGGAGTCTATAACTTTATATAGTTTGATTTTTTTTCAGGACACTTTGACCACAAATAAGTTCAAAAGGTCAGATATGGACATCTATATGGCTTATGAAGCATCAGAAGGAGTCTATGAGTATGTATAGAAAGCCCAAGATCAAGGACTCTTTGGCCAGAAATATATTCAGGAGGTCAAAAGGGGACCTCTGTATAGCCGATTTATCATAAAAAGGAGTCTATAACTTTCTATAGTTTGAAAAAATGTTAGGACACTTTGACCACAAATAAGTTCAAAAGGTCAGATATGGACATCTATATGGTTTATGAAGCATCAGAAGGAGTCTATGAGTATGTATAGAAAGCCCAAGATCAAGGACTCTTTGGCCAGAAATATGTTCAGGAGGTCAAAAGGGGACCTCTGTATAGCTGATTTATCATCAAAAGGAGTCTATAACTTTATTTGGTTTGAAAAAATTTTAGGACACTTTGACCACAAATGAGTTCAAAAGGTCAGATATGGACATCTATATGGCTTATGAAGCATCAGAAGGAGTCTATGAGTATGTATAGAAAGCCCAAGATCGAGGACTCTTTGGCCAGAAATATGTTCTGGAGGTCAAAAGGGGACCTCTGTATAGCTGATTTATCATCAAAAGGAGTCTATAACTTTCTATAGTTTGAAAAAATGTTAGGACACTTTGACCACATATAAGTTCAAAAGGTCAGATATGGACATCTATATGGTTTATGAAGCATCAGAAGGAGTCTATGAGTATGTATAGAAAGCCCAAGATCAAGGACTCTTTGGCCAGAAATATGTTCAGGAGGTCAAAAGGGGACCTCTGTATAGCTGACATCATCAAAAGGAGTCTATAACTTTATATAGTTTGATTTTTTTTTAGGACACTTTGACCACAAATACGTTCAAAAGGTCAGATATGGACATCTATATGGCTTATGAAGCATCAGAAGGAGTCTATGAGTATGTATAGAAAGCATAAGATTGAGGACTCTTAGGCCAGAAATATGTTCTGGAGGTCAAAAGGGAACCTCTGTATAGCTGATTTATCATCAAAAGGAGTCTATAACTTTCTATAGTTTGAAAAAATATTAGGACACTTTGACCACAAATAAGTTCAAAAGGTCAGATATGGACATCTATATGGTTTATGAAGCATCAGAAGGGGTCTATGAGTATGTATAGAAAGCCCAAGATTAAGGACTCTTTGGCCAGAAATATGTTCAGGAGGTCAAAAGGGGACCTCTGTATAGCTGACATAATCAAAAGGAGTCAATAACTTTATATAGTTTGAATTTTTTTTAGGACACTTTGACCACAAATACGTTCAAAAGGTCAGATATGGACATCTATATGGCTTATGAAGCATCAGAAGGAGTCTATGAGTATGTATAGAAAGCCCAAGATCGAGGACTCTTTGGCCAGAAATATGTTCTGGAGGTCAAAAGGGGACCTCTGTATAGCTGATTTACCATCAAGAGGAGTCTATAACTTTCTATAGTTTGAAAAAATGTTAGGACACTTTGACCACAAATAAGTTCAAAAGGTCAGATATGGACATCTATATGGTTTATGAAGCATCAGAAGGAGTCTATGAGTATGTATAGAAAGCCCAAGATCAAGGACTCTTTGGCCAGAAATATGTTCAGGAGGTCAAAAGGGGACCTCTGTATAGCTGATATCATCAAAAGGAGTCTATAACTTTATATAGTTTGATTTTTTTTTAGGATACTTTGACCACAAATAAGTTCAAAAGGTCAGATATGGACATCTATATGGCTTATGAAGCATCAAAAGGAGTCTATGAGTATGTATAGAAAGCCCAAGATCGAGGACTCTTTGGCCAGAAATATGTACAGGAGGTCAAAAGGAGACTTCTGAATAGCTGATTTATCATCAGAAACGAGTCTATAACTTTATATAGTTTAAAAACTTTTGAGGACACTTTGACCAGAAATAAGTTCAAAAGGTCAGATATGGACATCTATATGGCTTATGAAGCATCAGAAGGAGTCTATGAGTATGTATAGAAAGCCCAAGATCGAGGACTCTTTGGCCAGAAATATGTTCAGGAGGTCAAAAGGGGACCTCTGTATAGCTGACTTATCATCAAAAGGAGTCTATAACTTTATTTAGTTTGAATTTTTTTTAGGACACTTTGACCACAAATAAGTTCAAAAGGTCAGATATGGACATCTATATGGCTTATTAAGCATCAGAAGGAGTCTCTGAGTGTGTATAGAAAGCCCAAGATCGAGGACTCTTTGGCCAGAAATATGTTCAGGAGGTCAAAAGGGGACCTCTGTATAGCTGATTTATCATCAAAAGGAGTCTATTAACTTTCTATAGTTTGAAAACTTTTTAGGACACTTTGACCACAAATAAGTTCAAAAGGTCAGATATGGACATCTATATGGCTTATGAAGCACCAGAAGGAGTCTATGAGTATGTATAGAAAGCCCAAGATCGAGGACTCTTTGGCCAGAAATATGTTCTGGAGGTCAAAAGGGGACCTCTGTATAGCTGATTTACCATCAAAAGGAGTCTATAACTTTCTATAGTTTGAAAAAATGTTAGGACACTTTGACCACAAATAAGTTCAAAAGGTCAGATATGGACATCTATATGGTTTATGAAGCATCAGAAGGAGTCTATGAGTATGTATAGAAAGCCCAAGATCAAGGACTCTTTGGCCAGAAATATGTTCAGGAGGTCAAAAGGGGACCTCTGTATAGCTGACATCATCAAAAGGAGTCTATAACTTTATATAGTTTGATTTTTTTTTAGGACACTTTGACCACAAATATTTTCAAAAGGTCAGATATGGACATCTATATGGCTTATGAAGCATCAGAAGGAGTCTATGAGTATGTATAGAAAGCCCAAGATCGAGGACTCTTTGGCCAGAAATATGTTCTGGAGGTCAAGAGGGGACCTCTGTATAGCTGATTTATCATCAAAAGGAGTCTATAACTTTCTATAGTTTGAAAAAATGTTAGTACACTTTGACCACAAATAAGTTCAAAAGGTCAGATATGGACATCTATATGGCTTATAAAGCATCAGAAGGAGTCTATGAGTATGTATAGAAAGCCCAAGATCAAGGACTCTTTGGCCAGAAATATGTTCAGGAGGTCAAAAGGGGACGTCTGTATAGCTGACATCATCAAAAGGAGTCTATAACTTTATATAGTTTGATTTTTTTTCAGGACACTTTGACCACAAATAAGTTCAAAAGGTCAGATATGGACATCTATATGGCTTATGAAGCATCAGAAGGAGTCTATGAGTATGTATAGAAAGCCCAAGATCAAGGACTCTTTGGCCAGAAATATATTCAGGAGGTCAAAAGGGGACCTCTGTATAGCCGATTTATCATAAAAAGGAGTCTATAACTTTCTATAGTTTGAAAAAATGTTAGGACACTTTGACCACAAATAAGTTCAAAAGGTCAGATATGGACATCTATATGGTTTATGAAGCATCAGAAGGAGTCTATGAGTATGTATAGAAAGCCCAAGATCAAGGACTCTTTGGCCAGAAATATGTTCAGGAGGTCAAAAGGGGACCTCTGTATAGCTGATTTATCATCAAAAGGAGTCTATAACTTTATATAATTTGAATTTTTTTTAGGACACTTTGACCACAAATAAGTTCAAAAGATCAGAAATGGACATCTATATGGCTTAAGAAGCATCAGAAGGAGTCTATGAGTATGTATAGAAGGCCCAAGATTGAGGACTCTTTGACCAGAAACATGTTCATGAGGTCAAAAGTGGAAATTTTTAGAGCTGATTTATCATCAAAAGGAGTCTATAACTTTCTATAGTTTGAAAAAATGTTAGGACACTTTGACCACAAATAAGTTCAAAATGTCAGATATGGACATCTTATGGCTTATGAAGCATCAGAAGGAGTCTATGAGTATGTATAGAAAGCCCAAGATTGAGGACTCTTTGGCCAGAATTATGATCATGAGGTCAAAAGGGGACCTCTGTATAGCTGATTTATCATCAAAAGGAGTCTATAACTTTATATAGTTTGAATATTTTTAGGACATTTTGATCACAAATAAGTTCAAAAGGTCAGATATCGACATCTATATGGCTTATGAAGCATCAGAAGGAGTCTATGAGTATAGAAAGCATAAGATTGAGGACTCTTAGGCCAGAAATATGTTCTGGAGGTCAAAAGGGAACCTCTGTATAGCTGATTTATCATCAAAAGGAGTCTATAACTTTATTTAGTTTGAATTTTTTTTAGGACACTTTGACCACAAATAAGTTCAAAAGGTCAGATATGGACATCTATATGGCTTATTAAGCATCAGAAGGAGTCTCTGAGTGTGTATAGAAAGCCCAAGATCGAGGACTCTTTGGCCAGAAATATGTTCAGGAGGTCAAAAGGGGACCTCTGTATAGCTGATTTATCATCAAAAGGAGTCTATTAACTTTCTATAGTTTGAAAACTTTTTAGGACACTTTGACCACAAATAAGTTCAAAAGGTCAGATATGGACATCTATATGGCTTATGAAGCACCAGAAGGAGTCTATGAGTATGTATAGAAAGCCCAAGATCGAGGACTCTTTGGCCAGAAATATGTTCTGGAGGTCAAAAGGGGACCTCTGTATAGCTGATTTACCATCAAAAGGAGTCTATAACTTTCTATAGTTTGAAAAAATGTTAGGACACTTTGACCACAAATAAGTTCAAAAGGTCAGATATGGACATCTATATGGTTTATGAAGCATCAGAAGGAGTCTATGAGTATGTATAGAAAGCCCAAGATCAAGGACTCTTTGGCCAGAAATATGTTCAGGAGGTCAAAAGGGGACCTCTGTATAGCTGACATCATCAAAAGGAGTCTATAACTTTATATAGTTTGATTTTTTTTTAGGACACTTTGACCACAAATATTTTCAAAAGGTCAGATATGGACATCTATATGGCTTATGAAGCATCAGAAGGAGTCTATGAGTATGTATAGAAAGCCCAAGATCGAGGACTCTTTGGCCAGAAATATGTTCTGGAGGTCAAGAGGGGACCTCTGTATAGCTGATTTATCATCAAAAGGAGTCTATAACTTTCTATAGTTTGAAAAAATGTTAGTACACTTTGACCACAAATAAGTTCAAAAGGTCAGATATGGACATCTATATGGCTTATAAAGCATCAGAAGGAGTCTATGAGTATGTATAGAAAGCCCAAGATCAAGGACTCTTTGGCCAGAAATATGTTCAGGAGGTCAAAAGGGGACGTCTGTATAGCTGACATCATCAAAAGGAGTCTATAACTTTATATAGTTTGATTTTTTTTCAGGACACTTTGACCACAAATAAGTTCAAAAGGTCAGATATGGACATCTATATGGCTTATGAAGCATCAGAAGGAGTCTATGAGTATGTATAGAAAGCCCAAGATCAAGGACTCTTTGGCCAGAAATATATTCAGGAGGTCAAAAGGGGACCTCTGTATAGCCGATTTATCATAAAAAGGAGTCTATAACTTTCTATAGTTTGAAAAAATGTTAGGACACTTTGACCACAAATAAGTTCAAAAGGTCAGATATGGACATCTATATGGTTTATGAAGCATCAGAAGGAGTCTATGAGTATGTATAGAAAGCCCAAGATCAAGGACTCTTTGGCCAGAAATATGTTCAGGAGGTCAAAAGGGGACCTCTGTATAGCTGATTTATCATCAAAAGGAGTCTATAACTTTATATAATTTGAATTTTTTTTAGGACACTTTGACCACAAATAAGTTCAAAAGATCAGAAATGGACATCTATATGGCTTAAGAAGCATCAGAAGGAGTCTATGAGTATGTATAGAAGGCCCAAGATTGAGGACTCTTTGACCAGAAACATGTTCATGAGGTCAAAAGTGGAAATTTTTAGAGCTGATTTATCATCAAAAGGAGTCTATAACTTTCTATAGTTTGAAAAAATGTTAGGACACTTTGACCACAAATAAGTTCAAAATGTCAGATATGGACATCTTATGGCTTATGAAGCATCAGAAGGAGTCTATGAGTATGTATAGAAAGCCCAAGATTGAGGACTCTTTGGCCAGAATTATGATCATGAGGTCAAAAGGGGACCTCTGTATAGCTGATTTATCATCAAAAGGAGTCTATAACTTTATATAGTTTGAATATTTTTAGGACATTTTGATCACAAATAAGTTCAAAAGGTCAGATATCGACATCTATATGGCTTATGAAGCATCAGAAGGAGTCTATGAGTATAGAAAGCATAAGATTGAGGACTCTTAGGCCAGAAATATGTTCTGGAGGTCAAAAGGGAACCTCTGTATAGCTGATTTATCATCAAAAGGAGTCTATAACTTTATTTGGTTTGAAAAATTTTTAGGACACTTTGACCACAAATGAGTTCAAAAGGTCAGATATGGACATCTATATGGCTTATGAAGCATCAGAAGGAGTCTATGAGTATGTATAGAAAGCCCAAGATCGAGGACTCTTTGGCCAGAAATATGTTCTGGAGGTCAAAAGGGGACCTCTGTATAGCTGATTTATCATCAAAAGGAGTCTATAACTTTCTATAGTTTGAAAAAATGTTAGGACACTTTGACCACATATAAGTTCAAAAGGTCAGATATGGACATCTATATGGTTTATGAAGCATCAGAAGGAGTCTATGAGTATGTATAGAAAGCCCAAGATTAAGGACTCTTTGGCCAGAAATATGTTCAGGAGGTCAAAAGGGGACCTCTGTATAGCTGACATAATCAAAAGGAGTCTATAACTGTATATAGTTAGAATTTTTTTTAGGACACTTTGACCACAAATAAGTTCAAAAGGTCAGATATGGACATCTATATGGCTTATGAAGCATCAGAAGGAATCTATGAGTATGTATAGAAAGCCCAAGATTGAGGACTCTTTGGCCAGAAACATGTTCAGGAGGTCAAAAGGGGACCTTTTTATAGCTGATTTATCATCAAAAGGAGTCTATAACTTTATTTGGTTTAAAAAATTTTTAGGACACTTTGACCACAAATAAGTTCAAAAGGTCAGATATGGACATCTATATGGCTTATGAAGCATCAAAAGGAGTCTATGAGTATGTATAGAAAGCCCAAGATCGAGGACTCTTTGGCCAGAAATATGTACAGGAGGTCAAAAGGAGACTTCTGAATAGCTGATTTATCATCAGAAACGAGTCTATAACTTTATATAGTTTAAAAACTTTTGAGGACACTTTGACCAGAAATAAGTTCAAAAGGTCAGATATGGACATCTATATGGCTTATGAAGCATCAGAAGGAGTCTATGAGTATGTATAGAAAGCCCAAGATCGAGGACTCTTTGGCCAGAAATATGTTCAGGAGGTCAAAAGGGGACCTCTGTATAGCTGACTTATCATCAAAAGGAGTCTATAACTTTATTTAGTTTGAATTTTTTTTAGGACACTTTGACCACAAATAAGTTCAAAAGGTCAGATATGGACATCTATATGGCTTATTAAGCATCAGAAGGAGTCTCTGAGTGTGTATAGAAAGCCCAAGATCGAGGACTCTTTGGCCAGAAATATGTTCAGGAGGTCAAAAGGGGACCTCTGTATAGCTGATTTATCATCAAAAGGAGTCTATTAACTTTCTATAGTTTGAAAACTTTTTAGGACACTTTGACCACAAATAAGTTCAAAAGGTCAGATATGGACATCTATATGGCTTATGAAGCACCAGAAGGAGTCTATGAGTATGTATAGAAAGCCCAAGATCGAGGACTCTTTGGCCAGAAATATGTTCTGGAGGTCAAAAGGGGACCTCTGTATAGCTGATTTACCATCAAAAGGAGTCTATAACTTTCTATAGTTTGAAAAAATGTTAGGACACTTTGACCACAAATAAGTTCAAAAGGTCAGATATGGACATCTATATGGTTTATGAAGCATCAGAAGGAGTCTATGAGTATGTATAGAAAGCCCAAGATCAAGGACTCTTTGGCCAGAAATATGTTCAGGAGGTCAAAAGGGGACCTCTGTATAGCTGACATCATCAAAAGGAGTCTATAACTTTATATAGTTTGATTTTTTTTTAGGACACTTTGACCACAAATATTTTCAAAAGGTCAGATATGGACATCTATATGGCTTATGAAGCATCAGAAGGAGTCTATGAGTATGTATAGAAAGCCCAAGATCGAGGACTCTTTGGCCAGAAATATGTTCTGGAGGTCAAGAGGGGACCTCTGTATAGCTGATTTATCATCAAAAGGAGTCTATAACTTTCTATAGTTTGAAAAAATGTTAGTACACTTTGACCACAAATAAGTTCAAAAGGTCAGATATGGACATCTATATGGCTTATAAAGCATCAGAAGGAGTCTATGAGTATGTATAGAAAGCCCAAGATCAAGGACTCTTTGGCCAGAAATATGTTCAGGAGGTCAAAAGGGGACGTCTGTATAGCTGACATCATCAAAAGGAGTCTATAACTTTATATAGTTTGATTTTTTTTCAGGACACTTTGACCACAAATAAGTTCAAAAGGTCAGATATGGACATCTATATGGCTTATGAAGCATCAGAAGGAGTCTATGAGTATGTATAGAAAGCCCAAGATCAAGGACTCTTTGGCCAGAAATATATTCAGGAGGTCAAAAGGGGACCTCTGTATAGCCGATTTATCATAAAAAGGAGTCTATAACTTTCTATAGTTTGAAAAAATGTTAGGACACTTTGACCACAAATAAGTTCAAAAGGTCAGATATGGACATCTATATGGTTTATGAAGCATCAGAAGGAGTCTATGAGTATGTATAGAAAGCCCAAGATCAAGGACTCTTTGGCCAGAAATATGTTCAGGAGGTCAAAAGGGGACCTCTGTATAGCTGATTTATCATCAAAAGGAGTCTATAACTTTATATAATTTGAATTTTTTTTAGGACACTTTGACCACAAATAAGTTCAAAAGATCAGAAATGGACATCTATATGGCTTAAGAAGCATCAGAAGGAGTCTATGAGTATGTATAGAAGGCCCAAGATTGAGGACTCTTTGACCAGAAACATGTTCATGAGGTCAAAAGTGGAAATTTTTAGAGCTGATTTATCATCAAAAGGAGTCTATAACTTTCTATAGTTTGAAAAAATGTTAGGACACTTTGACCACAAATAAGTTCAAAATGTCAGATATGGACATCTTATGGCTTATGAAGCATCAGAAGGAGTCTATGAGTATGTATAGAAAGCCCAAGATTGAGGACTCTTTGGCCAGAATTATGATCATGAGGTCAAAAGGGGACCTCTGTATAGCTGATTTATCATCAAAAGGAGTCTATAACTTTATATAGTTTGAATATTTTTAGGACATTTTGATCACAAATAAGTTCAAAAGGTCAGATATCGACATCTATATGGCTTATGAAGCATCAGAAGGAGTCTATGAGTATAGAAAGCATAAGATTGAGGACTCTTAGGCCAGAAATATGTTCTGGAGGTCAAAAGGGAACCTCTGTATAGCTGATTTATCATCAAAAGGAGTCTATAACTTTATTTAGTTTGAATTTTTTTTAGGACACTTTGACCACAAATAAGTTCAAAAGGTCAGATATGGACATCTATATGGCTTATTAAGCATCAGAAGGAGTCTCTGAGTGTGTATAGAAAGCCCAAGATCGAGGACTCTTTGGCCAGAAATATGTTCAGGAGGTCAAAAGGGGACCTCTGTATAGCTGATTTATCATCAAAAGGAGTCTATTAACTTTCTATAGTTTGAAAACTTTTTAGGACACTTTGACCACAAATAAGTTCAAAAGGTCAGATATGGACATCTATATGGCTTATGAAGCACCAGAAGGAGTCTATGAGTATGTATAGAAAGCCCAAGATCGAGGACTCTTTGGCCAGAAATATGTTCTGGAGGTCAAAAGGGGACCTCTGTATAGCTGATTTACCATCAAAAGGAGTCTATAACTTTCTATAGTTTGAAAAAATGTTAGGACACTTTGACCACAAATAAGTTCAAAAGGTCAGATATGGACATCTATATGGTTTATGAAGCATCAGAAGGAGTCTATGAGTATGTATAGAAAGCCCAAGATCAAGGACTCTTTGGCCAGAAATATGTTCAGGAGGTCAAAAGGGGACCTCTGTATAGCTGACATCATCAAAAGGAGTCTATAACTTTATATAGTTTGATTTTTTTTTAGGACACTTTGACCACAAATATTTTCAAAAGGTCAGATATGGACATCTATATGGCTTATGAAGCATCAGAAGGAGTCTATGAGTATGTATAGAAAGCCCAAGATCGAGGACTCTTTGGCCAGAAATATGTTCTGGAGGTCAAGAGGGGACCTCTGTATAGCTGATTTATCATCAAAAGGAGTCTATAACTTTCTATAGTTTGAAAAAATGTTAGTACACTTTGACCACAAATAAGTTCAAAAGGTCAGATATGGACATCTATATGGCTTATAAAGCATCAGAAGGAGTCTATGAGTATGTATAGAAAGCCCAAGATCAAGGACTCTTTGGCCAGAAATATGTTCAGGAGGTCAAAAGGGGACGTCTGTATAGCTGACATCATCAAAAGGAGTCTATAACTTTATATAGTTTGATTTTTTTTCAGGACACTTTGACCACAAATAAGTTCAAAAGGTCAGATATGGACATCTATATGGCTTATGAAGCATCAGAAGGAGTCTATGAGTATGTATAGAAAGCCCAAGATCAAGGACTCTTTGGCCAGAAATATATTCAGGAGGTCAAAAGGGGACCTCTGTATAGCCGATTTATCATAAAAAGGAGTCTATAACTTTCTATAGTTTGAAAAAATGTTAGGACACTTTGACCACAAATAAGTTCAAAAGGTCAGATATGGACATCTATATGGTTTATGAAGCATCAGAAGGAGTCTATGAGTATGTATAGAAAGCCCAAGATCAAGGACTCTTTGGCCAGAAATATGTTCAGGAGGTCAAAAGGGGACCTCTGTATAGCTGATTTATCATCAAAAGGAGTCTATAACTTTATATAATTTGAATTTTTTTTAGGACACTTTGACCACAAATAAGTTCAAAAGATCAGAAATGGACATCTATATGGCTTAAGAAGCATCAGAAGGAGTCTATGAGTATGTATAGAAGGCCCAAGATTGAGGACTCTTTGACCAGAAACATGTTCATGAGGTCAAAAGTGGAAATTTTTAGAGCTGATTTATCATCAAAAGGAGTCTATAACTTTCTATAGTTTGAAAAAATGTTAGGACACTTTGACCACAAATAAGTTCAAAATGTCAGATATGGACATCTTATGGCTTATGAAGCATCAGAAGGAGTCTATGAGTATGTATAGAAAGCCCAAGATTGAGGACTCTTTGGCCAGAATTATGATCATGAGGTCAAAAGGGGACCTCTGTATAGCTGATTTATCATCAAAAGGAGTCTATAACTTTATATAGTTTGAATATTTTTAGGACATTTTGATCACAAATAAGTTCAAAAGGTCAGATATCGACATCTATATGGCTTATGAAGCATCAGAAGGAGTCTATGAGTATAGAAAGCATAAGATTGAGGACTCTTAGGCCAGAAATATGTTCTGGAGGTCAAAAGGGAACCTCTGTATAGCTGATTTATCATCAAAAGGAGTCTATAACTTTATTTGGTTTGAAAAATTTTTAGGACACTTTGACCACAAATGAGTTCAAAAGGTCAGATATGGACATCTATATGGCTTATGAAGCATCAGAAGGAGTCTATGAGTATGTATAGAAAGCCCAAGATCGAGGACTCTTTGGCCAGAAATATGTTCTGGAGGTCAAAAGGGGACCTCTGTATAGCTGATTTATCATCAAAAGGAGTCTATAACTTTCTATAGTTTGAAAAAATGTTAGGACACTTTGACCACATATAAGTTCAAAAGGTCAGATATGGACATCTATATGGTTTATGAAGCATCAGAAGGAGTCTATGAGTATGTATAGAAAGCCCAAGATTAAGGACTCTTTGGCCAGAAATATGTTCAGGAGGTCAAAAGGGGACCTCTGTATAGCTGACATAATCAAAAGGAGTCTATAACTGTATATAGTTAGAATTTTTTTTAGGACACTTTGACCACAAATAAGTTCAAAAGGTCAGATATGGACATCTATATGGCTTATGAAGCATCAGAAGGAATCTATGAGTATGTATAGAAAGCCCAAGATTGAGGACTCTTTGGCCAGAAACATGTTCAGGAGGTCAAAAGGGGACCTTTTTATAGCTGATTTATCATCAAAAGGAGTCTATAACTTTATTTGGTTTAAAAAATTTTTAGGACACTTTGACCACAAATAAGTTCAAAAGGTCAGATATGGACATCTATATGGTTTATGAAGCATCAGAAGGAGTCTATGAGTATGTATAGAAAGCCCAAGATCAAGGACTCTTTGGCCAGAAATATGTTCAGGAGGTCAAAAGGGGACCTCTGTATAGCTGACTTATCATCAAAAGGAGTCTATAACTTTATATAGTTTGAATTTTTTTAGGACACTTTGACCACAAATAAGTTCAAAAGGTCAGATATGGAAATCTATATGGCTTATGAAGCATCAGAAGGAGTCAATGAGTATAGAAAGCCCAAGATCGAGGACTCTTTGGCCAGAATTATGTTCATGAGGTCAAAAGGGGCCCTCTGTATAGCTGATATATCATCAAAAGGAGTCTATAACTTTATTTGGTTTGAAAAAATTTTAGGACACTTTAACCACAAATGAGTTCAAAAGGTCAGATATGGACATCTATATGGCTCATGAAGCCTCAGAAGGAGTTGGACTATGAGTATTTATAGAAAGCCCAAGATTGAGGACTCTTTTGCCAAAAATATGTTCAATCAGTCAAATATGGACTACTGTCTGGCTTATATAACATCACAAGAAGTCAGTCTTGTATGTTTAGTAAGTTAATGTTCAAGGACTCTTTATCCAGAAATATGTTCAGTAGGTCAAAAAAGGTTCTGTATGGCTGATGTAACATCAGAAAGATTCTACGAGAATGTATAGAAAGTTTAAGATCGATTACTCTTGGGTCAGAAATATATATGTGAAATATGTTTGACCAAACATGGACTACTGTCTTGCTAATACAACATCACAAGAAAGTCAGTAAGAAGTCAGTAAGAACTCTTTGGACAGAAAATATGTTCTGTAGGTCAAAGATGGACCTCTGTAGGCCTGATTTGACACGACATATGTGCATTGGCATTGCACAATAACTAACTTGTTCATTTTTTCTTTTAAGGGAAATTATTGCATTTACCTCTTGCGTTACAATGCATAGAATAAACTACTTCATACCTCATGTGCCATGAAAACATAACATGAGTGTTGCATTGCACAAACGATCTAAGAATTAGCGTTGAATAATAATGTATTATTATTATATCTAACTATATCAGTTAGATATTTTATGCAGTGGAATGTAACTCCAAAAATGGTATCTCTTCAATGCACATCGGAATGAGATAGTTATTGTATGTTTGTGATGCACTCATAGCTTATATGTTATTCGTCAATGCACAAATTTTGATCTTGTGTGAAATGCAATGCAATAGCACATATTGTATTTCCTCAAAGCAAAACGCAATGGAGTTTGGGAATGAGTTACTTCTGGTGTGTAATGCAATGCAAAAAGTGCATAGCCTATATGTTATTCTTCAGTGCACAACGTTAGATCGTTAGTGCAATGCAATGCAACAGCACACATGTTATCTCTTTAATGAACATGGGATTAAGTTAGTTCTGGTGTGCAATGCAATGCAATGCAATGCGAAAAGTGCATAATCCTTCAGTGTTTTTCTTCAGTGCACAACGTTAGATCGTTTGTGCAGTGCAATGCAATGCAATGCAACAACACACGTTATCTCTTTAATGAACATGGGAATGATTTAGTTCTGGTATGCAATGCAATGCAATGCGATAAGTGCATAACCTATATGTTATTCTTCAGTGCACAACGTTACATCGCTAGCGCAATGCAATGCAATGCAACAACAGACGTTATCTCTTTAATGAACATAAGAATGATTTCGTTCTGGTGTGCAATGCAATGCAATGCAAAAAGTGCATAACCTATATGTTATACTTCAGTGCACAACGTTAGATCGTTAGTGCAAATCAATGCAATGCAATGCAACAACACACATATCATCTCTATAATGAACTTGGGAATGATTTTGTTCTGGTGTGCAATGCAATGCGAAAAGAGCATAACCTATATGTTATTCTTCAGTGCACAACATTAGATCGTTTGTGCAATGCAAATGCAATGCAAAGCACCAACAAACGTTATCTCTTTAATGAACATGGGAATGATTTAGTTCTGGTGTGCAATGCAGTGAAATGCAAAAAGTGCATAACCTATATGTTATTCTTCAGTGTACAACGTTAGATCGCTAGCGCACTGCAATGCAATGCAATGCAATGCAGTGCAAAGCATTGCAAATCAATGCAATGCAATGCAATGCAACAACACACGTTATGTCTTTAATCAACATGGGAATGAGGTAGTTCTGGTGTGCAATGCAATGCAGTGCAAAAAGTGCATACCTATATGTTATTCTTCAGTGCACAACGTTAGATCGTTAGTGCAATGCAATGCAATGCAGTGCAAAGCAATGCAAATCAATATAATGCAATACAATGCAATGCAAAAACACACATTATCTCTTTAATGAACATGGGAATGATTTAGTTCTGGTGTGCAATGCAATGCAAAAAGTGCATAACCTATATGTTTTTCTTAGATCGTTTGTGCAATGCAATGCAATGCAATGCAATGCAAGAACACACGTTATGTCTTTAATGAACATGGGAATGATTTAGTTCTGGTGTGCAATGCAATGCTATGCAATGCAAAAAGTGCATAACCTATATGTTATTCCTCAGTGCACAACGTTAGATCGTTAGTGCAATGCAATGCAATGCAATGCAACAACACACGTTATGTCTTTAATCAACATGGGAATGAGGTAGTTCTGGTGTTGCAATGCAATGCAATGCAAAAAGTGCATAACCTATATGTTATTCTTCAGTGCACAACGTTAGATCGTTAGTGCAATGCAATCCAATGCAATGCAACAACACACATATCAGCTCTATAATGAACTTAGGAATGATTTTGTTCTGGAGTGCAATACAATGCGAAAAGAGCATAACCTATATGTTATTCTTCAGTGCACAACGTTAAATCGTTTATGCAATGCAATGCACCAACAAACGTTATCTCTTTAATGAACATGGGAATTATTTTGTTCTGGTGTGCAATGCAAAGAAATGCAAAAAGTGCATAACCTATATGTTATTCTTCAGTGCACAAAGTTAGATCGTTAGTGCAATGCAATGCAATGCAATGCAGTGCAAATCATTTGCAAAACAATGCAATGCAATGCAATGCAATGCACCAACAAACGTTATCTCTTTAATGAAAATGGGAATGATTTAGTTCTGGTGTGCAATGCAATGCAATGCAAAAAGTGCATAACCTATATGTTTTTCTTCAGTGCACAACGTTAGATCGTTTGTGTAATGCAATACAATGCAATGCAACAACACACGTTATCTCTTTAATGAACATGAGAATGATTTAGTTCTGGTGTGCAATGCAATGCAATGCAAAAAGTGCATAACCTATATGTTATTCTTCAGTGCACAACGTTAGATCGTTAGTGCAAATCAATGCAATGCAATGCAACAACACACATATCATCTCTATAATGAACTTGGGAATGATTTTGTTCTGGTGTGCAATGAAATGCGAAAAGAGCATAACCTAAATGTAATTCTTCAGTGCACAACATTAGATCGTTTGTGCAATGCAAATGCAATGCAAAGCACCAACAAACGTTATCTCTTTAATGAACATGGGAATGATTTAGTTCTGGTGTGCAATGCAGTGAAATGCAAAAAGTGCATAACCTATATGTTATTCTTCAGTGCACAACGATAGATCGCTAGCGCACTGCAATGCAATGCAATGCAGTGCAAAGCATTGCAAATCAATGCAATGCAATGCAATGCAACAACACACGTTATGTCTTTAATCAACATGGGAATGATTTAGTTCTGGTGTGCAATGCAATGCAAAAAGTGCATAACCTATATGTTTTTCTTCAGTGCACAACGTTAGATCGTTTGTGCAATGCAATGCAATCCAATGCAACAACACACATTATGTCTTTAATGAACATGGGAATGATTTAGTTCTGGTGTGCAATGCAATGCTATGCAATGCAAAAAGTGCATAACCTATATGTTATTCTTCAGTGCAAAACGTTAGATCGTTAGTGCAATGCAATTCAATGCAATGCAATGCAATGCAACAACACACATATCATCTCTATAATGAACTTGGGAATGATTTTGTTCTGGAGTGCAATACAATGCGATAAGAGCATAACCTATATGTTATTCTTCAGTGCACAATGTTAAATCGTTTATGCAATGCAATGCAATGCACCAACAAACGTTATCTCTTTAATGAACATTGGAATTATTTTGTTCTGGTGTGCAATGCAAAGAAATGCAAAAAGTGCATAACGTATATGTTATTATTCAGTGCACAAAGTTAGATCGTTAGTGCAATGCAATGCAATGCAGTGCAAAGCAATGCAAATCAATGCAATGCAATGCAATGCACCAACAAACGTTATCTCTTTAATGAACATGGGAATGATTTAGTTCTGGTATGCAATGCAATGCAATGCGATAAGTGCATAACCTATATGTTATTCTTCAGTGCACAACGTTAGATCGTTTGTGCAGTGCAATGCAATGCATCAACACACGTTATCTCTTTAATGAACATGGGAATGATTTAGTTCTGGTATGCAATGCAATGCAATGCGAAAAGTGCATAACCTATATGTTATTCTTCAGTGCACAACGTTAGATCGTTAGTGCAATGCAATGCAATGCAGTGCAGTGCAAATCAATGTAATGCGATGCAATGCAATGCAATGCAATGCAATGCAATGCAATGCAATCCAATGCAATGCAATACAATGCAATGCAATGCAATGCAACAACACACGTTATGTCTTTAATGAACATGGGAATGATTTAGTTCTGGTGTACAATGCAATGCAATGCGAAAAGTGCATAACCTATATGTTATTCTTCAGTGCACAACGTTAGATCGTTAGTGCAATGCAATGCAATGCAGTGCAGTGCAAATCAATGTAATGCGATGCAATGTAATGCAATGCAATGCAATGCAATGCAATGCAATGCAATGCAATGCAATGCAATCCAATGCAATGCAATCCAATGCAATGCAATGCAATGCAACAACACACGTTATGTCTTTAATGAACATGGGAATGATTTAGTTCTGGTGTACAATGCAGTGTAATGCAAAAAGTGCATAACCTATATGTTATTCTTCAGTGCACAACGTTAGATCGCTAGCGCAATGCAATGCAATGCAATGCAGTGCAAAGCATTGCAAATCAATGCAATGCAATGCAACAACACACGTTATGTCTTTAATCAACATGGGAATGAGGTAGTTCTGGTGTGCAATGCAATGCAGTGCAAAAAGTGCATGCCTATATGTTATTCTTCAGTGCACAACGTTAGATCGTTAGTGCAATGCAATGCAGTGCAAAGCAGTGTAAAGCAATGCAGTGCAGAGCAACGCAATGCAATGCAATACAATGCTATGCAACAACACACATCTCTTTAATGAACATGGGAATGATTTAGTTCTGGGTGTGCAATGCAATGCAAAAAGTGCATAACCTATTTGTTTTTCTTCAGTGCACAACGTTAAATCGTTTATGCAATGCAATGCAATGCAATGCACCAACAAACGTTATCTCTTTAATGAACATGGGAATGATTTAGTTCTGGTGTGCAATGCAATGCAATGCAAAAAGTGCATAACCTGTATGTTTTTCTTCAGTGCACAACGTTAGATCGTTTGTGCAGTGCAATGCAATGCATCAACACACGTTATCTCTTTAATGAACATGGGAATGATTTAGTTCTGGTATGCAATGCAATACAATGCGAAAAGTGCATAACCTATATGTTATTCTTCAGTGCACAACGTTAGATCGTTAGTGCAATGCAATGCAATGCAGTGCAGTGCAAATCAAAATAATGCAATGCACCAACAAACGTTATCTCTTAAATCAACATGGGAATGATTTAGTTCTGGTGTGCAATGCAATGCAATGCAAAAAGTGCATAACCTGTATGTTTTTCTTCAGTGCACAACGTTAGATCGTTTGTGCAGTGCAATGCAATGCATCAACACACGTTATCTCTTTAATGAACATGGGAATGATTTAGTTCTGGTATGCAATGCAATGCAATGCGAAAAGTGCATAACCTATATGTTATTCTTCAGTGCACAACGTTAGATCGTTAGTGCAATGCAATGCAATGCAGTGCAGTGCAAATCAATGTAATGCGATGCAATGCAATGCAATGCAATGCAATGCAATGCAATGCAACAACACACGTTATCTCTTTAATGAACATGGGAATGATTTAGTTCTGGTATGCAATGCAATGCAATGCGAAAAGTGCATAACCTATATGTTATTCTTCAGTGCACAACGTTAGATCGTTAGTGCAATGCAATGCAATGCAATGCAAAGAAATGCAAAATCAATATAATGCAATACAATGCAATACAAAAACACTCGTTATGTCTTTAATCAACATGGGAATGAGGTAGTTCTGGTGTGCAATGCAATGCGAAAAGTGCATAACATATGTTATTCTTCAGTGCACAAAGTTATATCGTTAGTGCAATGCAATGCAATGCAATGTAATGCAACACACGTTATGTCTTTAATCAACATGGGAATGAGGTAGTTCAGTTGTACAATGCAATGCAAAAAGTGCATAACCTATATGTTTTTCTTCAGTGCACAACGTTAGATCGTTTGTGCAGCGCAATGCAATGCAGTGCAAAGCAATGCAAATCAATGTAATGCTATGCAATGCATTGCAATGCAATGCAATGCAATGCAATGCAATGCAATGCAATGCAATGCAATGCAACAACACACGTTATCTCTTTAATGAACATGGGAATGATTAAGTTCTGGTGTGCAATGCAATGCAATGTGAAAAGTGCATAACCTATATGTTATTCTTCAGTGCACAACGTTAGATCGTTAGTGCAATGCAATGCAATGCAGTGCAAAGCAATGCAAATCAATATAATGCAATACAATGCAATGCAAAAACACTCGTTATGCCTTTAATCAACATGGGGAATGAGATAGTTCTGGTGTGCAATGCAATGCGAAAAGTGCATAACCTATATGTTATTCTTCAGTGCACAACGTTAAATCGTTTATGCAATGCAATGCAATGCAATGCAATGCACAAACAAACGTTATCTCTTTAATGAACATGGGAATTATTTTGTTCTGGTGTGCAATGCAAAGAAATGCAAAAAGTGCATAACCTATATGTTATTCTTCAGTGCACAAAGTTAGATCGTTAGTGCAATGCAATGCAATGCAGTGCAAAGCATTACAAATCAATGCAATGCAATGCACCAACAAACGTTATCTCTTTAATGAACATGGGAATGATTTAGTTTTGGTGTGCAATGCAATGCAATGCAAAAAGTGCATAACCTGTATGTTTTTCTTCAGTGCACAACGTTAGATCGTTTGTGCAGTGCAATGCAATGCAATGCAATGCATCAACACACGTTATCTCTTTAATGAACATGGGAATGATTTAGTTCTGGTATGCAATGCAATGCAATGCGAAAAGTGCATAACCTATATGTTATTCTTCAGTGCACAACGTTATATCGTTAGTGCAATGCAATGCAATGCAAAGCAATGCAAAATCAATATAATGCAATACAATGCAATGCAAAAACACTCGTTATGTCTTTAATCAACATGGGAATGAGGTAGTTCTGGTGTGCAATGCAATGCGAAAAGTGCATAACATATGTTATTCTTCAGTGCACAAAGTTATATCGTTAGTGCAATGCAATGCAATGCAATGTAATGCAACAACACACGTTATGTCTTTAATCAACATGGGAATGAGGTAGTTCAGTTGTACAATGCAATGCAAAAAGTGCATAACCTATATGTTTTTCTTCAGTGCACAACGTTACATCGCTAGCGCAATGCAATGCAATGCAACAACACACATATCATCTCTATAATGAACTTGGGAATGATTTTGTTCTGGTGTGCAATGCAATGCGAAAAGAGCATAACCTATATGTTATTCTTCAGTGCACAACATTAGATCGTTTGTGCAATGCAAATGCAATGCACAGTACCAACAAACGTTATCTCTTTAATGAACATGGGAATGATTTAGTTCTGGTGTGCAATGCAGTGAAATGCAAAAAGTGCATAACCTATATGTTATTCTTCAGTGCACAAAGTTAGATCGTTAGTGCAATGCAATGCAATGCAGTGCAAAGCAATGCAAATCAATATAATGCAATACAATGCAATGCAAAAACACACATTATCTCTTTAATGAACATGGGAATGATTTAGTTCTGGTGTGCAATGCAATGCAAAAAGTGCATAACCTATATGTTTTTCTTAGATCGTTTGTGCAATGCAATGCAATGCAATGCAACAACACACATATCATCTCTATAATGAACTTGGGAATGATTTTGTTCTGGAGTGCAATACAATGCGATAAGAGCATAACCTATATGTTATTCTTCAGTGCACAATGTTAAATCGTTTATGCAATGCAATGCAATGCACCAACAAACGTTATCTCTTTAATGAACATGGGAATTATTTTGTTCTGGTGTGCAATGCAAAGAAATGCAAAAAGTGCATAACGTATATGTTATTCTTCAGTGCACAAAGTTAGATCGTTAGTGCAATGCAATGCAATGCAGTGCAAAGCATTGCAAATCAATGCAATGCAATGCAATGCACCAACAAACGTTATCTCTTTAATGAACATGGGAATGATTTAGTTCTGGTATGCAATGCAATGCAATGCGAAAAGTGCATAACCTATATGTTATTCTTCAGTGCACAACGTTAGATCGTTAGTGCAGTGCAATTGCAATGCAGTGCAAAGCAATGCAAATCAATGTAATGCTATGCATTGCAATGCAATGCAATGCAATGCAATGCAATACAATGCAATGCAATGCAATGCAATGCAATGCAATGCAACAACACACGTTATCTCTTTAATGAACATGGGAATGATTTAGTTCTGGTGTGCAATGCAATGCGAAAAGTGCATAACCTATATGTTATTCTTCAGTGCACAACGTTAGATCGTTTGTGCAATGCAGTGCAATACAAATCAATGCAGTGCAATGCAGTGCAATGCAGTGCAATGCAAATCAATGCAATGCAATACAGTGCAATACAACAACACACGTTGTCTTTAATGAACATGGGAATGATTTAGTTTTGGTGTGCAATGCAATGCAATGCAAAAAGTGCATAACCTATATGTTATTCTTCAGTGCACAACGTTAGATCGTTTGTGCAATGCAAATGCAATGCAATGCAATGCACCAACAAACGTTATCTCTTTAATGAACATGGGAATGATTTAGTTCTAGTGTGCAATGCAATGCAGTGCAAAAAGTGCATACCTATATGTTATTCCTCAGTGCACAACTTTAGATCGTTAGTGCAATGTAATGCAATGCAATGCAAAGCAAAGCAAAGCAATGCAATGCAATGCAATGCAACAACACACATATCATCTCTATAATGAATATGGGAATGATTTAGTTCTGGTGTGCAATGCAATGCAATGCGAATTATGCATAACCTATAAGTTATTCTTCAGTGCACAACGTTAGATCGTTTGTGCAATGCAATTTCAACAACACATATGTTATCTGTTTAATGACCATGGGAAAGAGTGAGTTCTTGTGTGCAATGCAATGCAATGCGAAAAGTGCATAACATATTTTATTCTTCAGTGCACAAAGTTATATCGTTAGTGCAATGCAATGCAATGCAATGTAATGCAACAACACACGTTATGTCTTTAATCAACATGGGAATGAGGTAGTTCAGTTGTACAATGCAATGCAAAAAGTGCATAACCTATATGTTTTTCTTCAGTGCACAACGTTAGATCGTTTGTGCAGCGTAATGCAACAACACACGTTATGTCTTTAATGAACATGGGAATGATTTAGTTCTGGTATGCAATGCAATGCAAAGCGAAAAGTGCATAACCTATATGTTTTTCTTCAGTGCAAAACGTTAGATCGTTTGTGTAATGCAATGCAATGCAGTGCAAAGCAATGCAAATCAATATAATGCAATACAATGCAATGCAAAAACACTCGTTATGCCTTTAATCAACATGGGGAATGAGGTAGTTCTGGTGTGCAATGCAATGCGAAAAGTGCATAACCTATATGTTATTCTTCAGTGCACAACGTTAGATCGTTAGTGCAATGCAATTCAATGCGAAATATGCATAACCTATATGTTATTCTTCAGTGCACAACGTTAGATCTTTTGTGCAATGCAATTGCAATAACACATATGTTATCTCTTTAATGACCATGGGAATGAGTTAGTTCTGGTTCTGGTGTGCAATGCAATGCGAAAAGTGCATAACCTATATGTTATTCTTCAGTGCACAAAGTTAGATCGTTAGTGCAATGCAATGCAATGCAATGCAATGTAATGCAACAACACACGTTATGTCTTTAATCAACATGGGAATGAGGTAGTTCAGTTGTACAATGCAATGCAAAAAGTGCATAACCTATTATGTTATTCTTCAGTGCACAACGTTAGATCGTTAGTGCAATGCAATTCAATGCAATGCAATGCATCAACACACATATCATCTCTATAATGAATATGGGAATGATTTAGTTCTGGTGTGCAATGCAATGCAATGCGAAATATGCATAACCTATAAGTTATTCTTCAGTGCACAACGTTAGATCGTTGGTGCAATGTAATGCAATGCAATGCAATGCATGCAATGCAAAGCAAAGCAAAGCAAAGCAAAGCAATGCAATGCAATGCAATGCAACAACACACATGTTATCTCTTTAATGAACATGGATTCGAGTAAGTGCTGTTGTGCAATGCAATGCAAGTAGTGCACAGACTATATGTTATTCTTCAATGCACAACGTTAGATCGTGTGTGCAATGCAATGCAACAACACACATGTTATCTCTTTAATGAACATGGCATTGAGTTAGTTTTGGTGTGCAATGCAATGCAATGCACGAAGTGCATAACCTATGTTTATTTAATAATGCTCAACGTTAGATCGTTTGTGCAAAGCACATAATGTTATAACAATCAGCTATACATAGGTACGCTTTTGACCTACTGAACATATTTCTGGCCAAAGAGTCCTTAAAGATGTTATATCATCCTGACAAAGGTCCAAATTTGACATACTGAATTTTTATCTGGCCAAGGAGTACTCGAAATTTGACCTTTCCATTTATACTGGTTGACTCTTTCTGATGTTACGTCAGACATACAGAATTCCATATTTGACCCAAGGAACATATTTCTTGACAAAGAATCCTCGATATTGGGCTTTCTATACATACTCATAGTCCAACTCCTTCTGATGCTTCATAAGCCATATAGATGTCCATATCTGATCTTTTGAACTTATTTGTGGTCAAAGTGTCCTAAAAAATGTTCAAACCAAATAAAGTTATAGACTCCTTTTGATGATAAATCAGCTATAAAAAGGTCCCCTTTTGACCTACTGAACATGTTTCTGGCCAAAGAGTCCTCAATCTTGGGCTTTCTATACATACTCATAGATTACTTCTGATGCTTAATAAGCCATATAGATGTCCATATCTGACCTTTTGAACTTATTTGTGGTCAAAGTGTCCTAAAAAAAATTCAAATTATATAAAGTTATAGACTCCTTTTGATGATGTCAGCTATGCAGAGGGCCCCTTTTGACCTCATGAACATAATTTTGGCCAAAGACTCCTCGATCTTGGGCTATCTATACATACTCAAAGATTTCTTCTTATGCTTCATAAGCCATATAGATGTCCATATCTGACCTTTTGAACTTATTTGTGGTCAAAGTGTCCTCAATATTGTTCAAACTATATAAAGTTATAGAGTCCTTTTAAAGATAAATCAGCTATACAGAGGGCCCCTTTTGACCTCCTGAACATATTTCTGGCCAAAGAGTCCTCGATCTTGGGCTTTCTATACATACTCATAGACTCCTTCTGATGCTTCATAAGCCATATAGATGTCCATATCTGACCTTTTGAACTTATTTGTGGTCAAAGTGTCCTAAAAAAAATTCAAACTATAGAAAGTGATAGACTCCTTTTGATGATAAATCAGCTATACAGAGCTCATGAACATAATTTTGGCCAAAGAGTCCTCGATCTTGGGCTTTCTATACATACTCATAGACTCCTTCTGATGCTTCATAAGCCATATAGATGTCCATATCTGACCTTTTGAACTTATTTGTGGTCAAAGTGTCCTCAATATTGTTCAAACTATATAAAGTTATAGAGTCCTTTTAAAGATAAATCAGCTATACAGAGGGCCCCTTTTGACTTCATGAACATAATTCTGGCCAAAGAGTCCTCGATCTTGGGCTTTCTATACATACTCATAGACTCCTTCTGATGCTTCATAAGCCATATAGATGTCCATATCTGACCTTTTGAACTTATTTGTGGTCAAAGTGTCCTAACAAATTTTCAAACCAAATAAAGTTATAGACTCCTTTTGATGATAAATCAAGCTATACAGAGGGCCCCTTTTGACCTCCAGAACATATTTCTGGCCAAAGAGTCCTCGATCTTATGCTTTCTATACATACTCATAGACTCCTTCTGATGCTTCATTAGCCATATAGATGTCCATATCTGACCTTTTGAACTTATTTGTGGTCAAAGTGTCCTCAAAATTTTTCAAACTATATAAAGTTATAGACTCCTTTTGATGATAAATCAGCTATACAGAGGGCCCCTTTTGACCTCCTGAACATATTTCTGGCCAAAGAGTCCTCGATCTTGGGCTTTCTATACATACTCATAGACTCCTTCTGATGCTTCATAAGCCATATAGATGTCCATATCTGACCTTTTGAACTTATTTGTGGTCAAAGTGTACTAAAAAAAATTCAAACTATAGAAAGTGATAGACTCCTTTTGATGATAAATCAGCTATACAGAGCTCATGAACATAATTTTGGCCAAAGAGTCCTCGATCTTGGGCTTTCTATACATACTCATAGACTCCTTCTGATGCTTCATAAGCCATATAGATATCCATATCTGACCTTTTGAACTTATTTGTGGTCAAAGTGTCCTAAAAAAAATTCAAATTATATAAAGTTATAGACTCCTTTTGATGATGTCAGCTATACAGAGGGCCCCTTTTGACCTCCTGAACATATTTCTGGCCAAAGAGTCCTCGATCTGGGGCTTTCTATACATACTCAGAGACTCCTTCTGATGCTTCATAAGCCATATAGATGTCCATATCTTACCTTTTGAACTCATTTGTGGTCAAAGTGTTCTCAAAATTTTTCAAACTATATAAAGTTATAGACTCCTTTTGATGATAAATCAGGTATACAGAGGTCCCCTTTAGACCTCCTGAACATGTTTCTGGCCAAAGAGTCCTCAATATTGGGCTTTCTATACATACTCATAGATTCCTTCTGATGCTTCATAAGCCATATAGATGTCCATGTCTGACCTTTTGAACTTATTTGTGGTCAAAGTGTCCTCAAAATTGTTCAAACTATAGAAAGTTATAGACTCCTTTTGATGATAAATCAGCTATACAGAGGTCCCCTTTTGACCTCCTGAACATATTTCTGGCCAAAGAGTCCTCGATCTTGGGCTTTCTATACATACTCAGAGACTCCTTCTGAGGCTTCATAAGCCATATAGATGCCCATATCTGACCTTTTGAACTTATTTGTGGTCAAAGTGTCCTAACATTTTTTCAAACTATAGAAAGTTATAGACTCCTTTTGATGATAAATCAGCTATACAAAGGGCCCCTTTTGACCTCCAGAACATATTTCTGGCCAAAGAGTCCTCGATCTTATGCTTTCTATAGATACTCATAGACTCCTTCTGATGCTTCATAAGCCATATAGATGTCCATATCTGACCTTTTGAACTTATTTGTGGTCAAAGTGTCCTCAAAATTTTTCAAACTATATAAAGTTATAGACTCCTTTTGATGATAAATCAGCTATACAGAGGTCCCCTTTTGACCTCCTGAACATATTTCTGGCCAAAGAGTCCTCGATCTTGGGCTTTCTATACATACTCATAGACTCCTTCTGATGCTTCATAAGCCATATAGATGTCCATATCTTACCTTTTGAACTTATTTGTGGTCAAAGTGTCCTCAAAATTTTTCAAACTATATAAAGTTATAGACTCCTTTTGATGATAAATCAGCTATACAGAGAGCCCCTTTTGACCTCATGAACATATTTCTGGCCAAAGAGTCCTCGATCTTGGGCTTTCTATACATACTCAGAGACTCCTTCTGAGGCTTCATAAGCCATATAGATGCCCATATCTGACCTTTTGAACTTATTTGTGGTCAAAGTGTCCTAACATTTTTTCAAACTATAGAAAGTTATAGACTCCTTTTGATGATAAATCAGCTATACAAAGGGCCCCTTTTGACCTCCAGAACATATTTCTGGCCAAAGAGTCCTCGATCTTATGCTTTCTATAGATACTCATAGACTCCTTCTGATGCTTCATAAGCCATATAGATGTCCATATCTGACCTTTTGAACTTATTTGTGGTCAAAGTGTCCTCAAAATTTTTCAAACTATATAAAGTTATAGACTCCTTTTGATGATAAATCAGCTATACAGAGGTCCCCTTTTGACCTCCTGAACATATTTCTGGCCAAAGAGTCCTCGATCTTGGGCTTTCTATACATACTCATAGACTCCTTCTGATGCTTCATAAGCCATATAGATGTCCATATCTGACCTTTTGAACTTATTTGTGGTCAAAGTGTCCTAAAAAAAATTCAAACTATAGAAAGTTATAGACTCATTTTGATGATAAATCAGCTATACAGAGAGCCCCTTTTGACCTCATGAACATAATTCTGGCCAAAGAGTCCTCGATCTTGGGCTTTCTATACATACTCAGAGACTCCTTCTGATGCTTCATAAGCCATATAGATGTCCATATCTTACCTTTTGAACTCATTTGTGGTCAAAGTGTTCTCAAAATTTTTCAAACTATATAAAGTTATAGACTCCTTTTGATGATAAATCAGGTATACAGAGGTCCCCTTTAGACCTCCTGAACATGTTTCTGGCCAAAGAGTCCTCAATATTGGGCTTTCTATACATACTCATAGATTCCTTCTGATGCTTCATAAGCCATATAGATGTCCATGTCTGACCTTTTGAACTTATTTGTGGTCAAAGTGTCCTCAAAATTGTTCAAACTATAGAAAGTTATAGACTCCTTTTGATGATAAATCAGCTATACAGAGGGCCCCTTTTGACCTCATGAACATAATTCTGGCCAAAGAGTCCTCGATCTTGGGCTTTCTATACATACTCATAGACTCCTTCTGATGCTTCATAAGCCATATAGATGTCCATATCTGACCTTTTGAACTTATTTGTGGTCAAAGTGTCCTAACAAATTTTCAAACCAAATAAAGTTATAGACTCCTTTTGATGATAAATCAAGCTATACAGAGGGCCCCTTTTGACCTCCAGAACATATTTCTGGCCAAAGAGTCCTCGATCTTGTGCTTTCTATACATACTCATAGACTCCTTCTGATGCTTCATAAGCCATATAGATGTCCATATCTGACCTTTTGAACTTATTTGTGGTCAAAGTGTCCTAAAAAAAATTCAAATTATATAAAGTTATAGACTCCTTTTGATGATGTCAGCTATACAGAGGGCCCCTTTTGACCACCTGAACATATTTCTGGCCAAAGAGTCCTCGATCTTGGGCTTTCTATACATACTCAGAGACTCCTTCTGAGGCTTCATAAGCCATATAGATGCCCATATCTGACCTTTTGAACTTATTTGTGGTCAAAGTGTCCTAACATTTTTTCAAACTATAGAAAGTTATAGACTCCTTTTGATGATAAATCAGCTATACAAAGGGCCCCTTTTGACCTCCAGAACATATTTCTGGCCAAAGAGTCCTCGATCTTATGCTTTCTATAGATACTCATAGACTCCTTCTGATGCTTCATAAGCCATATAGATGTCCATATCTGACCTTTTGAACTTATTTGTGGTCAAAGTGTCCTCAAAATTTTTCAAACTATATAAAGTTATAGACTCCTTTTGATGATAAATCAGCTATACAGAGGGCCCCTTTTGACCTCCTGAACATATTTCTGGCCAAAGAGTCCTCGATCTTGGGCTTTCTATACATACTCATAGACTCCTTCTGATGCTTCATAAACCATATAGATGCCCATATCTGACCTTTTGAACTTATTTGTGGTCAAAGTGTCCTAAAAAAAATTCAAACTATAGAAAGTGATAGACTCCTTTTGATGATAAATCAGCTATACAGAGCTCATGAACATAATTCTGGCCAAAGAGTCCTCGATCTTGGGCTTTCTATACATACTCATAGACTCCTTCTGATGCTTCATAAGCCATATAGATGTCCATATCTGACCTTTTGAACTTATTTGTGGTCAAAGTGTCCTAAAAAAAATTCAAATTATATAAAGTTATAGACTCCTTTTGATGATGTCAGCTATACAGAGGGCCCCTTTTGACCTCCTGAACATATTTCTGGCCAAAGAGTCCTCGATCTTGGGCTTTCTATACATACTCAGAGACTCCTTCTGATGCTTCATAAGCCATATAGATGTCCATATCTTACCTTTTGAACTCATTTGTGGTCAAAGTGTTCTCAAAATTTTTCAAACTATATAAAGTTATAGACTCCTTTTGATGATAAATCAGGTATACAGAGGTCCCCTTTAGACCTCCTGAACATGTTTCTGGCCAAAGAGTCCTCAATATTGGGCTTTCTATACATGCTCAGAGACTCCTTCTGAGGCTTCATAAGCCATATAGATGCCCATATCTGACCTTTTGAACTTATTTGTGGTCAAAGTGTCCTAACATTTTTTAAAAATATAGAAAGTTATAGACTCCTTTTGATGATAAATCAGCTATACAAAGGGCCCCTTTTGACCTCCAGAACATATTTCTGGCCAAAGAGTCCTCGATCTTATGCTTTCTATAGATACTCATAGACTCCTTCTGATGCTTCATAAGCCATATAGATGTCCATATCTGACCTTTTGAACTTATTTGTGGTCAAAGTGTCCTCAAAAATTTTCAAACTATATAAAGTTATAGACTCCTTTTGATGATAAATCAGCTATACAGAGGTCCCCTTTTGACCTCCTGAACATATTTCTGGCCAAAGAGTCCTCGATCTTGGGCTTTCTATACATACTCATAGACTCCTTCTGATGCTTCATAAGCCATATAGATGTCCATATCTTACCTTTTGAACTTATTTGTGGTCAAAGTGTCCTCAAAATTTTTCAAACTATATAAAGTTATAGACTCCTTTTGATGATAAATCAGCTATACAGAGAGCCCCTTTTGACCTCATGAACATATTTCTGGCCAAAGAGTCCTCGATCTTGGGCTTTCTATACATACTCAGAGACTCCTTCTGAGGCTTCATAAGCCATATAGATGCCCATATCTGACCTTTTGAACTTATTTGTGGTCAAAGTGTCCTAACATTTTTTCAAACTATAGAAAGTTATAGACTCCTTTTGATGATAAATCAGCTATACAAAGGGCCCCTTTTGACCTCCAGAACATATTTCTGGCCAAAGAGTCCTCGATCTTATGCTTTCTATAGATACTCATAGACTCCTTCTGATGCTTCATAAGCCATATAGATGTCCATATCTGACCTTTTGAACTTATTTGTGGTCAAAGTGTCCTCAAAATTTTTCAAACTATATAAAGTTATAGACTCCTTTTGATGATAAATCAGCTATACAGAGGTCCCCTTTTGACCTCCTGAACATATTTCTGGCCAAAGAGTCCTCGATCTTGGGCTTTCTATACATACTCATAGACTCCTTCTGAGGCTTCATAAGCCATATAGATGCCCATATCTGACCTTTTGAACTTATTTGTGGTCAAAGTGTCCTAACATTTTTTAAAAATATAGAAAGTTATAGACTCCTTTTGATGATAAATCAGCTATACAAAGGGCCCCTTTTGACCTCCAGAACATATTTCTGGCCAAAGAGTCCTCGATCTTATGCTTTCTATAGATACTCATAGACTCCTTCTGATGCTTCATAAGCCATATAGATGTCCATATCTGACCTTTTGAACTTATTTGTGGTCAAAGTGTCCTAACATTTTTTCAAACTATAGAAAGTTATAGACTCCTTTTGATGATAAATCAGCTATACAAAGGGCCCCTTTTGACCTCCAGAACATATTTCTGGCCAAAGAGTCCTCGATCTTATGCTTTCTATACATACTCATAGACTCCTTCTGATGCTTCATAAGCCATATAGATGTCCATATCTGACCTTTTGAACTTATTTGTGGTCAAAGTGTCCTAAAAAAAATTCAAACTATATAAAGTTATAGACTCCTTTTGATGATAAATCAGCTATACAGAGGGCCCCTTTTGACCTCCAGAACATATTTCTGGCCAAAGAGTCCTCGATCTTATGCTTTCTATAGATACTCATAGACTCCTTCTGATGCTTCATAAGCCATATAGATGTCCATATCTGACCTTTTGAACTTATTTGTGGTCAAAGTGTCCTCAAAATTTTTCAAACTATATAAAGTTATAGACTCCTTTTGATGATAAATCAGCTATACAGAGGTCCCCTTTTGACCTCCTGAACATATTTCTGGCCAAAGAGTCCTCGATCTTGGGCTTTCTATACATACTCATAGACTCCTGCTGATGCTTCATAAGCCATATAGATGTCCATATCTGACCTTTTGAACTTATTTGTGGTCAAAGTGTCCTAACAAATTTTCAAACCAAATAAACTTATAGACTCCTTTTGATGATAAATCAAGCTATACAGAGGGCCCCTTTTGACCTCCAGAACATATTTCTGGCCAAAGAGTCCTCGATCTTATGCTTTCTATACATACTCATAGACTCCTTCTGATGCTTCATAAGCCATATAGATGTCCATATCTGACCTTTTGAACTTATTTGTGGTCAAAGTGTCCTCAAAATTTTTCAAACTATATAAAGTTATAGACTCCTTTTGATGATAAATCAGCTATACAGAGGGCCCCTTTTGACCTCCTGAACATATTTCTGGCCAAAGAGTCCTTGATCTTGGGCTTTCTATACATACTCATAGACTCCTTCTGATGCTTCATAAGCCATATAGATGTCCATATCTGACCTTTTGAACTTATTTGTGGTCAAAGTGTCCTCAAAATGTTTCAAACTATATAAAGTTATAGACTCCTTTTGATGATAAATCAGCTATACAGAGGGCCCCTTTTGACCTCCTGAACATATTTCTGGCCAAAGAGTCCTTGATCTTGGGCTTTCTATACATACTCATAGACTCCTTCTGATGCTTCATAAGCCATATAGATGTCCATATCTGACCTTTTGAACTTATTTGTGGTCAAAGTGTCCTAAAAAAAATTCAAACTATATAAAGTTATAGACTCCTTTTGATGATAAGTCAGCTATACAGAGGTTCCCTTTTGACCTCCTGAACATATTTCTGGCCAAAGAGTCCTCGATCTTGGGCTTTCTATACATACTCATAGACTCCTTCTGATGCTTCATAAGCCATATAGATGTCCATATCTGACCTTTTGAACTTATTTGTGGTCAAAGTGTCCTAAAATTTTTCAAACTATATAAAGTTATAGACTCCTTTTGATGATAAGTCAGCTATACAGAGGTTCCCTTTTGACTTCCTGAAGATATTTCTGGCCAAAGAGTCCTCGATCTTGCATTTTCTATACATACTCATAGACTCCTTCTGATGCTTCATAAGCCATATAGATGTCCATATCTGATCTTTTGAACTTATTTGTGGTCAAAGTGTCCTCAAAATTTTTAAAACTATAGACAGTTATAGACTCCTTTTGATGATAAATCAGCTATACAGAGGTCCCCTTTTGACCTCCTGAACAGATTTCTGGCCAAAGAGTCCTCGATCTTGGGCTTTCTATACATACTCATAGACTCCTTATGATGATTCATAAGCCATATAGATGTCCATATCTAACCTTTTGAACTCATTTGTGGTCAAAGTGTCCTAAACATTTTTCAAACCAAATAAAGTTTTTGACTCCTTTTGATGATAAATCAGCTATACAGAGGTCCCCTTTTGACCTCCTGAACATGTTTCTGGCCAAAGAGTCCTCAATCTTGGGCTATCTATACATACTCATAGACTCCTTCTGATGCTTCATAAGCCATATAGATGTCCATATCTGACCTTTTGAACTTATTTGTGGTCAAAGTGTCCTAAAAAAATTCAAACTATATAAAGTTATAGAGTCCTTTTGATGATAAATCAGCTATACAGAGGTCCCCTTTTGACCTCCTGAACAGATTTCTGGCCAAAGAGTCCTCGATCTTGGGCTTTCTATACATACTCATAGACTCCTTATGATGATTCATAAGCCATATAGATGTCCATATCTAACCTTTTGAACTCATTTGTGGTCAAAGTGTCCTAAAAAATTTTCAAACCAAATAAAGTTTTAGACTCCTTTTGATGATAAATCAGCTATACAGAGGTCCCCTTTTGACCTACTGAACATGTTTCTGGACAAAGAGTCCTCAATCTTGGGCTTTCTATACATACTCATAGATTCCTTCTGATGCTTCATAAGCCATATAGATGTCCATATCTGACATTTTGAACTTATTTGTGGTCAAAGTGTCCTAAAAAAAATTCAAACTATATAAAGTTATAGACTCCTTTTGATGATAAGTCATCTATACAGAGGTCCCCTTTTGACCTCCTGAACATATTTCTGGCCAAAGAGTCCTCAATCTTGGGCTTTCTATACATACTCATAGATTCCTTCTGATGCTTCATAAGCCATATAGATGTCCATATCTGACCTTCTGAACTTATATGTGGTCAAAGTGTCCTCAAAATTTTTCAAACTACAGAAAGTTATAGACTCGTTTTGATGATAAATCAGCTATACAGAGGGCCCCTTTTGACCTCATGAACATAATTCTGGCCAAAGAGTCCTCGATCTTGGGTTTTCTATACATACTCATAGACTCCTTCTGATGCTTCATGAGCCATATAGATGTCCATATCTGACCTTTTGAACTGATTTGTGGTCAAAGTGTCCTAAAAAAAATTCAAACTATATAAAGTTATAGACTCCTTTTGATGATGTCAGCTATACAGAGGTCCCCTTTTGACCTCCTGAACATGTTTCTGGCCAAAGAGTCCTCAATATTGGGCTATCTATACATACTCATAGACTCCTTCTGATGCTTCATAAGCCATATAGATGTCCATATCTGACCTTTTGAACTTATTTGTGGTCAAAGTGTCCTAACAAATTTTCAAACCAAATAAACTTATAGACTCCTTTTGATGATAAATCAAGCTATACAGAGGGCCCCTTTTGACCTCCAGAACATATTTCTGGCCAAAGAGTCCTCGATCTTATGCTTTCTATACATACTCATAGACTCCTTCTGATGCTTCATAAGCCATATAGATGTCCATATCTGACCTTTTGAACTTATTTGTGGTCAAAGTGTCCTCAAAATTTTTCAAACTATATAAAGTTATAGACTCCTTTTGATGATAAATCAGCTATACAGAGGTCCCCTTTTGACCTCCTGAACATATTTCTGGCCAAAGAGTCCTCGATCTTGGGCTTTCTATACATACTCATAGTCCAACTCCTTCTGATGCTTCATAAGCCATATAGATGTCCATATCTGACCTTTTGAACTTATTTCTGGTCAAAGTGTCCTCAAAAAGTTTCAAACTATATAAAGTTATAGACTCCTGATAATAAATCAGCTATACAAAAGTCACCTTTTGACCTTCTGAACATATTTCTGGCCAAAGAGTTCTTGAACATTATCTTGATTATCTACAGATTGACTTCTTGTGATGTTATATTAACCAGCCAGTAGTCTATTTTTGACCTACTGAACATATTTCTGGCCAGAGACCATGAACATCAACTCACTATACATATAGACTGACTTCTCGTAATGTAAAATCAGGAAGACAGTAGTCCATATTTGACTGATTGAAAAAAAATTTGACCAAAGAGTTCTCAAAAGGATTTTGTCTATCATAAATGTATAGACTCCTTCTGATGTTAAATCAGCCATACAGAAGTCCATATTTGACCTTCTGAACATATTTCTGGCCAGAGACCTTGAACATTTACCTTACTATTTATATTTCTCCTACCATAAAGACTTCTCGTGATGTTATGTCAGCCAGACTGTAGCCATATTTGACTGATTTAACATGTTTTTGGCCAAAGAATCCTCAAAATGTTTTTTACTCTTAGAAACTCATAGACTCCTTCTGATGTTAAATCAGCCATACAGAAGTCCATATTTGACCCAAGGAATATATTTATGGCCATAGAGTTCTCGATCTTGACCTTTCTATACATACTCATAGACTCCTTCTAATGTTACATAAGCGATATAGATATCCATATCTGACCTTTTGAACTTATTTCTGGTCATCAAAAGTTTTTAAACTATATAAAGTTATAGACTCTTTCTGATGATAAATCAGCTATTCAGAGGTCCCCTTTTGACCTACTGAACATATTTCTGGCCAAAGAGTCCTAAAAGATTAACACTATACATTCAGACTGATATCTTCGGATGTTATATCATCCTGACAAAAGTCCATATTTGACCTACCGAATTTTTTTCTGGCCAAGGAGTGAGTACTCGAAACTTTACCTTTCCATATATACTTGTTGACTTTTTCTGATGTTACGTCAGACATACAGAATTCCATATTTGACCCAAGGAACATATTTCTTGCCCAAGAGTCCTCGATCTTGGGCTTTCTATACATACTCATAGACTCCTTCTGATGCTCCATAAGCCATATAGATGTCCATATCTGACCTTTTGAACTTATTTCTGGTCAAAGTGTCCTCAAAATTTTTCAAACTATATAAAGTTATAGTCTCCTTCTGATAATAAATCAGCTATACAAAGGTCACCTTTTGACCTTCTGAACATATTTCTGGCCAAAGAGTTCTTGAACATTATCTTGCTATACTACAGATTGACTTCTTGTGATGTTATATTAACCAGCCAGTAGTCTATTTTTGACCTACTGAAAATATTTCTGGCCAGAGTCTGTGAACATTAACTCACTATACAATACAGACTGACTTCTTGCAATGCCAAACCAGGCAGGCAGTAGTCCATATTTGACCGATTGAAAAAAAATTTGACCAAAGACTTCTCAAAAGGATTTTGTCTATCATAATCTATAGACTCCTTCTGATGTCAAATCAGTCATACAGAAGTCGATATTTGACCTACCGAAAATATTACTGGCCAAAGAGTCCTTAAAGATTAACACTATACATTCAGATTGATATCTTCGGATGTTATATCATCATGACAAAAGTCCATATTTGACATACTGACATTTTTTTCTGGTCAAAGAGTCTAAACTTGACCATTCTATATATACTCATTGACTCTTTCTGATTCTTCATTAGCTATATAGATGTCCATATCTGGCGAATTGAAAATATTTTTGGCAAAAAGGTCCTCACAAGTTAACTTACTAAATACTCATAGACTTCTTCTGATGATACATCACTTTAACAGGTATGTGACCCTCTGAATATATTTTTGGCCAAAGAATCATTGAACTCTCTATCTCTCTCTATACATATTGACTTAAGAGTCAAAATTTGACCTCTTTTGGTCTGATTTATCATCAGATGGAGTCTATAATTTTACATAGTTTAAAAACTTTTGAGGAGCCTTTGACCAGAAATAATAATAGGTCATAAATATGGACATAAATATGGCTTATGAAGAATCAGAAGGAGACTATGAGTATGTATAGAAAGTTCAAGATTGGCCACAAATATGTCCCTTGGGTAAATTATGGACTTCTTTATGGCTGATGTAACATCAGATGGAGTAAACAAGTATGTATAGAAAGAAACAGCATAAGGAGTCAATGAGCATGTATAGAATGTTCAAGATCGAGGACTCTTTTACTAGAAATATGTTCAGTAGGTCAGTTATGAACAATTGTCTGGCTGATGAAACATCAGAAGGAGTCAATGAGCTTGTAAAGAAAGTTCAAAATCGAGGACTCTTTTACCAGAAATATTTTCAGTAGGTAAATTATGGAGTACTCTCTGGCTGATGAAGCACTAAAAGGAGTCAATGAGCATGTATAGAAAGTTCAAGTACATAGACTCGTTGGCCAGAAAAAAAAAAAAGTCATTATGGACAGTTGTCTGGCCGATGTACTATCTGAAGGAGTCTATAAGTGTGAATAGAAAGTTCAAGATCAAGGACTCTTCAGTCAGAAATATGTTCAACATGTTAAATCTGAACTACTTTATGGCTAAAGAAACAAAATAAGGCGTCACTGAGAATGTATAGAAAGTTCAAAGTCGAGGACTCTTTTACCAGAAATATTTTCAGTAGGTCCATTATTGACTACTGTCTGGCTGATGAAACACTAAAAGGAGTCAATTAGCATGTACAAAATTTTCAAGTCAGAAATATGTTCAACATGTCAAATCTGGACTTCTGTATGGCTAAAGAAACAAAATAAGGCATCACTGAGAATGTATAGAAAGTTCAAGATCGAGAACTCTTTTTACTTCAATAGTCAATATCTACAATTGTCTGGCCGATGTACTATCTGAAAGAGTCTATAAGTATGAATAGAAAGTTCAAGATCGAGGACTCTTCGGTCAGAAATATGTTCATTATGTCAAATCAGAACTACTGCATGGCTGATGAAACACCAGAAAGAGTCTATGAGTATGTTTAAAAGGTTCAAGATCGAGGACTCTTTTGCCAGAAATATGTTTAGTGGGTCAAATATGGACTGCTGTCTGGCTGATGAATCAGAAGTCAATGAAGATTGAGGAAGAAGATTATGAATAGAAAGTTCAAGTTCAAAGACGGTCAATTATCTATATGGAGTCACTGAGAATCTATAGAAAGTTCAAGACAGAGGACTCTTTTACTATAAATATGTTCAGAGGGTCAATTATGGACTATTGTCTGCTTGTGAAACATCAGAAGGAGTCAATGAGCCTATATAGAAAGTTCAAGTTCAAGACTCTTCGGGCAGCAATATGTTCAGTAGGTCAATTATGGACTAATGTCTGGCTGATGAAACACTAAAAGGAGTCAATTAGCATGTACAGTTAATGGACTTGTTGGCCAGAAATATGTTTAATAATTAATATGGACAATTGTCTGTCCGATGTACTTTCTGAAAGAGTCTATAATTATGAATAGAAAGCTCAAGATCAAAGACTCTTTGGTCAGAAATATGTTCAACATGTCAAATCTGGACTTCTGTATGGCTGAAGAAACATCAGAAGTAAATGATTATGTATAGAAAGTTCAAGTTCATAGACTCTTCGGACAGAAAAATGTTCAGTAGGTAAATTGTGGACAATTATCTGGCTGATGAAACATCAGAAGGAGTATGTATAGAAAGAATAAGATCAAGGTCTGTTTGGCCAGAAATATGTTCAATTGATCAAATTTTGAAATACCATATTACTGTTGTAAAATCAGGAGTCATTGAGCATGTATTGAAAAATGTTCATAGACTCATTGGTCAGAAATAGGTTTAATAGGTCATATTGATACAATACAATAATGTTTTGCTATTGTAACATCAGAAGGAGTCAATGTATAGAGAAATCAAGATTATAAACCCATCGCTCAGAAATGAGTTTAGTAGTCAATTATGGATCATTTTTTGGCTGAAATACTATCTGAAAGCATCTATGAGTATGTATAGAAAGATAAAGGACTCTTCCAGCCAGAAATATGTTCAATTGTCAAATATGGATAATAGCCTGGGTGATGAAAAATCAGAAGGAGATAGTAATTATGTATAGATAATTAAAGTTCTAGGTCTCTTTGGCCAGATATATGTTCAATGGGTCAAATTTGTACTAACAATATGGTTGATTTAACATCAAAAGTAGTCGATGAGAATGCATATAAACATACCTTTTGACGACTCTTTTGGCCAGAAATATGTTCTCTTGGTCAAATATGGACTACTGTATGGTGGATGTAAAATCAAAAATAGTCTAGGAGAAGGAACAGTAAGTTAAACTTTGATGATTCTTTTGCCAGAAATATGTTCAGTAGGTCAATAATTAACTTCTGTCTCAATGATGAAACATCAGAATAAGCATGATTATGTATAGAACGATCAAGATCGAGGACACTTTGGTTATAGAAATGTTCAATAGGTCAAATTTGAACTATACTGTATGGCTGATGAAACATCAGAAGGATTGTAAGAGCAATTAGTCTAGAAATTTAAAGTTCAAGGTCTCATGTCTAGAAATATGTTCAAAATATAAACTTTGAACTACTGTTCAAATACATTGGATAGCAGATCAGATAGAAGATACATAAATTAACAAGTCTACAAGTATGTTTAGAAAGTTCAAGATCGAGGACTCTATGGTCAGAAATATATTTAATAGGTCAAGTATGGACATCTTTCAGGCTGATGAAACATCGGAAGCTGTCAATGAGCATGTACAGAAAGGTCAAGATCAGGGACTCTTTGACCAGAAATATGTTAGTAGGTTAAATATGGACTTTTGTATGGCTAATGTATTATTAAGAGAAGTCAATAAGCAGAGAAAGTTAATGTTCAAAGACTCTTTGGCCAAAAATGTGTTCAGTAGTTCAAATAGGAACCTCTGTATGGCTGAATTAACATAATAAGAAACCCTTTGAGGACCATTTGACCAGAAATAAGTTCAATAGGTCAAATATGGAATTCTATATGTGGCTTATGAACCATCAGAAGGAGTCTAGGAGTGAGAATGCAAAGTTCAAGATTGAGGACTCTTTTTTTATCAGGAGTCTATAACTTTATATAGTTTGTAAAATTTTGAGGACACTTTGACCAGAAATAAGTTCAAAAGGTCAGATATGGACATCTATATGGCTTATGAAGCATCAGAAGGAGTCTATGAGTATGTATAGAAAGCCCAAGATCGAGGACTCTTTGGCCAGAAATATGTTCTGGAGGTCAAAAGGGGACCTCTGTATAGCTGATTTACCATCAAAAGGAGTCTATAACTTTCTATAGTTTGAAAAAATGTTAGGACACTTTGACCACAAATAAGTTCAAAAGGTAAGATATAGACATCTATATGGCTTATGAAGCATCAGAAGAAGTCTATGAGTATGTATAGAAACCCCAAGATCAAGGACTCTTTGGCCAGAAATATGTTCTGGAGGTCAAAAGGGGACCTCTGTATAGCTGATTTATCATCAAAAGGAGTCTATAACTTTATATAGTTTGAATTTTTTTTAGGACATTTTGATCACAAATAAGTTCAAAAGGTCAGATATCGACATCTATATGGCTTATGAAGCATCAGAAGGAGTCTATGAGTATGTATAGAAAGCATAAGATTGAGGACTCTTAGGCCAGAAATATGTTCTGGAGGTCAAAAGGGAACCTCTGTATAGCTGATTTATCATCAAAAGGAGTCTATAACTTTCTATAGTTTGAAAAAATGTTAGGACACTTTGACCACATATAAGTTCAAAAGGTCGGATATGGACATCTATATGGTTTATGAAGCATCAGAAGGAGTCTATGAGTATGTATAGAAAGCCCAAGATTAAGGACTCTTTGGCCAGAAATATGTTCAGGAGGTCAAAAGGGGACCTCTGTATAGCTGACATAATCAAAAGGAGTCTATAACTGTATATAATTTGAATTTTTTTTAGGACACTTTGACCACAAATAAGTTCAAAAGGTCAGATATGGACATCTATATGGCTTATGAAGCATCAGAAGGAATCTATGAGTATGTATAGAAAGCCCAAGATTGAGGACTCTTTGGCCAGAAACATGTTCAGGAGGTCAAAAGGGGACCTTTTTATAGCTGACTTATCATCAAAAGGAGTCTATAACTTTATATAGTTTGAATTTTTTTAGGACACTTTGACCACAAATAAGTTCAAAAGGTCAGATATGGAAATCTATATGGCTTATGAAGCATCAGAAGGAGTCAATGAGTATAGAAAGCCCAAGATCGAGGACTCTTTGGCCAGAATTATGTTCATGAGGTCAAAAGGTCAGATATGGACATCAATATGGCTCATGAAGCCTCAGAAGGAGTTGGACTATGAGTATTTATAGAAAGCCCAAGATTGAGGACTCTTTTGCCAAAAATATATTCAATCAGTCAAATATGGACTACTGTCTGGCTTATATAACATCACAAGAAGTCAGTCTTGTATGTTTAGTAAGTTAATGTTCAAGGACTCTTTATCCAGAAATATGTTCAGTAGGTCAAAAATGGACTTCTGTATGGCTGATGTAACATCAGAAAGATTCTACGAGAATGTATAGAAAGTTTAAGATCGATTCCTCTTGGGTCAGAAATATATATGTGAAATATGTTTGACCAAACATGGACTACTGTCTTGCTAATACAACATCACAAGAAAGTCAGTAAGAAGTCAGTAAGAACTCTTTGGACAGAAAATATGTTCTGTAGGTCAAAGATGGACCTCTGTAGGCCTGATTTGACACGACATATGTGCATTGGCATTGCACAATAACTAACTTATTCATTTTTTCTTTTAAGGGAAATTATTGCATTTACCTCTTGCGTTACAATGCATAGAATAAACTACTTCATACCTCATGTGCAATGAAAACATAACATGAGTGTTGCATTGCACAAACGATCTAAGAATTAGCGTTGAATAATAATGTATTATTATTATATCTAACTATATCAGTTAGATATTTTATGCAGTGGAATGTAACTCCAAAAATGGTATCTCTTCAATGCACATCGGAATGAGATAGTTATTGTATGTTTGTGATGCACTCATAGCTTATATGTTATTCGTCAATGCACAAAGTTTGATCTTGTGTGAAATGCAATGCAATAGCACATATTGTATTTCCTCAAAGCAAAACGCAATGGAGTTTGGGAATGAGTTACTTCTGGTGTGTAATGCAATGCAAAAAGTGCATAGCCTATATGTTATTCTTCAGTGCACAACGTTAGATCGTTAGTGCAATGCAATGCAACAGCACACATGTTATCTCTTTAATGAACATGGGATTAAGTTAGTTCTGGTGTGCAATGCAATGCAATGCGAAAAGTGCATAACCTATATGTTATTCTTCAGTGCACAGCGTTAGATCGTTTGTGCAATGCAATGCAACAACACACATACCATCTCTTTAATGAACATGGGAATGGTTAAGTTCTAGTGTGCAATGCAATGCAATGCAAAAAGTGCATAACCTATATGTTATACTTCAGTGCACAACGTTAGATCGTTAGTGCAAATGCAATGCAAAGCACCAACAAACGTTATCTCTTTAATGAACATGGGAATGATTTAGTTCTGGTGTGCAATGCAATGCAGTGCAAAAAGTGCATGCCTATATGTTATTCTTCAGTGCACAACGTTAGATCGTTTGTGCAAATGCAATGCAAAGCACCAACAAACGTTATCTCTTTAATGAACATGGGAATGATTTAGTTCTGGTGTGCAATGCAGTGAAATGCAAAAAGTGCATAACCTATATGTTATTCTTCAGTGTACAACGTTAGATCGCTAGCGCACTGCAATGCAATGCAATGCAATGCAGTGCAAAGCATTGCAAATCAATGCAATGCAATGCAATGCAATGCAACAACACACGTTATGTCTTTAATCAACATGGGAATGAGGTAGTTCTGGTGTGCAATGCAATGCAGTGCAAAAAGTGCATACCTATATGTTATTCTTCAGTGCACAACGTTAGATCGTTAGTGCAATGCAATGCAATGCAGTGCAAAGCAATGCAAATCAATATAATGCAATACAATGCAATGCAAAAACACACATTATCTCTTTAATGAACATGGGAATGATTTAGTTCTGGTGTGCAATGCAATGCAAAAAGTGCATAACCTATATGTTTTTCTTAGATCGTTTGTGCAATGCAATGCAATGCAATGCAACAACACACGTTATGTCTTTAATCAACATGGGAATGAGGTAGTTCTGGTATGCAATGCAATGCAATGCAAAAAGTGCATAACCTATATGTTATTCTTCAGTGCACAACGTTAGATCGTTAGTGCAATGCAATCCAATGCAATGCAACAACACACATATCATCTCTATAATGAACTTAGGAATGATTATGTTCTGGAGTGCAATACAATGCGAAAAGAGCATAACCTATATGTTATTCTTCAGTGCACAACGTTAAATCGTTTATGCAATGCAATGCACCAACAAACGTTATCTCTTTAATGAACATGGGAATAATTTTGTTCTGGTGTGCAATGCAAAGAAATGCAAAAAGTGCATAACCTATATGTTATTCTTCAGTGCACAAAGTTAGATCGTTAGTGCAATGCAATGCAATGCAATGCAGTGCAAAGCATTGCAAAAACAATGCAATGCAATGCAATGCAATGCACCAACACACGTTATCTCTTTAATGAACATGAGAGTGATTTAGTTCTGGTGTGCAATGCAATGCAATGCAAAAAGTGCATAACCTATATGTTATTCTTCAGTGCACAACGTTAGATCGTTAGTGCAAATCAATGCAATGCAATGCAACAACACACATATCATCTCTATAATGAACTTGGGAATGATTTTGTTCTGGTGTGCAATGGAATGCGAAAAGAGCATAACCTAAATGTAATTCTTCAGTGCACAACATTAGATCGTTTGTGCAATGCAAATGCAATGCAAAGCACCAACAAACGTTATCTCTTTAATGAACATGGGAATGATTTAGTTCTGGTGTGCAATGCAGTGAAATGCAAAAAGTGCATAACCTATATGTTATTCTTCAGTGCACAACGATAGATCGCTAGCGCACTGCAATGCAATGCAATGCAGTGCAAAGCATTGCAAATCAATGCAATGCAATGCAATGCAACAACACACGTTATGTCTTTAATCAACATGGGAATGATTTAGTTCTGGTGTGCAATGCAATGCAAAAAGTGCATAACCTATATGTTTTTCTTCAGTGCACAACGTTAGATCGTTTGTGCAATGCAATGCAATCCAATGCAACAACACACATTATGTCTTTAATGAACATGGGAATGATTTAGTTCTGGTGTGCAATGCAATGCTATGCAATGCAAAAAGTGCATAACCTATATGTTATTCTTCAGTGCAAAACGTTAGATCGTTAGTGCAATGCAATTCAATGCAATGCAATGCAATGCAACAACACACATATCATCTCTATAATGAACTTGGGAATGATTTTGTTCTGGAGTGCAATACAATGCGATAAGAGCATAACCTATATGTTATTCTTCAGTGCACAATGTTAAATCGTTTATGCAATGCAATGCAATGCACCAACAAACGTTATCTCTTTAATGAACATGGGAATTATTTTGTTCTGGGTGTGCAATGCAAAGAAATGCAAAAAGTGCATAACGTATATGTTATTCTTCAGTGCACAAAGTTAGATCGTTAGTGCAATGCAATGCAATGCAGTGCAAAGCAATGCAAATCAATGCAATGCAATGCAATGCACCAACAAACGTTATCTCTTTAATGAACATGGGAATGATTTAGTTCTGGTATGCAATGCAATGCAATGCGAGAAGTGCATAACCTATATGTTATTCTTCAGTGCACAACGTTAGATCGTTTGTGCAGTGCAATGCAATGCATCAACACACGTTATCTCTTTAATGAACATGGGAATGATTTAGTTCTGGTATGCAATGCAATGCAATGCGAAAAGTGCATAACCTATATGTTATTCTTCAGTGCACAACGTTAGATCGTTAGTGCAATGCAATGCAATGCAGTGCAGTGCAAATCAATGTAATGCGATGCAATGCAATGCAATGCAATGCAATGCAATGCAATCCAATGCAATACAATGCAATGCAATGCAATGCAATGCAATGCAACAACACACGTTATGTCTTTAATGAACATGGGAATGATTTAGTTCTGGTGTACAATGCAATGCAATGCAAAAAGTGCATAACCTATATGTTTTTCTTCAGTGCACAACGTTAGATCGTTTGTGTAATGCAATGCAATGCAATGCAACAACAAACGTTATCTCTTTAATGAACATGGGAATGATTTAGTTCTGGTATGCAATGCAATGCAATGCGAAAAGTGCATAACCTATATGTTATTCTTCAGTGCACAACGTTAGATCGTTAGTGCAATGCAATGCAATGCAGTGCAGTGCAAATCAATGTAATGCGATGCAATGCAATGCAATGCAATGCAATGCAATGCAATGCAATGCAATGCAATGCAATCCAATCCAATGCAATGCAATACAATGCAATGCAATGCAATGCAACAACACACGTTATGTCTTTAATGAACATGGGAATGATTTAGTTCTGGTGTACAATGCAATGCAATGCGAAAAGTGCATAACCTATATGTTATTCTTCAGTGCACAACGTTAGATCGTTAGTGCAATGCAATGCAGTGCAGTGCAAATCAATGTAATGCGATGCAATGCAATGCAATGCAATGCAATGCAATGCAATCCAATGCAATGCAATACAATGCAATGCAATGCAATGCAACAACACACGTTATGTCTTTAATGAACATGGGAATGATTTAGTTCTGGTGTACAATGCAGTGAAATGCAAAAAGTGCATAACCTATATGTTATTCTTCAGTGCACAACGTTAGATCGCTAGCGCAATGCAATGCAATGCAATGCAGTGCAAAGCATTGCAAATCAATGCAATGCAATGCAACAACACACGTTATGTCTTTAATCAACATGGGAATGAGGTAGTTCTGGTGTGCAATGCAATGCAGTGCAAAAAGTGCATGCCTATATGTTATTCTTCAGTGCACAACGTTAGATCGTTTGTGCAGTGCAATGCAATGCATCAACACACGTTATCTCTTTAATGAACATGGGAATGATTTAGTTCTGGTATGCAATGCAATGCAATGCGAAAAGTGCATAACCTATATGTTATTCTTCAGTGCACAACGTTAGATCGTTAGTGCAATGCAATGCAATGCAGTGCAGTGCAAATCAATGTAATGCGATGCAATGCAATGCAATGCAATCCAATGCAATACAATGCAATGCAATGCAATGCAATGCGACAACACACGTTATGTCTTTAATGAACATGGGAATGATTTAGTTCTGGTGTACAATGCAATGCAATGCAAAAAGTGCATAACCTATATGTTTTTCTTCAGTGCACAACGTTAGATCGTTAGTGCAATGCAATGCAATGCAGTGCAGTGCAAATCAATGTAATGCGATGCAATGCAATGCAATGCAATGCAATGCAATCCAATGCAATGCAATCCAATCCAATACAATGCAATACAATGCAATGCAATGCAATGCAACAACACACGTTATGTCTTTAATGAACATGGGAATGATTTAGTTCTGGTGTACAATGCAATGCAATGCGAAAAGTGCATAACCTATATGTTATTCTTCAGTGCACAACGTTAGATCGTTAGTGCAATGCAATGCAGTGCAGTGCAAATCAATGTAATGCGATGCAATGCAATGCAATGCAATGCAATGCAATGCAATGCAATGCAATGCAATGCAATACAATGCAATGCAATACAATGCAATGCAATGCAATGCAACAACACACGTTATGTCTTTAATGAACATGGGAATGATTTAGTTCTGGTGTACAATGCAGTGAAATGCAAAAAGTGCATAACCTATATGTTATTCTTCAGAGCACAACGTTAGATCGTTAGTGCAAATCAATGCAATGCAATGCAACAACACACATATCATCTCTATAATGAACTTGGGAATGATTTTGTTCTGGTGTGCAATGGAATGCGAAAAGAGCATAACCTAAATGTAATTCTTCAGTGCACAACATTAGATCGTTTGTGCAATGCAAATGCAATGCAAAGCACCAACAAACGTTATCTCTTTAATGAACATGGGAATGATTTAGTTCTGGTGTGCAATGCAGTGAAATGCAAAAAGTGCATAACCTATATGTTATTCTTCAGTGCACAACGATAGATCGCTAGCGCACTGCAATGCAATGCAATGCAGTGCAAAGCATTGCAAATCAATGCAATGCAATGCAATGCAACAACACACGTTATGTCTTTAATCAACATGGGAATGATTTAGTTCTGGTGTGCAATGCAATGCAAAAAGTGCATAACCTATATGTTTTTCTTCAGTGCACAACGTTAGATCGTTTGTGCAATGCAATGCAATCCAATGCAACAACACACATTATGTCTTTAATGAACATGGGAATGATTTAGTTCTGGTGTGCAATGCAATGCTATGCAATGCAAAAAGTGCATAACCTATATGTTATTCTTCAGTGCAAAACGTTAGATCGTTAGTGCAATGCAATGCAATGCAGTGCAAAGCAATGCAAATCAATATAATGCAATACAATGCAATGCAAAAACACACATTATCTCTTTAATGAACATGGGAATGATTTAGTTCTGGTGTGCAATGCAATGCAAAAAGTGCATAACCTATATGTTTTTCTTAGATCGTTTGTGCAATGCAATGCAATGCAATGCAACAACACACGTTATGTCTTTAATGAACATGGGAATGATTTAGTTCTGGTGTGCAATGCAATGCTATGCAATGCAAAAAGTGCATAACCTATATGTTATTCCTCAGTGCACAACGTTAGATCGTTAGTGCAATGCAATGCAATGCAATGCAACAACACACGTTATGTCTTTAATCAACATGGGAATGAGGTAGTTCTGGTATGCAATGCAATGCAATGCAAAAAGTGCATAACCTATATGTTATTCTTCAGTGCACAACGTTAGATCGTTAGTGCAATGCAATCCAATGCAATGCAACAACACACATATCATCTCTATAATGAACTTAGGAATGATTATGTTCTGGAGTGCAATACAATGCGAAAAGAGCATAACCTATATGTTATTCTTCAGTGCACAACGTTAAATCGTTTATGCAATGCAATGCACCAACAAACGTTATCTCTTTAATGAACATGGGAATAATTTTGTTCTGGTGTGCAATGCAAAGAAATGCAAAAAGTGCATAACCTATATGTTATTCTTCAGTGCACAAAGTTAGATCGTTAGTGCAATGCAATGCAATGCAATGCAGTGCAAAGCATTGCAAAAACAATGCAATGCAATGCAATGCAATGCACCAACACACGTTATCTCTTTAATGAACATGAGAGTGATTTAGTTCTGGTGTGCAATGCAATGCAATGCAAAAAGTGCATAACCTATATGTTATTCTTCAGTGCACAACGTTAGATCGTTAGTGCAAATCAATGCAATGCAATGCAACAACACACATATCATCTCTATAATGAACTTGGGAATGATTTTGTTCTGGTGTGCAATGGAATGCGAAAAGAGCATAACCTAAATGTAATTCTTCAGTGCACAACATTAGATCGTTTGTGCAATGCAAATGCAATGCAAAGCACCAACAAACGTTATCTCTTTAATGAACATGGGAATGATTTAGTTCTGGTGTGCAATGCAGTGAAATGCAAAAAGTGCATAACCTATATGTTATTCTTCAGTGCACAACGATAGATCGCTAGCGCACTGCAATGCAATGCAATGCAGTGCAAAGCATTGCAAATCAATGCAATGCAATGCAATGCAACAACACACGTTATGTCTTTAATCAACATGGGAATGATTTAGTTCTGGTGTGCAATGCAATGCAAAAAGTGCATAACCTATATGTTTTTCTTCAGTGCACAACGTTAGATCGTTTGTGCAATGCAATGCAATCCAATGCAACAACACACATTATGTCTTTAATGAACATGGGAATGATTTAGTTCTGGTGTGCAATGCAATGCTATGCAATGCAAAAAGTGCATAACCTATATGTTATTCTTCAGTGCAAAACGTTAGATCGTTAGTGCAATGCAATTCAATGCAATGCAATGCAATGCAACAACACACATATCATCTCTATAATGAACTTGGGAATGATTTTGTTCTGGAGTGCAATACAATGCGATAAGAGCATAACCTATATGGTATTCTTCAGTGCACAATGTTAAATCGTTTATGCAATGCAATGCAATGCACCAACAAACGTTATCTCTTTAATGAACATGGGAATTATTTTGTTCTGGGTGTGCAATGCAAAGAAATGCAAGAAGTGCATAACCTATATGTTATTCTTCAGTGCACAACGTTAGATCGTTAGTGCAATGCAATGCAGTGCAGTGCAAATCAATGTAATGCGATGCAATGCAATGCAATGCAATGCAATGCAATGCAATCCAATGCAATGCAATACAATGCAATGCAATGCAATGCAACAACACACGTTATGTCTTTAATGAACATGGGAATGATTTAGTTCTGGTGTACAATGCAGTGAAATGCAAAAAGTGCATAACCTATATGTTATTCTTCAGTGCACAACGTTAGATCGCTAGCGCAATGCAATGCAATGCAATGCAGTGCAAAGCATTGCAAATCAATGCAATGCAATGCAACAACACACGTTATGTCTTTAATCAACATGGGAATGAGGTAGTTCTGGTGTGCAATGCAATGCAGTGCAAAAAGTGCATGCCTATATGTTATTCTTCAGTGCACAACGTTAGATCGTTTGTGCAGTGCAATGCAATGCATCAACACACGTTATCTCTTTAATGAACATGGGAATGATTTAGTTCTGGTATGCAATGCAATGCAATGCGAAAAGTGCATAACCTATATGTTATTCTTCAGTGCACAACGTTAGATCGTTAGTGCAATGCAATGCAATGCAGTGCAGTGCAAATCAATGTAATGCGATGCAATGCAATGCAATGCAATCCAATGCAATACAATGCAATGCAATGCAATGCAATGCAATGCGACAACACACGTTATGTCTTTAATGAACATGGGAATGATTTAGTTCTGGTGTACAATGCAATGCAATGCAAAAAGTGCATAACCTATATGTTTTTCTTCAGTGCACAACGTTAGATCGTTTGTGTAATGCAATGCAATGCAATGCAACAACAAACGTTATCTCTTTAATGAACATGGGAATGATTTAGTTCTGGTATGCAATGCAATGCAATGCGAAAAGTGCATAACCTATATGTTATTCTTCAGTGCACAACGTTAGATCGTTAGTGCAATGCAATGCAATGCAGTGCAGTGCAAATCAATGTAATGCGATGCAATGCAATGCAATGCAATGCAATGCAATCCAATGCAATGCAATCCAATCCAATACAATGCAATACAATGCAATGCAATGCAATGCAACAACACACGTTATGTCTTTAATGAACATGGGAATGATTTAGTTCTGGTGTACAATGCAATGCAATGCGAAAAGTGCATAACCTATATGTTATTCTTCAGTGCACAACGTTAGATCGTTAGTGCAATGCAATGCAGTGCAGTGCAAATCAATGTAATGCGATGCAATGCAATGCAATGCAATGCAATGCAATGCAATGCAATGCAATGCAATGCAATGCAATACAATGCAATGCAATACAATGCAATGCAATGCAATGCAACAACACACGTTATGTCTTTAATGAACATGGGAATGATTTAGTTCTGGTGTACAATGCAGTGAAATGCAAAAAGTGCATAACCTATATGTTATTCTTCAGAGCACAACGTTAGATCGTTAGTGCAAATCAATGCAATGCAATGCAACAACACACATATCATCTCTATAATGAACTTGGGAATGATTTTGTTCTGGTGTGCAATGGAATGCGAAAAGAGCATAACCTAAATGTAATTCTTCAGTGCACAACATTAGATCGTTTGTGCAATGCAAATGCAATGCAAAGCACCAACAAACGTTATCTCTTTAATGAACATGGGAATGATTTAGTTCTGGTGTGCAATGCAGTGAAATGCAAAAAGTGCATAACCTATATGTTATTCTTCAGTGCACAACGATAGATCGCTAGCGCACTGCAATGCAATGCAATGCAGTGCAAAGCATTGCAAATCAATGCAATGCAATGCAATGCAACAACACACGTTATGTCTTTAATCAACATGGGAATGATTTAGTTCTGGTGTGCAATGCAATGCAAAAAGTGCATAACCTATATGTTTTTCTTCAGTGCACAACGTTAGATCGTTTGTGCAATGCAATGCAATCCAATGCAACAACACACATTATGTCTTTAATGAACATGGGAATGATTTAGTTCTGGTGTGCAATGCAATGCTATGCAATGCAAAAAGTGCATAACCTATATGTTATTCTTCAGTGCAAAACGTTAGATCGTTAGTGCAATGCAATTCAATGCAATGCAATGCAATGCAACAACACACATATCATCTCTATAATGAACTTGGGAATGATTTTGTTCTGGAGTGCAATACAATGCGATAAGAGCATAACCTATATGTTATTCTTCAGTGCACAATGTTAAATCGTTTATGCAATGCAATGCAATGCACCAACAAACGTTATCTCTTTAATGAACATGGGAATTATTTTGTTCTGGTGTGCAATGCAAAGAAATGCAAAAAGTGCATAACGTATATGTTATTCTTCAGTGCACAAAGTTAGATCGTTAGTGCAATGCAATGCAATGCAGTGCAAAGCAATGCAAATCAATGCAATGCAATGCAATGCACCAACAAACGTTATCTCTTTAATGAACATGGGAATGATTTAGTTCTGGTATGCAATGCAATGCAATGCGAGAAGTGCATAACCTATATGTTATTCTTCAGTGCACAACGTTAGATCGTTTGTGCAGTGCAATGCAATGCATCAACACACGTTATCTCTTTAATGAACATGGGAATGATTTAGTTCTGGTATGCAATGCAATGCAATGCGAAAAGTGCATAACCTATATGTTATTCTTCAGTGCACAACGTTAGATCGTTAGTGCAATGCAATGCAATGCAGTGCAGTGCAAATCAATGTAATGCGATGCAATGCAATGCAATGCAATGCAATGCAATGCAATCCAATGCAATACAATGCAATGCAATGCAATGCAATGCAATGCAATGCAATGCAATGCAATGCAACAACACACGTTATGTCTTTAATGAACATGGGAATGATTTAGTTCTGGTGTACAATGCAATGCAATGCTAAAAGTGCATAACCTATATGTTTTTCTTCAGTGCACAACGTTAGATCGTTTGTGTAATGCAATGCAATGCAATGCAACAACAAACGTTATCTCTTTAATGAACATGGGAATGATTTAGTTCTGGTATGCAATGCAATGCAATGCGAAAAGTGCATAACCTATATGTTATTCTTCAGTGCACAACGTTAGATCGTTAGTGCAATGCAATGCAATGCAGTGCAGTGCAAATCAATGTAATGCGATGCAATGCAATGCAATGCAATGCAATGCAATCCAATCCAATGCAATGCAATACAATGCAATGCAATGCAATGCAACAACACACGTTATGTCTTTAATGAACATGGGAATGATTTAGTTCTGGTGTACAATGCAATGCAATGCGAAAAGTGCATAACCTATATGTTATTCTTCAGTGCACAACGTTAGATCGTTAGTGCAATGCAATGCAATGCAGTGCAGTGCAAATCAATGTAATGCGATGCAATGCAATGCAATGCAATGCAATGCAATGCAATGCAATGCAATGCAATGCAATGCAATCCAATCCAATGCAATGCAATACAATGCAATGCAATGCAATGCAACAACACACGTTATGTCTTTAATGAACATGGGAATGATTTAGTTCTGGTGTACAATGCAATGCAATGCGAAAAATGCATAACCTATATGTTATTCTTCAGTGCACAACGTTAGATCGCTAGCGCAATGCAATGCAATGCAATGCAGTGCAAAGCATTGCAAATCAATGCAATGCAATGCAACAACACACGTTATGTCTTTAATCAACATGGGAATGAGGTAGTTCTGGTGTGCCATGCAATGCAGTGCAAAAAGTGCATGCCTATATGTTATTCTTCAGTGCACAACGTTAGATCGTTAGTGCAATGCAATGCAGTGCAAAGCAGTGTAAAGCAATGCAGTGCAGAGCAACGCAATGCAATGCAATACAATGCTATGCAACAACACACATTATCTCTTTAATGAACATGGGAATGATTTAGTTCTGGGTGTGCAATGCAATGCAATGCAGTGCAAAGCATTACAAATCAATGCAATGCAATGCAACAACACACGTTATGTCTTTAATCAACATGGGAATGAGGTAGTTCTGGTGTGCAATGCAATGCGAAAAGTGCATAACATATGTTATTCTTCAGTGCACAAAGTTATATCGTTAGTGCAATGCAATGCAATGCAATGTAATGCAACACACGTTATGTCTTTAATCAACATGGGAATGAGGTAGTTCAGTTGTACAATGCAATGCAAAAAGTGCATAACCTATATGTTTTTCTTCAGTGCACAACGTTAGATCGTTTGTGCAGCGCAATGCAATGCAAATCAATGTAATGCTATGCAATGCAATGCAATACAATGCAATGCAATGCAAAGCAATGCAAAATCAATATAATGCAATACAATGCAATACAAAAACACTCGTTATGTCTTTAATCAACATGGGAATGATTTAGTTCTGGTGTGCAATGCAATGCAATGCAAAAAGTGCATAACCTGTATGTTTTTCTTCAGTGCACAATGTTAGATCTTTTGTGCAGTGCAATGCAATGCATCAACACACGTTATCTCTTTAATGAACATGGGAATGATTTAGTTCTGGTATGCAATGCAATGCAATGCGAAAAGTGCAAAACCTATATGTTATTCTTCAGTGCACAACGTTAGATCGTTAGTGCAATGCAATGCAATGCAGTGCAGTGCAAATCAATGTAATGCGATGCAATGCAATGCAATGCAATGCAATGCAACAACACACGTTATCTCTTTAATGAACATGGGAATGATTTAGTTCTGGTATGCAATGCAATGCAATGCGAAAAGTGCATAACCTATATGTTATTCTTCAGTGCACAACGTTAGATCGTTAGTGCAATGCAATGCAATGCAAAGCAATGCAAAATCAATATAATGCAATACAATGCAATACAAAAACACTCGTTATGTCTTTAATCAACATGGGAATGAGGTAGTTCTGGTGTGCAATGCAATGCGAAAAGTGCATAACATATGTTATTCTTCAGTGCACAAAGTTATATCGTTAAGTGCAATGCAATGCAATGCAATGTAATGCAACACACGTTATGTCTTTAATCAACATGGGAATGAGGTAGTTCAGTTGTACAATGCAATGCAAAAAGTGCATAACCTATATGTTTTTCTTCAGTGCACAACGTTAGATCGTTTGTGCAGCGCAATGCAATGCAGTGCAAAGCAATGCAAATCAATGTAATGCTATGCAATGCATTGCAATGCAATGCAATGCAATGCAATGCAATGCAATACAATGCAATGCAATGCAATACAATGCAATGCAATGCAATGCAAAAACACTCGTTATGCCTTTAATCAACATGGGGAATGAGGTAGTTCTGGTGTGCAATGCAATGCGAAAAGTGCATAACCTGTATATTATTCTTCAGTGCACAACGTTAGATCGTTAGTGCAATGCAATGCAATGCAGTGCAAAGCAATGCAAATCAATGTAATGCTATGCAATGCATTGCAATGCAATGCAATACAATGCAATGCAATGCAATGCAATGCAACAACACACGTTATCTCTTTAATGAACATGGGAATGATTAAGTTCTGGTGTGCAATGCAATGCAATGTGAAAAGTGCATAACCTATATGTTATTCTTCAGTGCACAACGTTAGATCGTTAGTGCAATGCAATGCAATGCAGTGTAATGCAATGCAATGCAGTGCAAAGCAATGCAAATCAATATAATGCAATACAATGCAATGCAAAAACACTCGTTATGCCTTTAATCAACATGGGGAATGAGGTAGTTCTGGTGTGCAATGCAATGCGAAAAGTGCATAACCTATATGTTATTCTTCAGTGCACAACGTTAAATCGTTTATGCAATGCAATGCAATGCAATGCAATGCAATGCAATGCAATGCAATGCAATGCACAAACAAACGTTATCTCTTTAATGAACATGGGAATTATTTTGTTCTGGTGTGCAATGCAAAGAAATGCAAAAAGTGCATAACCTATATGTTATTCTTCAGTGCACAAAGTTAGATCGTTAGTGCAATGCAATGCAATGCAGTGCAAAGCATTGCAAATCAATGCAATGCAATGCACCAACAAACGTTATCTCTTTAATGAACATGGGAATGATTTAGTTTTGGTGTGCAATGCAATGCAATGCAAAAAGTGCATAACCTATATGTTATTCTTCAGTGCACAACGTTAGATCGTTAGTGCAATGCAATGCAATGCAGTGCAAAGCAATGCAAATCAATATAATGCAATACAATGCAATGCAAAAACACTCGTTATGCCTTTAATCAACATGGGGAATGAGGTAGTTCTGGTGTGCAATGCAATGCGAAAAGTGCATAACCTATATGTTATTCTTCAGTGCACAACGTTAAATCGTTTATGCAATGCAATGCAATGCAATGCAATGCAATGCACAAACAAACGTTATCTCTTTAATGAACATGGGAATTATTTTGTTCTGGTGTGCAATGCAAAGAAATGCAAAAAGGGCATAACCTATATGTTATTCTTCAGTGCACAAAGTTAGATCGTTAGTGCAATGCAATGCAATGCAGTGCAAAGCATTGCAAATCAATGCAATGCAATGCACCAACAAACGTTATCTCTTTAATGAACATGGGAATGATTTAGTTTTGGTGTGCAATGCAATGCAATGCAAAAAGTGCATAACCTGTATGTTTTTCTTCAGTGCACAACGTTAGATCGTTTGTGCAGTGCAATGCAATGCAATGCAATGCAACAACACACGTTATGTCTTTAATGAACATGGGAATAATTTAGTTCTGGTGTGCAATGCAATGCAAAAAGTGCATAACCTATATGTTTTTCTTCAGTGCAAAACGTTAGATCGTTTGTGTAATGCAATGCAGTTTAAAGCAATGCAAATCAATATAATGCAATACAATGCAATGCAAAAACACTCGTTATGCCTTTAATCAACATGGGGAATGAGGTAGTTCTGGTGTGCAATGCAATGCGAAAAGTGCATAACCTGTATGTTATTCTTCAGTGCAAAACGTTAGATCGTTAGTGCAATGCAATGCAATGCAGTGCAAAGCAATGCAAATCAATGTAATGCTATGCAATGCATTGCAATGCATTGCAATGCAATGCAATACAATGCAATGCAATGCAATGAAATGCAAAAACAAACGTTATCTCTTTAATGAACATGGGAATTATTTTGTTCTGGTGTGCAATGCAAAGAAATGCAAAAAGTGCATAACCTATATGTTATTCTTCAGTGCACAGAGTTAGATCGTTAGTGCAATGCAATGCAATGCAGTGCAAAGCATTGCAAATCAATGCAATGCAATGCACCAACAAACGTTATCTCTTTAATGAACATGGGAATGATTTAGTTTTGGTGTGCAATGCAATGCAATGCAAAAAGTGCATAACCTGTATGTTTTTCTTCAGTGCACAACGTTAGATCGTTAGTGCAATGCAATGCAATGCAGTGCAGTGCAAATCAATGTAATGCGATGCAATGCAATGCAATGCAATGCAATGCAACACACGTTATCTCTTTAATGAACATGGGAATGATTTAGTTCTGGTATGCAATGCAATGCAATGCGAAAAGTGCATAACCTATATGTTATTCTTCAGTGCACAACGTTATATCGTTAGTGCAATGCAATGCAATGCAAATCAATGCAAAATCAATATAATGCAATACAATGCAATGCAACAACACACGTTATGTCTTTAATCAACATGGGAATGAGGTAGTTCTGGTGTGCAATGCAATGCGAAAAGTGCATAACCTATATGTTATTCTTCAGTGCACAACGTTATATCGTTAGTGCAATGCAATGCAATGCAAAGCAATACAAAATCAATATAATGCAATACAATGTAATGCAACAACACACGTTATGTCTTTAATCAACATGGGAATGAGGTAGTTCAGTTGTACAATGCAATGCAAAAAGTGCATAACCTATATGTTTTTCTTCAGTGCACAACGTTACATCGCTAGCGCAATGCAATGCAATGCAACAACAGACGTTATCTCTTTAATGAACATAAGAATGATTTCGTTCTGGTGTGCAACGCAATGCAATGCAAAAAGTGCATAACCTATATGTTATACTTCAGTGCACAACGTTAGATCGTTAGTGCAAATCAATGCAATGCAATGCAACAACACACATATCATCTCTATAATGAACTTGGGAATGATTTTGTTCTGGTGTGCAATGCAATGCGAAAAGAGCATAACCTATATGTTATTCTTCAGTGCACAACATTAGATCGTTTGTGCAATGCAAATGCAATGCAAAGTACCAACAAACGTTATCTCTTTAATGAACATGGGAATGATTTAGTTCTGGTGTGCAATGCAGTGCAAAGCAATGCAAATCAATGTAATGCTATGCAATGCATTGCAATGCAATGCAATGCAATGCAATGCAATGCAATGCAATGCAATGCAATGCAACAACACACGTTATCTCTTTAATGAACATGGGAATGATTAAGTTCTGGTGTGCAATGCAATGCAATGCGAAAAGTGCATAACCTATATGTTATTCTTCAGTGCACAACGTTAGATCGTTAGTGCAATGCAATTCAATGCGAAATATGCATAACCTATATGTTATTCTTCAGTGCACAACGTTAGATCTTTTGTGCAATGCAATTGCAACAACACATATGTTATCTCTTTAATGACCATGGGAATGAGTTAGTTCTGGTTCTGGTGTGCAATGCAATGCGAAAAGTGCATAACCTATATGTTATTCTTCAGTGCACAACGTTAGATCGTTTGTGCAATGCAATTGCAACAACACATATGTTATCTCTTTAATGACCATGGGAATGAGTTAGTTCTGGTGTGCAATGCAATGCGAAAAGTGCATAACATATGTTATTCTTCAGTGCACAAAGTTAGATCGTTAGTGCAATGCAATGCAATGCAATGCAATGTAATGCAACAACACACGTTATGTCTTTAATCAACATGGGAATGAGGTAGTTCAGTTGTACAATGCAATGCAAAAAGTGCATAACCTATTATGTTATTCTTCAGTGCACAACGTTAGATCGTTAGTGCAATGCAATTCAATGCAATGCAATGCATCAACACACATATCATCTCTATAATGAACATGGGAATGATTTAGTTCTGGTGTGCAATGCAATGCAATGCGAAATATGCATAACCTATAAGTTATTCTTCAGTGCACAACGTTAGATCGTTAGTGCAATGTAATGCAATGCAATGCAATGCATGCAATGCAAAGCAATGCAATGCAATGCAATGCAATGCAATGCAACAACACACATGTTATCTCTTTAATGAACATGGATTCGAGTAAGTTCTGTTGTGCAATGCAATGCAAGTAGTGCACAGACTATATGTTATTCTTCAATGCACAACGTTAGATCGTGTGTGCAATGCAATGCAACAACACACATGTTATCTCTTTAATGAACATGGATTCGAGTAAGTTCTGTTGTGCAATGCAATGCAAGTAGTGCACAGACTATATGTTATTCTTCAATGCACAACGTTAGACAGTTTGTGCAAAGCAACAACACAGATGTTATCTCTCTAATGAACATGGCATTGAGTTAGTTTTGGTGTGCAATGCAATGCCATGCACGAAGTGCATAACCTATGTTTATTTAACAATGCTCAACGTTAGATCGTTTGTGCAAAGCACATAATGTTATAACAATCAGCTATACATAGGTACGCTTTTGACCTACTGAACATATTTCTGGCCAAAGAGTCCTTAAAGATGTTATATCATCCTGACAAAGGTCCAAATTTGACATACTGAATTTTTATCTGGCCAAGGAGTACTCGAAATTTGACCTTTCCATTTATACTGGTTGACTCTTTCTGATGTTACGTCAGACATACAGAATTCCATATTTGACCCAAGGAACATATTTCTTGACAAAGAATCCTCGATATTGGGCTTTCTATACATACTCATAGTCCAACTCCTTCTGATGCTTCATAAGCCATATAGATGTCCATTTCTGACCTTTTGAACTTATTTGTGGTCAAAGTGTCCTAACATTTTTTCAAACTATATAAAGTTATAGACTCCTTTTGATGATAAATCAGCTGTAGAGAGGGCCCCTTTTGACCTCCAGAACATATTTCTGGCCAAAGAGTCCTCGATCTTATGCTTTCGATACATACTCATAGACTCCTTCTCATGCTTCATAAGCCATATAGATGTCCATATCTGTTCTTTTGAACTTATTTGTGGTCAAAGTGTCCTAAAAAATGTTCAAACCAAATAAAGTTATAGACTCCTTTTGATGATAAATCAGCTATAAAAAGGTCCCCTTTTGACCTACTGAACATGTTTCTGGCCAAAGAGTCCTCAATCTTGGGCTTTCTATACATACTCATAGATTACTTCTGATGCTTCATAAGCCATATAGATGTCCATATCTGACCTTTTGAACTTATTTGTGGTCAAAGTGTCCTAAAAAAAATTCAAATTATATAAAGTTATAGAGTCCTTTTGATGATAAGTCAGCTATATAGAGGGCCCCTTTTGACCTCATGAACATAATTTTGGCCAAAGACTCCTCGATCTTGGGCTATCTATACATACTCATAGATTCCTTCTGATGCTTCATAAGCCATATAGATGTCCATATCTGACCTTTTGAACTTATTTGTGGTCAAAGTGTCCTCAAAATTTTTCAAACTATATAAAGTTATAGACTCCTTTTGATGATAAATCAGCTATACAGAGGGCCCCTTTTGACCTCCTGAACATATTTCTGGCCAAAGAGTCCTCAATATTGGGCTTTCTATACATACTCATAGATTCCTTCTGATGCTTCATAAGCCATATAGATGTCCATGTCTGACCTTTTGAACTTATTTGTGGTCAAAGTGTCCTCAAAATTGTTCAAACTATAGAAAGTTATAAACTCCTTTTGATGATAAATCAGCTATACAGAGGGCCCCTTTTGACCTCATGAACATAATTCTGGCCAAAGAGTCCTCGATCTTGGGCTTTCTATACATACTCATAGACTCCTTCTGATGCTTCATAAGCCATATAGATGTCCATATCTGACCTTTTGAACTTATTTGTGGTCAAAGTGTCCTCAAAATTTTTCAAACTAAATAAAGTTATAGACTCCTTTTGATGATAAATCAGCTATACAGAGGGCCCCTTTTGACCTCCTGAACATATTTCTGGCCAAAGAGTCCTCGATCTTGGGCTTTCTATACATACTCATAGACTCCTTCTGATGCTTCATAAGCCATATAGATGTCCATATCTGACCTTTTGAACTTATTTGTGGTCAAAGTGTCCTAAAAAAAATTCAAACTATAGAAAGTGATAGACTCCTTTTGATGATAAATCAGCTATACAGAGGGCCCCTTTTGACCTCATGAACATAATTTTGGCCAAAGAGTCCTCGATCTTGGGCTATCTATACATACTCATAGACTCCTTCTGATGCTTCATAAGCCATAGAGATGTCCATATCTGACCTTTTGAACTTATTTGTGGTCAAAGTGTCCTAAAAAAAATTCTAATTATATAAAGTTATAGACTCCTTTTGATGATGTCAGCTATACAGAGGGCCCCTTTTGACCTCCTGAACATATTTCTGGCCAAAGAGTCCTCGATCTTGGGCTTTCTATACATACTCAGAGACTCCTTCTGATGCTTCATAAGCCATATAGATGCCCATATTGTTTTATGGGCAATATGGGCATACAGATACCCATATCTGACCTTTTGAACTTATTTGTGGTCAAAGTGTCCTAACAAATTTTCAAACCAAATAAACTTATAGACTCCTTTTGATGATAAATCAAGCTATACAGAGGGCCCCTTTTGACCTCCAGAACATATTTCTGGCCAAAGAGTCCTCGATCTTATGCTTTCTATACATACTCATAGACTCCTTCTGATGCTTCATAAGCCATATAGATGTCCATATCTGACCTTTTGAACTTATTTGTGGTCAAAGTGTCCTCAAAATTTTTCAAACTATATAAAGTTATAGACTCCTTTTGATGATAAATCAGCTATACAGAGATCCCCTTTTGACCTCATGAACATAATTCTGGCCAAAGAGTCCTCGATCTTGGGCTTTCTATACATACTCATAGACTCCTGCTGATGCTTCATAAGCCATATAGATGTCCAAATCTGACCTTTTGAACTTATTTGTGGTCAAAGTGTCCTAACAAATTTTCAAACCAAATAAACTTATAGACTCCTTTTGATGATAAATCAAGCTATACAGAGGGCCCCTTTTGACCTCCAGAACATATTTCTGGCCAAAGAGTCCTCGATCTTATGCTTTCTATACATACTCATAGACTCCTTCTGATGCTTCATAAGCCATATAGATGTCCATATCTGACCTTTTGAACTTATTTGTGGTCAAAGTGTCCTCAAAATTTTTCAAACTATATAAAGTTATAGACTCCTTTTGATGATAAATCAGCTATACAGAGGGCCCCTTTTCACCTCCTGAACATATTTCTGGCCAAAGAGTCCTCGATCTTATGCTTTCTATAGATACTCATAGACTCCTTCTGATGCTTCATAAGCCATATAGATGTCCATATCTGACCTTTTGAACTTATTTGTGGTCAAAGTGTCCTCAAAATTTTTCAAACTATATAAAGTTATAGACTCCTTTTGATGATAAATCAGCTATACAGAGGTCCCCTTTTGACCTCCTGAACATATTTCTGGCCAAAGAGTCCTCGATCTTGGGCTTTCTATACATACTCATAGACTGCTTCTGATGCTTCATAAGCCATATAGATGTCCATATCTTACCTTTTGAACTTATTTGTGGTCAAAGTGTCCTCAAAATTTTTCAAACTATATAAAGTTATAGACTCCTTTTGATGATAAATCAGCTATACAGAGGTCCCCTTTTGACCTCCTGAACATATTTCTGGCCAAAGAGTCCTCGATCTTGGGCTTTCTATACATACTCATAGACTGCTTCTGATGCTTCATAAGCCATATAGATGTCCATATCTTACCTTTTGAACTTATTTGTGGTCAAAGTGTCCTCAAAATTTTTCAAACTATATAAAGTTATAGACTCCTTTTGATGATAAATCAGCTATACAGAGGTCCCCTTTTGACCTCCTGAACATATTTCTGGCCAAAGAGTCCTCGATCTTGGGCTTTCTATACATACTCATAGACTCCTTCTGATGCTTCATAAGCCATATAGATGTCCATATCTTACCTTTTGAACTTATTTGTGGTCAAAGTGTCCTCAAAATTTTTCAAACTATATAAAGTTATAGACTCCTTTTGATGATAAATCAGCTATACAGAGGGCCCCTTTTGACCTCCAGAACATATTTCTGGCCAAAGAGTCCTTGATCTTGGGCTTTCTATACATACTCATAGACTCCTTCTGATGCTTCATAAGCCATATAGATGTCCATATCTGACCTTTTGAACTTATTTGTGGTCAAAGTGTCCTAAAAAAAATTCAAACTATAGAAAGTTATAGACTCCTTTTGATGATAAATCAGCTATACAGAGAGCCCCTTTTGACCTCATGAACATAATTCTGGCCAAAGAGTCCTCGATCTTGGGCTTTCTATACATACTCATAGACTCCGGCTGATGCTTCATAAGCCATATAGATGTCCATATCTGACCTTTTGAACTTATTTGTGGTCAAAGTGTCCTAACAAATTTTCAAACCAAATAAACTTATAGACTCCTTTTGATGATAAATCAAGCTATACAGAGGGCCCCTTTTGACCTCCAGAACATATTTCTGGCCAAAGAGTCCTCGATCTTATGCTTTCTATACATACTCATAGACTCCTTCTGATGCTTCATAAGCCATATAGATGTCCATATCTGACCTTTTGAACTTATTTGTGGTCAAAGTGTCCTCAAAATTTTTCAAACTATATAAAGTTATAGACTCCTTTTGATGATAAATCAGCTATACAGAGGGCCCCTTTTCACCTCCTGAACATATTTCTGGCCAAAGAGTCCTCGATCTTATGCTTTCTATAGATACTCATAGACTCCTTCTGATGCTTCATAAGCCATATAGATGTCCATATCTGACCTTTTGAACTTATTTGTGGTCAAAGTGTCCTCAAAATTTTTCAAACCATATAAAGTTATAGACTCCTTTTGATGATAAATCAGCTATACAGAGGTCCCCTTTTGACCTCCTGAACATATTTCTGGCCAAAGAGTCCTCGATCTTGGGCTTTCTATACATACTCATAGACTGCTTCTGATGCTTCATAAGCCATATAGATGTCCATATCTTACCTTTTGAACTTATTTGTGGTCAAAGTGTCCTCAAAATTTTTCAAACTATATAAAGTTATAGACTCCTTTTGATGATAAATCAAGCTATACAGAGGGCCCCTTTTGACCTCCAGAACATATTTCTGGCCAAAGAGTCCTTGATCTTGGGCTTTCTATACATACTCATAGACTCCTTCTGATGCTTCATAAGCCATATAGATGTCCATATCTGACCTTTTGAACTTATTTGTGGTCAAAGTGTCCTAAAAAAAATTCAAACTATAGAAAGTTATAGACTCCTTTTGATGATAAATCAGCTATACAGAGAGCCCCTTTTGACCTCATGAACATAATTCTGGCCAAAGATTCCTCGATCTTGGGCTTTCTATACATACTCATAGACTCCGGCTGATGCTTCATAAGCCATATAGATGTCCATATCTGACCTTTTGAACTTATTTGTGGTCAAAGTGTCCTAACAAATTTTCAAACCAAATAAACTTATAGACTCCTTTTGATGATAAATCAAGCTATACAGAGGGCCCCTTTTGACCTCCAGAACATATTTCTGGCCAAAGAGTCCTCGATCTTATGCTTTCTATACATACTCATAGACTCCTTCTGATGCTTCATAAGCCATATAGATGTCCATATCTGACCTTTTGAACTTATTTGTGGTCAAAGTGTCCTCAAAATTTTTCAAACTATATAAAGTTATAGACTCCTTTTGATGATAAATCAGCTATACAGAGGGCCCCTTTTCACCTCCTGAACATATTTCTGGCCAAAGAGTCCTCGATCTTATGCTTTCTATAGATACTCATAGACTCCTTCTGATGCTTCATAAGCCATATAGATGTCCATATCTGACCTTTTGAACTTATTTGTGGTCAAAGTGTCCTCAAAATTTTTCAAACCATATAAAGTTATAGACTCCTTTTGATGATAAATCAGCTATACAGAGGTCCCCTTTTGACCTCCTGAACATATTTCTGGCCAAAGAGTCCTCGATCTTGGGCTTTCTATACATACTCATAGACTGCTTCTGATGCTTCATAAGCCATATAGATGTCCATATCTTACCTTTTGAACTTATTTGTGGTCAAAGTGTCCTCAAAATTTTTCAAACTATATAAAGTTATAGACTCCTTTTGATGATAAATCAGCTATACAGAGGTCCCCTTTTGACCTCCTGAACATATTTCTGGCCAAAGAGTCCTCGATCTTGGGCTTTCTATACATACTCATAGACTCCTTCTGATGCTTCATAAGCCATATAGATGTCCATATCTTACCTTTTGAACTTATTTGTGGTCAAAGTGTCCTCAAAATTTTTCAAACTATATAAAGTTATAGACTCCTTTTGATGATAAATCAGCTATACAGAGGGCCCCTTTTGACCTCCAGAACATATTTCTGGCCAAAGAGTCCTTGATCTTGGGCTTTCTATACATACTCATAGACTCCTGCTGATGCTTCATAAGCCATATAGATGTCCATATCTGACCTTTTGAACTTATTTGTGGTCAAAGTGTCCTAACAAATTTTCAAACCAAATAAACTTATAGACTCCTTTTGATGATAAATCAAGCTATACAGAGGGCCCCTTTTGACCTCCAGAACATATTTCTGGCCAAAGAGTCCTCGATCTTATGCTTTCTATAGATACTCATAGACTCCTTCTGATGCTTCATAAGCCATATAGATGTCCATATCTGACCTTTTGAACTTATTTGTGGTCAAAGTGTCCTAAAAAAAATTCAAAATATATAAAGTTATAGAGTCCTTTTGATGATAAATCAGCTATACAGAGGTCCCCTTTTCACCTCCTGAACAGATTTCTGGCCAAAGAGTCCTCGATCTTGGGCTTTCTATACATACTCATAGACTCCTTATGATGATTCATAAGCCATATAGATGTCCATATCTAACCTTTTGAACTCATTTGTGGTCAAAGTGTCCTAAAAAATTTTCAAACCAAATGAAGTTTTAGACTCCTTTTGATGATAAATCAGCTATACAGAGGTCCCCTTTTGACCTACTGAACATGTTTCTGGACAAAGAGTCCTCAATCTTGGGCTTTCTATACATACTCATAGATTCCTTCTGATGCTTCATAAGCCATTTAGATGTCCATATCTGACATTTTGAACTTATTTGTGGTCAAAGTGTCCTAAAAAAAATTCAAACTATATAAAGTTATAGACTCCTTTTGATGATAAGTCATCTATACAGAGGTCCCCTTTTGACCTACTGAACATATTTCTGGCCAAAGAGTCCTCAATCTTGGGCTTTCTATACATACTCATAGATTCCTTCTGATGCTTCATAAGCCATATAGATGTCCATATCTGACCTTCTGAATTTATATGTGGTCAAAGTGTCCTCAAAATTTTTCAAACTACAGAAAGTTATAGACTCGTTTTGATGATAAATCAGCTATACAGAGGGCCCCTTTTGACCTCATGAACATAATTCTGGCCAAAGAGTCCTCGATCTTGGGTTTTCTATACATACTCATAGACTCCTTCTGATGCTTCATAAGCCATATAGATTTCCATATCTGACATTTTGAACTTATTTGTGGTCAAAGTGTCCTAAAAGTTTTCAAACTATATAAAGTTATAGACTCCTTTTGATGATAAATCAGCTATACAGAGGTCCCCTTTTGACCTCCTGAACATATTTCTGGCCAAAGAATCCTCGATCTTGGGCTTTCTATACATACTCATAGACTCCTTCTGGTGCTTTATAAGCCATATAGATTTCCATATCTGACATTTTGAATTTATTTGTGGTCAAAGTGTCCTAAAAAAAATTCAAACTATATAAAGTTATAGACTCCTTTTGATGATAAGTCAGCTATACAGAGGTCCCCTTTGGACCTCCTGAACATATTTCTGGCCAAAGAGTCCTCGATCTTGGGCTTTCTATACATGCTCATAGACTCCTTCTGATGCTTCATAAGCCATATAGATGTCCATATCTGACCTTTTGAACTTATTTGTGGTCAAAGTGTCCTAAAAAAAATTCAAACTATATAAAGTTATAGACTCCTTCTGATAAAAAAAGAGTCCTCAATCTTGAACTTTGCATTCTCACTCCTAGACTCCTTCTGATGGTTCATAAGCCACATATAGAATTCCATATTTGACCTATTGAACTTATTTCTGGTCAAATGGTCCTCAAAGGGTTTTTTATTATGTTAATTCATCCATACAGAGGTTCCTATTTGAACTACTGAACACATTTTTGGCCAAAGAGTCTTTGAACATTAACTTTCTCTGCTTATTGACTTCTCTTAATAACACATTAGCCATACAAAAGTCCATATTTGACCTACTAACATATTTCTGGTCAAAGAGTCCCTGATCTTGACCTTTTTGTACATGCTCATTGATAGCTTCCGATGTTTCATCAGCCTGAAAGATGTCCATACTTGACCCATTGAATATATTTCTGACCATAGAGTCCTCGATCTTGAACTTTCTAAACATACCTGTAGACTTGTTAATTAATTATCTGCTATCCAATGTATTTGAACAGTAGTTCAAATTTTATATTTTGAACATATTTCTAGACATGAGACCTTGAACTTTAAATTTCTAGACTAATTGCTCTTACAATCCTTCTGATGTTTCATCAGCCATACAGTATAGTTCAAATTTGACCTATTGAACATTTCTATAACCAAAGTGTCCTCGATCTTGATCGTTCTATACATAATCATAGGCTTGTTCTGATGTTTCATCATTGAGACAGAAGTCAATTATTGACCTACTGAACATATTTCTGGCAAAAGAATCATCAAAGTTTAACTTACTGTTCCTTCTCCTAGACTATTTTTGATTTTACATCCACCATACAGTAGTCCATATTTGACCAAGAGAACATATTTCTGTCCAAAAGAGTCGTCAAAAAGTATGTTTATATGCATTCTCATCGACTACTTTTGATGTTAAATCAACCATATTATTAGTCCAAATTTGACCCATTGAACATATATCTGGCCAAAGAGACCTAGAACTTTAATTATCTATACATAATTACTATCTCCTTGTGATTTTTCATCACCCAGGCTATTATCCATATTTGACAATTGAACATATTTCTGGCTGGAAGAGTCCTTGATCTTTCTATACATACTCATAGACGCTTTCCGATAGTACTTCAGCCAAAAAATGATCCATAATTGACTACTAAACTCATTTCTGAGCGATGGGTTTATAATCTTGATTTCTCTATACATTGACTCCTTCTGATGTTACAGTAGCAAAACATTATTGTATTGTATTGTATCAATATGACCTATTAAACCTATTTCTGACCAATGAGTCTATGAACATTTTTCAATACATAATGACTCCTGATTTTACAACAGCAATATAGTATTTCAAAATTTGATCAATTGAACATATTTCTGGCCAAAGAGACCTTGATCTTATTCTTTCTATACATACTCCTTCTGATGTTTCATCAGCCAGATAATTGTCCACAATTGACCTACTGAACATTTTTCTGCCCGAAGAGTCTATGAACTTGAACTTTCTATACATAATCATTTACTTCTGATGTTTCTTCAGCCATACAGAAGTCCAGATTTGACATGTTGAACATATTTCTGACCAAAGAGTCTTTGATCTTGAACTTTCTATTCATAATTATAGACTCTTTCAGAAAGTACACCGGACAGACAATTGTCCATATTAATTACTAAACATATTTCTGGCCAACAAGTCCATGAACTTGAACATTCTGTACATGCTAATTGACTCCTTTTAGTGTTGCATCAGCCAGACATTAATCCATAATTGACCTACTGAACATATTGCTGCCCGAAGAGTCTTGAACTTGAACTTTCTATATAGGCTCATTGACTCCTTCTGATGTTTCACAAGCAGACAATAGTCCATAATTGACCCTCTGAACATATTTATAGTAAAAGAGTCCTCTGTCTTGAACTTTCTATAGATTCTCAGTGACTCCATATAGATAATTGACCCACCGAGCATATTTCTACCTGAAGAGTCTTTGAACTTGAACTTTCTATTCATAATCTTCTTCCTCAATATTCATTGACTTCTGATTCATCAGCCAGACAGCAGTCCATATTTGACCCACTAAACATATTTCTGGCAAAAGAGTCATCGATCTTGAACCTTTTAAACATACTCATAGACTCTTTCTGGTGTTTCATCAGCCATGCAGTAGTTCTGATTTGACATAATGAACATATTTCTGACCGAAGAGTCCTCAATCTTGAACTTTCTATTCATACTTATAGACTCTTTCAGATAGTACATCGGCCAGACAATTGTAGATATTGACTATTGAAGTAAAAGAGTTCTCGATCTTGAACTTTCTATACATTCTCAGTGATGCCTTATTTTGTTTCTTTAGCCATACAGAAGTCCAGATTTGACATGTTGAACATATTTCTGACTTGAAAATTTTGTACATGCTAATTGACTCCTTTTAGTGTTTCATCAGCCAGACAGTAGTCAATAATGGACCTACTGAAAATATTTCTGGTAAAAGAGTCCTCGATTTTGAACTTTCTATACATTCTCAGTGATGCCTTATTTTGTTTCTTTAGCCATAAAGTAGTTCAGATTTAACATGTTGAACATATTTCTGACTGAAGAGTCCTTGATCTTGAACTTTCTATTCACACTTATAGACTCCTTCAGATAGTAAATCGGCCAGACAACTGTCCATAATGACTTTTTTTTTCTTTTTCTGGCCAACGAGTCTATGTACTTGAACTTTCTATACATGCTCATTGACTCCGTTTAGTGCTTCATCAGCCAGAGAGTACTCCATAATTTACCTACTGAAAATATTTCTGGTAAAAGAGTCCTCGATTTTGAACTTTCTTTACAAGCTCATTGACTCCTTCTGATGTTTCATCAGCCAGACAATTGTTCATAACTGACCTACTTAACATATTTCTAGTAAAAGAGTCCTCGATCTTGAACATTCTATACATGCTCATTGACTCCTTATGCTGTTTCTTTCTATACATACTCGTTTACACCATCTGATGTTACATCAGCCATAAAGAAGTCCATAATTGACCCAAGGGACATATTTGTGGCCAATCTTGAACTTTCTATACATACTCATAGTCTCCTTCTGATTCTTCATAAGCCATATTTATGTCCATATTTATGACCTATTATTATTTCAAATATGGACTTCTGTATGACTGATTTAACATCAGAAGGAGTCTATAGATTATGATAGAAAAAATCCTTTTGAGAACACTTTGGTCAAATTTTTTTTCAATCGGTCAAATATGGACTACTGCCTGCCTGGTCAGTCTATATTGTATAGTGAGTTAATGTTCACGGACTCTGGCCAGAAATATTTTCAGTAGGTCAAAAATAGACTACTGGCTGGTTAATATAACATCACAAGAAGTCAATCTGTAGTATAGCAAGATAATGTTCAAGAACTCTTTGGCCAGAAAAATGTTCAGAAGGTCAAAAGGGGACCTTTGTATAGCTGATTTATTATCAGAAGGAGTCTATAACTTTATATAGTTTGAAAAATTTTGAGGACACTTTGACCAGAAATAAGTTCAAAAGGTCAGATATGGACATCTATATGGCTTATGAAGCATCAGAAAGAGTCTATGAGTATGTATAGAAAGCCCAAGATCGAGGACTCTTTGGCAAGAAATATGTTCCTTGGGTCAAATATGGAATTCTGTATGTCTGACGTAACATCAGAAAGAGTCAACAAGTATATATGGAAAGGTCAAGTTTCGAGTACTCACTCCTTGGCCAGAAAAAAATTCGGTAGGTCAAATATGGACTTTTGTCAGGATGATATAACATCCGAAGATATCAGTCTGAATGTATAGTGTAAATCTTTTAGGACTCTTTGGTCAGAAATATGTTCAGTAGGTCAAAAGGGGACCTCTGTATAGCTGATTTATCATCAGAAGGAGACTATAACTTTATATAGTTTGAAAAATTTTAGGACACTTTGACCACAAATAAGTTCAAAAGGTCAGATATGGACATCTATATGGCTTATGAAGCATCAGAAGGAGTCTATGAGTATGTATAGAAAGCCCAAGATCAAGGACTCTTTGGCCAGAAATATGTTCTGGAGGTCAAAAGGGTACATCTGTATAGCTGATTTATCATCAAAAGGAGTCTATAACGTTTTATAGTTTGAATTTTTTTTAGGACACTTTGACCACAAATAAGTTCAAAAGGTCAGATATGGACATCTATATGGCTTATGAAGCATCAGAAGGAGTCTATGAGTATGTATAGAAAGCCCAAGTTCGAGGACTCTTTGGCCAGAAATATGTTCAGGAGGTCAAAAGGGGACCTCTGTATAGCTGATTTATCATCAAAAGGAGTCTATAACTTTATATAGTTTGAAAAATTTTGAGGACACTTTGACCACAAATAAGTTCAAAAGGGCAGATATGGAAATCTATATGGCTTATGAAGCATCAGAAGGAGTCTATGAGTATGTATAGAAAGCCCAAGATCGAGGACTCTTTGGCCAGAAATATGTTCAGGAGGTCAAAAGGGGCCCTCTGTATAGCTGATTTATCCTAAAAAAGAGTCTATAACTTTATATAGTTTTAAATTTTTTTAGGACACTTTGACCACAAATAAGTTCAAAATGTCAGATATGGACATCTATATGGCTTATGAAGCATCAGAAGGAGTCTATGAGTATGTATAGAAAACGCAAGATCGAGGACTCTTTGGCCAGAAATATGTTCAGTAGGTCAGAAAGGGCCCTCTGTATAGCTGATTTATCATAAAAAGGAGTCTATAACTTTCTATAGTTTGAAAAAATGTTAGGACACTTTGACCACAAATAAGTTCAAAAGGTCAGATATGGACATCTATATGGCTTATGAAGCATCAGAAGGAGTTGGACTATATGAACAGAAAGCCCAAGATCGAGGACTCTTTGGCCAAAAATATGTTCCTTGGTTCAAATATGGACTTCTGTATGGCTGACGTAACATCAGAAAAAGTCAACGAGTATAAATGGAAAGGTCAAGTTTCGAGTACTCCTTGGCCAGAAAAAAATTCAGTATGTCAAATTTGGACCTTTGTCAGGATGATATAACATCTTTAAGGTCTCTTTGGCCAGAAATATGTTCAGTAGGTCAAAAGCGTACCTATGTATAGCTCATTGTTATAACATTATGTGCTTTGCACAAACGATCTAACTTTGAGTATCATTAAAGAAACATAGGTTATGCACTTCGTGCATTGCATTGCATTGCACACCATAACTAACTCAATGTGTTGACTAACTCATCTCAACATGTTCATTAGAGAGATAACATATGTGTTGTTGCTTTGCACAAACTGTCTAATGTTTTGCATTGAAGAATAACATATAGTCTGTGCACTACTTGCATTGCATTGCACAACAGAACTAAATCATTCCCATGTTCATTATAGAGATGATATGTGTGTTGATGCATTGCATTGCATTCCATTGAATTGCATTGCACTAACGATCTAACGTTGTGCACTGAAGAATAACATATAGGTTATGCACTACTTGCATTGCATTTCACAACAGAACTCACTCGATCCCATGTTGATTAAAGACATAACGTGTGTTGTTTGCATTACATTACATTGCACTAACGATCTAACTGTGTGCACTGAAGAATAACATATGTTATGCACTTTTTTCGCATTTGCATAGCATTGCACACCAGAACTAAATCATTCTCATGTTCATTAAAGAGATAACGTGTGTTGTTGCCTTGCATTGCACAAACGATCTAACGTTGTGCACTGAAGAAAAACATATAGGTTATGCACTTTTTGCATTGCATTGCACTGCACTAACGATCTAACGTGGTGCACTGAAGAATAACATATAGGTTATGCACTTTTCGCACTGCATTGCATTGCACACCAGAACTAAATCATTCCCATGTTCATTAAAGAGATAATGTGTGTTGTTGCATTGCATTGCATTGCATTGCACTGCACTGCACACCAGAACTACCTCATTCCCATGTTGATTAAAGACATAACGTGTGTTGTTGCATTGTATTGCATTGCACTGCACTGCATTGCATTGATTTGCATTGCTTTGCACTGCACTGCATTGCATTGCATTGCATTGCATTGCATTGCATTGCACTAACGATCTAACGTTGAGCACTGTAGAATAACATATAGGTTATGCACTTTTTGCATTGCATTGCATTGCACACCAGAACTAAATCATTCCCATGTTCATTAAAGAGATAATGTGTGTTGTTGATATGTTATTCTTCAGTGCACAACCTTAGATCGTTAGTGTAATGCAATGCAATGAAATGAAATGCAGTGCAAAGCAAAGCAAATAAATGTAATGCAATGCATTGCAATGCAATGCAATGCAATGCAATGCAACAACACACGTTATGTCTTTAATGAACATGGGAATGATTTAGTTCTGGTGTGCAATGCAATGCGAAAAGTGCATAACCTATATGTTATTCTTCAGTGCACAACGTTAGATCGTTAGTGCAATGCAATGCAATGCAATGTAGTGCAAAGTAATACAAATCAATGCAATGCAATGCAATGCAACAACACACATATCTCTATAATGAACATGGGAATGATTTAGTTCTGGTGTGCAATGCAATGCAATGCAATGCAATGCAATGCAATGCAATGCAATGCAACAACACACGTTATCTCTTTAATGAACATGGGAATTATTTAGTTCTGGTATGCAATGCAATGCAATGCGAAAAGTGCATAACCTATATGTTATTCTTCAGTGCACCACGTTAGATCGTTAGTATAATGCAATGCAATGCAATGCAATGCAATGCAACGCAGTGCAAAGCAAATCAATGTAATGCAATGCAATGCAATGCAATACAATGCAATGCAACAACACACGTTATGTCTTTAATGAACATGGGAATGATTTAGTTCTGGTGTGCAATGCAATGCAATGCAAAAAAATGCATACCTATATGTTATTCTTCAGTGCACAACGTTAGATCGTTTGTGCAGTGCAATGCAATGCAATGCAACAACACACGTTATCTCTTTAATGAACATGGGAATGATTTAGTTCTGGTATGCAATGCAATGCAATGCGAAAAGTGCATAACCTATATGTTATTCTTCAGTGCACAACGTTAGATCGTCAGTGTAATGCAATGCAATGAAATGCAGTGCAATACAATACAATGCAACAACACACGTTATGTCTTTAATGAACATCGGAATGATTTAGTTCTGGTGTGCAATGCAATGCAAAAAGTGCATATCCTATATGTTTTTCTTCAGTGAACAACGTTAGATCGTTTGTGGAATGCAATGCAACCAACACACGTTATCTGTTTAATGAACATGAGAATGATTTAGTTCTGGTGTGCAATGCAATGCAAAAAGTGCATAACCTATATGTTATTCTATAGTGCACAACTTTAGATCGTTAGTGCAATGCAATGCAATGCAATGCAATGCAGTGCAAAGCAATGCAAATCAATGCAATGCAATACAATGTAATGCAACATCACACATTATCTCTTTAATGAACATGGGAATGATTTAGTTCTGTTGTGCAATGCAATGCAAAAAGTGCATAACCTATATGTTTTTCTTCAGTGCACAAAGTTAAATCGTTAGTGCAATGCAATGCAGTGCAAAGCATTACAAATCAATGCAATGCAATGCAATTCAATGCAATGCAACATCACACATTATCTCTTTAATGAACATGGGAATGATTTAGTTCTGTTGTGCAATGCAATGCAAAAAGTGCATAACCTATATGTTTTTCTTCAGTGCACAACGTTAGATCGTTTGTGCAGTGCAATGCAATGCACAACACACGTTATGTCTTTAATGAACATGGGAATGATTTAGTTCTGGTATGCAATGCAATGCAATGCGAAAAGTGCATAACCTATATGTTATTCTTCATTGCACAACCTTAGATCGTTAGTGTAATGCAATGCAATGAAATTAAATGCAGTGCAAAGGCAAAGCAAATCAATGTAATGCAATGCATTGCCATGCAACAACACACGTTATGTCTTTAATGAACATGGGAATGATTTAGTTCTGGTGTGCAATGCAATGCGAAAAGTACATAACCTATATGTTATTCTTCAGTGCACAACGTTAGATCGTTAGTGCAATGCAATGCAATGCAATGTAGTGCAAAGCAATGCAAATCAATGCAATGCAATGCAATGCAATGCAATGCAATGCAATGCAATGCAACACACATATCTCTATAATGAACATGGGAATGATTTAGTTCTGTTGTGCAATGCAATGCAATGCAATGCAATGCAATGCAACAACACACGTTATCTCTTTAATGAACATGGGAATGATTTAGTTCTGGTATGCAATGTAATGCAATGCGAAAAGTGCATAACCTATATGTTATTCTTCAGTGCACAACCTTAGATCGTTAGTGTAATGCAATGCAATGAAATGAAATGCAGTGCAAAGCAAAGCAAATCAATGTAATGCAATGCAATGCAATGCAATGCAATGCAATGCAATGCAATGCAATGCAATGCAATGCAATGCAATACAATGCAATGCAACAACACATGTTATGTCTTTAATGAACATGGGAATGATTTAGTTCTGGTGTGCAATGCAATGCGAAAAGTGCATAACCTATATATTATTCTTCAGTGCACAACGTTAGATCGTTAGTGCAATGCAATGCTTTGCAATGTAGTGCAAAACAATGCAAATCAATGCAATGCAATGCAATGCAATGCAACAACACACATATCTCTATAATGAACATGGGAATGATTTAGTTCTGGTGTGCAATGTAATGCAATGCAATGCAACAACACACGTTATCTCTTTAATGAACATGGGAATGATTTAGTTCTGGTATGCAATGCAATGCAATGCGAAAAGTGCATAACTTATATGTTATTCTTCAGTGCACAACCTTAGATCGTTAGTGTAATGCAATGCAATGAAATGAAATGCAGTGCAAAGCAAAGCAAATAAATGTAATGCAATGCATTGCAATGCAATGCAATGCAATGCAATGCAACAACACACGTTATGTCTTTAATGAACATGGGAATGATTTAGTTCTGGTGTGCAATGCAATGCGAAAAGTGCATAACCTATATGTTATTCTTCAGTGCACAACGTTAGATCGTTAGTGCAATGCAATGCAATGCAATGTAGTGCAAAGTAATGCAAATCAATGCAATGCAATGCAATGCAACAACACACATATCTCTATAATGAACATGGGAATGATTTAGTTCTGGTGTGCAATGCAATGCAATGCAATGCAATGCAATGCAACAACACACGTTATCTCTTTAATGAACATGGGAATGATTTAGTTCTGGTATGCAATGCAATGCAATGCGAAAAGTGCATAACCTATATGTTATGCTTCAGTGCACCACGTTAGATCGTTAGTATAATGCAATGCAATGCAATGCAATGCAATGCAACGCAGTGCAAAGCAAATCAATGTAATGCAATGCAATGCAATACAATGCAATGCAACAACACACGTTATGTCTTTAATGAACATGGGAATGATTTAGTTCTGGTGTGCAATGCAATGCAATGCAAAAAATGCATACCTATATGTTATTCTTCAGTGCACAACGTTAGATCGTCAGTGTAATGCAATGCAATGAAATGCAGTGCAATACAATACAATGCAACAACACACGTTATGTCTTTAATGAACATCGGAATGATTTAGTTCTGGTGTGCAATGCAATGCAAAAAGTGCATATCCTATATGTTTTTCTTCAGTGCACAACGTTAGATCGTTTGTGGAATGCAATGCAACCAACACACGTTATCTGTTTAATGAACATGAGAATGATTTAGTTCTGGTGTGCAATGCAATGCAAAAAGTGCATAACCTATATGTTATTCTATAGTGCACAACTTAGATCATTAGTGCAATGCAATGCAATGCAGTGCAAAGCAATGCAATGCAATACAATGTAATGCAACATCACACATTATCTCTTTAATGAACATGGGAATGATTTAGTTCTGTTGTGCAATGCAATGCAAAAAGTGCATAACCTATATGTTTTTCTTCAGTGCACAAAGTTAGATCGTTAGTGCAATGCAATGCAATGCAATGCAGTGCAAAGCATTACAAATCAATGCAATGCAATGCAATTCAATGCAATGCAACATCACACATTATCTCTTTAATGAACATGGGAATGATTTAGTTCTGTTGTGCAATGCAATGCAAAAAGTGCATAACCTATATGTTTTTCTTCAGTGCACAACGTTAGATCGTTTGTGCAATGCAAAGCAATGCAATGCAACAACACACGTTATCTCTTTAATGAACATGAGAATGATTTAGTTCTGGTGTGCAATGCAATGCAATGCAAAAAGTGCATAACCTATATGTTATACTATAGTGCACAACGTTAGATCGTTAGTGCAATGCAATGCAATGCAATGCAGTGCAAAGCAATGCAAATCAATGCAATGCAATGCAATACAATGCAACAACACACATATCATCTTTATAATTGAACTTGGGAATGATTTTGTTCTGGTGTGCAATGCAATGCAAAATGTGCATAACGTATATGTTATTCTTCAGTGCACAAAGTTAGATCGTTAGTGCAATGCAATGCAATGCAATGCAGTGCAAAGCATTACAAATCAATGCAATGCAATGCAATTCAATGCAATGCAATGCAACAAAACACGTTATGTCTTTAGTCAACATGGGAATGAGGTTGTTCTGGTGTGCAGTGCAATGCAATGCGAAAAGAGCATAACCTATATGTTATTGAGTGCACAACGTTAGATTGTTAGTGCAATGCAATGCAATGCAATGCACCAACAAACGTTATCTCTTTAATGAACATGGGAATGATTTATTTCTGGTGTGCAATGCAATGAAATGCAAAACTTGCATAACCTATATGTTATTCTTCAGTGCACAAAGTTAGATCGTTAGTGCAATACAATGCAATGCAATACAGTGCAAAGCATTGCAAATCAATGCAATGCAACAACACACATTATCTCTTTAATGAACATGGGAATGATTTAGTTCTGGTGTGCAATGCAATGCAATGCAATGCAAAAAGTGCATAACCTATATGTTTTTCTTCAGAGCACAACGTTAGATCGTTTGTGCAGTGCAATGCAATGCAACAACACACGTTATCTCTTTAAAGAACATGGGAATGATTTAGTTCTGGTGTGCAATGCAATGCAATGCAAAAAGTGCATAACCTATATGTTTTTCTTCAGTGCACAACGTTAGATCGTTTGTGCAGTGCTATGCAATGCAATGCAATGCAATGCAACAACACACGTTATCTCTTTAATGAACATGGGAATGATTTAGTTCTGGTATGCAATGCAATGCAATGCGAAAAGTGCATAACCTATATGTTATTCTTCAGTGCACAACGTTAGATCGTTAGTGTAATGCAATGCAATGCAATGAAATGAAGTGCAAAGCAAAGCAAATCAATGTAATGCAATGCAATGCAATACAATGCAATGCAACAACACACGTTATGTCTTTAATGAACATGGGAATGATTTAGTTCTGGTGTGCAATGCAATGCAATGCAAAAAATGCATAACCTATATGTTATTCTTCAGTGCACAACGTTAGATCGTTAGTGCAATGCAATGCAATGCAATGCAATGCAATGCAATGCAATGCAATGCAGTGCAAAGCAATGCAAATCAATGCAATGCAGTGCAATACAATGCCACAACACACATATCAGCTCTATAATTGAACTTGGGAATGATTTTGTTCTGGTGTGCAATGCAATGTAATGCAAAAAGAACATAACCTATATGTTATTCTTCAGTGCACAAAGTTAGATCGTTAGTGCAATGCAATGCAATGCAATGAAGTGCAAAGCAAAGCAAATCAATGCAATGCAATGCAATGCAATGCAATGCAATGCAATTCAATGCAATGCAATGCAATGCAACAACACACGTTATGTCTTTAATCAACATGGGAATGAGGTTGTTCTGGTGTGCAGTGCAATGCAATGCGAAAAGAAAATAACCTATATGTTATTCAGTGCACAACGTTAGATCGTTAGTGCAATGCAATGCAATGCAATGCACCAACAAACGTTATCTCTTTAATGAACATGGGAATGATTTATTTCTGGTGTGCAATGCAATGAAATGCAAAAAGTGCATAACCTATATGTTATTCTTCAGTGCACAAAGTTAGATCGTTAGTGCAATGCAATGCAATGCAATGCAATGAAGTGCAAAGCAAAGCAAATCAATGCAATGCAATTCAATGCAATGCAATGCAACAACACACGTTATGTCTTTAATCAACATGGGAATGAGGTTGTTCTGGTGTGCAGTGCAATGCAATGCGAAAAGAACATAACCTATATGTTATTCAGTGCACAACGTTAGATCGTTAGTGCAATGCAATGCAATGCAATGCACCAACAAACGTTATCTCTTTAATGAACATGGGAATTATTTATTTCTGGTGTGCAATGCAATGAAATGCAAAAAGTGCATAACATATATGTTATTCTTCAGTGCACAAAGTTAGATCGTTAGTGCAATGCAATGCAATGCAATGCAGTGCAAAGCATTGCAAATCAATGCAATGCAATGCAATGCAATGCAATGCAATGCAACAACACACCTTATCTCTTTAATGAACATGGAAATGATTTAGTTCTGGGTGTGCAATGCAATGCAATGCAAAAAATGCATAACCTATATGTTATTCTTCAGTGCACAACGTTAGATCGTTAGTGCAATGCAATGCAATGCAATGCAATGCAATGCAATGCAGTGCAAAGCAATGCAAATCAATGCAATGCAGTGCAATACAATGCCACAACACACATATCAGCTCTATAATTGAACTTGGGAATGATTTTGTTCTGGTGTGCAATGCAATGTAATGCAAAAAGAACATAACCTATATGTTATTCTTCAGTGCACAAAGTTAGATCGTTAGTGCAATGCAATGCAATGCAATGAAGTGCAAAGCAAAGCAAATCAATGCAATGCAATGCAATGCAATGCAATGCAATGCAATTCAATGCAATGCAATGCAATGCAACAACACACGTTATGTCTTTAATCAACATGGGAATGAGGTTGTTCTGGTGTGCAGTGCAATGCAATGCGAAAAGAACATAACCTATATGTTATTCAGTGCACAACGTTAGATCGTTAGTGCAATGCAATGCAATGCAATGCACCAACAAACGTTATCTCTTTAATGAACATGGGAATGATTTATTTCTGGTGTGCAATGCAATGAAATGCAAAAAGTGCATAACATATATGTTATTCTTCAGTGCACAAAGTTAGATCGTTAGTGCAATGCAATGCAATGCAATGCAGTGCAAAGCATTGCAAATCAATGCAATGCAATGCAATGCAATGCAATGCAATGCAATGCAATGCAAAAAGTGCATAACCTATATGTTATTCTTGGGAATGAGGTTGTTCTGGTGTGCAGTGCAATGCAATGCGAAAAGAACATAACCTATATGTTATTCAGTGCACAACGTTAGATCGTTAGTGCAATGCAATGCAATGCACCAACAAACGTTATCTCTTTAATGAACATGGGAATGATTTATTTCTGGTGTGCAATGCAATGCAATGCAAAAAGTGCATAACCTATATGTTATTCTTCAGTGCACAAAGTTAGATCGTTAGTGCAATGCAATGCAATGCAATGCAATGAAGTGCAAAGCAAAGCAAATCAATGCAATGCAATTCAATGCAATGCAATGCAACAACACACGTTATGTCTTTAATCAACATGGGAATGAGGTTGTTCTGGTGTGCAGTGCAATGCAATGCGAAAAGAACATAACCTATATGTTATTCAGTGCACAACGTTAGATCGTTAGTGCAATGCAATGCAATGCAATGCACCAACAAACGTTATCTCTTTAATGAACATGGGAATTATTTATTTCTGGTGTGCAATGCAATGAAATGCAAAAAGTGCATAACATATATGTTATTCTTCAGTGCACAAAGTTAGATCGTTAGTGCAATGCAATGCAATGCAATGCAGTGCAAAGCATTGCAAATCAATGCAATGCAATGCAATGCAATGCAATGCAATGCAACAACACACCTTATCTCTTTAATGAACATGGAAATGATTTAGTTCTGGGTGTGCAATGCAATGCAATGCAAAAAATGCATAACCTATATGTTATTCTTCAGTGCACAACGTTAGATCGTTAGTGCAATGCAATGCAATGCAATGCAACAACACACATTATCTCTTTAATGAACATGGGAATGATTTAGTTCTGGTATGCAATGCAATGCAATGCGAAAAGTGCATAACCTATATGTTATTCTTCAGTGCACAACGTTAGATCGTTAGTGTAATGCAATGCAATGCAATGCAATGCATTGCAGTGCAAAGCAATGCAAAGCAAAGCAATGCAATGCAATGCAATGCAATGCAATGCAATGCAAATGCAATGCAACAACACACATATCATATCTTTAATGAACATGGGAATGAGTTAGTTCTGGTGTGCAATTCAATGCAATGCATCAACACACACATCATCTCTATAATGAACATGGGAATGATTTAGTTCTGGTGTGCAATGCAATGCAATGCGAAATATGCATAACCTATAAGTTATTCTTCAGTGCACAACGTTAGATCGTTAGTGCAATGTAATGCAATGCAATGCAAAGCAATGCAATGCAATGCAATGCAATGCAACAGCACACATATCATCTCTATAATGAACATGGGAATGATTTTGTTCTGGTTTGCAATGCAATGCAAATGCGAAAATTGCATAACCTATATGTTATTCTTCAGTGCACAACGTTACATTGTTAGTGCAATGCAATTCAATGCAATGCAATGCAATGCATCAACACACATATCATCTCTATAATGAACATGGGAATGATTTAGTTCTGGTGTGCAATGCAATGCAATGCAATGCGAAATATGCATGACCTATAAGTTATTATTCAGTGCACAACGTTAGATCGTTTGTGCAATGCAATTGCAACAACATATATGTTATCTCTTTAATGAACATGGGAATGAGTTAGTTCTGTTGTGCAATGCAATGCAAGTAGTGCACAGACTATATGTTATTCTTCAATGCACAACATTAGACAGTTTGTGCAAAGCAACAAACACATATGTTATCTCTCTAATGAAGATGGCATTGAGTTAGTTTTGGTGTGCAATGCAATGCAATGCACGAAGTGCATAACCTATGTTTCTTTAATGATGCTCAACGTTAGATCGTTTGTGCAAAGCACATAATGTTATAACAATGAGCTATACATAGCTATACATGACCTACTGTACATATTTCTGGCCAAAGAGTCCTTAAAGATGTTATATCATCCTGACAAAGGTCCAAATTTGACATACTGAATTTTTTTCTCAGTCCTCGATCTTGGGCTTTCTATTCATATAGTCCAACTCCTTCTGATGCTTCATAAGCCATATAGATGTCCATATCTGACCTTTTGAACTTATTTCTGGTCAAAGTGTCCTAAAATTTTTTCAAACTATATGAAGTTATAGTCTCCTTCTGATAAAAAAGAGTCCTCAATCTTGAACTTTGCATTCTCACTCCTAGACTCCTTCTGATGGCTCATAAGCCACATATAGAATTCCATATTTGACCTATTGAACTTATTTCTGGTCAAATGGTCCTCAAAGGGTTTCTTATTATGTTAATTCAGCCATACAGAGGTTCCTATTTGAACTACTGAACACATTTTTGGCCAAAGAGTCTTTGAACATTAACTTTCTCTGCTTATTGACTTCTCTTAATAATACATTAGCCATACAAAAGTCCATATTTGACCTACTAACATATTTCTGGTCAAAGAGTCCCTGATCTTGACCTTTTTGTACATGCTCATTGATAGCTTCCGATGTTTCATCAGCCTGAAAGATGTCCATACTTGACCCATTGAATATATTTCTGACCATAGAGTCCTCGATCTTGAACTTTCTAAACATACCTGTAGACTTGTTAATTAATTATCTGCTATCCAATGTATTTGAACAGTAGTTCAAAGTTTATATTTTGAACATATTTCTAGACATGAGACTTGAACTTTAAATTTCTAGACTCTTACAATCCTTCTGATGTTTCATCAGCCATTCAGTATAGTTCAAATTTGACCTATTGAACATTTCTATAACCAAAGTGTCCTCGATCTTGATCGTTCTATACATAATCATAGGCTTGTTCTGATGTTTCATCATTGAGACAGAAGTCAATTATTGACCTACTGAACATATTTCTGGCAAAAGAATCATCAAAGTTTAACTTACTGTTCCTTCTCCTAGACTATTTTTGATTTTACATCCACCATACAGTAGTCCATATTTGACCAAGAGAACATATTTCTGTCCAAAAGAGTCGTCAAAAAGTATGTTTATATGCATTCTCATCGACTACTTTTGATGTTAAATCAACCATATTGTTAGTCCAAATTTGACCCATTGAACATATATCTGGCCAAAGAGACCTAGAACTTTAATTATCTATACATAATTACTATCTCCTTGTGATTTTTCATCACCCAGGCTATTATCCATATTTGACAATTGAACATATTTCTGGCTGGAAGAGTCCTTTATCTTTCTATACATACTCATAGACGCTTTCAGATAGTACTTCAGCCAAAAAATGATCCATAATTGACTACTAAACTCATTTCTGAGCGATGGGTTTATAATCTTGATTTCTCTATACATTGACTCCTTCTGATGTTACAATAGCAAAACATTATTGTATTGTATTGTATCAATATGACCTATTAAACCTATTTCTGACCAATGAGTCTATGAACATTTTTCAATACATACTCAATGACTCCTGATTTTACAACAGCAATATAGTATTTCAAAATTTGATCAATTGAACATATTTCTGGCCAAAGAGACCTTGATCTTATTCTTTCTATACATACTCCTTCTGATGTTTCATCAGCCAGATAATTGTCCACAATTGACCTACTGAACATTTTTCTGCCCGAAGAGTCTATGAACTTGAACTTTCTATACATAATCATTTACTTCTGATGTTTCTTCAGCCATACAGAAGTCCAGATTTGACATGTTGAACATATTTCTGACCAAAGAGTCTTTGATCTTGAACTTTCTATTCATAATTATAGACTCTTTCAGAAAGTACATCGGACAGACAATTGTCCATATTAATTACTAAACATATTTCTGGCCAACAAGTCCATGAACTTGAACATTCTGTACATGCTAATTGACTCCTTTTAGTGTTTCATCAGCCAGACATTAGTCCATAATTGACCTACTGAACATATTGCTGCCCGAAGAGTCTTGAACTTGAACTTTCTATATAGGCTCATTGACGCCTTCTGATGTTTCACAAGCAGACAATAGTCCATAATTGACCCTCTGAACATATTTATAGTAAAATAGTCCTCTGTCTTGAACTTTCTATAGATTCTCAGTGACTCCATATAGATAATTGACCCACTGAGCATATTTCTACCTGAAGAGTCTTTGAACTTGAACTTTCTATTCATAATCTTCTTCCTCAATCTTCATTGACTTCTGATTCATCAGCCAGACAGCAGTCCATATTTGACCCACTAAACATATTTCTGGCAAAAGAGTCCTCGATCTTGAACCTTTTAAACATACTCATAGACTCTTTCTGGTGTTTAATCAGCCATGCAGTAGTTCTGATTTGACATAATGAACATATTTCTGACCGAAGAGTCCTCGATCTTGAACTTTCTATTCATACTTATAGACTCTTTCAGATAGTACATCGGCCAGACAATTGTAGATATTGACTATTGAAGTAAAAGAGTTCTCGATCTTGAACTTTCTATACATTCTCAGTGATGCCTTATTTTGTTTCTTTAGCCATACAGAAGTCCAGATTTAACATGTTGAACATATTTCTGACTTGAAAATTTTGTACATGCTAATTGACTCCTTTTAGTGTTTCATCAGCCAGACAGTAGTCAATAATGGACCTACTGAAAATATTTCTGGTAAAAGAGTCCTCGACTTTGAACTTTCTATACATTCTCAGTGACGCCTTATTTTGTTTCTTTAGCCATAAAGTAGTTCAGATTTAACATGTTGAACATATTTCTGACTGAAGAGTCCTTGATCTTGAACTTTCTATTCACACTTATAGACTCCTTCAGATAGTACATCGGCCAGACAACTGTCCATAATTACTTTTTTCTTTCTTTTTCTGGCCAACGAGTCTATGTACTTGAACTTTCTATACATGCTCATTGACTCCTTTTAGTGCTTCATCAGCCAGAGAGTACTCCATAATTTACCTACTGAAAATATTTCTGGTAAAAGAGTCCTCGATTTTGAACTTTCTTTACAAGCTCATTGACTCCTTCTGATGTTTCATCAGCCAGACAATTGTTCATAACTGACCTACTGAACATATTTCTAGTAAAAGAGTCCTCGATCTTGAACATTCTATACATGCTCATTGACTCCTTATGCTGTTTCTTTCTATACATACTCGTTTACTCCATCTGATGTTACATCAGCCATAAAGAAGTCCATAATTGACCCAAGGGACATATTTGTGGCCAATCTTGAACTTTCTATACATACTCATACTCATAAATATGGACATAAATATGGCTTATGAAGAATCAGAAGGAGACTTCCTTCTGATTCTTCATAAGCCATATTTATGTCCATATTTATGACCTATTATTATTTCTGGTCAAAGGTTCCTCAAAAGTTTTTAAACTATGTAAAATTATAGACTCCATCTGATGATAAATCAGACCAAAAGAGGTCAAATTTTGACTCTTGAGTCAATATGTATAGAGAGCAATGTTCAATGATTCTTTGGCCAAAAATATATTCAGAGGGTCACATACCTGTTAAAGTGATGTATCATCAGAAGAAGTCTATGAGTATTTACTAAGTTAACTTGTGAGGACCTTTTTGCCAAAAATATTTTCAATTCACCAGATATGGACATCTATATAGCTAATGAAGAATCAGAAAGAGTCAATGAGTATATATAGAATGGTCAAGTTTAGACTCTTTGACCAGAAAAAATGTCAGTATGTCAAATATGGACTTTTGTCATGATGATATAACATCCGAAGATATCAATCTGACTGTATAGTGTTAATCTTTAAGGACTCTTTGGTCAGTAATATTTTCGGTAGGTCAAATATGGACTTCTGTATGACTGATTTAACATCAGAAGGAGTCTATAGATTATGATAGACAAAATCCTTTTGAGAACACTTTGGTCAAATTTTTTTCCAATCGGTCAAATATGGACTACTGCCTGCCTGGTTTGGCATTGCAAGAAGTCAGTCTATATTGTATAGTTTGTTAATGTTCACGGACTCTGGCCAGAAATATTTTCAGTAGGTCAAAAATAGACGAAAGCATTTAAACATTATTATTATGCATTATTATTATGAGAAATTGACTCCGCCTAGAACTTTAATGCTTCACCAAACTCAGCTCAGACCTTCAGACTGGTCTGACTCGCTTATATCTTTTCTAACTGGTCAGACTTACTTTCCCAAAAACTCCATTGACTTGCGTTCTCTGAGCAATGAAGGCCGTAATACTCAATGCTGTCCACTAGAGGGGGCGACAGGACAATAAGTGTTTTCTACTCTCTTTCCCTGTTTGCATCAGTTTAAATGACAAATGCATGAATTTCATTCATAAATAGGCCATATCTGTGTATGAGAACAAGATTTACACTTCAAGCTTTACAACTAATTAAAACTTTAACCCTACTTCAAAGTTTGCCACTCTGTCATTTCTTTTAAGATATTGTTATTCCACTGTTTTTTGCATTTAATGTTTGTCCATCTGGAACTTGTATTTGTCATGAGCTCTATATTTAAGATGTACTAGAAAAAAATATGATTCAACAACACAAACTCTGTTTTTACTCGGCAAATTTGTTTTCCTTTCAAGTAGGCTACAACCAACAGGTTATCCTGCTTTTTGCCATGGCTTGCCACACTGCCCAGAATAAACTATATTTTCTCCACACGAGATGTTTAAAAACCCTGCATTTAGTTTTTGTGAAGACGAGCGCATATCTTACACAGCTTCCAGTTCTGTTTAGGCTATTGTAGTTTGTAATGCTTGTTATGTTCCTTAATTTAGATAGAATCTGGTTGTCTGTCTGTCTGGCTGTCTGTCTGTCTGACTATAACACACCACCTTTTTTAAACTATTTAAAAATCTGCTATATTTCACAAAGGAAGCCCATTTGTGCGTCATTGGCATTATACGAGAGTGACATTCTGAATATGAGCCTATTGTTAGCTAAAATGCGGATTGATCATTGCAGAGTTATTCCTTATTGCAATGCAATACAAGAAGTGCATAGCCTATGTTATTCTTCACTGCACAACGTTAGATCTCTTTAATGAACATGGGAATGAGTTAGTACTGGTGTGCAATGCAATGCAAAAAGTTCATTAAAGAGATAACATGTTGCACTGCATTGCACAAACGATCTAACGTTGTGCATTGAAGAATAGCATATAGTCTATGCACTTTTTGCATTGCATTGCACACCAGAACTAACTCCTTCCCATGTTCATTAAAGAGATAACGTTACATTGCATTGCACAAACGATCTTGTGCATTGAAGAATAACATATAACACTTTTTGCTTTGCATTGCACACCAGAACTAACTCCTTCAAATGTTTATTAACATGTTGCATTGCACTGCACAAACGATCTAACGTTGTGCATTGAAGAATAACATATAGGCTATGCACTTCTTGCATTGCACACCAGAACTAACTCATTCCCATGTTCATTAAAGAGATAACATATGTGTTGTTGCATTGCATTGCACAAACGATCTAACGTTGTGCATTGAAGAATAATATATATATGCACTTGCATTGCATTGCACACCAGAACTAACTCATTCCCAAACTCATTGCGTTGTGCTTTGAGGCAATACAATTTGTGCTATTGCATTGCATTTCACAGATGATCAAACTTTGTGCATTGAAGAATAACATATAAGCTATGAGTGCATTGCAAACATACAGCAACTATCTCATTCCGATGTGCATTGAAGAGATACCATTTTTGGAGTTACATTCCACTGCATAAAAGATCTAACTGGTAAAGTTAGATATAATAATACATTATTATTCAACGCTAATTCTTAGATCGTTTGTGCAATGCAACACTCATGTTATCTTTTCATTGCACATGAGGTATGAAGTAGTTTATTCTATGCATTTTGACGCAAGAGGTAAATTCAATAATTTCCCTTCAAAGCAAAAATGAATAAGTTAGTTATTCAGTGCAATGCGATAGCACATATGTTATGAGTCAAATCAGGCCTACAGAGGTCCCTCTTTGACCTACGGAACATATTTTCTGTCCAAAGAGTTCTTACTATACATACAGACTGACTTCTTGTGATGTTGTATTAGCTGACATATCTGACCTTTTGAACTTATTTGTCATCAAAGTGTCCTCAAAATTTTTCAAACTATATAAAGTTATAGACTCCTTTTGATGATCAAAAGGGGACCTCTGTATAGCTGATTTATCATCAAAAGGAGTCTATAACTTTCTATAGTTTGAAACATTTTGAGGACACTTTGACCACAAATAAGTTCAAAAGGTCAGATATGGACATCTATATGGCTTATGAAGCATCAGAAGGAATCTATGAGTATGTATAGAAAGCCCAATATTGAGGACTCTTTGGCCAGAAACATGTTCAGGAGGTCAAAAGGGGACCTCTGTATAGCTGACTTATCAACAAAAGGAGTCTATAACTTTATATAGTTTGAATTTTTTTTAGGACACTTTGACCACAAATAAGTTCAAAAGGTCAGATATGGACATCTATATGGCTTATGTAGCATCAGAAGGAATCTATGAAAGCCCGAGATTGAGGACTCTTTGGCCAGAAACATGTTCAGGAGGTCAGAAGGGGACCTCTGTATAGCTGATTTATCATCAAAAGGAGTCTATAACTTTATATGGTTTGAAATTTTTTTAGGACACTTTGACCACAAATAAGTTCAAAAGGTCAGATATGGACATCTATATGGCTTATGAAGCATCAGAAGGAGTCTATGAGTATGTATAGAAAACGCAAGATCGAGGACTCTTTCGCCAGAAATATGTTCAGTAGGTCAAAAGGGGACCTCTGTATAGCTGATTTATCTTTAAAAGGAGTCTATAACTTTCTATAGTTTGAAAAATTTTAGGACACTTTGACCACAAATAAGTTCAAATGGTCAGATATGGAAATCTATATGGCTTATGAAGCATCAGAAGGAGTCCATATGTATAGAAAACGCAAGATCGAGGACTCTTTGGCCAGAAATATGTTCAGTAGGTCAAAAGGGGCCCTCTGTATAGCTGATTTATCTTTAAAAGGAGTCTATAACTTTATATAGTTTGAAAAATTTTAGGACACTTTGACCACAAATAAGTTCAAAATATCAGATATGAACATCTATATGGCTTATGAAGCATCAGAAGGAATCTATGAGTATGTATAGAAAGCCCAAGATTGAGGACTCTTTGGCCAGAAACATGTTCAGGAGGTCAACAGGGGACCTCTGAATAGCTGACTTATCATCAAAAGGAGTCTATAACTTTATTTGGTTTGAAATTTTTTTAGGACACTTTGACCACAAATAAGTTCAAAAGGTCAGATATGGACATCTATATGGCTTATGAAGCATCAGAAGGAGTTTATGAGTATGTATAGAAAGCCCAAGATCGAGGACTCTTTGGCCAAAAATATGTTCCTTGGGTCAAATATATATAGAACGGTCAAGTTTCGAGTACTCCTTGGCCAGAAAAAAATTTCAGTATGACAAAAATGGACTTTTGTCAGGATGATATAACATCTTTAAGGACTCTTTGGCCAGAAATATGTTCAGTAGGTCAAAAGCGTACCTATGTATAGCTCATTGTTATAACATTATGTGCTTTGCACAAACGATCTAACGTTGAGCATCATTAAAGAAACATATGGCTATGCACTTCATGCATTGCATTGCACACCAGAACTAACTCAATCCCATGTTCATTAGAGAGATAACATGTGTTGTTGCTTTGCACAAACTGTTTAACGTTGTGCATTGAAGAATAACATATAGTCTGTGCACTACTTGCATTGGATTGCACACCATAACTAAATAATTCCAATGTTCATTAAAGAAATAACGTGTGTTGTTGCATTGGATTGCATTGCAATGCATTGCATTACATTTTATTGCATTGCATTGCCCTAACGTTCTAACTTTGTGCACTGAAGAATAACATACAAGTTATGCACTTTTCGCATTGCAATGCATTGCACACCAGAAACTAACTCATTCCCATGTTCATTAAAGAGATAACATATGTGTTGTTGTAATTGCATTGCACAAACAATCTAACGTTGTGCACTGAAGAATAACATATGCACTTTTCGCATTGCATTGCATTGCACACCAGAACTAAGTCAATCCCATGTTCATTAAAGATATGACTTGTGTTGTTGCATTGCATTCCACAAACGATCTAACGTTGTTCACTGAAGAATAACATATAGGTTATGCACTTTTCGCATTGCATTGCATTGCACACCAGAACAAAATCATTTCCATGTTCATTATAGAGATGATATGTGTGTTGTTGCATTGCATTGCATTGCATTGCATTGCACTGCATTGCATTGAATTGCATTGCACAAACGATCTAACGTTGTGCACTGAAGAATAACATATAGGTATGCACTTTTTGCACTGCATTGCATTGCACACCAGAACTACCTCATTCCCATGTTGATTAAAGACATAATGTGTGTTGTTGCATTGCATTGCATTGCATTGCACTGCATTGCTTTGCACTGCTTTGCATTTCATTGCATTGCACTAACGATCTAACGTTGTGCACTGAAGAATAACATATAGGTTATGCACTTTTCGCATTGCATTGCACACCAGAACTACCTCATTCCCATGTTGATTAAAGACATAACGAGTGTTTTTGCATTGCATTGTATTGCATTGCATTGATTTGCATTGCTTTGCACTGCACTGCATTGCATTGCATTGCATTGCATTGCACTAACGATCTAACGTTGTGCACTGAAGAATAACATATAGGTTATGCACTTTTCGCATTGCATTGCACACCAGAACTACCTCATTCCCATGTTGATTAAAGACATAACGAGTGTTTTTGCATTGCATTGTATTGCATTGCATTGATTTGCATTGCTTTGCACTGCATTGCATTGCCTTGCCTTGCATTGCATTGCACTAACGATCTAACGTTGTGCACTGAAGAATAACATATAGGTTATGCACTTTTTGCATTTCATTGCATTGCACACCAGAACTAAATCATTCCCATGTTCATTAAAGAGATAATGTTTGTTGGTGCATTGCATTGCATTGCATTGCATTGAATTGCATTGCATTACATTGATTTGCATTGCTTTGCTTTGCACTGCATTGCATTGCATTGCACTAACGATCTTACGTTGTGCATTGAAGAATAACATATAGGTTATGTTCTTTTTGCATTTCATTGCATTGCACACCAGAACTAAATCATTCCCATGTTCATTAAAGAGATAACGTGTGTTGTTGCATTGCATTGTATTGCATTGCATTGCATTGCATTGCACTAACGATCTAACATTGTGCACTGAAGAATAACATATAGGTTATGCACTTTTCGCATTGCATTGCATTGTACACCAGAACTAACTCAATCCCATGTGCACTGAAGAATAACATATAGGTTATGCACTTTTCGCATTGCATTGCATTGTACACCAGAACTAACTCAATCCCATGTTCATTAGAGAGATAACATGTGTTGTTGCTTTGCACAAACTGTCTAACGTTGTGCACTGAAGAATAACATATAGGTTATGCACTTTTCGCATTGCATTGCACACCAGAACTAACTCAATCCCATGTTCATTAAAAGACATGATATGTGTGTTGTTGCATTGCATTGCATTCAATTGCATTGCATTGAATTGCATTGCACAAACGATCTAACGTTGTGCACTGAAGAATAACATATAGGTATGTACTTTTTGCACTGCATTGCATTGCACACCAGAACTACCTCATTCCCATGTTGATTAAAGACATAACGTGTGTTGTTGCACTGCATTGCATTGCATTGCATTGCATTGCACTGCATTGCTTTGCACTGCTTTGCATTGCATTGCATTGCACTAACGATCTAACGTTGTGCACTGAAGAATAACATATGCACTTTTCACATTGCATTGCATTGCACACCAGAACTAACTCAATCCCATGTTCATTAAAGACATGACATATGTGTTGTTACATTGCATTGCATTGCACTAACGATCTAACGTTGTGCACTGAAGAATAACATATAGGTTATGCACTTTTCGCATTGCATTGCACACCAGAACAAAATAATTCCCATGTTCATTATAGAGATGAAATGTGTGTTGTAGCATTGCATTGCACTGCATTACATTGAATTGCATTGCACTAACGATCTAACGTTGTGCACTGAAGAATAACATATAGGTTATGCACTTTTTGCATCGCATTGCATTGCACACTAAATCATTCCCATGTTGATTAAAGACATAACGTGTGTTGTTGCATTACATTGCATTGCATTGCATAAACGTTGTGCACTGAAGAAAAACATATAGGTTATGCACATTTTGCATTGCATTGCATTGCACACCAGAACTAAATAATTCCCATTTTCATTAAAGAGATAACGTGTGTTGTTGCATTGCATTGCATTGCACAAACGATCTAAAGTTGTGCACTGAAGAATAACATATAGGTTATGCTCTTTTCGCATTGCATTGCATTGCATTGCAAACCAGAACAAAATCATTCCCAAGTTCATTATAGAGATGATATGTGTGTTGTTGCATTGCATTGCATTGCATTACATTGCATTGCATTGCATTGCATTGCATTGAATTGCATTGCACTAACGATCTAACGTTGTGCACTGAAGAATAACATAGAGGTTATGCACTTTTTGCATTGCATTGCATTGCACACCAGAACTAAATCATTCCCATGTTCATTAAAGAGATAACGTTTGTTGGTGCATTGCATTGCATTGCACAAACGATCTAACGTTGCGCACTGAAGAATAACATATAGGTTATGCACTTTTCGCATTGAATTGCATTGAACACCAGAACAAAATCATTCCACTGTTCATTATAGAGATGATATGTGTTGTTGCATTGCATTGCATTGCACACCAGAACTACCTCATTCCCATGTTGATTAAAGACATAACGTGTGTTGTTGCATTGCATTGCATTGCATTGATTTGCATTGCTTTGCACGGCATTGCATTGCACTAGCGATCTAACGTTGTGCACTGAAGAATAACATATTGGTTATGCACTTTTCGCATTGCATTGCATAATTTTCCTCGCGTTTTTTGGAGCAATGTAAAGAGATTGACATTGATAAATCAGTTTGGATATACCCTCAGCCTTGGACAATAAGTAACGCCCAAAAATGGAAAGATCTCTACTAAGCCAGTGGTTTAAGGATAATTGATATTTGAATAAGGAAAATTGATATTTGATCAATTTTTTCTTTCATATTAATTTCCTCTCTTTGTTTTTCATCTTTAACCATCTTAACTCCAAGATATTTAACTTCTTTTTTTTAACAGGGATTGACATTATTTCTGTATCTATACAGTCATATAACGCAAGTAGTTCACACTTTCATATTTAAACGAAGACCTGAAGCTTTGGAAAAAATTAAATTATTTGCAATGAATTGCTAACCATAGATTTATCCCATTAAAGATTCGCGCAAAACTTTTGCGATTTTTTCTAAATATCGATAAAAAACTATTGCGAAATGACGGTGTTTCCATTAACCGATGTTATGCGACTAACACGTCCTTTTTTCTCTCGCGATAAGTCATTCCAAAAATCACGGCAATGGACGTTGGTTTATATAATATCACAGCCACCGCATTAGACATTATTATTATCAATCGAAGGAGACGTGGCGTGTTATCCAAGCATTAATGGCAGGAAAGACCCTTATACTGCGAACGACACTAAAGCCTAAGCAGTTTCTGGGTGTTTCGCCCTCATTTCTGCTCCGATCTTTGATTGTGGCATTTATTTGAGATTTAGAATCCAGTATTCCTATAGGCTAATTATTGTTTCTTTTATTAATTTAATAAAGAACTCTGTCTCGTATTCTGTCCAAACGATCCATGTAGGCTACTTTTGTGTCACCAAAATTTTAATTTGAACTGGCTAGACCAACTGCTGCGCAAAAAAGTAAATATAGACGAATTTTCAGATTTTTTTTCAGTTTATGACTTTTTACCCCTTTATTAAACATTTAAAATATTCACAAATTAATATGGAAAACATGTCGATTTTACTGGTTTTCTAAGGCCAAATTAGAACCTGGAATTGATGTTTTTCCCGCAGTGCTGAATGAGAAGAGCCATTAATATTATTAATAAACTATTGTTTTGGCTAAAATCACATCTCCATCTCCGCTGTTAAGCAGACGGATTACATAATCAGAAGGTATTAGCCTTCGATTCGAATTTGTTCGTTTTAAAGTGGACATTTCAAGCTTTAGCCTACATTTTGTTTCAGTTCTCGCGCTCCAGTTTACGGAGATCATGAAAGTGCGTCTGATTGTTTTATTTTATTTTACAAAAGCACAACGTTTTCTTGTTATTGTGAGTTTACACAAATAAAAGTAGTTGAGAATAATGTATTATTATTTTCTGTATTGACCAGAAATGATAGAGTATTTTAAGTTGTTTCCACTGTTGATAGGAAAATGCAAGTGTTCGCGCTCGCGCCTCCGTGTCATGCAGTGCGCGCTCCACACTCCGCTTCCTTTTTTGCATAAAAGCGTCTTCTAAATATAGCCTATTAAATGTTATAATAAAATAATATAAAATTATTATTATTTGTGTAGCTATACATGGACCTCAAACACACCGCGTCTTCTAAGTCAGGTGACTGTAAATGCGCAAAAACTGTTTCCATTGCAGTTTTGCGAAATATTCCTTTTTCGAATTGCCTGAAAAACCACCTCATGAGAGCGTAAAAACTTTTTTGCGATAAACGGGAGTTTTTGCGAAACTGACGTGTTTCCATTCTGCGTATTTTCAATTCGCAATTTCAATTTGCGCAATTTGAAGGGTAATGGAAACGCGGCTTGAGGCGAAATTCGTAATCAAAAAAATGTATAGGCTACCCTGAAAATTTAGATGATTTAATATCAGATATGCTAGTAGCTGTGAACATAAAATGAACAATTTGGGACTAATTGGACATCCTTGTCTTATTCCGCAAGTTATATTTATTCTTGGTGTTAGTCCTGGGTTTAAGGAGACATAACTGCAAATATCAGTATAGAACATTTTGATCACTGAACAAATTTTTTTGTCGAATCCAACATTTTCTAAAGTAGAAAATAAAAAATCGTGTTCTATAGAATCGAAAGATTTGAAATAGTCTATAAATAAAATCAGGCTTTCCGATTCCAGAATAGACCGATAGTCCAGCATGTCCAATATTAATCTCACATTATTACATACTTCTACCTTTTATAAACGCAGACTGAGTTTCATCTACTATTTTATCAATATTCATCAATATTTTATTTTAGAGAGATTGAAAACAGTAATCTACTATTTTATCAATTACTGTTTTCAATCTCTCTGCATATATTAACGCTAATAACTTATATAATATAACTTAATAATAGGCCTCCAATTGTCTAAATTTGTTTTTATCTTTTTTTGTTTTGGGGAGTAGGGTTATTATACCAGTTTTCATTGTTGGAGTAAGACATTCGATAAATGCATTCAATAACAATTCTTTGATATCTTCCCAAAAAAACGTAAAAAATTCCGAGGTCAACCCATCAATTCCAGGTGACTTCCCATGTTTCATTTTTTTCAGGGCATTTTCTATTTCTTGCAGATTTATTTTGCCGTCTAACCTTTTTTTTTGTCATTCTCCCCAATCCTTTTAATATTGCTCTTAATCAGAGTAAAAGGGATTCACAGTCCTCTTTGTGGAAATTTGAGTAAAGTCAGAGTAAAAGAGTTGAACTTCCTCCTGTATTTGGCTATAGGCTCTTCTATGACTGTGTCATTTTCTGTTAATTTGCAGATTCTTTTTTTAGACTACCTAGACTTTTCTAAGCCATAGAAATATGTTGTGTTCTTCTCACCTTCTTCGATCCATCTAGCCCTGGATCGTACAAAGGCTCCACTTGCTTTTTCTAAATAAATTTCATCAAGCTGTTTTTGGAGGGAGTTCAACTCCGTTAGTTCTTCCTCCGAAGCATTAGTTTTACCACATAGTATGTTAATCCTTTTCAGTATTTCTTTCTGTTTAAGTTTACTTGTTTTTTGACATGCTTTTTCCCGTTTCAATTGCCAACCTCTTTGTTTCAAATTTAAACCATTCCCACTTCCCTTTATTTGACATATCCATTCCTTTTACTTTTAGACAGAGGGATTTTATTTGTTTGCAAAAACCATCATTTGATAAAAGTATATTATTTAGTTTCCATATATTACCCGAAGAGCGGGAAAGTAAGTCTGACCAGTTAGAAAAGATATAGCGAGTCAGACCAGTCTAAAGGTCTGAGCTGAGTTTGGTGAAGCATTAAAGTTCTAGGCGGAGGCAATTTCTCATAATAATAATAATAATAATAATAATAATAATAATGTTTAAATATATGCTGGCTTTCTAAAGCCAACATAATAAAGAAAACTCAGAGAAAAAACGACCAATTCAGTATGTAATAAAATTGTATTAGTTTTATAATAAAACTAATAACATGCCGTGCTCTTCAACCGACATGATTTTAATTAATCCGAAACCTGGTAATTTTGTCAGTATTAATGTACGTTCACTAGCTTCTACACATGCTTACATTCATAAATATACATTTTGTGTCTATTAAATTTTCAAAATTATTTATAGCCTACATATGTCACACACGTCTACCTGCCTTTTGATGCAAATAAAAGACGAGAGTGGTAAATGTTACGGACATATGGTCCGTACTGTACATATGGTACAGTTCAGCCTATTATTGCCTTATTTTTATTTCCACTTCCCTTTTACCCAAAGAGACGGAACTATTTGCACTGTATTTATCAGTGGGAAATACATCATGCTAAAATAATCTGTAATATAGGCCTACTGTGGTTCACATTATTGGGGTCGCTTGCAAGTCTCAGCAGCGCGAATTACGTGACCAGCAACATATTTCTGCTTCAAATATTGTGCGTAGTTAACAGTGAGTGGTGGTTTCGGACATTATTTTATTGCAGTGCATTTGTCAGTGCCGCACTCGTACCGACTCTTATTCTGCCTGACAGAAAGAAAAGCTCGTCGCTTACTGAAGGCGGAGCGTTTCGACCAATCAGGTGAAAGGGGCGTTTCTGCGCCGCCCACGTGTGCAAATGAAATATCTAACCCATAAACCGATTGTAAACCACAAACGAAAAATGAAAAATCAAGCCAAAACCTCATTTTTCATTTTTTAAACTAAACTAAAAAACGAATAAACGAGCTGGTTTTCATTTCTCGTTATTCCATTCCAAACAGGAAATCAAATGATCAAAAAGTTTTTATTTTTATTTTTTATGTTTTATTGAACACCAAAAACATAACAAAAACAGAATATACATCTATAAAGGCATTGACAAATACAGATAAATGAGTAGGCACATGTCAGTCAAATAAATGGATAATGACAAAAGAACATTACATATATTTGAAGGAGAAAAAAAAGAACAAGAAGGGGTCTCTTCATTCCTCTTCTAAGAGATCAAGGTCTCTTATTATTCTAGCCAATTTCTGGGCCTTTTTACTTTTCATACATTGCAACGATGGAAAGAAATTACAAATAAAGTCTCTTTTAAATACAGAAAAATAAGGTTTCGTCTTCATACATTTGCATTTATGAATAAAGAATTTGCCCAGAATCAACATTACATTAATAAAAAATTCATTTTTTTTTCTCATCCAACAACATTCCAAACATAATATGCTTCCTAGCAAAAGTTGGCAGTGAATGAATCTTTGTCTCCAACCAGTAAGACATATTTTCCCAAAAGGTATTTGAAAAAACACAAGAAAAAAAAGGTGATCGTTGTCTCTATGTCAACTTGACAAAAAGTACAGGCATTTTCTTCAAAATTAAACCGTTGTCTTAAAAATTCACTTGACCACTGAATATTTTAAAATGGGTTTCCTTAGCTTTAGGAGCCACTGGAAAGCTAATATACTGTGTTTGCAATTTTTTAACAAATGTCATAAGCTTGCAAAACACAGTTATTATACAGAAATGTCGGATATAATATAGAATTGAAACAAGAGCGAATAAGTTTGTTGGGAAGCATTGCCCTGAGGTCATTGAAGAGAAGGGAGTTCACAAGATCCATCTGGCATGTTGACAGAAGCGTTTTGTACAAAATTGATAAAACTTTTTGGAATGGCATTTAAGACACGCTCAGATTGTTTGCGTTCACATTGTAAATTGTATTTAGTACAAAAGTCTCTAAAAGTTAACAATCTCCCATCTTCATCCATTACAGTAAATGAAGAACTGACCAAATACCCTTTTCAAGCCAATCAAGAACACATAGAGACTTGTATCTAGATACAATAAATCTATTGTTCCATATAGGGATTCTGTGTGGAGAAAAGTTGTGGTTATATAACAAAATCTGCTGGTGAAAGGAAGATAATTTGATTGGCAGAAACAGTCAAATCAAATCTCAGTAGAAAATCAATTCCACCCAATTTTCTAAATATACCTCTGGGAATGCAAAACCAGAAATTAGTTTCATTTGTTATACATTTTTTAAGCCATTTGACCTTCAACATACCATTTATACAATAGAAGTCAAAGGCTTGTAATCCACCATTTTCATAATCTTGTATAAGATTTGCCCTCTTTATAGCACACGTTTACTCCATATATAATTGAAATGAATTTGATTAATGGTCTTAATAGCTCTATTAGAAATGGAGAGACAAGATGCAGGATGGTGGTCCGTGTACTTTTTCGTTCATTCATTATTCTTTTTCGGAATGAAGATGAAATTTAAAAAAGGGTGCAGCTTGGTTTTTTGTTTAAAAGAAAAAAATTGGCTGTATTTTGTTTTCCAGATGTATTGTTATCATCAAATAATAGTATTAGAAAATTGGACGACATTTCCGATCGTTTTTTAATTTGTAAGATTTATTTGTACGTTTATTGTATTTCATTTGACTGATCCTATCTTTACCCGGAAGTAAATTACACCGTCGTGCGAAGTCATAGATATATACACTAGATGTCGCCTTGGCTACGGCAGTTCATTGGAACGAATGCGTCAATAGAGCCGCCATCTTGGAACAGGGGAGCCCCTCCTCTTTAATGCATCAGCGTCAATGTAGGCTAAGGTCTAACGGAAATAATATCACCTAGTTTTTTTGGTTCGTTCCAACGGTCAGACATGTAGCCTATGTATCATTGAGTCCAGAGAAAATTTAAGGTTTTGATATTAAGTTAATCTAATTATTTTTCAAAATATAATGCATAGTTCTAGTAGGCCTAAGTTTATTAGTCACATTCTTCCACTTGAGTAAACTTAGAATGAACTATCGCTACTAGTGTATATATATATATATATGTGGCAAGGCGGGCTAGATTCCGCCCTGTGATTTGTGTTGAGTGACGGGGGTGACAGCCTATCGGCAGCCACCCCTGGCTTACTTAAGGCGGAGTTCAGGCCACCTGGGCATACGTCATCGTCACGGACGTTGTTGTGGGTGCGTGCGCAGTTCCGTGGGAGCCAGGTTACTGTTCAAATCAATGCGACGTTGCTTTTGGGTGCAGGCTGTCCCTATCCGAGCGCGGCTAATGTGTTTGAGCAGATGCAACATCTCTGTACACTTGCGGGTTGCCTATTGTGAACGAGACTGCGTGTGAGTAACTGAATCTTCTGTGGGCCTAGCGATCTACCATTGGTGCATTAAACCACTTGTGAGCGGTTCATCACTGTGGACCGGGGGCAAAATGCTCCATTGACAACGTCGCTAAGACGGCACTGTTTTGTTCTGCTGCCATTTAATATCACTGTGACCATTGTGATTCATTATTTGTTTTCGTTAGTTTATATTGCATCTGCATATGGTGGTAAACGCTGGTGGTATTAGTGTGTGGCTAGTTTCCGAGCTGCCCGTCCATGCATGACGTAGCTACATGTGATGGTATAATTTAGCCCCACTTAATGTATATCACCACCAGCTGTTTGGTTATCCTTGAGCTCTTCGCCCTGTGCGTTCCTCAAAGACTGTGAAGGGAGCAACATTTTCTCTTTTTTTGTAATTTCTTGTTTTTGTAATCCTGGATTCGATTCTTTTGTGATTTAATGTTTAATTGTACTTTTTTTGTGGTTCATTTTACTCGTTCATAGCCTTTGGCGGCTGTAACGTGGCCATATTGTGAACCTTTTAGGTCGCCACCAGCCAGGTTAACTATTGTGCTCAGTAATTTGCAGAGTATTGATTTTGTTGAAGTTGGTTTATTATAATTTTATACGTTTGCAGCCAACTGTGAAAGTATATTATATTGTTTTTTTGTTTCTTTCAGGAGCTGAAGGCCCGCCCCGTGCAGGGAAGCTAGCTGTCTGTCCTCTTTTGGTGGTGGTTCCTTCACAGAGTGTTTTGCCGTTGGCACCTGTGTGTCTTTCACCTAGTGAGTGTGAGTGTTGTGTGGAGTGGAATTGGATGAGTGGTGTGATTTCAGGACACTCACTGTCCAGCTAGCTCCCTGCTGGCAAGCCTCAGCCCAAAAGTGTTTTTGTGTTCTTTATTGTTTTTTTCTTTATTTCTGGTCTGGTGCACACATAACAGTGCAAAACTTTTTTCCACCTCAAAGTTTTTATATATTAAATTATTGTTGATAAAATAAAAAAAGTATTTTTGTATTCTGATCCACGTCTCTTGTCATCTGTGGTCACGAACCAGCGTGTCTTGTATAAATTTCTCCGTTTAGTGAAACGGGGTGGCGTAGTCTGCTCTCCATTTAGTTATACTTTTCCTCATAAGTGTAACTGTAATTTACCCGATCCATCACCTCGCCACATATATATATATATATATATATATATATATATATATATATATATATATATAAATGAGCAAAACTTGGCCACTAAATATTTAATTTAAATTAAATAATTTTAATGATCACAATTAAAGTTTTAATTTTATTAAATTGAACAAGCGCAACATTCAGCATTCAATCAAATAATCTAAAAGATGTATTATTATTAATAATGTTATTTCAACATAATATCTCGTTATTTCGACATAATAGCCTATGTGTGCGTGCAACAAGCAAGATGTGCATTTGTAAATCCGGTGACGCGTGTATTGATTTTTATTAATAAACAAGTGTTTTCTCTGACAGTGTCGACTCGGCTGCAAAGATGAAGTTGACGATCGCCATATTCGTAGTGAACGCGCCTATAGCCTAGAGAGAAATGCACATAATGGATTACATAATCAGAGAGTAGCCTTTTTCTTTTCGTTTTGAATTATTTCGTTTACATTTAAAGACATTTCAAGCTTTGTGTAGGCTATTTGATGTATTTCTCATGTCTGTGTGACTGCATACACTGAGTTTCGCTCAGGATGTATGATGAGATGCGCTCCGGTTCACTTGCAATGCAATTGACCACGCGGGCGCCTCCATGATTATTATTGTCTGTTATATTTGCTTCTTATTTATTAAATCCAGGAAATTGGTTGATGAAAAATGTATTAAAATTAAGATACAATTTATACAAAACGAAATTCACTTTAAAGAAAGGCTTTCTACAAAACAAAACGTAATGAAGTGGTCAAAATCATGTCTGACCTGCTCCATGTCTCTCGATATATATTGCGCATCCTATCTTACTCATGCTGTTCACTTTTCATAAATCAACATAAATGGAAAAAAATAACATTAATATTTAAACAAATATGAAACTAAATGCGCTTACCTATTTAATGGCTACAACAGTATAGTAGGCCTACAGACTCTCTATTTGTACAAATTGCTGCACATTCATTTAATTCAGAATTTTGCACACACAAGTTGAAAGGCATTTGTTCAAATCAAGTTCACGGATAATTGTGCGTGCATTTATTAATCATTATGATACTAAAATCATAACAAAGTAGGCTATGCTATGTACAAAAAATCAGATGAGCACAGAATATGAATGCAACGTTTAATTACACGTTAAGACTTCGCACGACGGTGTAATTTACTTCCGGGTAAAGATAGGATCAGTCAAATGAAATACAATAAACGTACAAATAAATATTACAAATTAAAAAACGATCGGAAATGTCGTCCATTTTTCTAATAGGCTAGGCTACTATTATTTGATGACAACAACATTTGGAAAACAAAATACAGCCATTTCTGCTTTTTTTCTTTTAAACAAAAAACCAAGCTGCACCCTTTTTTAAATTTCATCTTTCATTCCGAAATATAATAATGAATGAACGAAAAAGTACACGGACCCAGGATAGATACACACTTTCCATTTTAGTTAAATAAATTCTACCAAAGATAGACAAATCCCTTTGCATCCATGCATCAAGCCTGCCTTTGCATTCATTCCACCTATTCCAGACATTTTGCTTTTCCATCATGACCTCATCCTTAGAAATGTTTATGCCTAAATATCTGACATTCGACTTGACTGGAATATTATATGAAATTTTAAGAGGGCATTCATGTATGGTAATTTCTGAGAATTTAGAAAAATAGTTAACTATCTCAATTACTTTAGGAAGACCTTTTAAAAATAATGTTGTATCGTCAGCCAATTGACTAAGTATAATTTCCTGTCCAAACACATTTAATTTTTCAATATTTGAGTTTTTAATTAGGAGAGCCAACATCTCTGTAGCCAGAATAAACAATGAGGGTGAGACGGGGCATCCTTGTTTAACTCCTCTCTTAATATCAAATCTGGGTAAAGTACCTGTTGGTAGGGCCACTGAACTATTGGTATTTGTGTAGAATAACTGAATAACATTACAAAAATGTTCACCAAACCCATACATTTTCAAACATTTAAAAATAAATGAATGTTCTAACATATCAAAGGCTTTATAGAAATCTAAAAATAAAATAACCCCATCATCCTCTGTTTCTTGATTATACCCCAGCAAGTCCAAAACCAGTCGAATGTTGTTATAGAACGGCCTCTAATGAATCCAGTTTGTGTCTCCCCAATCATTTTTGATAAACCAAGTTTTAAGCGATTATTATATATGTGGGTTAGTAATTTATAGTCATTGTTTAGTAAAGGTATAGGTCGTAAATTGTCCAACAATCTAGAGTCTTTTCCTGGTTTGTGAATAAGCGTGATTAGGCCTGGTCTCATTGAATTAGGCAAAACCACGGTTTTAGTGATTTCCTGAAAAGCTGCAAAAATAAATTCCCTTAATAAGTTCCAAAAATGGCGCTAAAAATTAGACGTAATACCATCTGGGCCAGGTGATTTATCCAATGACAAACACATAACAGCAGAATCAAGCTCTTCGATTGTTAATTCTGCATCACATATCATTTTGAACTGTTCATCTATATGAGGAACAAATTCTCTGTATTTTTAATGATTAAAATTGCCATTATTTTATATGAAAAAGTTAATAATTTTATTTTATTGACAAAATATTTTATTTTGTCTTTTGTATATTTTTTTATTAGATCAGGTAACATTTTAATCTGTCATGTGATAATGTACTCGGGGCATGTTGTCTCATTTCACTTCATTCATTCAGGGTAAATCAAGAGAAAAGTATACGCTGTATTAATGAAACAAAACCACATAATTGTACTAGACGTGTGAAATTAAGGGGAAAATAAATACTCTGAACCTTAAGTAGATTTACACAAACTGAGAAAGTCTAAAAGCATAAGGTTGTGCCCCGCTCTTCCCTATTTGTAAACACTTTTTTTTATTTTTTTTATTTATGTCTAAAAAAAACAAACAAACAAACAAACATTTGTTATGTACAATTTAACATTTGCTTCTTTAATTAAAAAAAGACAAGGACAAGCGTTAATGTCGAGCCCTGATATGTTTTCCTTGACTGGTTTTCCCTGCAGAATTACGTTGTTGAAAACGAAAAGCGAGTGTTTCTGCATTAAACAACTATCTCAACTGTTAAATAACAGATCTGTCTTATTTTAAATAAACACACACACAAAAAAAAAAAACAGAGATGAAAAATTAACATGAGTAAGAAATGTTCATTTGCTCCATCTAGTGGCAACCGTCATGAAATGCCATGTTATACTATTTTTGTCCACAAGAGGTCGGCAGAGACACCCAAAGCAGTGCAATGAGTTATTTTGTATTTAAATTAAAGAATGTGGAAAATGTGCTTTTTTTTGTTAAAATGTAATATTGTTTTATCTTGTTTGTGAACAATGACTCAAGGACTTGTCATTCTGATGGCAGAGTTCACTGACATAAATACTGACTTTTGAGAGGTGAACTAAGGGTTGTTAGGCTTTTGCAGATAATCCATTGTGTTCTGCCGTTTGTATGAATTGTTTGGAGAATTGCACTTACTGGTTTGCAAATGTTTGTTTTTTTTCCTCACTTTATTTAAATTTTCCATTTAAACAAAATATAACATACACTTACAAAACATATACTTATATAACCTTCATATGTATACATAAAAAAACTATATATATATAATATTCATATATATATATATATATATATATATATATATGAATATTATATATATATATAGTTTTTTATATATATATATATATATATATAGTTAATAAAAGGATCCACTCAACAAATAACAAAATAATAAAATTTATACTAGAAAAAAAGAACAATAATAATATTATATTATATTATAATATTATAATATAAATAAATTAATAAAAAAAAAAAAAAAAAAAAAGAATAATTCTTTACAAAATAAAATCACAGGTACAAAAAGGTTGTAAACATACTGAGCACAGCCGACATATCCCTAAAGCAGGGTACCAATCTATATACCGGGGGAGTATATATATATATATATATATATATATATACAATATATATACTGTATATATTGTTAATAAAAGGATCCACACAACAAATAACAAAAGAATAAAATTAATACTAGAATAAAAGAACAATAATAATATTAATAATAATAATAACAACAAGATAGTAAGACAAGCAAATAGTAAAAAACAACAAAAAAAAACATAAAGCTTGGTCATCCAAAACTATAAATAAATGAATAAAATAATAATAATACAAAAAAAAGAATAATTTCACAGGTACAAAAAGGTGCTAAACATCCGACATATCCCTAAAGCAGGGTACCAATCTATATACCGGGGGAGGGAAATAATTACTACCAGAGGAGATGTGTAGTCAGGTGAATGAAGGCATTTCATTTCCCTACATATCCTAGGAAAGATCCCCAAATTCTATTGAAATTATCCGAGGATCTCTTCATTGTGTGTCTGATTTTTTCTAGCTTAATAAAATGGAAAATATCTTGAACCCATAAAGAATGAGTCGATTTCCAGTTTAATAAAATGAAACGCCTTGCCAGCAGTGTGACAAAGGCTACGAAGTCAGACTTGTATTTGGGCATATCAAGAGAAGTGGGAAGAGTACCGAATAAAGCAGTGAAAGCCAGAGGTTCAATATGATTTGTTAGAACTTCAGATAATGTTTTAAAAATTAATTTTGTAGGGAGGGACAGGACCAAAACATGTGTGCAGTAGTTGCGTGGGCCTGGTGACAACGGTCACATGTGGGATCCACTTCAGGATATATTTTTGACAGTCTAGCTTTGGTCCAGTGGGTACGGTGGAGAATTTGAAACTGAATCAGAGCATGTCTGGCACAAAAAGATGAAGAGTGCACACTTTCCACTGTTCTTCTGACATGTTTTCTCCAATGTCCTCCTCCCACTGAGATTTAATAGTTGCAAGTGCTGGGCAAAGTGCAAATGGCATTATAAAGATATGAGATCATACCCTTCATAATATGGGTGGGCTTGAAAAAAAAAGTCAATAGGAGATTGAGGGTGCATGTCTCGAACGAAGCTACGAACCTGCAAATACCTAAGTACATTTTTCTGCTAGTTGCTGGAAAGATGCAAAGACATTATCTATATATAGATCGTTAAATGTTATAATGCCCAGTGCTGACCACTGTGAAAAAGTGCTATCATCAATGATGGTGGGAAAGCAACATTTGCTGCTACAGGTGCGAAGATAGAATAGGTTTGTTATCCAAAGTGGTGTCTGAATTGCCTCCAGATTCTCAGCGTAGTTTTAACAATGACATTTTTAGTATAGGGAGACGAAGAGCATTTAATGGGGGCATGTCAGTGAAGTGGGCATGCATGAAGTAGCCTCCATAAACCATCCAGATCCTGATCCTGATTTATTGCATGACTCTGAGATTTGAAGCCCAGTAATAAAATTGTAAATTAGGTAGAGCCATTCCCCCAAGTATTTTGGGTCTATGAAGGAATGTCTTAAGAATTGTGGGTATCTTTTTATTCCAGATAAATCCTAGGATCAGGGAATCAATTTTACAAAAACAAAGTGTTCAGGCAGGAAAATGGGTATAGACTGAAACAGGGCCGGAGTGGGGCCACTTTTCAGCCCGGGAGTTTCAGGCCCAAGACCGGCCCACTTTTTCCATGGTGGAATTCCAAATTAGCACTTTTTCTAAATTGGATAAATGAAGCAACAGTTCAGCTCTTACTATTGTGTAGTTTGTATTAATACCATGGGTTAACAAATAATGTAAAAGTTAAATAATAATTCACTTAGACTTTATAAGAAGCAATTACGACTTTATTTCACACAATTCTGACTTTATATTTCGCAATTCTGACTTTATAACGCGACTTTATATCACAATTCTGACTCTATATCTTGCAGTTCTGACTTTATAAGCAACTGCAACTTTATTTCACGCAGTCCTGAATTTATATCTTGCAATTCTGACTTTATAAGAAGCAATTGCGACTTTATTTCACACAATTCTGACTTTATATCTCGCAATTCTGACTTTATAACACACAATTGCGACTTTATCACACAATTCTGACTTTATATCTCGCAATTCTGACTTTATAACACGCAATTGCGACTTTATTTCACACAATTCTGACTATATATCTTGCAGTTCTGACTTTATAAGCAATTGCGACTTTATTTCACACAATTCTGAATTTATAACACACAATTGCGACTTTATATCACACAATTCTGACTATATATCTTGCAGTTCTCACTTTATAAGCAATTGCGACTTTATTTCACACAATTCAGAATTTATAACACACAATTGCAACTTTATTTCACACAATTCTGAATTTATAACACACAATTGCGACTTTATTTCACACAATTCTGACTATATATCTTGCAGTTCTGACTTTATAAGCAATTGCGACTTTATTTCACACAATTCTGACTTTATATCTCGCAATTCTGACTTTATAACACACAATTGCGACTTTATCACACAATTCTGACTTTATATCTCGCAATTCTGACTTTATAACACACAATTGCGACTTTATATCACACAATTCTGACTATATATCTTGCAGTTCTGACTTTATAAGCAATTGCGACTATTTCACACAATTCTGAATTTATAACACACAATTGCGACTTTATATCACACAATTCCGACTATATATCTTGCAATTCTGACTTAATAAGCAATTGCGACTTTATTTCACACAATTCTGAATTTATATTTCGCAATTCTGACTTTATAACACACAATTGCGACTTTATATCACGCAATTCTGACTTTATATCTCGCAATTCTGACTTTATAACACGCAATTGGGACTTTATTTCACGCAATTTTGACTTTATATCTCGCAATTCTGAGAAATAAAGTCAGAATTGCGAGATGTAAACTCGCAAGTGTGAGATAAAAAGTCGCAATTATCTTTTAAAATGTTTTATTCTGTGGCTTAAAAAAAGCTTCCATACCTCCTGGCCTCTTCCTCCCATCCATCCTCCCTGACGCGTTACGGTAGGGCCGGCCCAGCTATCGGTAGGCGCCGGCGGTGCCGCGGTAGCCTACCTGAGAAAACGTTTTTGAAAAGACGGACTATGGACCCAACCAACTCTATAGGAGGGGAGTGGAGAACTCCCTCACATGGTACAACCCATGCAGAGGCTGCGCGCTGCGGTGTCAGAATGCGAAACGTGTGTAGCCTATGTAACTAACATGACATTGAAATGTGAAAAAAAAAAAAAAAAAAAAAATTCCTCGACCGGCCCAAAAGTGAAGCGGCCCACCGGGAATTCTCCCGATTCTCCCGATTACCCACTCCGGGCCTGGACTGAAAATAACAGGAGAATTTGGGAAGAATATTCATTTTAACTGAATTAATTCTTCCAGCCAAGTATAGGGGAAGCAAAGACCAGCGCTCAAAATCTTTCTCCATCTGGAGTAACAAATTAGCAAAGTTAAATTTAAAAAGATCTTTGAATTTATCCGTGATGATGCAGACTCCAAGATAAAGTAAATATATGGTGTGCAATCATAAATGGAAAATTGTAGTCCCTAGCTGCAGAATTTAGTGGAGAAATTTCACTCTTGCTCAGATTTAATTTGTAACCAGAAATTATTCCGAATGATTTCAAAATATTACGAGCTGCCGCCGGTATCGATCTAGCTAAATCAGAAATATAAAGGAGGAGATCATCCGCATACAAAGACACTTTTTGCTCTGTACCCATTCTTTTTATACCTTTTATAGTTGAATCAACCCTCAGTGCAATAGCAAGGGGTTCGATAGCGATGGCGAAGAGGAGTGGACTCAAGGGACATCCCTGACGAGTGGACCGCGGTGGAGGGAAAATAGTCAGAACGGGTATTGTTGGTTCTGACAGACGCTTGGGGGGCGGAATATAATAACCTCACCCAAGAAATAAAGTTATCAAAACCAAATTTCTCTAGTGTGTAAAAGAGGTATTTCCACTCCACCCAGTCAAAAGCCTTCTCTACATCTTCTCTGCATTCTCTGTGACAGTAAATAAAGTCAGTCTGGTTAGCAATAAAAAGTGAAGCTGGTAATGCTGTTTGTGGAGTTGTTTAGTCAGATCTTCAGAGAGTTCATGTCTTTTATCTTCAGTTCAAGGCTGTGTCTGAATAAAGTTGTAGTTTGTGTTCTTACTCCTTCGAAAGATGATTGAAAGAATGTTTCAGGAACATCACACTAGTTACATTCTAGTCAGACATGGGCAGTATTTCAATTAAATGTATTTTAAATACGTATTTAATTACTTTAGTGTATTTTGTAATTTGTATTTTGCAGGTGTGGAAAAAGTTTGTAACAAAATATTTTGAGGGAGTGTATTTAGAGTATTTCAAATACTTAAATACTTAAGAAAAATCACCATATGCTTATCACCATAGTAAATGATTTTGCCATATTTTTGGTCTGATGTTGGCAATGGCAATGTCCAGGTTAGATGCACGAAAATAATGTGACACCCTGTAGTGTAATACACCCTGTAAGGTAAGCATGGTTCGAATTACGTGGGAGCCAGTGGGAGCTGAGCTCCCATAGAGAGAGGATGAGCTCCCATGAAAGCAGTAAAATCATACACCTGTGGGGGTCTGTAAAAATCATCAGCACCATTATTTTAAATTACAAATAAAGCACTTTTTCCTTCAGACTACTGTAGCATGACTTAAAAGATAGGACAAGATGCCAAACACATGGATCTCGCGGGATCTCGGATCGTCATCACACTACGGTACATCCTTATGCTTAAATCAAGTGATAAAAGTGCCGCTGCGATCATTGGCGCGGATACTGTGTTTGTCTGTGGCTCGCGCACAGTCTTCACTCGGGCGCGCTTCAATCCGTTGTGGAGACTCTCTATTCGTTCCAGTAAAATTACAAAACAAAATGCACACAAATGTGTCTCTGCCTGATATAGAACCACTTATAAACATAATCGGATTTGATAAAAAAAAAAAAAAAAAAAAAACTTGAATGAGTGCGGATTCGAACTTAGAACCTCTGACGTATTTGGCAAATGTTCTACCACTGGACCACTTAAGTACACGATCCAATCTGTCTATTTACTCACGTGAAAATTCTTACAATTAACAGCATATATTAGACCTCATTAAACGACAAATTAAACCAAATGTACTATTAAAATTGAATTGTGTTACCAACGCTTTTTTATTAAATTTGAATTATATTTACAAATTTTTATATTTTTATATTACATTATTAAGCTACCGCGCCTGCTCATAGGCTACTTTTTTTCTTCTTTTTTTAAAGAGACCCCACAAAGATGAAATCATAATTCGAACCCTGAAGGTAAGACACCCTGTAATAATGTGGCTCCCTCCAAGAAGTGAATGAGTTTGGAACACAGGAGAAGAAGTGGTGCTGCTCCTCTTAAAAACGGCATTACTGCCATCATCAGCACCAGTTGAGCATCTCTTTTCTTTTGCAGGCATGGTCTACCGCCCTCATAGAAGGGGATTAACTCCTGAATTTTTGGAGAAGTTGGTTGTACTTAAAAACAACTAGCCTAAATGACAATGGTTTAGTTTTCTCTATTGTAGCATAGTTGTGTTATTGCTACTATTTCTGTTATTGAACAGAATCTCAGATCACTTTGACGTGGTTGTGTACAAGAGGTAAAAACGATATAAATACTGTTCGTTTTCTCACACAAACCGCTCGTTTCGTGTCTTAGGCCATCAATGTGCACTTACGATGGGGAATTGTTTAATTTGGACTTCTCTGTGCATGCTCTTTGAGGTGGTGACCATAGACCTGCATTATATGACTGACAGACAAGAACGGTTTCGCAAAGACACCTACATCTGGGATGCCCTTGAGGTAAGCTAAAACATACCAAAATTTAATTTCAAAGTGAACTATCCCTTTAAGGCACGAGTAACGGTGATAATATGGCTACGTAGCCTACATCAAACACGTTTTGCTATTAAGGGCAGCCTACCACACCATTGATGTGAACTTAGCTATACATGCCATTTACGTCAGAGGGAGCTATTTCAGGCCCTGTAGAGATTTAGTGAAATGCCCATGCTTTTTATTTTGCTACTTTGGCATTTTGAACTTACACATTTCTCATATTTGTGTTATTGCTACTATTTGTGTTATTGACCTTTCAGTAATAAAAAAAAGACTTAAGATTATTGTGGGAGTATTTTTGTATTTTCAAAATACTAATTACTTGTATTTTATTTAAATACATTTTTCACATCAGTATTTTGTATTTTATTTTGTTACATTTCATGAGCCAGTATTTGTAGTTTGTAACAAAATTTGTTTTTGATGTATTTGTGCCCACCTCTGATTCTAGTAACATTCAGGAAACTGGACATTTTTATGTTCTTGGAATGTCACGTTTCAACAAGAACGTTTCAGGAACATTATACCTTTTAAAACACGTTCCTCTAACGTCAAGAAAGCTGGACATTTTTACTCTTTTACTTTCGTTTTCAACGTAATTCTCCTCAGGGAAAGGGAAAACAACACACAAAAAAGCACATTTTCCACATTCTTTAATTTAAACAAAAACCACAAAATAACTCATTGCATTGCATTGGGTGTCTCTGCCGACCTCTTGTGGACAAAAATAGTATAACATGCATTTCATGACTATTGCCACTAGATGGAGCAAATGAACATTTCTCACTCATGCTAATTTTTCATTCTTTCATTAAAAAAGAGGGAGAATTGATGCTAAATCTATGTTTTTGATTAAAGATTAAAGTGCACACGAATTAAACAATAAGAATAATGATAAACATTGCAATATTCTGTTAAAACAAGTAATAAAAACTCGTTGAGTGTTTTAGCGCAATTTTCTGACCTCATGGGATCACAACACTAAGAGATAGTTAATCTTTTCCTGGATTTTTTTTGTGCGTTCCCGAGATTAGACCTTCCTTAACATAATGCCGAAAACCCGAAGTCTCTAGGTGGTCTGGTTGAGGAGTAGATAGAAGTGCAAGATTGGTGCGCACAGACAGAACAGAAATCATGAGTTAACAATCGCAATTTTGTCCGGTGGAAAATTGCGCTAAAAACATGATCAATTTTGATTTCATGGTGACTTTAAGTGAATGTCGTCACTTCCTCAGTTCCCGTCACTATGGTTACGGTAAACAGGGCAGAACAGCAGTGGGTGGAGCTGAACTAATGTTCATGTACAATCTAACAACAAACAAACAAACAAACAAACAAACGGGCTCCACTTTCGTCTTGTTGTGAAAGTGACGGAGGCAGGTGAGAAAACTGATTTTTATTTTCTCTCACGAAGTATAAATCATTCGAGCTATTAATAACGCGGTGTATATTGGGAAACAGTTCGATAAATTATATGTTTTTTCCCCTGTTTTGCAGAGGAAGACATGAACGAGTCATCCAGTTAGAACTATGAAGAACTATTATAAGGTTATTATAACTATTAAAGGTTATATATTTTTTTACCTTTATAAAGGGCATTTTTTCCCTAATTTTATTAAATGCAAGCTCCATCTTTCATTTCAAATTCTTAAATTTGATCAATACATTCAATTAGAATAGTAAGACACTAGGCTGTTACCAATCAAATTAAACAATTTACATTGAAAAATGACTGTATTAAATAAGATTATGAGAGTGTAAATATTTTTTGAATAAACAAATAAGGAATGTTGAAAAGAATGATACTTAAACTAAACCGCCAGTAGGAGGCGGCAGGCGACCGTGTTAATGAGGGAGTCATTGCGAGTCATCATTCATTCAAACGATTCATTCAATCAATGGGCCATTGAATCTTTGAGTCAACCGACTCGTTCAAAACGCTGAATCATTCAGCGTTTGAAACATGGCTGAGTGTTCATGTGAGATGCGCGTGATCTGCGCTATCAATCGCCACTTATATTAAATGAAATAAAACCAGAATCATCCTCGCGGTTTCGGTGATTCCCTAGTAATTTTTTTTATTTTTTATTTTATGTTAAAAATTATTTTAATCAGGGCATTTGTCCGGTTGGGCGAGTACACTTCTCTTTCACGTGTCCCTTCAAAAAAAAAAAAAAAAAAAAAAAAAAAAACACACGTGTCCCGGACAAGTTAATGTGGAGCCCTGATATGTTTTCCTTGACTGGTTTCCCTGAGGAGAGTTACGTGGTTGAAAACGAAAGTAAAAAAGGGGGACGCACGTTTTTTCATTGCGTTTTACCGTGATGACTTTATTAAACTCAACACATTATAATGATTTATCTGTCATCCACCCTTGATTAATTAGAATGTTGTGTTTTTATTACTTGGCTCGCCCGACCCGCGGGTTATGATGATCCGCAGCGCTGAACTATACGGTTTGCATTGCACTGCTTTGGGTGTCTCTGCCGACCTCTTGTGGACAAAAATAGTATAACATGGCATTTCATGACTATTGCCACTAGATGGAGCAAATGAACATTTCTTACTCATGTTAATTTTTCATCTCTGTTTTTTTTGTGTTTATTTAAAATAAGACAAATCTGATATTATTTTAATCTTACATCTGTTATTTAACAGTAGAGATAGTTCTTTAATGCAGAAACACTCGCCGGGTTTAAACCAGCAAAACGGGTTTAAAGTGCACACGAATTAAATAAAGCATGTTGTCACAATGAGTTACAATGAATGTTACTATTAGAACTATGATATTTTATTCTATACTTTTATCAATTCTATTGAGAAACCATGAGAAAAAGGTGAATAAAGACTGAAATTATTCATTATTATTATGTTTTGAACTATGCTGTATAGCTGTGTTTTGCCGTGTGTGTTGTCAAAATGTATTTTTAATTATTAAAATTGCCATTATTTTATATGAAAAAGTTAATTTTATTTTATTGACAAAATATTTTATTTTGTCTTTTTTATATTTTTTGATTAGATCAGATAACATTTTAATCTGTCATATGATCATGTGATAATGTACTCCACCTATGGGGCATGTTGTCTCATTTCACTTCATTCATTCAGGGTAAATCAAGAGAAAAGTATACGCTGTATTAATGAAAGGTCCGTGTATCTTTTGATCATTTCATTTCCTGTTTGGAATGGAATAACGAGAAATGAAAACCAGCTCGTTTATTCGTTTTTTAGTTTATTTAAAAAAACGAAAAATTAGATTTTTGGCTTGATTAATTTGCACACGAGGGCGGCGCAGAAACGCCCCTTTCACCTGATTGGTCGAAACGCTCCGCCTTCAGTAAGCGACGAGCTTTTCTTTCTGTCAGGCAGAATAAGAGTCGGTACGAGTGCGGCACTGACAAATGCACTGTAATAAAATAATGTCCGAAACCACCACTCACTGTTAACTACGCACAATATTTGAAGCAGAAATATTGCTGGTCACGTAATTTGCGCTGCTGAGACTTGCAAGCGACCCCAATAATGTGAACCGCAGTATATGACAGATTATTTTAGCATGATGTATTTCCCACTGATAAATACAGTGCAAATAGATCCGTTTCTTTGGGTAAAAGGGAAGTGGAAATAAAAATCAATAATAGGCTAAACTGTACCATGATAATATGTCTGTAACATTTACCACTCTCGTCTTTTATTTACATCAAAAGGCAGGTGTGTGTGATAAATCATTTGGAAAATTGAACAGAAATAAAGTTTATATTAATGAATGTAAGCATGTGTAGCCTACTCAGTTCACATGAAAAGAAAGAGACAGAAAAGAGAGAAGCTAGAATCAGTGAACGTACATTAATACTGACAAAATTAGCAGGTTTGGGATTAATTCAAATCATGTCGGTTGAAGAGCACGGCATGCCTTTAAAATGTAATTAGTTTTATTATAAAACTAACACAATTTTATTACATACTGAATTGGTCGATGTTTCTCTGAGTTTTCTTTATTATGTTGCATGGCTTAAGAAAGCATTTAAACATTATTATTATGCATTATTATTATGAGAAATTGACTCCGCCTAGAACTTTAATGCTTCACCAAACTCAGCTCAGACCTTCAGACTGGTCTGACTCGCTTATATCTTTTCTAACTGGTCAGACTTACTTTCCCAAAAACTCCATTGACTTGCGTTCTCTGAGCAATGAAGGCCGTAATACTCAATGCTGTCCACTAGAGGGGGCGACAGGACAATAAGTGTTTTCTACTCTCTTTCCCTGTTTGCATCAGTTTAAATGACAAATGCATGAATTTCATTCATAAATAGGCCATATCTGTGTATGAGAACAAGATTTACACTTCAAGCTTTACAACTAATTAAAACTTTAACCCTACTTCAAAGTTTGCCACTCTGTCATTTCTTTTAAGATATTGTTATTCCACTGGTTTTTGCATTTAATGTTTGTCCATCTGGAACTTGTATTTGTCATGAGCTCTATATTTAAGATGTACTAGAAAAAAATATGATTCAACAACACAAACTCTGTTTTTACTCGGCAAATTTGTTTTCCTTTCAAGTAGGCTACAACCAACAGGTTATCCTGCTTTTTGCCATGGCTTGCCACACTGCCCAGAATAAACTATATTTTCTCCACACGAGATGTTTAAAAACCCTGCATTTAGTTTTTGTGAAGACGAGCGCATATCTTACACAGCTTCCAGTTCTGTTTAGGCTATTGTAGTTTGTAATGCTTGTTATGTTCCTTAATTTAGATCTGGTTGTCTGTCTGTCTGGCTGTCTGTCTGTCTGACTATAACACACCACCTTTTTTAAACTATTTAAAAATCTGCTATATTTCACAAAGGAAGCCCATTTGTGCGTCATTGGCATTATACGAGAGTGACATTCTGAATATGAGCCTATTGTTAGCTAAAATGCGGATTGATCATTGCAGAGTTATTCCTTATTGCAATGCAATACAAGAAGTGCATAGCCTATGTTATTCTTCACTGCACAACGTTAGATCTCTTTAATGAACATGGGAATGAGTTAGTACTGGTGTGCAATGCAATGCAAAAAGTTCATTAAAAAGATAACTGGTTGCACTGCATTGCACAAACGATCTAACGTTGTGCATTGAAGAATAGCATATAGTCTATGCACTTTTTGCATTGCATTGCACACCAGAACTAACTCCTTCCCATGTTCATTAAAGAGATAACATGTTACATTGCATTGCACAAACGATCTTGTGCATTGAAGAATAACATATAACACTTTTTGCTTTGCATTGCACACCAGAACTAACTCCTTCAAATGTTTATTAACATGTTGCATTGCACTGCACAAACAATCTAACGTTGTGCATTGAAGAATAACATATAGGCTATGCACTTCTTGCATTGCACACCAGAACTAACTCATTCCCATGTTCATTAAAGAGATAACATATGTGTTGTTGCATTGCATTGCACAAACAATCTAACGTTGTGCATTGAAGAATAATATATATATGCACTTGCATTGCATTGCACACCAGAACTAACTCATTCCCAAACTCATTGCGTTGTGCTTTGAGGCAATACAATTTGTGCTATTGCATTGCATTTCACAGACGATCAAACTTTGTGCATTGAAGAATAACATATAAGCTATGAGTGCATTGCAAACATACAGCAACTATCTCATTCCGATGTGCATTGAAGAGATACCATTTTTGGAGTACATTCCACTGCATAAAAGATCTAACTGGTAAAGTTAGATATAATAATACATTATTATTCAACGCTAATTCTTAGATCGTTTGTGCAATGCAACACTCATGTTATCTTTTCATTGCACATGAGGTATGAAGTAGTTTATTCTATGCATTGTGACGCAAGAGGTAAATTCAATAATTTCCCTTCAAAGCAAAAATGAATAAGTTAGTTATTCAGTGCAATGCGATAGCACATATGTTATGAGTCAAATCAGGCCTACAGAGGTCCCTCTTTGACCTACGGAACATATTTTCTGTCCAAAGAGTTCTTACTATACATACAGACTGACTTCTTGTGATGTTGTATTAGCTGACATATCTGACCTTTTGAACTTATTTGTGGTCAAAGTGTCCTCAGAATTTTTCAAACTATATAAAGTTATAGACTCCTTTTGATGATCAAAAGGGGCCCTCTGTATAGCTGATTTATCATCAAAAGGAGTCTATAACTTTCTATAGTTTGAAACATTCTGAGGACACTTTGACCACAAATAAGTTCAAAAGGTCAGATATGGACATCTATATGGCTTATGAAGCATCAGAAGGAATCTATGAGTATGTATAGAAAGCCCAATATTGAGGACTCTTTGGCCAGAAACATGTTCAGGAGGTCAAAAGGGGACCTCTATATAGCTGACTTATCAACAAAAGGAGTCTATAACTTTATATAGTTTGAATTTTTTTTAGGACACTTTGACCACAAATAAGTTCAAAAGGTCAGATATGGACATCTATATGGCTTATGTAGCATCAGAAGGAATCTATGAAAGCCCGAGATTGAGGACTCTTTGGCCAGAAACATGTTCAGGAGGTCAAAAGGGGACCTCTGTATAGCTGACTTATCAACAAAAGGAGTCTATAACTTTATATAGTTTGAATTTTTTTTAGGACACTTTGACCACAAATAAGTTCAACAGGTCAGATATGGACATCTATATGGCTTATGAAGCATCAGAAGGAGTCTATGAGTATGTATAGAAAGCCCAAGATCGAGGACTCTTTGGCCAGAAATATGTTCTGGAGGTCAAAAGGAGCCCTCTGTATAGCTGATTTATCATCAAAAGGAGTCTATAACTTTCTATAGTTTGAAAAAATGTTAGGACACTTTGACCACAAATAAGTTCAAATGGTCAGATATGGACATCTATATGGCTTATGAAGCATCAGAAGGAGTCCATATGTATAGAAAACGCAAGATCGAGGACTCTTTGGCCAGAAATATGTTCAGTAGGTCAAAAGGGGACCTCTGTATAGCTGATTTATCTTTAAAAGGAGTCTATAACTTTATATAGTTTGAAAAATTTTAGGACACTTTGACCACAAATAAGTTCAAAAGGTCAGATATGGACATCTATATGGCTTATGAAGCATCAGAAGGAGTCTATGAGTATGTATAGAAAGCCCAAGATTGAGGACTCTTTGGCCAGAAACATGTTCAGGAGGTCAAAAGGGGCTCTCTGTATAGCTGACTTATCATCAAAAGGAGTCTATAACTTTATTTGGTTTGAAATTTTTTTAGGACACTTTGACCACAAATAAGTTCAAAAGGTCAGATATGGACATCTATATGGCTTATGAAGCATCAGAAGGAGTCTATGAGTATGTATAGAAAGCCCAAGATCGAGGACTCTTTGGCCAAAAATATGTTCCTTGGGTCAAATATATATAGAACGGTCAAGTTTCGAGTACTCCTTGGCCAGAAAAAAATTTCAGTATGACAAAAATGGACTTTTGTCAGGATGATATAACATCTTTAAGGACTCTTTGGCCAGAAATATGTTCAGTAGGTCAAAAGCGTACCTATGTATAGCTCATTGTTATAACATTATGTGCTTTGCACAAATGATCTAACGTTGAGCATCATTAAAGAAACATAGGCTATGCACTTCATGCATTGCATTGCACACCAGAACTAACTCAATCCCATGTTCATTAGAGAGATAACATGTGTTGTTGCTTTGCACAAACTGTTTAACGTTGTGCATTGAAGAATAACATATAGTCTGTGCACTACTTGCATTGGATTGCACACCATAACTAAATAATTCCAATGTTCATTAAAGAAATAACGTGTGTTGTTGCATTGGATTGCATTGCAATGCATTGCATTACATTTTATTGCATTGCATTGCCCTAACGTTCTAACTTTGTGCACTGAAGAATAACATACAAGTTATGCACTTTTCGCATTGCAATGCATTGCACACCAGAAACTAACTCATTCCCATGTTCATTAAAGAGATAACATATGTGTTGTTGTAATTGCATTGCACAAACAATCTAACGTTGTGCACTGAAGAATAACATATGCACTTTTCGCATTGCATTGCATTGCACACCAGAACTAAGTCAATCCCATGTTCATTAAAGATATGACTTGTGTTGTTGCATTGCATTCCACAAACGATCTAACGTTGTTCACTGAAGAATAACATATAGGTTATGCACTTTTCGCATTGCATTGCATTGCACACCAGAACAAAATCATTTCCATGTTCATTATAGAGATGATATGTGTGTTGTTGCATTGCATTGCATTGCATTGCATTGCACTGCATTGTATTGCATTGCATTGCACTAACGATCTAACGTTGTGCACTGAAGAATAACATATAGGTTATGCACTTTTCGCATTGCATTGCACACCAGAACTACCTCATTCCCATGTTGATTAAAGACATAACGAGTGTTTTTGCATTGCATTGTATTGCATTGATTTGCACTGCATTGCATTGCCTTGCCTTGCATTGCATTGCACTAACGATCTTACGTTGTGCACTGAAGAATAACATATAGGTTATGCACTTTTTGCATTTCATTGCATTGCACACCAGAACTAAATCATTCCCATGTTCATTAAAGAGATAACGTGTGTTGTTGCATTGCATTGTATTGCATTGCATTGCATTGCATTGCATTGCACTAACGATCTAACATTGTGCACTGAAGAATAACATATAGGTTATGCACTTTTCGCATTGCATTGCATTGTACACCAGAACTAACTCAATCCCATGTTCATTAGAGAGATAACATGTGTTGTTGCTTTGCACAAACTGTCTAACGTTGTGCACTGAAGAATAACATATAGGTTATGCACTTTTCGCATTGCATTGCATTGCACACCAGAACTAACTCAATCCCATGTTCATTAAAAGACATGATATGTGTGTTGTTGCATTGCATTGCATTTCATTGCATTACATTGCATTGCATTGAATTGCATTGCACAAACGATCTAACGTTGTGCACTGAAGAATAACATATAGGTATGTACTTTTTGCACTGCATTGCATTGCACACCAGAACTACCTCATTCCCATGTTGATTAAAGACATAACGTGTGTTGTTGCATTGCATTGCATTGCATTGCATTGCATTGCATTGCACTGCATTGCTTTGCACTGCTTTGCATTGCATTGCATTGCACTAACGATCTAACGTTGTGCACTGAAGAATAACATATGCACTTTTCACATTGCATTGCATTGCACACCAGAACTAACTCAATCCCATGTTCATTAAAGACATGACATATGTGTTGTTACATTGCATTGCATTGCATTGCACTAACGATCTAACGTTGTGCACTGTAGAATAACATATAGGTTATGCACTTTTCGCATTGCATTGCACACCAGAACAAAATAATTCCCATGTTCATTATAGAGATGAAATGTGTGTTGTAGCATTGCATTGCACTGCATTACATTGAATTGCATTGCACTAACGATCTAACGTTGTGCACTGAAGAATAACATATAGGTTATGCACTTTTTGCATCGCATTGCATTGCACACTAAATCATTCCCATGTTGATTAAAGACATAACGTGTGTTGTTGCATTACATTGCATTGCATAAACGTTGTGCTCTGAAGAATAACATATAGGTTATGCACTTTTTGCATTGCATTGCATTGCACACCAGAACTACCTCATTCCCATGTTAATTAACGACATAACGTGTGTTGTTGCATTGCATTGCATTGATTTGCATTGCTTTGCACTCCATTGCATTGCATTGCACTAACGATCTAACGTTGTGCACTGAAGAATAACAAATAGGTTATGCACTTTTCGCATTGCATTGCATTACACACCAGAACTAAATCATTCCCATGTTCATTAACGAGATAACGTGTGTTGTTGCATTGCATTGCATTGCACTACACAAACGATCTAACGTTGTGCACTGAAGAATAACATATAGGTTATGCACTTTTTGCATTGCATTGCATTGCACACCAGAAATACCTAATTCCCATGTTAATTAACGACATAACGTGTGTTGTTACATTGCATTGTATTGCATTGCATTGCATTGGTTTGCATTGCATTGCATTGCACTAACGATGTAACGTTGTGCACTGAAGAATAACATATAGGTTATGCACTTTTCGCATTGCATTGCATTGCACACCAGAACAAAATCATTCCAATGTTCATTATAGAGATAATGTGTGTTGTTGCATTGCATTGCACAAACGATCTAACGTTGTGCACTGAAGAAAAACATATAGGTTATGCACATTTTGCATTGCATTGCATTGCACACCAGAACTAAATAATTCCCATTTTCATTAAAGAGATAACGTGTGTTGTTGCATTGCATTGCATTGCACAAACGATCTAAAGTTGTGCACTGAAGAATAACATATAGGTTATGCTCTTTTCGCATTGCATTGCATTGCAAACCAGAACAAAATCATTCCCAAGTTCATTATAGAGATGATATGTGTGTTGTTGCATTGCATTGCATTGCATTACATTGCATTGCATTGCATTGCATTGAATTGCATTGCACTAACGATCTAACGTTGTGCAATGAAGAATAACATAGAGGTTATGCACTTTTTGCATTGCATTGCATTGCATTGCACACCAGAACTAAATCATTCCCATGTTCATTAAAGAGATAACGTTTGTTGGTGCATTGCATTGCATTGCACAAACGATCTAACGTTGCGCACTGAAGAATAACATATAGGTTATGCACTTTTCGCATTGCATTGCATTGCACACCAGAACTACCTCATTCCCATAAAGACATAACGTGTGTTGTTGCATTGCATTGCATTGCATTGATTTGCATTGCTTTGCACGGCATTGCATTGCACTAGCGATCTAACGTTGTGCACTGAAGAATAACATATTGGTTATGCACTTTTCGCATTGCATTGCATAATTTTCCTCGCGTTTTTTGGAGCAATGTAAAGAGATTGACATTGATAAATCAGTTTGGATATACCCTCAGCCTTGGACAATAAGTAACGCCCAAAAATGGAAAGATCTCTACTAAGCCAGTGGTTTAAGGATAATTGATATTTGAATAAGGAAAATTGATATTTGATCAATTTTTTCTTTCATATTAATTTCCTCTCTTTGTTTTTCATCTTTAACCATCTTAACTCCAAGATATTTAACTTCTTTTTTTTAACAGGGATTGACATTATTTCTGTATCTATACAGTCATATAACGCAAGTAGTTCACACTTTCATATTTAAACGAAGACCTGAAGCTTTGGAAAAAAATCTATTATTTGCAATGAATTGCTAACCATAGATTTATCCCATTAAAGATTCGCGCAAAACATTTGCGATTTTTTCTAAATATCGATAAAAAACTATTGCGAAATGACGGCGTTTCCATTAACCGATGTTATGCGACTGAAACGTCATTTTTTCCTCTCGCGATAAGTCATTCCAACGGACGATCATGGCAATGGACGTTGGTAAGTTTATATATATATATATATATATATATATATATATATATATATATATATATATATATATATATAACAGCCACGTACCATTCCAGGTGACTTCCCATGTTTCATTTTTTTCAGGGCATTTTCTATTTCTTGCAGATTTATTTTGCCGTCTAACCTTTTTTTTGTCATTCTCCCCAATCCTTTTAATATTGCTCTTAATCAGAGTAAAAGGGATTCACAGTCCTCTTTGTGGAAATTTGAGTAAAGTCAGAGTAAAAGAGTTGAACTTCCTCCTGTATTTGGCTATAGGCTCTTCTATGACTGTGTCATTTTCTGTTAATTTGCAGATTCTTTTTTTAGACTACCTAGACTTTTCTAAGCCATAGAAATATGTTGTGTTCTTCTCACCTTCTTCGATCCATCTAGCCCTGGATCGTACAAAGGCTCCACTTGCTTTTTCTAAATAAATTTCATCAAGCTGTTTTTGGAGGGAGTTCAACTCCGTTAGTTCTTCCTCCGAAGCATTAGTTTTACCACATAGTATGTTAATCCTTTTCAGTATTTCTTTCTGTTTAAGTTTACTTGTTTTTTGACATGCTTTTTCCCGTTTCAATTGCCAACCTCTTTGTTTCAAATTTAAACCATTCCCACTTCCCTTTATTTGACATATCCATTCCTTTTACTTTTAGACAGAGGGATTTTATTTGTTTGCAAAAACCATCATTTGATAAAAGTATATTATTTAGTTTCCATATATTACCCGAAGAGCGGGAAAGTAAGTCTGACCAGTTAGAAAAGATATAGCGAGTCAGACCAGTCTGAAGGTCTGAGCTGAGTTTGGTGAAGCATTAAAGTTCTAGGCGGAGGCAATTTCTCATAATAATAATAATAATAATAATAATAATAATGTTTAAATATATGCTGGCTTTCTAAAGCCAACATAATAAAGAAAACTCAGAGAAAAAACGACCAATTCAGTATGTAATAAAATTGTATTAGTTTTATAATAAAACTAATAACATGCCGTGCTCTTCAACCGACATGATTTTAATTAATCCGAAACCTGGTAATTTTGTCAGTATTAATGTACGTTCACTAGCTTCTACACATGCTTACATTCATAAATATACATTTTGTGTCTATTAAATTTTCAAAATTATTTATAGCCTACATATGTCACACACGTCTACCTGCCTTTTGATGCAAATAAAAGACGAGAGTGGTAAATGTTACGGACATATGGTCCGTACTGTACATATGGTACAGTTCAGCCTATTATTGCCTTATTTTTATTTCCACTTCCCTTTTACCCAAAGAGACGGAACTATTTGCACTGTATTTATCAGTGGGAAATACATCATGCTAAAATAATCTGTAATATAGGCCTACTGTGGTTCACATTATTGGGGTCGCTTGCAAGTCTCAGCAGCGCGAATTACGTGACCAGCAACATATTTCTGCTTCAAATATTGTGCGTAGTTAACAGTGAGTGGTGGTTTCGGACATTATTTTATTGCAGTGCATTTGTCAGTGCCGCACTCGTACCGACTCTTATTCTGCCTGACAGAAAGAAAAGCTCGTCGCTTACTGAAGGCGGAGCGTTTCGACCAATCAGGTGAAAGGGGCGTTTCTGCGCCGCCCACGTGTGCAAATGAAATATCTAACCCATAAACCGATTGTAAACCACAAACGAAAAATGAAAAATCAAGCCAAAACCTCATTTTTCATTTTTTAAACTAAACTAAAAAACGAATAAACGAGCTGGTTTTCATTTCTCGTTATTCCATTCCAAACAGGAAATCAAATGATCAAAAAGTTTTTATTTTTATTTTTTATGTTTTATTGAACACCAAAAACATAACAAAAACAGAATATACATCTATAAAGGCATTGACAAATACAGATAAATGAGTAGGCACATGTCAGTCAAATAAATGGATAATGACAAAAGAACATTACATATATTTGAAGGAGAAAAAAAAAAGAACAAGAAGGGGTCTCTTCATTCCTCTTCTAAGAGATCAAGGTCTCTTATTATTCTAGCCAATTTCTGGGCCTTTTTACTTTTCATACATTGCAACGATGGAAAGAAATTACAAATAAAGTCTCTTTTAAATACAGAAAAATAAGGTTTCGTCTTCATACATTTGCATTTATGAATAAAGAATTTGCCCAGAATCAACATTACATTAATAAAAAATTCATTTTTTTTTCTCATCCAACAACATTCCAAACATAATATGCTTCCTAGCAAAAGTTGGCAGTGAATGAATCTTTGTCTCCAACCAGTAAGACATATTTTCCCAAAAGGTATTTGAAAAAACACAAGAAAAAAAAGGTGATCGTTGTCTCTATGTCAACTTGACAAAAAGTACAGGCATTTTCTTCAAAATTAAACCGTTGTCTTAAAAATTCACTTGACCACTGAATATTTTAAAATGGGTTTCCTTAGCTTTAGGAGCCACTGGAAAGCTAATATACTGTGTTTGCAATTTTTTAACAAATGTCATAAGCTTGCAAAACACAGTTATTATACAGAAATGTCGGATATAATATAGAATTGAAACAAGAGCGAATAAGTTTGTTGGGAAGCATTGCCCTGAGGTCATTGAAGAGAAGGGAGTTCACAAGATCCATCTGGCATGTTGACAGAAGCGTTTTGTACAAAATTGATAAAACTTTTTGGAATGGCATTTAAGACACGCTCAGATTGTTTGCGTTCACATTGTAAATTGTATTTAGTGCAAAAGTCTCTAAAAGTTAACAATCTCCCATCTTCATCCATTACAGTAAATGAAGAACTGACCAAATACCCTTTTCAAGCCAATCAAGAACACATAGAGACTTGTATCTAGATACAATAAATCTATTGTTCCATATAGGGATTCTGTGTGGAGAAAAGTTGTGGTTATATAACAAAATCTGCTGGTGAAAGGAAGATAATTTGATTGGCAGAAACAGTCAAATCAAATCTCAGTAGAAAATCAATTCCACCCAATTTTCTAAATATACCTCTGGGAATGCAAAACCAGAAATTAGTTTCATTTGTTATACATTTTTTAAGCCATTTGACCTTCAACATACCATTTATACAATAGAACTCAAAGGCTTGTAATCAACCATTTTCATAATCTTGTATAAGATTTGCCCTCTTTATAGCACACGTTTACTCCATATATAATTGAAATGAATTTGATTAATGGTCTTAATAGCTCTATTAGAAATGGAGAGACAAGATGCAGGATAGATACACACTTTCCATTTTAGTTAAATAAATTCTACCAAAGATAGACAAATCCCTTTGCATCCATGCATCAAGCCTGCCTTTGCATTCATTCCACCTATTCCAGACATTTTGCTTTTCCATCATGACCTCATCCTTAGAAATGTTTATGCCTAAATATCTGACATTCGACTTGACTGGAATATTATATGAAATTTTAAGAGGGCATTCATGTATGGTAATTTCTGAGAATTTAGAAAAATAGTTAACTATCTCAATTACTTTAGGAAGACCTTTTAAAAATAATGTTGTATCGTCAGTCAATTGACTAAGTATAATTTCCTGTCCAAACACATTTAATTTTTCAATATTTGAGTTTTTAATTAGGAGAGCCAACATCTCTGTAGCCAGAATAAACAATGAGGGTGAGACGGGGCATCCTTGTTTAACTCCTCTCTTAATATCAAATCTGGGTAAAGTACCTGTTGGTAGGGCCACTGAACTATTGGTATTTGTGTAGAATAACTGAATAACATTACAAAAATGTTCACCAAACCCATACATTTTCAAACATTTAAAAATAAATGAATGTTCTAACATATCAAAGGCTTTATAGAAATCTAAAAATAAAATAACCCCATCATCCTCTGTTTCTTGATTATACCCCAGCAAGTCCAAAACCAGTCGAATGTTGTTATAGAACGGCCTCTAATGAATCCAGTTTGTGTCTCCCCAATCATTTTTGATAAACCAAGTTTTAAGCGATTATTATATATGTGGGTTAGTAATTTATAGTCATTGTTTAATAAAGGTATAGGTCGTAAATTGTCCAACAATCTAGAGTCTTTTCCTGGTTTGTGAATAAGCGTGATTAGGCCTGGTCTCATTGAATTAGGCAAAACCACGGTTTTAGTGATTTCCTGAAAAGCTGCAAAAATAAATTCCCTTAATAAGTTCCAAAAATGGCGCTAAAAATTAGACGTAATACCATCTGGGCCAGGTGATTTATCCAATGACAAACACATAACAGCAGAATCAAGCTCTTCGATTGTTAATTCTGCATCACATATCATTTTGAACTGTTCATCTATATGAGGAACAAATTCTCTGTATTTTTAATGATTAAAATTGCCATTATTTTATATGAAAAAGTTAATAATTTTATTTTATTGACAAAATATTTTATTTTGTCTTTTGTATATATTTTTATTAGATCAGGTAACATTTTAATCTGTCATGTGATCATGTGATAATGTACTCGGGGCATGTTGTCTCATTTCACTTCATTCATTCAGGGTAAATCAAGAGAAAAGTATACGCTGTATTAATGAAACAAAACCACATAATTGTACTAGACGTGTGAAATTAAGGGGAAAATAAATACTCTGAACCTTAAGTAGATTTACACAAACTGAGAAAGTCTAAAAGCATAAGGTTGTGCCCCGCTCTTCCCTATTTGTAAACACTTTTTTTAAATTTTTTTATTTATGTCTAAAAAAAACAAACAAACAAACAAACAAAAAAAAATTATGTACAATTTAACATTTGCTTCTTTAATTAAAAAAAGATAAGGACAAGCGTTAATGTCGAGCCCTGATATGTTTTCCTTGACTGGTTTTCCCTGCAGAATTACGTTGTTGAAAACGAAAAGCGAGTGTTTCTGCATTAAACAACTATCTCAACTGTTAAATAACAGATCTGTCTTATTTTAAATAAACACACACACAAAAAAACAGAGATGAAAAATTAACATGAGTAAGAAATGTTCATTTGCTCCATCTAGTGGCAACCGTCATGAAATGCCATGTTATACTATTTTTGTCCACAAGAGGTCGGCAGAGACACCCAAAGCAGTGCAATGAGTTATTTTGTATTTAAATTAAAGAATGTGGAAAATGTGCTTTTTTTTGTTAAAATGTAATATTGTTTTATCTTGTTTGTGAACAATGACTCAAGGACTTGTCATTCTGATGGCAGAGTTCACTGACATAAATACTGACTTTTGAGAGGTGAACTAAGGGTTGTTAGGCTTTTGCAGATAATCCATTGTGTTCTGCCGTTTGTATGAATTGTTTGGAGAATTGCACTTACTGGTTTGCAAATGTTTGTTTTTTTTCCTCACTTTATTTAAATTTTCCATTTAAACAAAATATAACATACTCTTACAAAACATATACTTATATAACCTTCATATGTATACATAAAAAACCTATATATATATATATATATATATATATATATATATATATATATATATATATATATATATATATATATATATATATATATATATTGTTAATAAAAGGATCCACTCAACAAATAACAAAATAATAAAATTTATACTAGAAAAAAAGAACAATAATAATATTATATTATATTATAATATTATAATATAAATAAATGAATAAAAAAAAGAATAATAAAAAAAGAATAATTCTTTACAAAATAAAATCACAGGTACAAAAAGGTTGTAAACATACTGAGCACAGCCGACATATCCCTAAAGCAGGGTACCAATCTATATACCGGGGGAGTATATATATATATATATATATATATATATATATATATATATATATATATATATATATATATACAATATATATACTGTATATATTGTTAATAAAAGGATCCACACAACAAATAACAAAAGAATAAAATTAATACTAGAAAAAAAGAACAATAATAATATTAATAATAATAATAACAACAAGATAGTAAGACAAGCAAATAGTAAAAAACAACAAAAAAAAAACATAAAGCTTGGTCATCCAAAACTATAAATAAATGAATAAAATAATAATAATACAAAAAAAAGAATAATTTCACAGGTACAAAAAGGTGCTAAACATCCGACATATCCCTAAAGCAGGGTACCAATCTATATACCGGGGGAGGGAAATAATTACTACCAGAGGAGATGTGTAGTCAGGTGAATGAAGGCATTTCATTTCCCTACATATCCTAGGAAAGATCCCCAAATTCTATTGAAATTATCCGAGGATCTCTTCATTGTGTGTCTGATTTTTTCTAGCTTAATAAAATGGAAAATATCTTGAACCCATAAAGAATGAGTCGATTTCCAGTTTAATAAAATGAAACGCCTTGCCAGCAGTGTGACAAAGGCTACGAAGTCAGACTTGTATTTGGGCATATCAAGAGAAGTGGGAAGAGTACCGAATAAAGCAGTGAAAGCCAGAGGTTCAATATGATTTGTTAGAACTTCAGATAATGTTTTAAAAATTAATTTTGTAGGGAGGGACAGGACCAAAACATGTGTGCAGTAGTTGCGTGGGCCTGGTGACAACGGTCACATGTGGGATCCACTTCAGGATATATTTTTGACAGTCTAGCTTTGGTCCAGTGGGTACGGTGGAGAATTTGAAACTGAATCAGAGCATGTCTGGCACAAAAAGATGAAGAGTGCACACTTTCCACTGTTCTTCTGACATGTTTTCTCCAATGTCCTCCTCCCACTGAGATTTAATAGTTGCAAGTGCTGGGCAAAGTGCAAATGGCATTATAAAGATATGAGATCATACCCTTCATAATATGGGTGGGCTTGAAAAAAAAAGTCAATAGGAGATTGAGGGTGCATGTCTCGAACGAAGCTACGAACCTGCAAATACCTAAGTACATTTTTCTGCTAGTTGCTGGAAAGATGCAAAGACATTATCTATATATAGATCGTTAAATGTTATAATGCCCAGTGCTGACCACTGTGAAAAAGTGCTATCATCAATGATGGTGGGAAAGCAACATTTGCTGCTACAGGTGCGAAGATAGAATAGGTTTGTTATCCAAAGTGGTGTCTGAATTGCCTCCAGATTCTCAGCGTAGTTTTAACAATGACATTTTTAGTATAGGGAGACGAAGAGCATTTAATGGGGGCATGTCAGTGAAGTGGGCATGCATGAAGTAGCCTCCATAAACCATCCAGATCCTGATCCTGATTTATTGCATGACTCTGAGATTTGAAGCCCAGTAATAAAATTGTAAATTAGGTAGAGCCATTCCCCCAAGTATTTTGGGTCTATGAAGGAATGTCTTAAGAATTGTGGGTATATTTTTATTCCAGATAAATCCTAGGATCAGGGAATCAATTTTACGAAAAAAAAGTGTTCAGGCAGGAAAATGGGTATAGACTGAAAATAACAGGAGAATTTGGGAAGAATATTCATTTGAACTGAATTAATTCTTCCAGCCAAGGATAGGGGAAGCAAAGACCAGCGCTCAAAATCTTTCTCCATCTGGAGTAACAAATTAGCAAAGTTAAATTTAAAAAGATCTTTGAATTTATCCGTGATGATGCAGACTCCAAGATAAAGTAAATCTATGGTGTGCAATCATAAATGGAAAATTGTAGTCCCTAGCTGCAGAATTTAGTGGAGAAATTTCACTCTTGCTCAGATTTAATTTGTAACCAGAAATTATTCCGAATGATTTCAAAATATTACGAGCTGCCGGTATCGATCTAGCTAAATCAGAAATATAAAGGAGGAGATCATCCGCATACAAAGACACTTTTTGCTCTGTACCCATTCTTTTTATACCTTTTATAGTTGAATCAACCCTCAGTGCAAGGGGTTCGATAGCGATGGCGAAGAGGAGTGGACTCAAGGGACATCCCTGACGAGTGGACCGCGGTGGAGGGAAAATAGTCAGAACGGGTATTGTTGGTTCTGACAGACGCTTGGGGGGCGGAATATAATAACCTCACCCAAGAAATAAAGTTATCAAAACCAAATTTCTCTAGTGTGTAAAAGAGGTATTTCCACTCCACCCAGTCAAAAGCCTTCTCTACATCTTCTCTGCATTCTCTGTGACAGTAAATAAAGTCAGTCTGGTTAGCAATAAAAAGTGAAGCTGGTAATGCTGTTTGTGGAGTTGTTTAGTCAGATCTTCAGAGAGTTCATGTCTTTTATCTTCAGTTCAAGGCTGTGTCTGAATAAAGTTGTAGTTTGTGTTCTTATTACTCCTTCGAAAGATGATTGAAAGAATGTTTCAGGAACATCACACTAACCTTTCAATAACATTCTAGTAACATTCAGGAAACTGGACATTTTTATGTTCTTGGAATGTCACGTTTCAACAAGAACGTTTCAGGAACATTATACCTTTTAAAACACGTTCCTCTAACGTCAAGAAAGCTGGACATTTTTACTCTTTTACTTTCGTTTTCAACGTAATTCTCCTCAGGGAAAGGGAAAACAACACACAAAAAAGCACATTTTCCACATTCTTTAATTTAAACACAAAAACCACAAAATAACTCATTGCATTGCATTGGGTGTCTCTGCCGACCTCTTGTGGACAAAAATAGTATAACATGCATTTCATGACTATTGCCACTAGATGGAGCAAATGAACATTTCTCACTCATGCTAATTTTTCATTCTTTCATTAGAAAAGACGGAGAATTGATGCTAAATCTATGTTTTTGATTAAAGATTAAAGTGCACACGAATTAAACAATAAGAATAATGATAAACATTGCAATATTCTGTTAAAAAAATATGATCAATTTTGAATTCATGGTGACTTTAAGTGAATGTCGTCACTTCCTCAGTTCCCGTCACTATGGTTACGGTAAATAGGGCAGAACAGCAGTGGGTGGAGCTGAACTAATGTTCATGTACAATCTAACAACAAACAAACAAACAAACAAACAAACGGCCTCCACTTTCGTCTTGTTGTGAAAGTGACGGAGGCAGGTGAGAAAACAGATTTTTATTTTCTCTCACGAAGTATAAATCATTCGAGCTATTAATAACGCGGTGTATATTGGGAAACAGTTCGATAAATTATATGTTTTTTCCCCTGTTTTGCAGAGGAAGACATGAACGAGTCATCCATTTAGAACTATGAAGAACTATTATAAGGTTATTATAACTATTAAAGGTTATATTTTTTTTAACCTTTATAAAGGGCTTTTCCCCCCTAATTTTATTAAATGCAAGCTCCATCTTTCATTTCAAATTCTTAAATTTGATCAATACATTCAATTAGAATAATAAGACACAGGCTGTTACCAATCAAATTAAATAATTTACATTGAAAAATGACTGTATTAAATAAGATTATGAGAGTGTAAATATTTTTTGAATAAACAAATAAGGAATGTTGAAAAGAATGATACTTAAACTAAACCGCCAGTAGGAGGCGGCAGGCGACCGTGTTAATGAGGGAGTCATTGCGAGTCATCATTCATTCAAACGATTCATTCAATGGGCCAGTGGCGTAGGTTTGATTTTGAAATTGGTGGGGACGGGGACATCAATATAAATATATGTTAAGTTTTGATCGAAATTATTGCTAAGGATATATCAGTGTCACTGGATATTGGTAGGGACACGTCCCTAGCGTCCCTACTAAATTCTACGCCCCTGCAATGGGCCATTGAATCTTTGAGTCAACCGATTCGTTGAAAACGCTGAATCATTCAGCGTTTGAAACATGGCTGAGTGTTCATGTGAGATGCGCGTGATCTGCGCTATCAATCGCCACTTACATTAAATGAAATAAAACCAGAATCATCCTCGCGTTTTCGGTGATTCCCTAGTAATTTTTATTTTATTTTTTATTTTATGTTAAAAATTATTTTAATCAGGGCATTTGTCCGGTTGGGCGAGTACACTTCTCTTTCACGTGTCCCTTCAAAAAAAAAAAAAACAAAACAAAAAAAAAAAACACACGTGTCCCGGACAAGTTAATGTGGAGCCCTGATATGTTTTCCTTGACTGGTTTTCCCTGAGGAGAGTTACGTGGTTGAAAACGAAAGTAAAAAAGGGGGACGCACGTTTTTTCATTGCGTTTTACCGTGATGACTTTATTAAACACAACACATTATAATGATTTATCTGTCATCCACCCTCGATTAATTAGAATGTTGCACCCTCGATTAATTAGAATGTTGTGTTTTTATTAGGGATGTCCCGATCAGGTTTTTTTGCCCTTGAGTCCGAGTCCGAGTCATTTGATTTTAAGTATCTGCCGATACCGAGTCCCGATCCGATACTTCTATAATGCAAAAAAAAAAAAAAAAAAAGAATAAAGAAGAGCGAAAAAAACAGATCCAGGATGTTCCTTATTTTTTATTTAATTCACCTTATTTTAACATTCAACAACTCTGTTAACAAACAGAGCACTTCTGTGAGGTAGCTTGAACAATCAAGTAATAAATAAATTCTTCACTTTTGGACTTTAGTGCAACAGTAAATATTAAAAAAAGTCTAATATATAAACAAATAGCACCTCAACTTAAAATACCCAGCAGGCATGTAAACAAATAAAAAATAAAAGTGCCACAGTGTTTGCAAAGCCAGTAATGTGCTTTTAGGAACTGCACTCCTAACTCTTACGCCGGTTTCACACTGCACTGTTAGCAGAGCGTGCAGCGCGTATTTTTTTGGCCCCCATGTTAACAGATTAAACCAGGCTTTAGAGCATTCACACCGCGCGCAGAGGCGGCGCGGCAGTGCGTAGCAGAGCAGGAGTGCCGTGATCGTTTCGGCGCCGAGTCTATTTTTGCTGCGCCGCTTTTGCTGAATTAAAGTGACAATACATTGATCATGGCCAAAATACACCGCAGTTTTATCCAAAAAGTGCATTGATGATATCTATTGTGTTTTAAACAGTCAATCAAATGACCAACAGCAATTTAAAAAGAAAACAAATGTCCAAAAACAAACTTGTTGCCATAACAATAAAAACAAAGATGAACCAAAAGTTATATAAATGAAATTATTAATAAAATAAGCTTCTTGACAAGTCTTTTCTCTTAAATGTATTTGAAAACGAAAAAAAAGCAATGCCAACTTATCCATTATAGACTCTGTCTGACAAACGCTGCCAGTATGAAAGCAAAACGCGCGTGTCCTGCTCCTGCTCAACATACGCACTGCTCCTGCGCTGCTTACACTCTAACGCGTGCAGTGTGAAACCGCCGTAACTCTGTGTCACCGCATAATAGAGGTGTTAAAAAATAATGAGAATATAAATACATATATATCCGAGTCCTGATCGGGAGGTAACGTCCGATTCCGATCGAGTCTGAAAACACGCGATCGGGCCCGATTTCCGATCACGTGATCGGATCGGGACATCCCTAGTTTTTATTACTTGGCTCGCCCGACCCGCGGGTTATGATGATCCGCAGCGCTGAACTATACGGTTTGCATTGCACTGCTTTGGGTGTCTCTGCCGACCTCTTGTGGACAAAAATAGTATAACATGGCATTTCATGACTATTGCCACTAGATGGAGCAAATGAACATTTCTTACTCATGTTAATTTTTCATCTCTGTTTTTTTGTGTTTATTTAAAATAAGACAAATCTGATATTATTTTAATCTTACATCTGTTATTTAACAGTAGAGATAGTTGTTTAATGCAGAAACACTCGCCGGGTTTAAACCAGCAAAACGGGTTTAAAGTGCAAACGAATTAAATAAAGCATGTTGTCACAATGAGTTACAATGAATGTTACTATTAGAACTATGATATTCTATTCTATACTTTTATCAATTCTATTGAGAAACCATGAGAAAAAGGTGAATAAAGACTGAAATTATTCATTATTATTATGTTTTGAACTATGCTGTATAGCTGTGTTTTGCCGTGTGTGTTGTCAAAATGTATTTTTAATTATTAAAATTGCCATTATTTTATATGAAAAAGTTAATTTTATTTTATTGACAAAATATTTTATTTTGTTTTTTTAATATTTTTTGATTAGATCAGATAACATTTTAATCTGTCATATGATCATGTGATAATGTACTCCACCTATGGGGCATGTTGTCTCATTTCACTTCATTCATTCAGGGTAAATCAAGAGAAAAGTATACGCTGTATTAATGAAAGGTCCGTGTATCTTTTGATCATTTCGTTTCCTGTTTGGAATGGAATAACGAGAAATGAAAACCAGCTCGTTTATTCGTTTTTTAGTTTATTTAAAAAAACGAAAAATTAGATTTTTGGCTTGATTAATTTGCACACGAGGGCGGCGCAGAAACGCCCCTTTCACCTGATTGGTCGAAACGCTCCGCCTTCAGTAAGCGACGAGCTTTTCTTTCTGTCAGGCAGAATAAGAGTCGGTACGAGTGCGGCACTGACAAATGCACTGTAATAAAATAATGTCCGAAACCACCACTCACTGTTAACTACGCACAATATTTGAAGCAGAAATATTGCTGGTCACGTAATTTGCGCTGCTGAGACTTGCAAGCGACCCCAATAATGTGAACCGCAGTATATGACAGATTATTTTAGCATGATGTATTTCCCATTGATAAATACAGTGCAAATAGATCCGTTTCTTTGGGTAAAAGGGAAGTGGAAATAAAAATCAATAATAGGCTAAACTGTACCATGATAATATGTCTGTAACATTTACCACTCTCGTCTTTTATTTACATCAAAAGGCAGGTGTGTGTGATAAATTATTTGGAAAATTGAACAGAAATAAAGTTTATATTAATGAATGTAAGCATGTGTAGCCTACTCAGTTCACATGAAAAGAAAGAGACAGAAAAGAGAGAAGCTAGAATCAGTGAACGTAATACTGACAAAATTAGCAGGTTTGGGATTAATTCAAATCATGTCGGTTGAAGAGCACGGCATGCCTTTAAAATGTAATTAGTTTTATTATAAAACTAACACAATTTTATTACATACTGAATTGGTCGATGTTTCTCTGAGTTTTCTTTATTATGTTGCATGGCTTAAGAAAGCATTTAAACATTATTATTATGCATTATTATTATGAGAAATTGACTCCGCCTAGAACTTTAATGCTTCACCAAACTCAGCTCAGACCTTCAGACTGGTCTGACTCGCTTATATCTTTTCTAACTGGTCAGACTTACTTTCCCAAAAACTCCATTGACTTGCGTTCTCTGAGCAATGAAGGCCGTAATACTCAATGCTGTCCACTAGAGGGGGCGACAGGACAATAAGTGTTTTCTACTCTCTTTCCCTGTTTGCATCAGTTTAAATGACAAATGCATGAATTTCATTCATAAATAGGCCATATCTGTGTATGAGAACAACATTTACACTTCAAGCTTTACAACTAATTAAAACTTTAACCCTACTTCAAAGTTTGCCACTCTGTCATTTCTTTTAAGATATTGTTATTCCACTGGTTTTTGCATTTAATGTTTGTCCATCTGGAACTTGTATTTGTCATGAGCTCTATATTTAAGATGTACTAGAAAAAAATATGATTCAACAACACAAACTCTGTTTTTACTCGGCAAATTTGTTTTCCTTTCAAGTAGGCTATAGCCAACAGGTTATCCTGCTTTTTGCCATGGCTTGCCACACTGCCCAGAATAAACTATATTTTCTCCACACGAGATGTTTAAAAACCCTGCATTTAGTTTTTGTGAAGACGAGCGCATATCTTACACAGCTTCCAGTTCTGTTTAGGCTATTGTAGTTTGTAATGCTTGTTATGTTCCTTAAAGGGATACTTCACCTCTGGAAAGATGAATGTGTATTTAAAATAGGTCATTTATGTAGAAGAAATTTTTGAATTCTGAGCTTTCTAGCCTGAGAAAAGCCAGAAAATGTATTTTTGGCTTATGTGGATGAAAGACAACAATTCCCAGAATGCACTTGCTTCGCTGCCCTAGGAGGCCACGCCTACCGGTAAGAGAGCGCAGGTGAAAACAACAAGAAGGTTAGGCTACTAACTTAGATAGCCCAAAATGTCCGGGATTCGGCTTTTGCGTTCTACAGTCGCCATTCATTATGTTTACTGTGGCGAGCAGGACGACGCTGAGGGCGCGGGAGAACGGCGAGAGGCCGGTGGCGTCATTACTGAGACGCGCCGGGTCTCGTATCTCTCACGGAGGAGCGGGAATTTTCTTAGCAATGGTAAAACGCACATCAACTGATCACTTGTTTAGCATTCATGTAAACACTACATTCAGATTCACCAGTCGGAATGAATTCAGCTAGATTGAAACAAAAGGTGTGCATGTAAACAATGAATGGCGACCGCAGAACGCAAAAGCTGAATCCCGGACATTTTGAACAATCTCGCCGTACAAGTCCGTGAAAAGGAGGATGGTAACCCCTACTATTCAGCTTTCTCCTACTGCTCAGTTTTCTCCACAGAACAAGAGCCTGCTAGCTTAGCTTCCAAAGAAAGACGGCTGACTGTGTGTACATTCTGTGAGTGAGATCCCACCTCCTATGGGCGGGTTGAACACATGCGGGACAGCTCCTCCTACTGGCTGTAGTCTTTAGCCTCTGGCCAGAAAATCCTCCGATGACGCAAAATGACGATTTTTGCGTCATCGGAGGATTTTTTCCAGACAAAAAATACATAAATCTCTTGTCTCAGGGGGATATGAGGGTGGAAAGCATGGTAATTCGAAAATACTACAGGTTTTCTACTAATACAAAGCTTAATGCTAAATCCTGAAGTATCCCTTTAATTTAGATAGAATCTGGTTGTCTGTCTGTCTGTCTGTCTGTCTGACTATAACACACCACCTTTTTTAAACTATTTAAAAATCTGCTATATTTCACAAAGGAAGCCCATTTGTGCGTCGTTGGCATTATAGTGACATTCTGAATATGAGCCTATTGTTAGCTGGCTTAAAAATGCGGATTGATCATTGCAGAGTTATTCCTTATTGCAATGCAATACAAGAAGTGCATAGCCTATGTTATTCTTCACTGCACAACGTTAGATCTCTTTAATGAACATGGGAATGAGTTAGTACTGGTGTGCAATGCAATGCAAAAAGTTCATTAAAGAGATAACATGTTGCACTGCATTGCACAAACAATCTAACGTTGTGCATTGAAGAATGGCATATAGTCTATGCACTTTTTGCATTGCATTGCACACCAGAACTAACTCCTTCCCATGTTCATTAAAGAGATAACATGTTACATTGCATTGCACAAACGATCTTGTGCATTGAAGAATAACATATAACACTTTTTGCTTTGCATTGCACACCAGAACTAACTCCTTCAAATGTTTATTAACATGTTGCATTGCACTGCACAAACGATCTAACGTTGTGCATTGAAGAATAACATATAGGCTATGCACTTCTTGCATTGCACACCAGAACTAACTCATTCCCATGTTCATTAAAGAGATAACATATGTGTTGTTGCATTGCATTGCACAAACGATCTAACGTTGTGCATTGAAGAATAATATATATATGCACTTGCATTGCATTGCACACCAGAACTAACTCATTCCCAAACTCATTGCGTTGTGCTTTGAGGCAATACAATTTGTGCTATTGCATTGCATTTCACAGACGATCAAACTTTGTGCATTGAAGAATAACATATAAGCTATGAGTGCATTGCAAACATACAGCAACTATCTCATTCCGATGTGCATTGAAGATATACCATTTTTGGAGTACATTCCACTGCATAAAAGATCTAACTGATAAAGTTAGATATAATAATACATTATTATTCAACGCTAATTCTTAGATCGTTTGTGCAATGCAACACTCATGTTATCTTTTCATTGCACATGAGGTATGAAGTAGTTTATTCTATGCATTGTGACGCAAGAGGTAAATTCAATAATTTCCCTTCAAAGCAAAAATGAATAAGTTAGTTATTCAGTGCAATGCGATAGCACATATGTTATGAGTCAGATCAGGCCTACAGAGGTCCCTCTTTGACCTACGGAACATATTTTCTGTCCAAAGAGTTCTTACTATACATACAGACTGACTTCTTGTGATGTTGTATTAGCTGACATATCTGACCTTTTGAACTTATTTGTCGTCAAAGTGTCCTCAGAATTTTTCAAACTATATAAAGTTATAGACTCCTTTTGATGATGAAAAAAGGGGCCCTCTGTATAGCTGATTTATCATCAAAAAGGAGTCTATAACTTTCTATAGTTTGAAACATTTTGAGGACACTTTGACGACAAATAAGTTCAAAAGGTCAGATATGGACATCTATTGATACTTTGCAGTCACGTGATATCTGGCGGGCAACAAACGCGGTTAGTGCATCCAATCGCACAACAACTATCTGACATGTCGTGTACACCTCAAAACACCAACTTTTGTATATTAAAACTGGCAACGTCCTGGCAAGATCCTCGATTAGTTTACTGGTTTTCGTTGCTAGAGAATGACGTTCTTGCCCGCCAGCCAGTACAACTGACGTCACGTGCAAAGTATCAATATGGCTTATGAAGCATCAGAAGGAGTCTATGAGTATGTATAGAAAGCCCAAGATCGAGGACTCTTTGGCCAGAAATATGTTCAGGAGGTCAAAAGGGGCCCTCTGTATAGCTGATTTATCATCAAAAGGAGTCTATAACTTTATATAGTTTGAAAAAATGTTAGGACACTTTGACCACAAATAAGTTCAAAAGGTCAGATATGGACATCTATATGGCTTATGAAGCATCAGAAGGAGTCTATGAGTATGTATAGAAAGCCCGAGATCGAGGACCCTTTGGCCAGAAATATGTTCTGGAGGTCAAAAGGGGCCCTCTGTATAGCTGATTTATCATCAAAAGGAGTCTATAACTTTCTATGATTTGAAAAAAATGTAGGACACTTTGACCACAAATAAGTTCAAAAGGTCAGATATGGACATCTATATGGCTTATGAAGCATCAGAAGGAGTATGTATAGAAAACGCAAGATCGAGGACTATTTGGCCAGAAATATGTTCAGGAGGTCAGAAGGGGCCCTCTGTATAGCTGATTTATCATCAAAAGGAGTCTATAACCAGGACACCCTAGGCCGGAGGTCGATGATCGACTTTGTGGTCGTTTCATCCGACCTCCGGCCGTATGTCTTGGACACTCGGGCGAAGAGAGGGGCGGAGCTGTCAACTGATCACCACCTGGTGGTGAGTTGGATCCGATGGCGGGGGAGGAAGCTGGACAGACTCGGCAGACCCAAACGTACTGTGAGGGTCTGTTGGGAACGTTTGGCCGAATCTCCTGTCAGAGAGATCTTCAACTCCCACCTCCGGCAGAGCTTCGACCAGATCCCGAGGGAGTCTGGAGATATTGAGTCCGAGTGGACCATGTTCTCCACCTCCATTGTCAACGCGGCCACTCGGAGCTGTGGCCGTAAGGTCTCCGGTGCCTGTCGAGGCGGCAATCCCCGAACCCGGTGGTGGACACCGGAAGTAAGGGATGCCGTCAAGCTGAAGAAGGAGTCCTATCGGGCCTGGCTGGCTTGTGGGACTCCTGAGGCAGCTGATGGGTACCGACGGGCCAAGCGGACTGCAGCCCGGGTGGTTGTGGAGGCAAAAACTCGGGCCTGGGAGGAGTTCGGTGAGGCCATGGAGAAGGACTATCGGTCGGCCTCGAAGAGATTCTGGCAAACCGTCCGGCGCCTCAGGAGGGGGAAGCAGTGCCCTACCAACGCTGTTTACAGTGGAGGTGGGCAGCTGTTGACCTCGACTGGGGATATCACCGGACGGTGGAAGGAATACTTCGAGGATCTCCTCAATCCCGCCGTCACGTCTTCCATTGAGGAAGCAGAGGCTGAGGGCTCGGAGGCGGACTCGTCCATCACCCAAGCTGAAGTCACCGAGGTAGTCAAGAAACTCCTCGGTGGCAAGGCACCGGGGGTGGATGAGATCCGCCCTGAGTACCTCAAGTCTCTGGATGTTGTGGGGCTGTCTTGGCTGACACGCCTCTGCAACATCGCGTGGCGGTCGGGGACAGTACCTTTGGACTGGCAGACCGGGGTGGTGGTCCCTCTTTTCAAGAAGGGGGATTGGAGGGTGTGCTCCAACTATAGGGGGATCACACTTCTCAGCCTCCCTGGGAAAGTCTATGCCAGGGTACTGGAGAGGAGAATCCGGCCGATAGTAGAACCTCGGATTCAGGAGGAACAGTGTGGTTTTCGTCCCGGTCGTGGAACACTGGACCAGCTCTATACCCTCTACAGGGTGCTGGAGGGCTCATGGGAGTTTGCCCAACCAATCTACATGTGCTTTGTGGATTTGGAGAAGGCATTCGACTGTGTCCCTCGCGGCGGCCTGTGGAGGGTGCTCCGGGAGTATGGGGTCCGGGGCCCTTTGCTAAGGGCTATCCGGTCCCTGTACGACCGGAGCAGGAGCTTGGTTCGTATTGCCAGCAGTAAGTCAGACTTGTTCCCGGTGCGTGTTGGACTCCGGCAGGGCTGCCCTTTGTCGCCGGTTCTGTTCATAATTTTTATGGACAGAATTTCTAGGCGCAGCCAGGGGCCGGAGGGGGTCGGGTTTGGGGACCACACGATTTCATCTCTGCTCTTTGCGGATGATGTTGTCGTGTTGGCCTCATCAGACCAGGACCTCCAGCATGCACTGGGACGGTTTGCAGCCGAGTGTGAAGCGGCTGGGATGAAAATCAGCACCTCCAAGTCCGAGGCCATGGTTCTCAGTCGGAAAAGGGTGGTTTGCCCGCTTCAGGTTGGTGGAGAGCTCCTGCCTCAAGTGGAGGAGTTCAAGTATCTTGGGGTCTTGTTCACGAGTGAGGGAAGGATGGAACGGGAGATTGACAGGCGGATCGGTGCAGCTTCTGCAGTAATGCTGCAGTAATTCTGCTTAGACTGCTGCCCCCGCGACCCGGCCCCGGATAAGCGGTAGAAGATGGATGGATGGATGGAGGAGTCTATAACTTTATATAGTTTGAAAAAATGTAGGACACTTTGACCACCATCCGCAAGCAAATGATGAAAGACGGCAAAAGAGCAATACTTACAGTGGACAAATTATACATTGATGGACAGTTATTCAAAGACAAGGACATCACCCCCTGGCTCTACTAGAACCCTTCCATCAACAATATCATTCCAGCCATGACGCCCCCACCCCCCCTTCATTTCTTGTATCTATAATATAATGCACCTATGTCTCGCGGCACTATACATGTATGCACCTCAGTCACCTATGTTTTGTTTTTCAACCTTTGTGTTTTTTGTTTTATGTGACTTGCTGTAAATGCTTATGTTTGTTTAGTGCTATCATGTCCTACTGTTCTGTTTTCTATGTTCAGCACAATTCATTTACATATATATGTCAGTATAGAAATATTAGCTCAATATGCAACTCAGATTCATAACCTGGAACATCCGTGGCGTTAGCTCTCAAATAAAAAAAAATATAGTTCTCAACTATTTGGATAATCTACAGGCAGATATATGTTTACTACAAGAAACACACCTTGCAGATTCAAAACGAAACACCCTAAGATCAGCACAATTCACTCACTCATTTTCAGCCACTTATAATTCAAAACAAAGAGGAGTATGCATCCTGATAAGCAAAAAAATTCAATTTGTTCATCATACAACTATTTCAGACCCAGAAGGACGCTTTATTATCATAAACATAACAATTAACAATAACCCGGTAACAATCGCGAGCATCTACGGCCCAAATTTAGATAACCCTGCCTTTTTCCACACTTTTTTTTCTTCCATTTCAAATTTTTCAAACGGCCCGGTAATTATAGGAGGCGATTTTAACACCGTAATTGACCCATCACTTGACAGATCCGCAAGTAATAAAAGACACTGGCAATCCACTGACACAATAATACAGTCCATGAGAGATTTTGGCCTTGGTGATGGTTGGAGGCTACAGCATCCAACTGACAAAGAATATACATTTTACTCGTCAGTCCATCATAGCTACTCCCGTATAGACTTTTTCCTAACTAGCAATTCAATTATACCAAATATCTCAGAGCACAAAATCCACTCCATCAGCATCAGTGACCATGCTCCAGTAACATTCATATGGAATCCAGCTAATTTACATAAACACATCAGTAGATGGCGTTTTAACATATCACTTCTTAAAGACCCAGAGTTTGACAGTTATCTTAAAAGAGAGTGGACATCCTTCCTAGAAATAAACGACTCACCAAATTTATCAGCTTCATTACTTTGGGAAACCGGCAAAGCAGTATTACGAGGTACAATCATTTCATTCTCCGTCCATAAAAAGAAAATAGAAAAACAAGAAGAAATCAGACTAGAAAATAAAATAAAAGAACTTGAAATATTACATGCAAATAACCAAACAGAAGCAATATATAATGAATTAAGAAAACAAAAATTCCTACTAAACGAAATCATAAATAAAAAAACTCAATTTCTAATTCATAGACTCCGTCAAGAAACCTACCATCATAGCAACAAATCTAGTAAATATTTGGCCAATCAGATCAAAAGAAACAGAGAAAAAGTAACAATTGCAACTATTAAGGACTCAGCAGGGAAGCCTACCAACTCTCCACAAGAAATAAATACAATATTTCGAAACTTCTATGCCAAACTTTATTCATCTGATAATAACATAAGACAAGATGATATTAATTTATTTTTCAATAATATTCAACTCCCAAAACTTAACACCGAACAAATCAGCGCACTAGATAATCCAATCATAGAAAAAGAACTCCATATCGCCCTGAGTCTAATGCCTAACAATAAAGCACCAGGACCTGATGGCTTCCCTGCTGAGTTCTATAAACATTTCTGGTCCATTTTATCTCCATTATTCATCAGAGCAATAACGGAAATAAAAGAAAATTCAAGATTACCAGTGCACATGAACACAGCCACTATTTCACTTATTCCTAAACCTAATAAAGACACAACCCTTCCGTCAAACTACCGTCCTATATCTCTCATTAACGTAGACATTAAAATAATCAGTAAAGTCCTTGCACATAGAATTGAAAAAATTATCCCGCTCATAATCCACCCGGATCAGACTGGTTTTATTAAAGGTAGGCAGGCATCCAACAACACACGCAGATTATACGATTTAATCCATTATTCATCACTACAACAGGAAAATACCATTATAGTCACTTTAGATGCAGAAAAAGCTTTTGACAGAGTCAATTGGAATTTTTTATTCATAACATTACAAAAATTTGGCTTTGGTGAGTCGTTTATTAATTGGATTAAAATTCTATACACAGCACCTTCTGCCACAGTCACAACCAATGGACTAACATCACAAAGCTTCACACTGCACAGGGGGACTAGGCAAGGATGCCCACTCTCTCCTTCTTTATTCACCATCTTCATTGAACCCTTAGCAGCAGCCATCCGTCAGAACCCACTCATCAGAGGAATCCACACACCCCGAACACAACACAAGATTAGTTTATATGCTGATGACATTTTACTCTTTTTGCAAAATCCTCAATCATCCATGCAAGAAATAACTAAAACCATTGATCTATACTCTACAATATCAGATTATGCAATAAATTGGAATAAATCTTCAATTCTTCCGCTACATCAAACTAAATGGGATGTTGCAGCCCAGGTATCACCTATTCCTTTATGCACAGGCCACATCACTTATTTAGGCGTTAAGGTTTCCTCCAGGCTGTCAGAGCTGACCGGACTCAACTTCACTCCTCTACTGAAAACATTAGAAGACGACCTTCACCGCTGGCACAACTTACCACTCTCCATCCAGGGCAGAATAGCTATAATCAAAATGACAGTACTTCCAAAAATAAATTATTTTTTCTCAATGATCCCAACCCAACCTTCTCTCAATTGGTTCAAATCTTTAGACTCCATCATTACCCGATTCTACTGGAAAAATAAACCACCACGTATAAAATTAAGCACTTTACAAAAACCCAAATCCTTAGGAGGATTAGAAGCACCGCATTTTTACCATTACTCACTAGCAAACCAACTTCAATACATATATAAATGGACTCACCCCACTCAGTCAGACATGGCCACATGGCTAGACATAGAACAATCACTCTGCGAAAAATTGCACATATCAGACATCCCATTTCTTAGTCAGTCCATTAAACACCACCCATGTTTCAAATCATTGACAATAGCCTCTGCTCTGACAGCCTGGTGGAAATATCATCACATCACAAACTCCAATCAGGCCCCATCTGAACTCACCCCACTCTGGAATAACCCTGATTTCACAAGCAACAAAAAAACACTCAATTTCCATAAATGGGCACAAAAGGGCATCTCACATTTAAAGCACATTTTTCAGTCTAACAACTTTGTTTCATTTTCTTACTTAGTCCAGGAGTACGGTATCGGGAGCAATCAATTCTTGAATTATCTGCAACTCAAATCAGCTGTATTATCCAAAATCAACAACAGAATTATCAACATTCACCTTCCTACCGCATTAGCAGATTTAATTAATATATCCTCCCCGAAAAAATTACTTTCCAAAATATACAAAATTATAGCTAATTCAAATAAAACCATAACTTTACCAACAATCAAATGGAAAGAAGACCTTTCCATTGCTCCTGATACCGACTTCTGGACTCAAATTTGTAAAAATATTTATTCCATGACTAAAAACGGCAACCTTCAGCTCATACAGTATAAGACTCTTCATAGAACACACTACACTGGGGAAAGGCTGGCTAAAATGGGATTCACATCAGGAATTTGCTCACACTGCTCACAAAACTGCCCGGACACATATATCCATGCCACATGGCACTGCCCACCCATTAAACACTTTTGGAAAGATGTCACTGAATCCCTGTCCCGCCTCCTGGGCTGCCACATCCCATTATCCCCCTTACTCTGTCTACTAGGTGATCTATCAACTCTCAATCAGGAAATAACAAATAAAAGGATACTCCTTGTAGCCCTAGCCATCGCCAAGAAAACCATCTTCTTGAACTGGAAATCCCGAAGCACTATTCACATAACACACTGGAAAAATTTGCTCATAGACTACATCTCCCTGGAATATTTTACACCTCATTACAACTGTATATCGGAACCTCAACACTACAGATCAGACCTCATCCAACTATTACAAATCTAACACACTCATCCTGATTAATTATGTATTCATTTATTATTATACATTTATACAAGGTTTTAGTAATATTGTGAGTATTTTTATTATTATAATTATTATTGACATTATGGTTATTAATATTTTCAATATCATAGAAACATTTAACAGTGATGGAATGATGGCGATGTGATGATAATTTGCTTGATATAAGGACGGTAATGGTATAATGTATATATTAAATGTTTAAAATAAATAAATGAATAAATAAATAGATAAATGAAATGATGATGATAATAGTGATATAAATATATAAAATATAAAAATATAAACAATACAAGTCAACACCTAACACATGACACAGATGATTTTAATGCACCAAATGCTGATCTTAATGCACTTCACCTTCTTTTAATGCACCACCTTAGTTTAGGCATACATACAAATAGTAACTGTACAGTGAATGAGAAGAAAGGGAAAGAAAATGAAAAAAAAAATACAAATAAAATAAAAATGGGAGGGGGAAAAAAACATGCACACAGACACAGAAACTAGGAGAGGTGTGGTATGTGTTGGGTGTGCGTCACGTGTGTGTATCGTTATTATTATTGTTATTATTATTGTTATTATTATTATCATCATTATTACTGCTATTATTATTATTGATATCACTGTCGCCGTCATCGCAAAGTGTTATCATCATCGCCATCTTTAGCATTACTATTATTAGATAAAATAAAATAAAAACAAAAAACTTTATTATTACTATTGTTGTTATTATTATTATTATTATTATTACTATTGTTGTTGTTGTTGTTATATTATTATTGATATAACTATTGCAATACAAAATATTATCATTATCACCATATTTAGTATTACTATTATTACTGTTATTACTGTTATTATTATTGATATACATGTTGTTATTATTATTGTTATTATTGATTTTATCAATATCAATAGTATCTTTTTTTTTTTTTTTTTTTTTGTGTTAGTATGAGTACCAATACTGTTATTTTTTTTATCATTATCAATGTTATATATTATTATTATTGATATTACTATTGCCGTCAACACAACTTATCACCATCCTTATTATCATTATTGTATTATTACTGTCATTGCTATCACTGATATTACTGTTACCGTCACCACAAAATATTATTATTATCATTATTATTATACATGCTATTACTATTTAAATACTATTTAATACTTCTACATATTACTATTATTATTTGTCGTTGCTGTTTTTTTTTTTTTTTTTTTTTTTTTTTTTTTTTACTGTTATTATTACTGCTGTTTTATTGTTGTTTTTGTGTTCTGTTGTTGTGTTCTGTGTTTACCTTATGTAGGCTACTGTATAATAATAAAAAAAAATAAAAATAAAAAAAAATAAAAAAAAAGAAGGAGTATGTATAGAAAACGCAAGATCGAGGACTATTTGGCCAGAAATATGTTCAGGAGGTCAGAAGGGGCCCTCTGTATAGCTGATTTATCATCAAAAGGAGTCTATAACTTTATATAGTTTGAAAAAATGTTAGGACACTTTGACCACAAATAAGTTCAAAAGGTCAGATATGGACATCTATATGGCTTATGAAGCATCAGAAGGAGTATGTATAGAAAACGCAAGATCGAGGACTATTTGGCCAGAAATATGTTCAGGAGGTCAACAGGGGACCTCTATATAGCTGATTTATCATCAAAAGGAGTCTATAACTTTATACAGTTTGAAAAATTTTAGGACACTTTGACCACAAATAAGTTCAAAAGGTCAGATATGGACATCTATATGGCTTATGAAGCATCAGAAGGAGTATGTATAGAAAACGCAAGATCGGGGACTCTTTGGCCAGAAATATGTTCAGGAGGTCAACAGGGGACCTCTATATAGCTGATTTATCATCAAAAGGAGTCTATAACTTTATACAGTTTGAAAAGTTTTTAGGACACTTTGACCACAAATAAGTACAAAATGTCAGATATGGACATCTATATGGCTTATGAAGCATCAGAAAGAGTCTATGAGTATGTATAGAAAGCCCAAGATCGAGGACTCTTTGGCCAGAAATATGTTCTGGAGGTCAAAAGGGGCCCTCTGTATAGCTGATTTATCATCAAAAGGAGTCTATCACTTTATATAGTTTGAAAAATTTTTAGGACACTTTGACCACAAATAAGTTCAAAATGTCAGATATGGACATCTATATGGCTTATGAAGCATCAGAAGGAGTCTATGAGTATGTATAGAAAACGCAAGATTGAGGACTCTTTGGCCAGAAATATGTTCTGGAGGTCAAAAGGGGCCCTCTGTATAGCTGATTTATCATCAAAAGGAGTCTATAACTTTATATAGTTTGAAACATTTTGAGGACACTTTGACCACAAATAAGTTCGAAAGGTCAGATATGGACATCTATGTGGCTTATGACGCATCAGAAGGAGTCTATGAGTATGTATAGAAAGCCCAAGATCGAGGACTCTTTGGCCAGAAATATGTTCAGGAGGTCAAAAGTGGACCTCTGTATAGCTGATTTATCATCAAAAGGAGTCTATAACTTTATATAGTTTGAAAAATTTTTAGGACACTTTGACCACAAATAAGTTCAAAATGTCAGATATGGACATCTATATGGCTTATGAAGCATCAGAAGGAGTCTATGAGTATGTATAGAAAACGCAAGATTGAGGACTCTTTGGCCAGAAATATGTTCTGGAGGTCAAAAGGGGCCCTCTGTATAGCTGATTTATCATCAAAAGGAGTCTATAACTTTATATAGTTTGAAACATTTTGAGGACACTTTGACCACAAATAAGTTCGAAAGGTCAGATATGGACATCTATGTGGCTTATGACGCATCAGAAGGAGTCTATGAGTATGTATAGAAAGCCCAAGATCGAGGACTCTTTGGCCAGAAATATGTTCAGGAGGTCAAAAGTGGACCTCTGTATAGCTGATTTATCATCAAAAGGAGTCTATCACTTTATATATTTTGAAAAATTTTAGGACACTTTGACCACAAATAAGTTCAAAATGTCAGATATGGACATCTATATGGCTTATGAAGCATCAGAAAGAGTCTATGAGTATGTATAGAAAGCCCAAGTTCCCCTTCAGGGACTACCGCTGCGTGTAATCGCAGTGGGAACGCCTCCAGCGTAGTGCGTCTGAAGCATGAATGAAATCAGTCCAATGGCGAGACGGAACGTAGTAGGCGGGTGACGTCATCGACCAGGAAACTATAAAGCACCCCTGAATCACAAGCGAGACAGCTTCTGTTACTTCAGCAGCGCTCTGTGTGAATCTATGTCCCTGGTGTTTTTTTTGTCTGTCTTAGAATTTGCTAGGCAGGAGTTTCACCCATAAATATATATATATATACAAATATATATATATACATATATCCACCTTATTATATGGTGCCCGTCTCCCCTCGGTGCCCTTAGGGGGGCCGTTCTGCCAACCCCGTCTTCATGCCGGGGCGCAGAAGGTGTTTTTACCCGAGGGTTGCTCGCTCCCTCCGAGGAGGGCTCTAGAGTAGTCAGGCCAGTTGTTCCCTGCCGGTGCGCCGTTACAGGGCACTGTGCCTGTGCTGTTCAAAATACACCCCACCGTGGGGAAGACGGTTTCCACCTCATTATACGGTGCCCGTCTCCACTCGGTGCCCTCAGGGGGCCGATCTGCCAACCCCGCCTTCATGCTGGGGCGTAGACGGCCCCAGCGAGCGTTTCCCGAGGGGCGCTCGCTCCCTCCGGGGAGGAGTCTAGAGCAGTTAGACCAGTTGTTCCCTGCCGGTGCGCCGTTACAGTGCACTGTGTCTGCAGCTTGACATATTCCAGAGGCCAGCCTCGAGAGGCTGGCACCCTAGTAGATTTTCTAGTGGAGTGGAAAAATCTTCCCTATGTGTCTCAGTGGGTCCTGCATACAATCTAAAGAGGTTACGCTATACAGTTCAGGTCTTGTCCGCCTCGGTTCAGAGGGGTCCTTCCCACTGTGGTGGGCCCCGAGCAGGCTCTGGTGATGGAACAGGAGGTTATGACTCTTCTGCAAAAAGGAGCTATAGAATGGGTTCCTCCTCCCAGCAGGGAGTCAGGTTATTACAGCCGGTACTTCATTGTTCCAAAGAAAGACGGGGGGTTGCGTCCGGTTCTAGATCTGCGTCTTTTAAATCGCACTGTAGGGAAGCTCAAGTTCAAGATGCTCACTCTCAAACAGATCGTGTCACAAATCAGGTCCGAGGACTGGTTCGTCACGATAGATCTGTAGGACGCCTACTTCCATGTGTCTATTCTTCCTCAACACAGGAAGTTCCTGAGGTTCGCTTTCGGGGGCGAAGCGTACCAATATCGGGTTCTTCCGTCCGGCCTAGCATTGTCACCCCGAACGTTCACGAAGTGTATGGATGCAGCTATAGCCCCTCTAAGGCTGCAGGGCATCCGCATTCTGAATTATATAGACGATTGGTTAATTCTAGCTCAATCGGAACAACAGGTGGTTCGGCATCGAGATGTCGTTCTTGCTCACATCAAGAGATTGGGGTTGAGGCTCAACGCCAAGAAGAGTGTGCTTTCTCCATTACAGAGAACCACTTTTCTCGGTGTAGTGTGGGATTCGACGACGATGCAGGCACCATTGTCATCTGCTCATATTGCTTCGATTGTCACCGCAGTAGATCAGGTCAAGCTAGGCCAGTCATCCACTGTGAAACAGTTCCAGAAACTGTTAGGTCTCATGGCAGCTGCGTCCAACGTTATTCCTTTTTGGCCTCTTGCACATGAGACCGCTACAGTGGTGGCTCAGAACCAAGGGATTCTCCCCGAGGGGAAATCCGCTCCGCACGATCATGAGTTCGCGACGGTGTCATCGCGCCCTGATCATGTGGAAAGATCCTTGGTTTCTGTCCCAAGGTCCTGTGTTGGGAGCTCCTTGTCGTCGCGTAATGCTAACGATAGATGCCTCTCTCACGGGTTGGGGGGCGATCATGAGTGGTCGCCTAGCTCAGGGTCTGTGGCAGGACCATCATCGTCTATGGCACATAATTTGTCTAGAGATGTTGGCAGTGTTTCTGGCTCTGAAACACTTCTTCCCAGACCTAAGTTGCCACCATGTTCTGGTCTGAACAGACAACACATCGGTGGTCTCTTATATCAACCATCAGGGGGGTCTGCGTTCTCGCCCGCTTTACAAACTGGCACGTCAGATCCTTCTATGGTCCCAAGGGAAAATTCTTCGCTGAGAGCTATTTATCTCCCGGGGTATTTAAATCAGGGGGCAGACATCCTGTTGAGGCAGGGGCCGAGGCCCGGGGAATGGAGACTTCACCCCGAGGTGGTGGAGCTCCTATGGGAACATTTCGGTCGTGCCGAGGTAGACCTATTTGCTTCCCGAGAGACATCACACTGTCCACTGTGGTTCTCTCTCAGCCATCCAGCCCCATTGGGGTTGGACGCTATGGTACAGGCGTGGCCGAGGTCACGCCTGTATGCTTTTCCCCCGATCGCTCTGCTCCCAGGAGTTCTGGAAAGGGTTCGCCGGGATGGAGTCAGCCTACTCCTGATAGCCCCGTTCTGGCCAGCCCGAGTATGGTTTTCGGACCTTGTGTCCCTCCTCGACGGCTCTCCTCTGGAGATTTCGATCAGGAGGGACCTATTATGGGGCTCAGCTCATAGAATCCTGTCTCTCGACTGAGGTCGTTGAGACCATCCTCCAATCCAGAGCTCCCGCTACAAGGAAGTTAAATGCTGCGAGGTGGAAGCTTTTCACCTCTTGGTGTGGAGAGCGCCAACAGGATCCAGTTAACTGCCCGGTCGGTACAGTGCTGGAGTTCCTGCTGGACCGTCTCTCCACGGGGTTATCCCACTCTACACTGAAGGTGTACGTGGCGGCCCTAGCTGCTTACCACGCCCCTTCGAGTGGAGTTTCTCTTGGGAGACACCTACTTATATCTCGCTTCCTTCGTGGCACTTTGAGGCTGAGGCCAGCAGTACGCACGAGGGTGACATCATGGGACTTGGCCATCGTCCTAGAGGGTCTCTCCCTAGCTCCTTTCGAGCCCCTTGAAGAGGTTTCCGAGAAGTTCTTTACTCTCAAAACTATTTTTCTGCTTGCTATTTCGTCTCTCAAAAGGATTGGAGACATTCAAGCACTCTCGGTTGCTCCCTCGTGCCTGGAATTCTCACCTAGCATGGCGAAGGCCTTCCTCTATCCTAGGCCAGGTTATGTTTCTAAGGTTCCAACTACTGTAGTTAGACCTGTCATACTGCAGGCTTTTTGTCCTCCTCCGTTTCTGACATCGGACCAGGAGAAACTTAATTTGCTCTGCCCAGTGCGGGCTCTAGATGCTTATGTCCACAGAGCTGCCCTGTGGAGGAAGTCTGAACAGCTGTTCGTTTGTTATGGGCTGCCCAACAAGGGGTGCCCGGCATCTAAGCAAAGGATGAGCAAGTGGGTGGTCGAGCCCATCTCACTTGCTTACGAGTCGGCCGGTCAGCCTTCACTTTTGGCTGTAAGGGCTCACTCCACCCGGAGTATGGCTGCTTCTAAAGCTTTCCTTTCAGGAGTTTCTCTTCAGGATGTTTGTGATGCGGCAGGCTGGTCCTCACCGCACACATTCGTCAGATTTTATTGTCTCGATTTTAGCTCCACTCCTGGGGCGCAAGTTCTTTCGTCAGCCTGTGCACCTTGATTACACACGACGGAGACTTGCTCGCATGGGGACAGATATAGTTTGAAAAAAATTTAGGACACTTTGACCACAAATAAGTTCAAAAGGTCAGATATGGAAATCTATATGGCTTATGAAGCATCAGAAGGAGTCTATGAGTATGTATAGAAAGCCCAAGATCGAGGACTCTTTGGCCAGAAATATGTTCAGGAGGTCAAAAGGGGACCTCTGTATAGCTGACATCATCAAAAGCATCAAATCAGCTATACAGAGGGCCCCTTTTGACCTCCTGAACATATTTCTGGCAAAAGAGTCCTCGATCTTGGGCTTTCTATACATACTCATAGACTCCTTCTGATGCTTCATAAGCCATATAGATTTCCATATCTGACCTTTTGAACTTATTTGTGGTCAAAGTGTCCTCAAATTTTTCAAACTATAGAAAGTTATAGACTCCTTTTGATGATAAATCAGCTATACAGAGGGCCTCTTTTGACCTCCTGAACATATTTCTGGCCAAAGAGTCCTCGATCTTGGGCTTTCTATACATACTCATAGACTCCTTCTGGTGCTTCATAAGCCATATAGATGTCCATATCTGACCTTTTGAACTTATTTGTGGTCAAAGTGTCCTAAAAAAAATTCAAACTATATAAAGTTATAGACTCCTTTTGATGATAAGTCAGCTATACAGAGGTCACCTTTTGACCTCCTGAACATGTTTCTGGCCAAAGAGTCCTTGATCTTATGCTTTCTATACATACTCATAGATTCCTTCTGATGCTTCATAAGCCATATAGATGTCCATATCTGACCTTTTGAACTTATTTGTGGTCAAAGTGTCCTAAATTTTTTTCAAACTATAGAAAGTTAGACTCCTTTTGATGATAAATCAGCTATACAGAGGTCCCCTTTTGACCTCCAGAACACATTTCTGGCCAAAGAGTCCTCGATCTTGGGCTTTCTATACATACTCATAGACTCCTTCTGATGCTTCATAAGCCATATAGATTTCCATATCTGACCTTTTGAACTTATTTGTGGTCAAAGTGTCCTCAAAATTTTTCAAACTATAGAAAGTTATAGACTCCTTTTGATGATAAATCAGCTATACAGAGGTCCCCTTTTGACCTCCTGAACATATTTCTGGCCAAAGAGTCCTCGATCTTGGGCTTTCTATACATACTTATAGACTCCTTCTGATGCTTCATAAGCCATATAGATGTCCATATCTGACCTTTTGAACTTATTTGTGGTCAAAGTGTCCTAACATTTTTTCAAACTATATAAAGTTCTAGGGCCCTATCTTGCACCCAGCGCAATTGACTTTGTACACTGACGCATGTATCATTCCTATTTTGCACCCGCGCAAAGCGCGCTTTTCCCTCCACAGAAGCACGTCGCTAAACTAGGGAATGAACTTGCGCTCCCTGGGCGGTTCAGCGCAAAAAAGGAGGCGTGTTCCGGCGCAAACGTTCCTTCATGCTATTTTGCAGGTTTAGAAAACAATTGCGCCACTAACCAGGAAAAAATAGTTTAAAGTCAGTGGCGCGTTGCGCATGTTATTCATATGCTATTTTAAGGGCGCATGCTTGGCCATAATCAATGTAGCGTGTGCACAACGCGCATACACTTTGATTCTCTCATCTACACAGAAGCAGCAGTTTTCATTTTTGCAAATCATACATTATTATTATGATAGATAGATAGATAGATAGATAGATAGATAGATAGATAGATAGATAGATAGATAGACAATTTATTATAAAAGCATACATCTAGCTTACACATTTACCCAAATTATCATACGCCTTTTTAACCGAAGTTAATTTGGGTGGGTTTCTCCATCCCCAACGTCCCTGACGAGAGCGTTGCTCTCCTTGGCTGTGAACCGCTCCTGGTGCGCGTCTGGCAAATCCGCCGTTATAATAGGAATCCGCTTTAGAACAAAGCGCGCCTGCTCTTAAAGGGAATGTGAGATGACGCTCTGATTGGTTTATTTCACGTTACGCCCAAACCACACCTATGAATAATGAAGCTACTTCAGACCAACCCATTTTAGATTTGCGCCTGGCGCAAGAGTCATTTATCCCGCTGGGAAAATAGCAACAGCGCCAAGACCCGCCCACAAAGTTACTTGCGCTTTGCGCTTTGACACTTGCGTTTCAGATCGTTAAAATAGGGCCCATAGACTCCTTTTGATGATAAATCAGCTATACAGAGGTCCCCTTTTGACCTCCTGAACATATTTCTGGCCAAAGAGTCCTTGATCTTGGGCTTTCTATACATACTCATAGACTCCTTCTGATGCTTCATAAGCCATATAGATGTCCATATCTGACCTTTTGAACTTATTTGTGGTCAAAGTGTCCTAAACAAAATTCAAACTATATAAAGTTATAGACTCCTTTTGATGATAAATCAGCTATACAGAGGTCCCCTTTTGACCTCCTGAACATATTTCTGGCCAAAGAGTCCTCGATCTTGCGTTTTCTATACATACTCATTGACTCCTTCTGATGCTTCATAAGCCATACAGATTTCCATATCTGACCTTTTGAACTTATTTGTGGTCAAAGTGTCCTCAAAATTTTTCAAACTATATAAAGTTATAGACTCCTTTTGATGATAAATCAGCTATAGAGAGGTCCCCTTTTGACCTCCAGAACATATTTCTGGCCAAAGAGTCCTCGATCTTGGGCTTTCTATACATACTCATAGACTCCTTCTGATGCTTCATAAGCCATATAGATGTCCATATCTGACCTTTTGAACTTATTTGTGGTCAAAGTGTCCTCAAAATCTTTCAAACTATAGAAAGTTATAGACTCCTTTTGATGATAAATCAGCTATACAGAGGGCCCCTTTTGACCTCATGAACATAATTCTGGCCAAAGAGTCCTCGATCTTGGGCTTTCTATACATACTCATAGACTCCTTCTGATGCTTCATAAGCCATATAGATGTCCATATCTGACCTTTTGAACTTATTTGTGGTCAAAGTGTCCTAAAAAAAATTCAACTATATAAAGTTATAGACTCCTTTTGATGATAAATCAGCTATACAGAGGTCCCCTTTTGACCTCCTGAACATATTTCTGGCCAAAGAGTCCTCGATCTTGCGTTTTCTATACATACTCATAGACTCCTTCTGATGCTTCATAAGCCATATAGATGTCCATATCTGACCTTTTGAACTTATTTGTGGTCAAAGTGTCCTAACATTTTTTCAAACTATAGAAAGTTATAGACTCCTTTTGATGATAAATCAGCTATACAGAGGGCCACTTCTGACCTCCTGAACATATTTCTGGCCAAAGAGTCCTTGATCTTGGGCTTTCTATACATACTCATAGACTCCTTCTGATGCTTCATAAGCCATATAGATGTCCATATCTGACCTTTTGAACTTATTTGTGGTCAAAGTGTCCTAAACAATTTTCAAACCAAATAAAGTTATAGACTCCTTTTGATGATAAATTAGCTATAAAGAGGTCCCCTTTTGACCTCCTGAACATGTTTCTGGCCAAAGAGTCCTCGATCTTGGGCTTTCTATACATACTCATAGACTCCTTCTAATGCTTCATAAGCCATATAGATGTCCATATCTGACCTTTTGAACTTATTTGTGGTCAAAGTGTCCTCCAAATTTTTCAAACTATAGAAAGTTATAGACTCCTTTTGATGATAAATCAGCTATACAGAGGGCCCCTTTTGACCTCATGAACATAATTCTGGCCAAAGAGTCCTCGATCTTGGGCTTTCTATACATACTCATAGACTCCTTCTGATGCTTCATAAGCCATATAGATGTCCATATCTGACCTTTTGAACTTATTTGTGGTCAAAGTGTCCTAACATTTCTTCAAACTATAGAAAGTTATAGAATCCTTTTGATGATAAATCAGCTATACAGAGGGCCCCTGTTGACCTCCAGAACATATTTCTGGCCAAAGAGTCCTCGATCTTGGGCTTTCTATACATACTCATAGACTCCTTCTGATGCTTCATAAGCCATATAGATGTCCATATCTGACCTTTTGAACTTATTTGTGGTCAAAGTGTCCTCAAAAGTTTTCAAACTATAGAAAGTTATAGACTCCTTTTGAAGATAAATCAGCTATACAGAGGTCCCCTTTTGACCTCCAGAACATATTTCTGGCCAAAGAGTTCTCAATCTTGCGTTTTCTATACATACTCATAGACTCCTTCTGATGCTTCATAAGCCATATAGATGTCCATATCTGACCTTTTGAACTTATTTGTGGTCAAAGTGTCCTCAAAATTTTTCAAACTATAGAAAGTTATAGACTCCTTTTGATGATAAATCAGCTATACAGAGGTCCCCTTTTGACCTCCTGAACATATTTCTGGCCAAAGAGTCCTCGATCTTGGGCTTTCTATACATACTCATAGACTCCTTCTGATGCTTCATAAGCCATATAGATGTCCATATCTGACCTTTTGAACTTATTTGTGGTCAAAGTGTCCTAACATTTTTTCAAACTATAGAAAGTTATAGACTCCTTTTGATGATAAATCAGCTATACAGATGTCCCCTTTTGACCTCCTGAACATATTTCTGGCCAAAGAGTCCTCGATCTTGGGCTTTCTATACATACTCATAGACTCCTTCTGATGCTTCATAAGCCATATAGATGTCCATATCTGACCTTTTGAACTTATTTGTGGTCAAAGTGTCCTAACATTTTTTCAAACTATATAAAGTTATAGACTCCTTTTGATGATAAATTAGCTATAAAGAGGTCCCCTTTTGACCTCCTGAACATATTTCTGGCCAAAGAGTCCTTGATCTTGGGCTTTCTATACATACTCATAGACTCCTTCTGATGCTTCATAAGCCATATAGATGTCCATATCTGACCTTTTGAACTTATTTGTGGTCAAAGTGTCCTAAACAATTTTCAAACCAAATAAAGTTATAGACTCCTTTTGATGATAAATTAGCTATAAAGAGGTCCCCTTCTGACCTCCTGAACATGTTTCTGGCCAAAGAGTCCTCAATCTTGGGCTTTCTATACATACTCATAGACTCCTTCTGATGCTTCATAAGCCATATAGATGTCCATATCTGACCTTTTGAACTTATTTGTGGTCAAAGTGTCCTAAAAAAATTCAAACTATATAAAGTTATAGACTCCTTTTGATGATAAATCAGCTATACAGAGGTCCCTTTTTGACCTCATGAACATATTTCTGGCCAAAGAGTCCTCGATCTTGCGTTTTCTATACATACTCATAGACTCCTTCTGATGCTTCATAAGCCATATAGATGTCCATATCTGACCTTTTGAACTTATTTGTGGTCAAAGTGTCCTCCAAATTTTTCAAACTATAGAAAGTTATAGACTCCTTTTGATGATAAATCAGCTATACAGAGGGCCCCTTTTGACCTCATGAGCATGTTTCTGGCCAAAGAGTCCTCGATCTTGCGTTTTCTATACATACTCATAGACTCATTCTGATGCTTCATAAGCCATATAGATGTCCATATCTGACCTTTTGAACTTATTTGTGGTCAAAGTGTCCTCAACATTTTTCAAACTATAGAAAGTTATAGACTCCTTTTGATGATAAATCAGCTATACAGAGGGCCCCTTTTGACCTCCTGAACATATTTCTGGCCAAAGAGTTCTCGATCTTGGGCTTTCTATACATACTCATAGACTCCTTCTGATGCTTCATAAGCCATATAGATTTCCATATCTGACCTTTTGAACTTATTTGTGGTCAAAGTGTACTCAAAATTTTTCAAACTATATAAAGTTATAGACTCCTTTTGATGATAAATCAGCTATACAGAGGTCCCCTTTTGACCTCCTGAACATATTTCTGGCCAAAGAGTCCTCGATCTTGCGTTTTCTATACATACTCATTGACTCCTTCTGATGCTTCATAAGCCATATAGATGTCCATATCTGACCTTTTGAACTTATTTGTGGTCAAAGTGTCCTAACATTTTTTCAAACTATAGAAAGTTATAGACTCCTTTTGATGATAAATCAGCTATACAGAGGGCCCCTTTTGACCTCCAGAACATATTTCTGGCCAAAGAGTCCTCGATCTTGGGCTTTCTATACATACTCATAGACTCCTTCTGATGCTTCATAAGCCATATAGATGTCCATATCTGACCTTTTGAACTTATTTGTGGTCAAAGTGTCCTAAAAAATTTTCAAACCAAATAAAGTTATAGACTCCTTTTGATGATAAATTAGCTATAAAGAGGTCCCCTTTTGACCTCCTGAACATGTTTCTGGCCAAAGAGTCCTCAATCTTGGGCTTTCTATACATACTCATAGACTCCTTCTGATGCTTCATAAGCCATATAGATGTCCATATCTGACCTTTTGAACTTATTTGTGGTCAAAGTGTCCTTAAAATTTTTCAAACTATATAAAGTCATAGACTCCTTTTGATGATAAATCAGCTATACAGATGGCCCCTTCTGACCTCCTGAACATGTTTCTGGCCAAAGAGTCCTTGATCTTGGGCTTTCTATACATACTCATAGACTCCTTCTGATGCTTCATAAGCCATATAGATGTCCATATCTGACCTTTTGAACTTATTTGTGGTCAAAGTGTCCTAACATTTTTTCAAACTATATAAAGTGATAGACTCCTTTTGATGATAAATCAGCTATACAGACGTCCCCTTTTGACCTCCAGAACATATTTCTGGCCAAAGAGTCCTCGATCTTGGGCTTTCTATACATACTCATAGACTCCTTCTGATGCTTCATAAGCCATATAGATTTCCATATCTGACCTTTTGAACTTATTTGTGGTCAAAGTGTCCTCAAAATTTTTCAAACTATAGAAAGTTATAGACTCCTTTTGATGATAAATCAGCTATACAGAGGGCCCCTTTTGACCTCATGAACATAATTCTGGCCAAAGAGTCATCGATCTTGGGCTTTCTATACATACTCATAGACTCCTTCTGATGCTTCATAAGCCATATAGATGTCCATATCTGACCTTTTGAACTTATTTGTGGTCAAAGTGTCCTAAAATTTTTCAAACTATATAAAGTTATAGACTCCTTTTGATGATAAATCAGCTATACAGAGGGCCCCTGTTGAACTACTGAGCATATTTCTGGCCAAAGAGTCCTCGATCTTGGGCTTTCTATACATACTCATAGACTCCTTCTGATGCTTCATAAGCCATATAGATGTCCATATCTGACCTTTTGAACTTATTTGTGGTCAAAGTGTCCTAACATTTTTTCAAACTATATAAAGTGATAGACTCCTTTTGATGATAAATCAGCTATACAGACGTCCCCTTTTCACCTCCAGAACATATTTCTGGCCAAAGAGTCCTCGATCTTGGGCTTTCTATACATACTCATAGACTCCTTCTGATGCTTCATAAGCCATATAGATGTCCATATCTGACCTTTTGAACTTATTTGTGGTCAAAGTGTCCTAACATTTTTTCAAACTATATAAAGTTATAGACTCCTTTTGATGATAAATCAGCTATACAGAGGTCCCCTTTTGACCTCCAGAACATATTTCTGGCCAAAGAGTCCTCGATCTTGTGCTTTCTATACATACTCATAGACTCCTTCTGATGCTTCATAAGCCATATAGATTTCCATATCTGACCTTTTGAACTTATTTGTGGTCAAAGTGTCCTCAAAATTTTTCAAACTATAGAAAGTTATAGACTCCTTTTGATGATAAATCAGCTATACAGAGGGCCCCTTTTGACCTCATGAACATAATTCTGGCCAAAGAGTCATCGATCTTGGGCTTTCTATACATACTCATAGACTCCTTCTGATGCTTCATAAGCCATATAGATGTCCATATCTGACCTTTTGAACTTATTTGTGGTCAAAATGTCCTAAAATTTTTCAAACTATATAAAGTTATAGACTCCTTTTGATGATAAATCAGCTATACAGAGGTCCCCTGTTGAACTACTGAGCATAAGATGTCATCCATCTTCACACTGATTTTCAACAGATCACTGGAGCTGTGTGAAGTCCCCTCCTGCTTCAAACACTCCACCATCATCCCGGTACCCAAGAAACCTAAAATCTCTGGACTTAACGATTACAGACCTGTTGCTTTGACATCTGTGGTCATGAAGTCATTTGAGAGACTGGTGCTGGCCTACCTGAAGGACCTCACTGGACCCTTGCTGGACACCCTGCAGTTTGCTTATCGAGCAAACAGGTCTGTGGATGATGCAGTCAACATGGGACTGCACTACATCCTCCAACATCTGGACAAACCAGGGACTTATGCAAGGATCCTGTTTGTGGACTTCAGCTCCGCTTTCAACACCATCGTCCCGGATACCCTCCTGAATAAACTAACCCAGCTCTCTGTGCCCTCCTCCATCTGTCAGTGGATCATCAGCTTCCTGACAGGCCGGCAGCAGCTAGTGAGGCTGGGAAAAGTCACATCTCGGACCCTTACCATCAGCACTGGTGCCCCCCAAGGGTGCGTTCTCTCCCCACTGCTTTTCTCCCTCTACACAAATGACTGTACCTCCAAAGACTCCTCCGTCAAGCTCCTGAAGTTTGCAGACGACACCACAGTCATTGGCCTCATCCAGGACGGTGACGAGTCTGCTTACAGACAAGAGGTTGAACAGCTGGCTGTCTGGTGCAGTCATAACAACCTGGAGCTGAACACGCTCAAAACTGTGGAGATGATAGTGGACTTTAGGAGAAACCCCCCTGCACTCCCCCCTCTCACCATCATGGACAGCACTGTGACAGCAGTGGAGTCATTCAGGTTCCTGGGCACTACCATCTCTCAGGACCTGAAGTGGGACAATCACATTGACTCCATTGTCAAAAAGGCCCAACAGAGGTTGTACTTCCTTCGTCAACTGAAAAAGTTCAACCTACCACAAGCGCAGATGACTCAGTTTTACTCAGCTGTTATTGAGTCGGTTCTGTGCACTTCTATAACTGTCTGGTTTGGGTCAGCCAGCAAATCAGATATAAGAAGACTACAACGGACTGTTAGGACAGCTGAAAGGATCATTGGTGTACACCTCCCCAACCTTCAGGACTTGTACAATGCCAGAGTGAAGAAACGGGCAGGGAACATCATCACAGACCCCTCCCACCCCGGCCAAAACCTGTTTGCACTTCTGCCGTCAGGCAGACGTTACAGATCTCTGCGCACTAGAACATCTAGGCACAAAAACAGTTTTTTCCCCCATGCTATCTCCAGCTTAAACAGCTAAAACAGCAATTAACACCTGCTGTATAATTCATTCAGTACTTGAGAGAGAAGCAAGAGGTTTTTTTGTGTAAATACATATACAAATTTTATTTATAGAGCTGTACACACAATGCACAAATCTGTACATAACTGTTTCAGATGTATACTATAACTATTATTATTGTTTATTCTATTTATTTATGTTCTCATTTAAATGCCTGTTCTAATGTCATATATGTATGTATGTACCAAGAGCTCCTGTAAAAACCACAAAAAATTCCTTGTGTGTTTGTGCACACTTGGCGAATAAAGCTCATTCTGATTCTGATTCTGATTCTGATATTTCTGGCCAAAGAGTCCTCGATCTTGGGCTTTCTATACATACTCATAGACTCCTTCTGATGCTTCATAAGCCATATAGATGTCCATATCTGACCTTTTGAACTTATTTGTGGTCAAAGTGTCCTAAACAATTTTCAAACTATATAAAGTTATAGACTCCTTTTGATGATAAATCAGCTATACAGAGGTCCCCTTTTGACCTCCTGAACATGTTTCTGGCCAAAGAGTCCTCAATCTTGGGCTTTCTATACATACTCATAGACTCCTTCTGATGCTTCATAAGCCATACAGATGTCCATATCTGACCTTTTGAACTTATTTGTGGTCAAAGTGTCCTCCAAATTTTTCAAACTATAGAAAGTTATAGACTCCTTTTGATGATAAATCAGCTATACAGAGGGCCCCTTTTGACCTCATGAACATAATTCTGGCCAAAGAGTCCTCGATCTTGGGCTTTCTATACATACTCATAGACTCCTTCTGATGCTTCATAAGCCATATAGATGTCCATATCTGACCTTTTGAACTTATTTGTGGTCAAAGTGTCCTAAAAAAAATTCAAACTATATAAAGTTATAGACTCCTTTTGATGATAAATTAGCTATAAAGAGGTCCCCTTTTGACCTCCTGAACATATTTCTGGCCAAAGAGTCCTCGATCTTGCGTTTTCTATACATACTCATAGACTCCTTCTGATGCTTCATAAGCCATATAGATGTCCATATCTGACCTTTTGAACTTATTTGTGGTCAAAGTGTCCTAAAAAAATTCAAACTATATAAAGTTATAGACTCCTTTTGATGATAAATCAGCTATACAGAGGTCCCCTTTTGACCTACTGAACATATTTCTGGCCAAAGAGTCCTCGATCTTGGGCTTTCTATACATACTCATAGACTCCTTCTGATGCTTCATAAGCCATATAGATGTCCATATCTGACCTTTGGACTTATTTGTGGTCAAAGTGTCCTAACATTTTTTCAAACTATAGAAAGTTATAGACTCCTTTTGATGATAAATCAGCTATACAGAGGGCCCCCTTTGACCTCATGAACATATTTCTGGCCAAAGAGTCCTCGATCTTGCGTTTTCTATACATTCTCATAGACTCCTTCTGATGCTTCATAAGCCATATAGATGTCCATATCTGACCTTTTGAACTTATTTGTGGTCAAAGTGTCCTAACATTTTTTCAAACTATAGAAAGTTATAGACTCCTTTTGATGATAAATCAGCTATACAGAGGGCCCCTTTTGACCTCCAGAACATATTTCTGGCCAAAGAGTCCTCGATCTTGGGCTTTCTATACATACTCATAGACTCCTTCTGATGCTTCATAAGCCATATAGATGTCCATATCTGACCTTTTGAACTTATTTGTGGTCAAAGTGTCCTAAAATTTTTCAAACTATATAAAGTTATAGACTCCTTTTGATGATAAATCAGCTATACAGAGGTCCCCTTTTGACCTCCTGAACATGTTTCTGGCCAAAGAGTCCTCAATCTTGGGCTTTCTATACATACTCATAGACTCCTTCTGATGCTTCATAAGCCATATAGATGGTTCATATCTGATCTTTTGAACTTATTTGTGGTCAAAGTGTCCTCCAAATTTTTCAAACTATATAAAGTTATAGACTCCTTTTGATGATAAATCAGCTATACAGAGGGCCCCTTTTGACCTCATGAACATAATTCTGGCCAAAGAGTCCTCGATCTTGTGTTTTCTATACATACTCATAGACTCCTTCTGATGCTTCATAAGCCATATAGATGTCCATATCTGACCTTTTGAACTTATTTGTGGTCAAAGTATCCTAACATTTTTTCAAACTATAGAAAGTTATAGACTGCTTTTGATGATAAATCAGCTATACAGAGGGCCCCTTTTGGCCTCCTGAACATATTTCTGGCCAAAGAGTCCTCGATCTTGCGTTTTCTATACATACTCATAGACTCCTTCTGATGCTTCATAAGCCATATAGATGTCCATATCTGACCTTTTGAACTTATTTGTGGTCAAAGTGTCCTCCAAATTTTTCAAACTATAGAAAGTTATAGACTCCTTTTGATGATAAATCAGCTATACAGAGGGCCCCTTTTGACCTCATGAACATAATTCTGGCCAAAGAGTCCTCGATCTTGGGCTTTCTATACATACTCATAGACTCCTTTTGATGCTTCATAAGCCATATAGATTTCCATATCTGACATTTTGAACTTATTTGTGGTCAAAGTGTCCTAAAATTTTTCAAACTATAGAAAGTTATAGACTCCTTTTAAAGATAAATCAGCTATACAGAGGTCCCCTTTTGACCTCATGAGCATGTTTCTGGCCAAAGAGTCCTCGATCTTGCGTTTTCTATACATACTCATAGACTCATTCTGATGCTTCATAAGCCATATAGATGTCCATATCTGACCTTTTGAATTTATTTGTGGTCAAAGTGTCCTCAACATTTTTCAAACTATAGAAAGTTATAGACTCCTTTTGATGATAAATCAGCTATACAGAGGGCCCCTTTTGACCTCCAGAACATATTTCTGGCCAAAGGGTCCTCGATCTTAAGCTTTCTATACATACTCATAGACTCCTTCTGATGCTTCATAAGCCATATAGATGTCCATATATGACCTTTTGAACTTATTTGTGGTCAAAGTGTCCTCAAAATTTTTCAAGCTATAGAAAGTTATAGACTCCTTTTGATGATAAATCAGCTATACAGAGGTCCCCTTTTGACCTCCTGAACATATTTCTGGCCAAAGAGTCCTCGATCTTGGGCTTTCTATACATAGTCATAGACTCCTTCTGATGCTTCATAAGCCATATAGATGTCCATATCTGACCTTTTGAACTTATTTGTGGTCAAAGTGTCCTAACATTTTTTCAAACTATAGAAAGTTATAGACTCCTTTTGATGATAAATCAGCTATACAGAGGTCCCCTTTTGACCTCCTGAACATATTTCTGGCCAAAGAGTCCTCGATCTTGCGTTTTCTATACATACTCATAGACTCCTTCTGATGCTTCATAAGCCATATAGATGTCCATATATGACCTTTTGAACTTATTTGTGGTCAAAGTGTCCTCAAAATTTTTCAAGCTATAGAAAGTTATAGACTCCTTTTGATGATAAATCAGCTATACAGAGGTCCCCTTTTGACCTCCTGAACATATTTCTGGCCAAAGAGTCCTCGATCTTGGGCTTTCTATACATAGTCATAGACTCCTTCTGATGCTTCATAAGCCATATAGATGTCCATATCTGACCTTTTGAACTTATTTGTGGTCAAAGTGTCCTAACATTTTTTCAAACTATAGAAAGTTATAGACTCCTTTTGATGATAAATCAGCTATACAGAGGTCCCCTTTTCACCTCCAGAACATATTTCTGGCCAAAGAGTCCTCGATCTTGGGCTTTCTATACATACTCATAGACTCCTTCTGATGCTTCATAAGCCATATAGATGTCCATATCTGACCTTTTGAACTTATTTGTGGTCAAAGTGTCCTAAAATTTTTCAAACTATATAAAGTTATAGACTCCTTTTGATGATAAATCAGCTATACAGAGGTCCCCTTTTGACCTCCTGAACATATTTCTGGCCAAAGAGTCCACGATCTTAAGCTTTCTATACATACTCATAGACTCCTTCTGATGCTTCATAAGCCATATAGATGTCCATATATGACCTTTTGAACTTATTTGTGGTCAAAGTGTCCTCAAAATTTTTCAAGCTATAGAAAGTTATAGACTCCTTTTGATGATAAATCAGCTATACAGAGGTCCCCTTTTGACCTCCTGAACATATTTCTGGCCAAAGAGTCCTCGATCTTGGGCTTTCTATACATAGTCATAGACTCCTTCTGATGCTTCATAAGCCATATAGATGTCCATATCTGACCTTTTGAACTTATTTGTGGTCAAAGTGTCCTAACATTTTTTCAAACTATAGAAAGTTATAGACTCCTTTTGATGATAAATCAGCTATACAGAGGTCCCCTTTTCACCTCCAGAACATATTTCTGGCCAAAGAGTCCTCGATCTTGGGCTTTCTATACATACTCATAGACTCCTTCTGATGCTTCATAAGCCATATAGATGTCCATATCTGACCTTTTGAACTTATTTGTGGTCAAAGTGTCCTAAAATTTTTCAAACTATATAAAGTTATAGACTCCTTTTGATGATAAATCAGCTATACAGAGGGCCCATGTTGAACTACTGAGCATATTTCTGGCCAAAGAGTCCTCGATCTTGCGTTTTCTATACATACTCATAGACTCCTTCTGATGCTTCATAAGCCATATAGATGTCCATATCTGACCTTTTGAACTTATTTGTGGTCAAAGTGTCCTAACATTTTTTCAAACTATAGAAAGTTATAGACTCCTTTTGATGATAAATCAGCTATACAGAGGGCCCCTTTTGACCTCCAGAACATATTTCTGGCCAAAGAGTCCTCGATCTTGGGCTTTCTATACATACTCATAGACTCCTTCTGATGCTTCATAAGCCATATAGATGTCCATATCTGACCTTTTGAACTTATTTGTGGTCAAAGTGTCCTAAAATTTTTTCAAACCAAATAAAGTTATAGACTCCTTTTGATGATAAATTAGCTATAAAGAGGTCCCCTTTTGACCTCCTGAACATGTTTCTGGCCAAAGAGTCCTCAATCTTGGGCTTTCTATACATACTCATAGACTCCTTCTGATGCTTCATAAGCCATATAGATGTCCATATCTGACCTTTTGAACTTATTTGTGGTCAAAGTGTCCTTAAAATTTTTCAAACTATATAAAGTTATAGACTCCTTTTGATGATAAATCAGCTATACAGAGGGCCCCTTTTGACCTCCTGAACTTTTTTCTGGCCAAAGAGTCCTCGATCTTGCGTTTTCTATACATACTCATTGACTCCTTCTGATGCTTCATAAGCCATATAGATTTCCATATCTGACCTTTTGAACTTATTTGTGGTCAAAGTGTACTCAAAATTTTTCAAACTATAGAAAGTTATAGACTCCTTTTGATGATAAATCAGCTATACAGAGGTCCCCTTTTGACCTCCTGAACATATTTCTGGCCAAAGAGTCCTTGATCTTGGGCTTTCTATACATACTCATAGACTCCTTCTGATGCTTCATAAGCCATATAGATGTCCATATCTGACCTTTTGAACTTATTTGTGGTCAAAGTGTCCTAAAATTTTTTCAAACCAAATAAAGTTATAGACTCCTTTTGATGATAAATTAGCTATAAAGAGGTCCCCTTTTGACCTCCTGAACATGTTTCTGGCCAAAGAGTCCTCAATCTTGGGCTTTCTATACATACTCATAGACTCCTTCTGATGCTTCATAAGCCATATAGATGTCCATATCTGACCTTTTGAACTTATTTGTGGTCAAAGTGTCCTTAAAATTTTTCAAACTATATAAAGTTATAGACTCCTTTTGATGATAAATCAGCTATACAGAGGGCCCCTTTTGACCTCCTGAACTTTTTTCTGGCCAAAGAGTCCTCGATCTTGCGTTTTCTATACATACTCATTGACTCCTTCTGATGCTTCATAAGCCATATAGATTTCCATATCTGACCTTTTGAACTTATTTGTGGTCAAAGTGTACTCAAAATTTTTCAAACTATAGAAAGTTATAGACTCCTTTTGATGATAAATCAGCTATACAGAGGTCCCCTTTTGACCTCCTGAACATATTTCTGGCCAAAGAGTCCTTGATCTTGGGCTTTCTATACATACTCATAGACTCCTTCTGATGCTTCATAAGCCATATAGATGTCCATATCTGACCTTTTGAACTTATTTGTGGTCAAAGTGTCCTAAAAATTTTTCAAACCAAATAAAGTTATAGACTCCTTTTGATGATAAATCAGCTATACAGAGGTCCCCTTTTGACCTCCTGAACATGTTTCTGGCCAAAGAGTCCTCAATCTTGGGCTTTCTATACATACTCATAGACTCCTTCTGATGCTTCATAAGCCATATAGATGTCCATATCTGACCTTTTGAACTTATTTGTGGTCAAAGTGTCCTTAAAATTTTTCAAACTATATAAAGTTATAGACTCCTTTTGATGATAAATCAGCTATACAGAGGGCCCCTTTTGACCTCCTGAACATGTTTCTGGCCAAAGAGTCCTCAATCTTGGGCTTTCTATACATACTCATAGACTCCTTCTGATGCTTCATAAGCCATATAGATGTCCATATCTGACCTTTTGAACTTATTTGTGGTCAAAGTGTCCTAAAAATTTTTCAAACCAAATAAAGTTATAGACTCCTTTTGATGATAAATCAGCTATACAGAGGTTCCCTTTTGACCTCCTGAACATGTTTCTGGCCAAAGAGTCCTCAATCTTGGGCTTTCTATACATACTCATAGACTCCTTCTGATGCTTCATAAGCCATATAGATGTCCATATCTGACCTTTTGAACTTATTTGTGGTCAAAGTGTCCTAAACAATTTTCAAACCAAATAAAGTTATAGACTTCTTTTGATGATAAATTAGCTATAAAGAGGTCCCCTTTTGACCTCCTGAACATGTTTCTGGCCAGAGTCCTCAATCTTGGGCTTTCTATACATAGCCTACTCATAGACTCCTTCTGATGCTTCAAAAGCCATATAGATGTCCATATCTGACCTTTTGAACTTATTTGTGGTCAAAGTGTCCTTAAAATTTTTCAAACTATATAAAGTTATAGACTCCTTTTGATGATAAATCAGCTATACAGAGGGCCCCTTTTGACCTCCTGAACATGTTTCTGGCCAAAGAGTCCTCAATCTTGGGCTTTCTATACATACTCATAGACTCCTTCTGATGCTTCATAAGCCATATAGATGTCCATATCTGACCTTTTGAACTTATTTGTGGTCAAAGTGTCCTAAAAATTTTTCAAACCAAATAAAGTTATAGACTCCTTTTGATGATAAATCAGCTATACAGAGGTTCCCTTTTGACCTCCTGAACATGTTTCTGGCCAAAGAGTCCTCAATCTTGGGCTTTCTATACATACTCATAGACTCCTTCTGATGCTTCATAAGCCATATAGATGTCCATATCTGACCTTTTGAACTTATTTGTGGTCAAAGTGTCCTTAAAAATTTTCAAACTATATAAAGTTATAGACTCCTTTTGATGATAAATCAGCTATACAGAGGGCCCCTTTTGACCTCATGAACAAAATTCTGGCCAAAGAGTCCTCGATCTTGCGTTTTCTATACATACTCATAGACTCCTTCTGATGCTTCATAAGCCATATAGATGTCCATATCTGACCTTTTGAACTTATTTGTGGTCAAAGTGTCCTAAAAATTTTTCAAACCAAATAAAGTTATAGACTCCTTTTGATGATAAATCAGCTATACAGAGGGCCCCTTTTGACCTCCTGAACATATTTCTCGCCAAAGAGTCCTCGATCTTGTGTTTTCTATACATACTCATAGACTCCTTCTGATGCTTCATAAGCCATATAGATGTCCATATCTGACCTTTTGAACTTATTTGTGGTCAAAGTGTCCTAAACAAAATTCAAACTATATAAAGTTATAGACTCCTTTTGATGATAAATCAGCTATACAGAGGTCCCCTTTTGACCTCCTGAACATGTTTCTGGCCAAAGAGTCCTCAATCTTGGGCTTTCTATACATACTCATAGACTCCTTCTGATGCTTCATAAGCCATATAGATGTCCATATCTGACCTTTTGAACTTATTTGTGGTCAAAGTGTCCTAAACAATTTTCAAACCAAATAAAGTTATAGACTTCTTTTGATGATAAATTAGCTATAAAGAGGTCCCCTTTTGACCTCCTGAACATGTTTCTGGCCAGAGTCCTCAATCTTGGGCTTTCTATACATAGCCTACTCATAGACTCCTTCTGATGCTTCAAAAGCCATATAGATGTCCATATCTGACCTTTTGAACTTATTTGTGGTCAAAGTGTCCTTAAAATTTTTCAAACTATATAAAGTTATAGACTCCTTTTGATGATAAATCAGCTATACAGAGGGCCCCTTTTGACCTCCTGAACATGTTTCTGGCCAAAGAGTCCTCAATCTTGGGCTTTCTATACATACTCATAGACTCCTTCTGATGCTTCATAAGCCATATAGATGTCCATATCTGACCTTTTGAACTTATTTGTGGTCAAAGTGTCCTAAAAATTTTTCAAACCAAATAAAGTTATAGACTCCTTTTGATGATAAATCAGCTATACAGAGGTTCCCTTTTGACCTCCTGAACATGTTTCTGGCCAAAGAGTCCTCAATCTTGGGCTTTCTATACATACTCATAGACTCCTTCTGATGCTTCATAAGCCATATAGATGTCCATATCTGACCTTTTGAACTTATTTGTGGTCAAAGTGTCCTTAAAAATTTTCAAACTATATAAAGTTATAGACTCCTTTTGATGATAAATCAGCTATACAGAGGGCCCCTTTTGACCTCATGAACAAAATTCTGGCCAAAGAGTCCTCGATCTTGCGTTTTCTATACATACTCATAGACTCCTTCTGATGCTTCATAAGCCATATAGATGTCCATATCTGACCTTTTGAACTTATTTGTGGTCAAAGTGTCCTAAAAATTTTTCAAACCAAATAAAGTTATAGACTCCTTTTGATGATAAATCAGGTATACAGAGGGCCCCTTTTGACCTCCTGAACATATTTCTCGCCAAAGAGTCCTCGATCTTGTGTTTTCTATACATACTCATAGACTCCTTCTGATGCTTCATAAGCCATATAGATGTCCATATCTGACCTTTTGAACTTATTTGTGGTCAAAGTGTCCTAAAATTTTTCAAACTATATAAAGTTATAGACTCCTTTTGATGATAAATCAGCTATACAGAGGGCCCATGTTGAACTACTGAGCATATTTCTGGCCAAAGAGTCCTCGATCTTGCGTTTTCTATACATACTCATAGACTCCTTCTGATGCTTCATAAGCCATATAGATGTCCATATCTGACCTTTTGAACTTATTTGTGGTCAAAGTGTCCTAAACAAAATTCAAACTATATAAAGTTATAGACTCCTTTTGATGATAAATCAGCTATACAGAGGTCCCCTTTTGACCTCCTGAACATATTTCTGGCCAAAGAGTCCTCGATCTTAAGCTTTCTATACATACTCATAGACTCCTTCTGATGCTTCATAAGCCATATAGATGTCCATATATGACCTTTTGAACTTATTTGTGGTCAAAGTGTCCTCAAAATTTTTCAAGCTATAGAAAGTTATAGACTCCTTTTGATGATAAATCAGCTATACAGAGGTCCCCTTTTGACCTCCTGAACATATTTCTGGCCAAAGAGTCCTCGATCTTGGGCTTTCTATACATAGTCATAGACTCCTTCTGATGCTTCATAAGCCATATAGATGTCCATATCTGACCTTTTGAACTTATTTGTGGTCAAAGTGTCCTAACATTTTTTCAAACTATAGAAAGTTATAGACTCCTTTTGATGATAAATCAGCTATACAGAGGTCCCCTTTTGACCTCCAGAACATATTTCTGGCCAAAGAGTCCTCGATCTTGGGCTTTCTATACATACTCATAGACTCCTTCTGATGCTTCATAAGCCATATAGATGTCCATATCTGACCTTTTGAACTTATTTGTGGTCAAAGTGTCCTAAAATTTTTTCAAACCAAATAAAGTTATAGACTCCTTTTGATGATAAATTAGCTATAAAGAGGTCCCCTTTTGACCTCCTGAACATGTTTCTGGCCAAAGAGTCCTCAATCTTGGGCTTTCTATACATACTCATAGACTCCTTCTGATGCTTCATAAGCCATATAGATGTCCATATCTGACCTTTTGAACTTATTTGTGGTCAAAGTGTCCTTAAAATTTTTCAAACTATATAAAGTTATAGACTCCTTTTGATGATAAATCAGCTATACAGAGGGCCCCTTTTGACCTCCTGAACTTTTTTCTGGCCAAAGAGTCCTCGATCTTGGGCTTTCTATACATACTCATAGACTCCTTCTGATGCTTCATAAGCCATATAGATGTCCATATCTGACCTTTTGAACTTATTTGTGGTCAAAGTGTCCTAAACAATTTTCAAACCAAATAAAGTTATAGACTTCTTTTGATGATAAATTAGCTATAAAGAGGTCCCCTTTTGACCTCCTGAACATGTTTCTGGCCAGAGTCCTCAATCTTGGGCTTTCTATACATAGCCTACTCATAGACTCCTTCTGATGCTTCATAAGCCATATAGATGTCCATATCTGACCTTTTGAACTTATTTGTGGTCAAAGTGTCCTTAAAATTTTTCAAACTATATAAAGTTATAGACTCCTTTTGATGATAAATCAGCTATACAGAGGGCCCCTTTTGACCTCCTGAACATGTTTCTGGCCAAAGAGTCCTCAATCTTGGGCTTTCTATACATACTCATAGACTCCTTCTGATGCTTCATAAGCCATATAGATGTCCATATCTGACCTTTTGAACTTATTTGTGGTCAAAGTGTCCTTAAAATTTTTCAAACTATATAAAGTTATAGACTCCTTTTGATGATAAATCAGCTATACAGAGGGCCCCTTTTGACCTCCTGAACATGTTTCTGGCCAAAGAGTCCTCAATCTTGGGCTTTCTATACATACTCATAGACTCCTTCTGATGCTTCATAAGCCATATAGATGTCCATATCTGACCTTTTGAACTTATTTGTGGTCAAAGTGTCCTTAAAATTTTTCAAACTATATAAAGTTATAGACTCCTTTTGATGATAAATCAGCTATACAGAGGGCCCCTTTTGACCTCCTGAACATGTTTCTGGCCAAAGAGTCCTCAATCTTGGGCTTTCTATACATACTCATAGACTCCTTCTGATGCTTCATAAGCCATATAGATGTCCATATCTGACCTTTTGAACTTATTTGTGGTCAAAGTGTCCTTAAAATTTTTCAAACTATATAAAGTTATAGACTCCTTTTGATGATAAATCAGCTATACAGAGGGCCCCTTTTGACCTCATGAACAAAATTCTGGCCAGAGTCCTCGATCTTGCGTTTTCTATACATACTCATAGACTCCTTCTGATGCTTCATAAGCCATATAGATGTCCATATCTGACCTTTTGAACTTATTTGTGGTCAAAGTGTCCTAAAAATTTTTCAAACCAAATAAAGTTATAGACTCCTTTTGATGATAAATCAGCTATACAGAGGGCCCCTTTTGACCTCCTGAACATATTTCTCGCCAAAGAGTCCTCGATCTTGTGTTTTCTATACATACTCATAGACTCCTTCTGATGCTTCATAAGCCATATAGATGTCCATATCTGACCTTTTGAACTTATTTGTGGTCAAAGTGTCCTAAACAAAATTCAAACTATATAAAGTTATAGACTCCTTTTGATGATAAATCAGCTATACAGAGGGCCCCTTTTGACCTCCTGAACATATTTCTGGCCAAAGAGTCCTCGATCTTGGGCTTTCTATACATACTCATAGACTCCTTCTGATGCGTCATAAGCCATATAGATCTCCATATCTGACCTTTTGAACTTATTTGTGGTCAAAGTGTCCTTAAAATTTTTCAAACTATATAAAGTTATAGACTCCTTTTGATGATAAATCAGCTATACAGAGGGCCCCTTTTGACCTCATGAACATATTTCTGGCCAAAGAGTCCTCGATCTTGGGCTTTCTATACATACTCATAGACTCCTTCTGATGCTTCATAAGCCATATAGATGTCCATATCTGACCTTTGAACTTATTTGTGGTCAAAGTGTCCTTAAAATTTTTCAAACTATATAAAGTTATAGACTCCTTTTGATGATAAATCAGCTATACAGAGGGCCCCTTTTGACCTTCTGAACATATTTCTGGCCAAAGAGTCCTCGATCTTGGGCTTTCTATACATACTCATAGACTCCTTCTGATGCTTCATAAGCCATATAGATGTCCATATCTGACCTTTTGAACTTATTTGTGGTCAAAGTGTCCTAAAAAAATTAAAACTATAGAAAGTTATAGACTCCTTTTGATGATAAATCAGGTATACAGAGGGCCCCTTTTGACCTACTGAACATATTTCTGGCCAAAGAGTCCTCGATCTTGCGTTTTCTAAACATACTCATAGACTCCTTCTGATGCTTCATAAGCCATATAGATGTCCATATCTGACCTTTTGGACTTATTTGTGGTCAAAGTGTCCTAAAAAAATTCAAACTATATAAAGTTATAGACTCCTTTTGATGATAAATCAGCTATACAGAGGTCCCCTTTTGACCTCCTGAACATATTTCTGGCCAAAGAGTCCTCGATCTTGCGTTTTCTATACATACTCATAGACTCCTTCTGATGCTTCATAAGCCATATGGATGTCCATATCTGACCTTTTGAACTTATTTGTGGTCAAAGTGTCCTAACATTTTTTCAAACTATAGAAAGTTATAGACTCCTTTTGATGATAAATCAGCTATACAGAGGGCCCCTTTTGACCTACTGAACATATTTCTGGCCAAAGAGTCCTCGATCTTGGGCTTTCTATACATACTCATAGACTCCTTCTGATGCTTCATAAGCCATATAGATGTCCATATCTGACCTTTTGAAGTTATTTCTGGTCAAAGTGTCCTCAAAATTTTTCAAACTATATAAAGTTATAGACTCCTTCTGATAATAAATCAGCTATACAGAGGTCCCCTTTTGACCTTCTGGACATATTTCTGGCCAAAGAGTTCTTGAATATTATCTTGCTATACTACAGATTGACTTCTTGTGATTTTATATTAACCAGCCAGTAGTCTATTTTTGACCTACTGAACATATTTCTGGCCAGAGACCATGAACATCAACTCACTATACATATAGACTGACTTCTCGTAATGTAAAATCAGGCAGACAGTAGTCCATATTTGACTGATTGAAAAAAAAATTGACTAAAGAGTTCTCAAAAGGATTTTGTCTATCATAAATTTATAAACTACTTCTGATGTTAAATCAGCCATACAGAAGTCCATATTTGACCTTCTGAATATATTTCTGGCCAAAGACCTTGAACATTTACCTTACTATTTATATTTCTCCTACCATAAAGACTTCTCGTGATGTTATATCAGCCAGACTGTAGCCATATTTGGCTGATTTAACATGTTTTTGGCCAAAGAATCCTCAAAATGTTTTTTACTCTTAGAAACTCATAGACTCCTTCTGATGTTAAATCAGCCATACAGAAGTCCATATTTGACCCAAGGAATATATTTATGGCCAAAGAGTTCTCGATCTTGACCTTTCTATACATACTCATAGACTCCTTCTAATGTTACATAAGCCATATAGATATCCATATCTGACCTTTTGAACTTATTTCTGGTCATCAAAAGTTTTTAAACTATATAAAGTTATAGACTCTTTCTGATGATAAATCAGCTATTCAGAGGTCCCCTTTTGACCTACTGAACATATTTCTGGCCAAAGAGTCCTAAAAGATTAACACTATACATTCAGACTGATATCTTCGGATGTTATATCATCCTGACAAAAGTCCATATTTGACCTACCGAATTTTTTTCTGGCCAAGGAGTGAGTACTCGAAACTTGACCTTTCCATATATACTTGTTGACTCTTTCTGATGTTACGTCAGACATACAGAATTCCATATTTGACCCAAGGAACATATTTCTTGCCCAAGAGTCCTCGATCTTGGGCTTTCTATACATACTCATAGACTCCTTCTGATGCTTCATAAGCCATATAGATGTCCATATCTGACCTTTTGAACTTATTTCTGGCCAAAGAGTTCTTGAACATTATCTTGCTATACTACAGATTGACTTCTTGTGATGTTATATTAACCAGCCAGTAGTCTATTTTTGACCTACTGAAAATATTTCTGGCCAGAGTCCGTGAACATTAACTCACTATACAATACAGACTGACTTCTTGCAATGCCAAACCAGGCAGGCAGTAGTCCATATTTGACCGATTGGAAAAAAATTTGACCAAAGAGTTCTCAAAAAGATTTTGTCTATCATAATCTATAGACTCCTTCTGATGTTAAATCAGTCATACAGAAGTCCATATTTGACCTACCGAAAATATTACTGGCCAAAGAGTCCTTAAAGATTAACACTATACAGTCAGATTGATATCTTCGGATGTTATATCATCATGACAAAAGTCCATATTTGACATACTGAAATTTTTTCTGGTCAAAGAGTCTAAACTTGACCATTCTATATATACTCATTGACTCTTTCTGATTCTTCATTAGCTATATAGATGTCCATATCTGGCGAATTGAAAATATTTTTGGCAAAAAGGTCCTCACAAGTTAACTTACTAAATACTCATAGACTTCTTCTGATGATACATCACTTTAACAGGTACTGTATGTGACCCTCTGAATATATTTTTGGCCAAAGAATCATTGAAGATTAACTCTCTATATACATATTGACTCAAGAGTCAAAATTTGACCACTTTTGGTCTGATTTATCATCAGATGCAGTCTATAATTTTACATAGTTTAAAAACTTTTGAGGAACCTTTGACCAGAAATAATAATAGGTCATAAATATGGACATAAATATGGCTTATGAAGAATCAGAAGGAGTCTATGAGTATGTATAGAAAGTTCAAGATTGGCCACAAATATGTCCCTTGGGTCAATTATGGACTTCTTTATGGCTGATGTAACATCAGATGGAGTCAATGAGCATGTATAGAATGTTCAAGATCGAGGACTCTTTTACTAGAAATATGTTCAGTAGGTCACACAGCAAAATCCCCAGAGTTAAATTAACTCTGTTCAGAGAACATTTGGTCCCTCTCTAAAGAGAGTTAAAATAACTCTGAATCAGAGTTAAAGTTAATGAGATACTTAAGTGATTAATTAAGTGATGATTGGGCATTAATGATGAACACCTGCTGTTAACAAGTTCTCAGCAGAGGTGGATTAAACAACTCCATAAACAGCATTACCAGCTTCACTTATTACTAACCAGGGATGCGTTTCTCGAAAGCATCGTTGGCCAACTATGGTCGCAAGTTCATCACAATGTCCATTGAACTCTATTGGTAACGACGGAACTTGCGACCATAGTTGGCCAACGATGCTTTCGGGAAACGCACCCCAGACTGACTTTATTTCTGTCAGACGTCTACAGAAGGTCTTATTGAGAATTAACAGAGGTTTAGATGTTGATGATTTATTGAAAATGTATGATCACCATTATAGTGATGAGTGTTTCCTTTAGTTGGGCAGTTTGACTCTTCTTGCAAGTTTGTGGTTTTTGTAACAGCTTTTACCAAAACATGTAATTTGTTACAAAGAAAGCCAAAAACAAAGATAATTAGGTGATATAGTTTTTAACAGCAGATAGTAAAAAAATGCACTTATATCATCACTGTCCAAAAGTGGTCATTTGATGTTAATAGATTATATTCACTAACAATACTCTCTTGCCACAGATCGGACATTTTGAATTTTTTAAATACATAATAGGGGAATTTTTTTTTTTCTAAGACACAGACATCAAGAATCAGCATATGAATCTCAACAATGGTGACATGCTTCATGCTGCAATGCATGCTGGGAGCCACAATAGTATAAAACTCATGGCTCCCAGGATGCATTGCGGCATGAAACATGTCACCATTGTTGAGATTCATATGCTGATTCTTGATGTCTGTGTCTAATAGGGGAAAAAATTCCCCAATTATGTATTTAAAAAATTCAAAATGTCCGATCTGTGGCAAGAGAGTATTGTTAGTGAATATAATCTATTAACATCAAATGACCACTTTTGGACAGTGATGATATATAAGCGCATCACTCTACTTTTTATTGTTGAAAACTAGAGCACCTGAAGATCTTTGCATCTGGCATTCTTTGCAACAAATTACATGTTTTGGTAAAAGCTGTTACAAAAACCACAAACACTCAAAAAAAAATAAGCTAGAGTCAAACTGCCCAACTAAAGGAAACCCTCATCACGATAATGGTGATCATACATTTTCAATAAATCGTCAACATCTAAACCTCTGTTAATTCTCAATACGAACTTCAGAAATAAAGTCAATCTGGTTAGTAATAAATAAAGCTGGTAATGCTGTTTATGGAGTTGTTGAATCCTCCTCTGCTGAGAACTTGTTAACAGCAGGTGTTCATCATTAATGCCCAATCATCACTTAATTAATCACTTAAGTATCTCATTAACTTTAACTCTGATTCAGAGTTATTTTAACTCTCTGTAGAGAGGGACCAAATGTTCTCTGAACAGAGTTAATTTAACTCTGGGGATTTTGCTGTGCAGTTATGAACAATTGTCTGGCTGATGAAACATCAGAAGGAGTCAATGAGCTTGTAAAGAAAGTTCAAAATCGAGGACTCTTTTACCAGAAATATTTTCAGTAGGTAAATTATGGAGTACTCTCTGGCTAATGAAGCACTAAAAGGAGTCAATGAGCATGTATAGAAAGTTCAAGTACATAGACTCGTTGGCCAGAAAAAAAAAAAAAGTCATTATGGACAGTTGTCTGGCCGATGTACTATCTGAAGGAGACTATAAGTGTGAATAGAAAGTTCAAGATCAAGGACTCTTCAGTCAGAAATATGTTCAACATGTTAAATCTGAACTACTTTATGGCTAAAGAAACAAAATAAGGCGTCACTGAGAATGTATAGAAAGTTCAAAATCGAGAACTCTTTTACCAGAAATATTTTCAGTAGGTCCATTATGGACTAATGTCTGGCTGATGAAACACTAAAAGGAGTCAATTAGCATGTACAGAATGTTCAAGTTCATGGACTTGTTGGCCAGAAATATGTTTAATAATTAATATGGACAATTGTCTGTCCGATGTACTTTCTGAAAGAGTCTATAATTATGAATAGAAAGTTCAAGATCAAAGACTCTTTGGTCAGAAATATGTTCAACATGTCAAATCTGGACTTCTGTATGGCTGAAGAAACATCAGAAGTAAATGATTATGTATAGAAAGTTCAAGTTCATAGACTCTTCGGACAGAAAAATGTTCAGGTCAATTGTGGACAATTATCTGGCTGATGAAACATCAGAAGGAGTATGTATAGAAAGAATAAGATCAAGGTCTCTTTGGCCAGAAATATGTTCAATTGATCACATTTTGAAATACTATATTGCTGTTGTAAAATCAGGAGTCATTGAGTATGTATTGAAAAATGTTCATAGACTCATTGGTCAGAAATAGGTTTAATAGGTCATATTGATACGATACAATAATGTTTTGCTATTGTAACATCAGAAGGAGTCAATGTATAGAGAAATCAAGATTATAAACCCATCGCTCAGAAATGAGTTTAGTAGTCAATTATGGATCATTTTTTGGCTGAAGTACTATCGGAAAGCGTCTATGAGTATGTATAGAAAGATCAAGGACTCTTCCAGCCAGAAATATGTTCAATTGTCAAATAATAGGATAATAGCCTGGGTGATGAAAAATCACAAGGAGATAGTAATTATGTATAGATAATATTTGTCGTTTTCAAGAAAATAGCCTACAGGAATATACTGTGAATTAACAGCGCTCAAAGTCGACACTCAGAGGCTGTGTGTCCAAATCACACCCTATACCCTCATTCACTATTCCCTATAGTTCACTAATATAGTCCACTTGACAGAGTGAATGAAAAGAAGTGAGTGAACTGAGACACTGATGAACACCTGATAAGCAGAATCACTGAAGGACAAGAACAGAAAAAAGAGAAACACAAGAACTACAACTGTCTTTCAGACACACTGAGCGTGAAACCAGTTGAACATTATTTCTTTCATACATGTACAAAAGTATTTGTATTTAGTGATCACAGTATTTCTGTGTTTCTACAGCATAGGATCATCAGTGTTTCAGTTATTTATAAGGATATTGAAATCAAATTGTGTTTAAATCAGTTTGAACTTTAGCATGACTTAGACGTACACCGACATCAACAATCAGCACATGAATCTCAACAATGGTAACAATCAAAAGTGTCATGTTGCAATGCATGCTGGGTTCCAGGATAGTATAAAACTCCCAGCAGTTATCTGTGTGTGTCTCTGTTTTTTGTGCATGATGTGTTTAAACCAATTCTTTGTAGTAGCTGATTGCTGTTGGAACTCTTGCTGCAGTTTCACAGTGGTGGTAATGTAACACTTTTGATATAGGACTAAACTCTGAATGAGATTAGTGAATGAAAATCCAATGTAAGTTCATATTTGCAGCATATGATACAGGAGTACAGAATAAAGTGCTGTTTCATTCATGTAGCATATGCATATTGTGTCCAGTTTTCCTTTGAGGCCAACAGTACAGACTTTTCTTTTCAGTCCTAGTCGACACATGGCTGACCTTCAAAGTTGAAAAACAGTTTCATTGAGATAATGTCCGTTGTTGTTTCAACGTTGACACAATGTTGATATAACGTTTAATGCTAAACAGTTGACAAAGTTTTTAAAAAACATACATCAATGATACATTTTTTAAAATAAAATATCTGTCTTCAATAAATATATACCTTTTGAATTATTATTATTTCTAATTATTATTTTATTAGCTTTTTATTATTATTATTATTATTATTTGATTTGCATTCTATGATATTTTTATCAAAACACCACTTCAAATATCTAAATACAGTGAGGAAAATAAGTATTTGAACACCCTGCTATTTTGCAAGTTCTCCCACTTAGAAATCATGGAGGGGTCTGAAATTGTCATCGTAGGTGCATGTCCACTGTGAGAGACATAATCTAAAAAAAAAATCCAGAAATCACAATGTATATATATATATATATATATATAACTATTTATTTGTATGATACAGCTGCAAATAAGTATTTGAACACCTGAGAAAATCAATGTTAATATTTGGTACAGTAGCCTTTGTTTGCAATTACAGAGGTCAAACGTTTCCTGTAGTTTTTCACCAGGTTTTCACACTGCAGGAGGGATTTTGGCCCACTCCTCCACACAGATCTTCTCTAGATCAGTCAGGTTTCTGGGCTGTTGCTGAGAAACACAGAGTTTGAGCTCCCTCCAAAGATTCTCTATTGGGTTTAGGTCTGGAGACTGGCTAGGCCACGCCAGAACCTTGATATGCTTCTTACAGAGCCACTCCTTGGTTATCCTGGCTGTGTGCTTCGGGTCATTGTCATGTTGGAAGACCCAGCCTCGATCCATCTTCAATGCTCTAACTGAGGGAAGGAGGTTGTTCCCCAAAATCTCGCAATACATGGCCCCGGTCATCCTCTCCTTAATACAGTGCAGTCGCCCTGTCCCATGTGCAGAAAAACACCCCCAAAGCATGATGCTACCACCCCCATGCTTCACAGTAGGGATGGTGTTCTTGGGATGGTACTCATCATTCTTCTTCCTCCAAACACGTTTAGTGGAATTATGACCAAAAAGTTCTATTTTGGTCTCATCTGACCACATGACTTTCTCCCATGACTCCTCTGGATCATCCAAATGGTCATTGGCAAACTTAAGACGGGCCTTGACATGTGCTGGTTTAAGCAGGGGAACCTTCCGTGCCATGCATGATTTCAAACCATGACGTCTTAGTGTATTACCAACAGTAACCTTGGAAACGGTGGTCCCAGCTCTTTTCAGGTCATTGACCAGCTCCTCCCGTGTAGTTCTGGGCTGATTTCTCACCTTTCTTAGGATCATTGAGACCCCACGAGGTGAGATCTTTCATGGAGCCCCAGTCCGAGGGAGATTGACAGTCATGTTTAGCTTCTTCCATTTTCTAATGATTGCTCCAACAGTGGACCTTTTTTCACCAAGCTGCTTGGCAATTTCCCCGTAGCCCTTTCCAGGCTTGTGGAGGTGTACAATTTTGTCTCTAGTGTCTTTGGACAGCTCTTTGGTCTTGGTCATGTTAGTAGTTGGATTCTTACTGATTGTATGGGGTGGACAGGTGTCTTTATGCAGCTAACGACCTCAAACAGGTGCATCTAATTTAGGATAATAAATGGAGTGGAGGTGGACATTTTAAAGGCAGACTAACAGATCTTTGAGGGTCAGAATTCTAGCTGATAGACAGGTGTTCAAATACTTATTTGCAGCTGTATCATACAAATAAATAGTTAAAAAATCATATATTGTGATTTCTGGATTTTTTTTTTTTAGATTATGTCTCTCACAGTGGACATGCACCTACGATGACAATTTCAGACCCCTCCATGATTTCCAAGTGGGAGAACTTGCAAAATAGCAGGGTGTTCAAATACTTATTTTCCTCACTGTATATGTTAAAGTATAATTATTATAATTATTAACAATAATAATAATAATGGATATAATTTCAACCTCAAGAGAGAAGTGCAGCAGGAACTTTTTGCCTTGTGTGATTTTGTTTGCACTTACAATTTTGTATTTTTATATTTGCATTTTTATTCATACTTTGTCATGAAAACACTATTTGAGCAGATAATCAAATAATACAGCCCACAAATAAAACTAAACAAACACAAACACTGCTAATGATAAGATTTTTTTTTTTTACATTTTATTTTTTAGATCAAGCACTGGAGAAGATTTTTCGGGGAGAACAGGTCCTCACTGCAGAACACGAAATCCAGGGGGAGGAGTTGGATCCAGATCCAACTCCTCCCACCCTACATACCTAAACCTACCCATCTCCACCCCTTAGATCTGGATCCAACTCCGCCCCCTGGATCTCGTGTACTGCAGGGAGGTGCTACTGATGAACAGAGAGATAAATCCACCACTGTAATCAACTGCAGTAAGATGTTAGTCAATTTTAACCATTGCTTCTAAAGCTTATATTGGGCAGGGCTCAACGCTAAGGATTTTTTCCACTGGCCCAAAACTTAAAATTTTTACTTGCCCTGCCAACATTTTCACTGGCCTTACAACAACAACAAAAAGTAAAAGAAAAGAAAATGGGCCTATAAAATAAGCCTAGCACTGTTTTCGTTATTTTTGATACATGTAACCATAATAAATAAGGCCATGACACCAAAAACTACTAGATTAACTCATTTAAACAGTACATAATAAAATAGGAACAAATAATAAAATTTCAAGCAATAGCACAAATAAATACAACAGAAAAAACATATAAATGAAATAATAGTGCTTTTCAGGTTTTTCATGTAGGTTTAAACAGGAGATTTTCAGGTACAGAAATTATAATCTAATGTATAAATATAACTATAGGTCAACCTTTATTAAAGTTAATCAGTGAAGAGCAGTTAAAGATGCATAAATTATGTTTTGAAATGTTGAAAATATATAACCTTAAATACTGTTATTTGAAATTATTAAAGAAATGAAAAGATAATTTAAATGTGAAATTAAACCCACCAGGAGGTGGCAGCAAGTCACTGTTAACGAGTGAGTCATCGAGATTCAACCGATTCATTCAAACGGCTGAGATCCATTCAGGAAGGAATCATTGATTCAGCTGATTCGTTCAAAAAGCTGATTCATTCAGTAAATATACACCGTCATATGTTGTTCAGAGACGTAAAACAGTGCTGTGCGCTTTGTTTGGAACTATTTTCGTTGGCTGAATAGAGCGAAACAGGCGATTTGATGTCTAAAATGTAAGTCACTCAATATTAACTTTTTTTATTAAACTGTAACGTTACGTTGTATAAAATCAATGTCACATTTGTAATCATGCTGATATTTGGAGAAAAACGGCGCTCTTCGTGTAGTTAACTATATTAAACAATTTAATATAAAATACATACAGGGGCATTTTGCCCCTTATCTTGAATCTGGGGGCATTCTAAATGCATTTTAATAGACTAAATCGTAATATAAGTAAAAGCATAAATTACACTATAAATGTGCACGCGCGCTAGTCTAATCTACTGATCACGCCTGAACGCAATGTGTGTGTTGTTTTTGTTTGGTGTTTGTAAAGTGAGGGACATACTTGATATTGTCAGATCGTTAAACCAACAATTATGATATCATAGACGATATATTGCACACAGTCACCCCTACTGGGCAAGTTCCCCGTCAACTGACTCGGGCTTCGTTCACACTGGCCCCGGGCCATCCGGCAGTCCTTATAGTCGAGCCCTGCACTGGGATTAGTATATTATGTAGTTAAAAGTATTATTCTCATCATCAAAAGTACATTTGTAATTTCCTCTACCAGTGATACTGTAAATATGAGTAACTTTTTATCCTTTTATCTTTCTTCCTCAGAAGTGACACAAAGAAAGGAAAACATGTCAGCATCATCAGTCCTGTATTTAGTTCACTGGAGAACATCAAGGGAAAGATCCTCAGACGTGTCATAACAGGATAAATGCGGCTGCAGGTAAAATTGATGTTTTGTTTGATTTTGGTGTACCAATATTGGCTTTTTTTTAAAGCTACAATTGTATTATGTGACGTGTAGCCAATTATGGTGTCCCCATACTGGGAATTTGTGCCCTTCATTTCACCCATTCAAGTACACACACACACAGTATACACGCACCTGGAGCAGTGAGCAGCCATTTTTGCTTTGGCATCCGGGGAACTATTGGGGACAGGGCTCCAGACTGCGACCATATTCCTGCCCGTGTGACCATAATTTTGATATATGTCCCGCTGGCGCGACTAGTCTCAGCCTCAGACCACGGACCGTTTGCTGAACGTCTGATGCAAATGGCACACTTTTCTGAAAACACTTCAGGAGTTTCGAAGTCGCAATCTGATTGGTTGAATACTACAGGATTCACACGTGTGTGTTGCGTTCTTTATCGTTTCGCCTGGAAACCGCCGTAATGTTAAAACCCCACGTGGAAGAAGAAAGCCGTTGTGTTTACAACTGTAACAATGAGCGCTTACCAGGATCAACTAGGGCTAAATGCTGGATTTTCAAAAGTATGTGAAGTTTGTGGCTCCATTGTTGCAGTAAACTAGCACAACGTTTTTGAATTAATAATTTATTAGATGCATGCCAGGCTGCTATTGTAGGGACATTATATTGGCACACCCCTAAATATGACGCGGAACAAAACAAACTGTGATTGGTTGCGTTACATGTCAGTCAAACGTCCTCTTGGGCAAGAAAGGCTGTGATAGAGTCCAGGGGTCAGAAAGTAAAAATCCTGCCATATGTTTATTCCACCCATGAACTCAGCCAGCTGATTTCACTAATTAGTTTTTTTGTAGTTTCACTAATTATCTCCTGGCTGAAAACTGTGCTAATTAGCAAATCCAGGTGATTGGAACAAAATACTGAGGAGGACTTTTACTTTTTGAACCTGGGCCCGTATTCATAAAGATTCTAAGAATCCTCTAAGAAAACTCTTAATTTAGCTTAAAAACTTTTACGTAGGAGTCTTAGCTTAAAAGCGATTCGGGACCAATCTGAGAGCAACTCTGAGTAAGGAAAAGACAAAAACTTTCATCTTAGTGAGGAGGCGGGGTTGACCCCGTTGCTATGTATGACACAATCTTTTGAAGACTGTGATTGGTTGGTTGTCCAAGAAGGAAGAAAAAAATGATTTTAACTATAGGGTCATTTCTAAGCCTTCACTTTGAAATTACATGCATAATTTTTCCTATTTGACCGTTCTCACACACACACACACACATTATATATAAATCCTTTTTTTTTTTTTTACCATGCTGTTAATTTCCTATAAGGTATTTGATTGGCTTAGAATGATAAAACATTTTCCACTCTTTCCAATTACACTGATTGCTGGCGTGTCTATTTAAGTGGTGGTTTGAATGTTGGTTTTAATGTATCAAACATGGAATTTTCCCAGTTGCCAAATATCGTAATGTAGTGATTACTTTCATTTCTGGCGCTATGGCATTTCTGTGCTGTGTTGGAGATGTTAGCGTGTCTCTAATAAGATCAGTCTCAAACATGATCCCTGCACGATTTAATCTATAGCGTCTTATTAACTCACTGTTATTCATTGTCTGCAACACATTTCTTCTCCCTCTTCGTCTTTCTGCCATTTTCTCCTCTGCTAAAGAAACTCTTAAACCTCTTAAAAGTCCTCGTCAGTGCTCCTAACAATTTTGACCTTAAGACCTCTTTTAAGGGTTAAGATGCTTTCTGAATTACTTTTTTCTTTACTAGGATTTTTTCTTTAATTTTAAGAGTAAACGCCCACATTTCTAAGAATTTTCTTAGAATTTTGTCACTAGGAGCTACTCTTTGCATTAAGATTCTTTATGAATACGGGCCCTGGACTTTACACCTCTGGTTCTCTCAGCTTGAAAAACACAGTGGTGTGTGCAGTGATTCAGTCAGGTTATCCTTTAGAAGTCTCAATGATGTGAGAAACTGGTTAGTAATTCTTGTCAGTAATCTCAAAACCACGAATGTTTTTAGTAATTGCCATTGATAATTGGCTTAGGTTCAATACGGTTATCCGGACCACACCTATTTTTGAATTTTTTAAACAAAGTTTATTCAAAAACCACACCTATTTCTGAATTTTTTAAACAAATTAGGACATTTTTTAAACATTAGGACATTTACCCCCTTAGTATTGGTAGGTTTAGGATAAGTTGTGGGGGAGGGGTTATTTACGTGTGGTCACGTGTGGTCCGGATAACCGTATAATACCTTATCTTATCAGTTTAAGGTCTTAGGTCAGTTTTACTAGCTATTTTTACTAGATTTCTTATTTATTATCGATTGTAAGAAGTGAAAAATGTAAAGATTTTGATTCAACATCATTGTTATTGAAACACCTAATTGCAGTGAGAATGTTAACACATGTAATTTCTAAACCTTTCCCAGAGCTGAGATTCATTTTGGAATGTAACTACAGTCGTAGTTGGACCAGAAGCTATGCAAAAAAAAAAATGCAATGAACAATTTTCTACAATTGTTGTAAGAGCTAAGGACTCAGTGACTGGACCCCTGCCTACCGATTGCTATAGGTATATCAATCAGATATTTTGTATTGGTTATGTGACATCTGCATTAACCCAAGAACAGGAAGGTCAGAATAAACTATAACTATGGGTTTTATTCACAGCAACCCACTGTGACTCAAGGCCCTTGCCTTGTTTATGAACAATTATAATAGACAGTTTGAGTCTATTTGGCTTTGCAAAGTGTGTCTCTGTAATGCTTGAAATGAACCATTCGCTGCACTTTGTAAATGCATTGTGTTGCATTATTTTCTATAGAGATGCAGGACATGTGACACTTTCAAGTGTTCCACGATACTACAATTGAAAAACATTTATTGGGAAAGATTATCAAATCTTGTATACATGTGAACTAATTCCAGACGGTCAAGACAATGCAGAGATAGTGAAGATTTTTAAGGGTAAGAGAACAATTTGACACTGACATTGAAATTTCTTTTGTGGACAATAGGGAATGCAAGGCAGGTTGAGCAGTAACTTCAGACTGAGACATTTTAGTTTCAGGCTGATTTGGTTGCTAAAATGGCAGTTGGCAAACGGCAAATCAGCTAACATCTACACAGTCTTCCGTTACGCCTTTGTGTTGTACATGTCTGCATGACTTGGCAGCAGAGAGGTTTTCACACAAATACAGGTACGACTGAAGGACGAACCCTGACCAGGCAGCAGCAGTTGCCTTTGCATGAACGGCAGAAATCTTCACTGCTCATGCATGTTGAATCACCTCACTCACAGCTCACAGATAAACCCAAAGTGCAAAATCTAAACTATCAGATGGATAATACACTCCAAACCTTGCTTCCTTATCTAGTCACATACTGTAGATATACAGTGTGTGTCGGACAATTAGGCGTTTTTAAATGTGTTCATGTTTAAATAATATGGGCGAAGGGTTTTTAGAGGAATGTGGAAGAAGTTAACGGATGCATGATGTCAAAACTTAATATGGCAACCGATTCCATTTAGCTGGGAAAACCCTGCAGCCTCAGGACAGGTTTTAGAATTGCAATGACATGTTATGACTCTTTCTAAAATGCAAGGGTTATCAGAATATTTAGTCATAGTTGATATGCTCTCAATGTGGGAAAGAGTTAATCGCGCTCCGAAAACAAGATTGGCAAAATATGGAATAACAGGACTAACATGAGTAGATGCTCTTCCAGTAGTTCTGCGAAGTATCCGTTCATCAGCTAACAAAGAAACTGGGCTGAGACATCTCGAGATTAGAACAGCTTGAACAGTGTCATTGCCAGGCACTCCAGATTTTGCTGAGGCAGATGAATTTAATGTCAGATTCTCTTTTGATGTATTGTATGGTTTTGACTGAAGCAATACAAAAGGCACAAAATCAAGTTCAGGATGCAAACTAACCTCTAGAGGGGGAAGATAGTATTGTGCCTGGGGAAATGATTTACGGAAGGAAATTGCAGCATTCAAGTTTAGAACTATGATGAAATTCAATTCAATTCAATTCAAATTTATTTGTATAGCGCTTTTCACAATACATATTGTCTCAAAGCAGCTTTACAGAAAGTGCATTTCAGAAATGTACATAGAAAAATACAGTTAGTTAATCATGTATTAATTTAGGGCATAATATATTGCCAGCGTCGAGTCGTCTCTTCACAGGCGTCGAGTCGTCTCTTCACAGGCGTCGAGTCGTCTCTTCACAGGCGTCGAGTCGTCTCTTCACAGGCGTCGAGTCGTCTCTTCACAGGCGTCGAGTCGTCTCTTCATGGGTGTTGGGGCATCTGAAGGTTCCATGAGAGGCTGGATACAAACTGGAACTGACAAACTCTATTTCTAGCATCTAAAACTCTAACGTCTAAACTCTACTAGCGTCCCGAGATAACGACTGAAAAGCAGATGGGAAATAATTAGCATAGCTGCTGTTCATAATATTAATGCATTCGATATGATTCAACTGTAGTATAAAAGGTAGTATTATGTGAATGCTTGGCTAAAGAGATGTGTCTTTAATCTAGTTTTAAACTGGGACAGCGAGTCTGAGCCTCGAACAATATCAGGAAGGCCATTCCAGAGTTTAGGAGCTAAATGTGAAAACGCCCTCCCTCCTTTAGTGGACTTAGATATCCTAGGAATGACCAGAAGCCTCCAATTTAGTGATCTTAAAGAGCGCGATGGATTGTAGGGCGATAGAAGTTCCGTTAAATACCCAGGAGCTACAGTAAACCATTTAGGGCTTTATAGGTCAGTAGTAATACTTTGTAATTGATACGGAACTTAATAGGTAACCAATGTAGAGATGATAGAATTGGTGTTATATGATCATATTTCCTTGACCTAGTAAGAACTCTAACGGTGGAATTTTGGACTAACTGTAGCTTGTTTATTGAGGATGCAGGACAACCAGCTAATAAAGCATTACAGTAATCTAGTCTCGAGGTCATGAATGCATGAACTAACTTTTCTGCATCAGAAACAGATAGCATGTTACGTAGCTTAGCAATGTTTCTAAGGTGGAAAAAGGCTGTTCTTGTAACATATGAAATATGATTTTCGAAAGACAGGTTGCGGTCTAATATAACACCCAGGTCTTTTACTGTAGAGGATAAAGTAACAGGACATCCTTCTAAATTAAAGTTGTTTTGCAAGAGGTTTTGTGGGCAGTTTTTTGGCCCAATAAGTAATACCTCTGTTTTATCTGAATTTAATAGCAGAAAATTACACGTCATCCAGTATTTTATATCTTTAACACACTCTGTCAATTTAGATAATTTTAGCGTTTTCATCTGGTCATGATGAAATATATAATTGAGTGTCATCAGCATAACAGTGGAAATTAATTCCATGTTTTCTTATAATATTACCAAGTGGCAGCATATATATTGAGAATAGCAGAGGGCCTAACACAGATCCTTGCGGCACTCCATAGTTTACTGACGTTATCGATTTTTCCCCATTTAAACAGACAAAATGGTAGCGGTCTGATAAGTACGATCTAAACCAGCTTAATGCCTGTCCATGAACACCAGGGTAGTTTTGTAGTCGATTTAAGAGTATTTTGTGATCTATAGTGTCGAACGCAGCGCTAAGATCGAGTAAAACTAGTATTGAAATGGTTCCTATGTAGTTTTATTAGTCACCCCTTCAGCTGTGAAATTGTTAGGCAAGACTAGATGGACATTAGTCATTATAAATTAGTTTGTACGCCCAAATTTGAAATGAGACTGGCAAAATGCTGTGGATGGAGACATTGGGAAGAACCTTGTCTTTTAGTGACTTGAGGGCCAACCACATGATGAAGATTTGGCAGGACTAAGATGTTTAGCCTACAGTTTAGTCACCAGCTAAAAGGTCTCTGTGGTCTTTGTTTATCTCTAGGAGACAAAATAATTCCAACAAAGTTTAAACAAATTATTTATTTATTTTCAAAAAGAGCAGACTGTTTTCTTCTAATGTTTTCGCAGATCGATGTCGGTGGCCTTCTAGAAGTTTGCTGAGAGAGCCCTATCGAGGTCCGAGGACACTGTGGAAACAACACTGGCAATCAGAATAGCATAACTTCAGTCAGAGAGACAAACTTAAAAATCTTCAACTTCAAAATGGTTCCTCTGGAGGAAAAGACTACCGAGACATTTCAAGAACAGACTATGGAGACATTTTAAGAACAAATCACTGAGATATTTCATTAACAAGATGTGACATGTGACAGAGACATTTCATCTCTCTGTGAAAATATGACTTCAACTCCTGCGAGGACTACAGATGATGTTAAATTTCTATAAATTGGAATCATTAAGTTCACGACTTGTATAATGACTTAAATGAGCTCAAATTAATACATTGTTAGATAACTTTGTGATTTGCACTTGGACACAGTCACCTCTGATAACAGATCGCTCTAAACTGTAATGTAGACACATATATGTATACAACGATATGTATTATGAAAAGCACTATACAAATAAACGTAATTGCAGTGGACTTAATTACCACTATATGATTTGTTTCCTATAGCTGGACAAGTAACATGGGCAGAATTAACAGCACAGTAACTGATTTGGTGATGGAAAGCCGCCCTGCCATTCAACAATCTAGGCTGCGTTTCCCATACGACAACGTAACTCGCTGCTTTACTACAACAGTTCGAAGAAATCAATTAGCTATAGTTACGACTATTTCCTGAAACCGTACTGTCGCACATTTGTAGTTCAACCACGTTAGTTTATGATGTACTTCGAACTGTTGTAGTAAAGCAGCGAGTTACGTTGTCGTATGGGAAACGCAGCCTAGATTGTTGAATGGCAGGGCGGCTTTCCATCACCAAATCAGTTACTGTGCTGTTAATTCTGCCCATGTTACTTGTCCAGCTATAGGAAACAAATCATATAGTGGTAATTAAGTCCATTGCAATTACGTTTATTTGTATAGTGCTTTTCATAATACATATCGTTTCAAAGCAGCTTTACAGAAAATGCATGTGTCTACATTACAGTTTAGAGCGATCTGTTATCAGAGGTGACTGTGTCCAAGTGCAAATCACAAAGTTAGCTAACAATGTACCGAAAACGAAAATACGGTCAAACTTAAAAGTGGCGTTTCTATTCTAATTATGCTTTTAAACGAAAGTTTGCCTCGGGTAGATTAACAAAAAGACCCTAGGTCGCATTTTGGCGAGAGTTACCCTTTAAGGCTGAATGCTACGAATAACACATAGGCCTATTCAGTTTTCACTGAGCTGTTTACGTTCCGCTACTCTATTTACGTGAGATACTCCACATGACTGGCATTCCGACAACTGACTCACTGTCCATATTTGACCATTCAGGTGCAAAGAAAACTGAATTCGGGATTATGCGAAAGAGCGCTTCTGGTGTGTCATTTAGTGTAATACTAAATTGAGTATTTTTTCACAACTTACTGCACATAATAACTTGTTAAACTCTTTTTGCAGATCCTTAGTTAAACACACAGGCTTTTTTTTTTTTTTTTACCTGTTAACTAGCATCGGCCAGAGGATGGGCCGTGGTGGCCTGTCTATTTTTTTATTACTTTTTTTTAACCTTTGCTTTATAATAAATATTCAACTGAATATCATAAACTATGCATCATTTGAAAGCTAAAACACTCAAGAATTATGTTCTAAACTCGTTTTTGCATTCAATTCACCAGAGAGGAAAGGGTTAAATTAAATGCAAAAGGACTGGTCATGTAAACATGAGCAAAATGAACGGCAATACTTATCTTTCCTCTCCTATAGTTCGGATCAGTTCAGACGAATCCAAGAACCCATACACAAAATAAATATATTTGAAATATATTTTCAGAGTATATTTTGGAATATATGCAAATATTTGAAATTGGCCCAATAAATATATTTCACACTTAACATCATATCATATATTTTTGTTATATTTCAGAATATATTTCGATGTATTTGGAATATATGCCACATATATTTTAACACTTTTGGGGACCCATACAGAAAAAAATACATTGAAATATATTCTGAAATATAACAAAAATATATGATGTTAAGTGTGAAATATATTTATTGGGCCAATTTCAAATATTTGCATATATTCCAAAATATACTCTGAAAATATATTTCAAATATATTTCTTTTGTGTATGGGAAACAACAGCATACATTTCAATGCAAGGGTCTACTCTTCAAAATGCATCCCACTTTTTATCCAAAACAACGAATTACGCGCTCTCCAATATCCCGCCTTCACTAACTCCAAGTTAATCGAATAAAGAATTGTGACTGAATGGTAATTTTGTTCTCCGAAATACTATGATGAAATTGGCTCCTTTGTTTAGGCTATTCTCACGTGACAGGAGACTGCTACTCACTTTTATGATCACCAAGCAAAGACAATTTAGGAGAGAAGAAATACAGGACAAAACATGATTTTAACTACAAATAGAGCTGAAATACGGGACTGTCCCGTGAAAAATGGGACGTCTGGACACCCTACCCAGGGAGGAACTTGCAAGTGTTGTTCACATATCCCAGACAACACTGGAAGAGCAGTGTGAAATTTAGCTTAAGTTCTGCATGATTAGGAAGCTAAACTTAATAAGAGTCATGGTCTTTTCTCCTCTGAGTGGGACACATGGTTTGGGTAAAAATTGGGGCCACTTGGTATCATTTGAAAGGGCCTTTATTAGTAACAGTTTCAGGAGTGTTTCTCATCTTACTCTTGTTCATTACCATAAGAGTGTTGATTTGTTTTGAGACCCTTGACTGCCGCAAGTCTCTCATCCAGTTTCAGACACATCACCTCTACTGACGCTGGTATGACAGAGAAGACCTGTTCTTTTAAAGAGCGTGTGTGGGTAAGGGTGTGGACTGGCTATCCAAACTTTTCAAAGCATGTTTTGATGATGATCATAAAGGTTCGCTTGCATTTATGCAATCTATGTAATCAAATGTTCTCATATATGATTAAGAGAGGGGGGATTTAAGGGTCTAAGGGTTTTCAATAATCTGTTTTATTTTAAGAAAGCAGCCATACATATTGGTGTTTTATTTTCTTTGTTTTTTATACTTAATTTCATAATAATTTATAATCATTAGTCATTTATGTAGCTGTCATTTGATTGATCATTTATTCATATTATTCTTATTATTTTGATTATCATATTAATTTACATAATGTATCATAATCATTTTATTATTCATAATAAAATGATAATTATTCATAATCATAATTATTTTATTCATTTGTCATTTGTTTTTATATTATTATTTTAATTGTGTCCTTGCTCTTGTTGATCTTATGATTGTGTGGTTTGAAGGGATGTTTTTCTTCATGAGTTAGAGATAAGAGCATGTCTCCATTTCAAGGTTTTTAAAGTCACAGGACGATGTTGTGAAGCAGTAATTTTCCATTGTTTTCCCTTTGTATAATAACACTTGTTGGAATTGTGCTGGTCAGATGAAGATAAGGCATTGAGTGGTGTAACATCTAGATGCATTGTCAAAGCACTGAAACATACGCAACTAAGATTATTTAATAAACTCTGCTCTTTTTATTATCACTTTGTCTCCTGCTTCTGCTCTTCCCTGGCTTACTCAGTCAAACTCTCAGGCTGATAGATAAAATATCACAACACAAATCCTATATTATTAATCAAAAAAGTTAAAAGTTAAAGTTTAAATTAAAGTTTTGATGTCTGAGCCCAATCATTTTTGTAAAATCTTGCAGACCGTTTTACAAATCCATTGCACACAAATTCAGATAGTTTTGTATACTGGTTAAACAGTAGAGGTCGAATGATTTTATAAGTTGCATATTTAAAGCTAGTGACATGAGAAAGCAAACTGTATCAAATCAGAAATGCATTCGATTTCGTCACTATAATACTTTTTTATTTTATTAGATAATCAAGTGTTCTAAAATAGAAGCAAATGTGTGAGTATAAAAATATACATATGTGTCTAATATCAATGGCCATCTTTAAGCATGACTGTTCGGACAGTCCATTTGTAACATTAACTAAGGTTAATACAAGTTTTTTTCATTATTAATTTCAACATTTACTAATACATTTTTACATTTTAAAGTTGTATCTCTTAGCATTAGTTAAAGCACTATGAACTTACATGAATGAAGATATAATTAATATATTTATATTTATTTATATTTAAAAAGTACAGTACATTTTTTTGGTTCAGTACTGTTTTAAATTTTTGTAAAAAAGTTCAGCACTATTTTATACATTGTTTGTTTTCATTCTGTATCCATTTTAAAAACTATCGGTTGATTAATGGTTCTCTGCCAGCATCCAACCTAGTTATTGTCATCTGTAAAGTCCACTATCGGTTGACCTCTACTAAACAGATTACTATTTTTCCCACTGTGTTACTTACTATATTTTAATTTGAATGTATTTATTTATACACACACACACACACACACACACAGGGCGTGCTTTTCACCTGTGCAGCGCCCCTAGTGTGAAGCGAGCAGCCTCGTCTTGTTTGGAGGATCTGAAGAGGATCTTCTCGATGACAGTCTGTCATTGGAGGTTTCCAACGCGGAGGATTGGATGGGCTCAGTGGATGACCCCACCCCCCGGCGTCTAGAGACACGAGTGACACCAAGACTGGTATCGACGTCGAACTTTTCTGCGTCCTATCAAAAGCTGTCGAGGAGCTTGAACTCGAGGGGTCTGTCTCAGAGGAGCCCACACGAAGCCGCCTGGATGAATGGTTCCTGCCAGGGCGCCAGCAGGCCCCTTGCCAGCGAGCAGCGCCGTTCTTCCCTTAGGTTCACGACGAACTCACCAAGTCGTGGCGCGCCCCCCTACTCGGCCCACCTACGCACTTCTACATCCACCACTCTCACTACCATTGATGGTGCCGTTGAAAAAGGCTACGAGAGGCCCTCCCCTCTCGAGGAAGCAGTGGCTGTGCACCTCTGTCTGCCCACTACCAGTGGATGGAAAGCCAGGGAGGCTCACCCATCAAAGCCATGCAGGATGACTTCAGCCCTCGCCAGGCGAGCATTTGCGTCCTCTGAGCAAGCGGGCTCAGCTCTACATACCATGGTGGTCCTTCAGGTATTCCTGGCCAAACTCTTCCCAAATGCAGCGAGCTGCCTCCCGAAATGTTTCAGCCCCTAGCCACCCGGGCCTAGGCTTGGAAACCCATCACTGGTGTGTCAAAATGGGTTCTGAGCACGGTGACACAAGGTTACTCACTCCAATTCGCTTGCAGACATAGACTTTGATGAAGAGCAACGTGGCTCTCCGCAACAAAGTAATGAGCTTACTGGCGAAAGGACCTGTGGAAAGAGTTCCTCCGCCCCACAGCGAGTCAGGCTTCTACAGCCACTAACACCTCGTTCCTGAGAAGGATAGTGGCCTCAGGCCCACCCTAGACCTCAGACATGAGACGGCCGTTCAAGATGCTAACTTTGAAACAAATCCATGTATCTGAAATCACGAGTATGCCCAGGGAATTGGTTTTTCTCAGTGAATCTGAAAGATGCATACTTTCATATCCAGACAGCCTCCCCTGTTCTTGAGGTTTGCGTTTGAAGGGGTTGCCTACCAGTAAACGGTCCTACCATTCGGACTGTCCCTGGCCCTACGCACTTTAACGAGGTGCATGGCTGCAGTGCAGAAGGGGATGCGCATCCTCAACTACCTCGACGACTGGCTCACCTTGGACCAGTTATTCTGCCCTGTTCGAGCCTTAAGAGTATACATACAGTGCTCTGCCGATTTCAGGCAGTCAGAGCAGCTCTTCAGTGGCCGCACCAAAGGGCTTCTGGTCACGAAGCAGAGACTATCCCGTTGGATAGTGGACGCTATCGCGCTGGCTTATGCTTTGGTGGGCCTTCAATGACCCATCAGCGTCAGATCTCACTCCAGAGGCGTGGCCTCTTCCTGGGCGTGGTCCAGTGGTGTGTCTATTGGAGACATCTGTACGGCAGCTAGCTGGTCCTCGCCGTCCACCTTCGCCGAACTCTTCCTTGGTCGCTGCTCTTGAACTAGAGCATTGTTAGGCCTCCTCTCGCTATAGAGTCATTCTATTAGAGGCCTCTGCTCCTTTGAGCTCTGCCCATCATTGTGTCAGGCTGCAAGCACTGTTATGCAGCTTTATTGACAGGCGTAGGATGTAGTGTATTCATCCTATGAGCACAGCCATAGGCTAAGTGGTAAGGCTCTCAGTGAAGCTCCTTGGCTACTGCGAGCGTTGCTAGGCCTCCTCTCGCTAGAGAGAGTTATCTTACTGAGGCCTCTGCTTCCCAGAGCTCCGCTAGGATAGCAATTGCGAGTGGTAGGCTCTCTGTGAGACTCCTTTCAAGATGTCCTGAGCATGGGGCATCGTTAGGTCTCTCTATTTAGAGTCTCGTCATGCTGAGGCCTCTGTTACTAGAGCTCAGCTAATGTTTGAACTCACAGTGCAAGTTCCTTTTCGAAAAGGAGTGTCTCAGGTTATGCATGGTACTATGGTTCCCTGAGAAGGGGAACGAGACACTGTGTCCCTTTGCCATGTTTCCGGTATTCCGGCACACGTCTCCTTCAGACAAGAACTGGATGACGTATTTCACAGGTGCCCTTTTATACTCACGGTCGCACCAGTGGTGACGTCATAGGCTGCTGCTTGCCAATGTGAAGTTCATTGTCATGTTTAGACTCATGCTTAAGACAGCGGTCATGCCGGAGGCATTTCCCATAATGCCCACTAGGGGACGCAGCAACACTGTTCCCCTTCTCTCCCCTTTCCATGGTTACATGCGCAACCTAAGATGTTTCATGCACTGGAATTGTTCTAGGAAAATCCAGTTTAATTCCCAATATTTCAATAAACTTTTTTACACTTCTCTTAGATGTATTAAAGGAACACTCCACCCATTTGCATTAAGCTTTGCATTGTTAGAAACCCAGTCATACTATTGAATGGTCGTGCAACACTCTCTCATTTTCCCCTGAGACGGGAGAAATCCGTATTTACCTCTTACACTTCCTCCCACAATGACACAAAAATCGTCATTTTGCGTCAGGAAGTGTAAGGGGGGGGGATTTCTGTTGAGACTACAAGCACTAGTTCCCACCCTTTCAAACCGCCCATAGGGGGTTGGACCTAATGCGCTAACAGACCTATCACAGATCAGTGCCAGTGCGTTTGATTTCCAATGCCATCCTCTTTTTCCCGGACATGTCCAGCCGTCGAGATCGTCCAAAATGTCCGGGATTCGGCTTTTGCTTTCTGCGGTCGCCATTCATTGTTTACATGCACACCTTTTGTTTCAGTCTAACTGAATTCATTCCGATCGGTGAATCTGAATGTAGTGTTTACATGAATGCTAAACAAGCGATCGGTTGATGTGCGTTTTAGCATTGCTAAGAAAATTCCCTCTCCTCCGTGAGAGATACGAGAACAGCGCGTCTCAATAATGACGCCACCGGCCTCTCGCCGTTCTCCCACGGCCGTCAGCCTCGTCCTGCTCGCCACAGTAAACATGATGAATGGCGACTGTAGAACGCAAAAGCCGAATCCCAGACATTTTGGGCGATCTCGAAATCCAGGGCAAACTCATCATGGAGACTCACTAAGTTAGTAGCCTAGCCTTGTTGTTTTAAACTGCGCTCTCTTACCGGTAGGCGTGGCTTGGGAGTGGCCTCCTAGGGCAGCGAAGCAAGTGCATTCTGGGAGTTGTTGTCTTTCATCCACATAAGCCAAAAATACATTTTCTGGCTTTTCTCAGTCTAGAAAGCTCCAAATTAAAAAATAATTTCACATTTCTTCTACATAAATGACCTATTTTAAATACACATTCATCTTTCCAGAGGTGAAGTATCCCTTTAAATTTGTACTGCACGTTTGTATTGGAAAAACATGATTTGTGTCTTTTATTCCTCAATAGAAGGTTCCTCAGAATAATAGGCCCCTTCGATGTGATTTTCTTACATAGCATTGATAACAAATACCTACAGCTCATTTTTTTATACACCAGCCATCTAGTGGTCAAACAAAGTTATGCAGCATTCAACTAGATGCACATTACTGTTAATGCATGATCTGTTTTAAATCAAGGTATTTTATATATTACAAAGGGTTCAATTGAAATCACAAGCATGACTGCTGACAAATATTTCTATTTACCCAATCCGCTGAGGAAACGTAGAAAAAAAATCTTTCTTTGTTTCAAAATTACTTGTGTGAATGAGGGGTTTACATTCAGTTTACTTTGGGGGAAATTATCATTGCTTAATTAGTTTCCGGTTTGGGATTGTTTCAGTCCGGTGGGATTGTATTGGATATAATCTAAATCAACCTATTATGTGGGGAAGAGTATTTTACCCCATTGAGGACATTCAAAAGTAGTTTGTGTATTCTAGAAAAAAACAACATATAAAACATATAGAGTTCTTTGAATGTATTACACAGACTTCCTGGGATCTTTTTTAAGGTTCCCACGTGTTCTGTTATTGTTTGCCAAACAGATCATCCCGCCCCAAACTTATGCCATTGGCTGAATGCTAACTCAAATACTTTCTCATTTTAAGAAAAGTACGGAGAGTTCATTGTGTGATATCACAGGTGGAGAGGATGACAGCTCGAGTGTACTGCGCTGTGCTATTGTGTCTGTCTGGGTGCTGGAGCTCAACAGAAGCTGCTCTAGGACAAAACATAGGTGAGAAGATCCATGTTCTTTTAACTTCAATGAAGAAATCCATAAACAAGTGCCTTACAAAATATGACATCTCAGCTTCAACGTCCAGTGAAAGATGAACTTTGTATGTTTTATCTATTACTTTTATATATATATTTTTCTATCATGCAAGGATATATATATAAAAGTGTTTTATATTAATATACAAAATATTACCAGATATGTTTGCCATTAATCAGATTTTTTTTCTGTATTTTTTTTCTGTATTTTCCTGTTTTAACAACTATAATATGATATAACATGGGGAGCTAATTATAACTTCAATAAGGTCTGAGATTTTTAGTTTTTTTTGTTTTGTTTTGCTTAAAATACATTTTGACATGCAATTTTTATCTGACACTAACTGACACAGTTTAGGGATACAGTAGATTTCCAAACTACTTTGATTTGAAGCAGATAAATATGTGAATAAGCTTGAGACACATATAGCAAAACCTCTGACTTGCTGAAAGGTGCTGAAACTAACTATTATAACTTGGTCTCCCCTAATGATGCTCTTCTGTAGTGGTCGGTTACTCTGTGGGGAAGGTGGCGGTCGTCGTGGGGTCCAGATGTGTTTCTCATAGAGACTGCTCTGGAGGATTCAAATGCTGTGGGGGCGTGTGTGTGCCTCCTGCTTTAGGTGAGTTTAAATGAGTTATGGATAACAATATTAGAGGTCTTTCAAAAGGAACACTGAAAAAAATGGTGTAGAAACAGTTTTAGTTTAGAAATTGCTGTAAAGTTTAAAAATGTATTACAATGAAATTAAACATGACATTTTAAAGTAGAAAGACTGATATAGTTCTTTCTTTTAAAACGTCTTCCAATAATATATAGGTACAACTTAAAACTTCATTCAGCATTCAGTGATATGGCTTCTCTGTCATGTGTCTGTATAACAGTAAAGCAAGGAGTGTGTCCAAGCACAAAATATGAATCAGAAGTGTGTGCCATGGTACGTTTCGTGTCGTGTGCCGATGACAGTGACTGTCCCAACAATGAGAAATGCTGCAACAATGGATGTGGACTTCAGTGTATGGCTCCAGTTACAGGTAATGTATTATATTATATTATATTTTTATATACTACGGGGCTGTTAAACATGTTTTAATCTGATTGTTTGACGAAGATTCTAAGGTGTGCAATTATTTTAAGGGAAACACACGGCTAAAGTAGTTCCAGGCAGGTCTTGACCGCATTACATGTCCATATCACTTATTATAGTCTATTATATTATAGGCTATTACATTATATTATATTAGCTATATGTCACTCTAGCAGTGCAATATGGCTGTACATCAGCATGGTTGTGGCATAGTGCCGTAGGTAATCACAGCGTTCTGATTTACAGCCATATCGCACGGCCACCAGTGTGATATTGTGTTTGTACAACAGTTTGACGGCACAAGTGTGTAAATAAATAAGAAACAACAATGGAGTGTCTTTAAAACCCATCTTGTGTGCAGAACTACTTCCTTACGCCACGGGTTCAAATCTCAAGGTGACAGTTTGACAGTTGAGCCTAAGCCTCCGTTACTAATTGTAAAACGTCACTTTAGAACTAGTAACGAAGGAACGCTGAGTCTCTTCATTGAAGCTTATTGTTTTATTTAGAGTATTATGAGAGATTGACCAAACGAGTGCATTACCTTTGAAGCTTGCCTTTGCCAGAGCTGAGGAAAATGACCAGTGAACAGGTGTGTTTCTGACTACCGTAACTTAAACTATAGGCCTAATTAACCTTCTTAAGGTTTTCTTTTGTAAAATGTTTATTGGATATCTAGACAGAAATCCACATAGCACTTAGTAGCAATTCACTCTCTCTAGGATAGGGGAATCTATAAGCTGAAAGCTCTGCCATTATATGTTGCTTTTTTTAATTTTCTACATCGGAAGCGTGCAAAATGACTAAATTAGTGATAATGTCCACACTCCCACATACATTTATGAGAACATTTAATTTAATTTAAAGGAGGGTTTAATTTGTCTGTCCAAAATAATAATTTGGGCACTGCATACATCACAGGCAAGTTAAAAAACAATTGTATATTGTTTGTTTTGTTCATCAATTATTTTATTACAGTTAAGCTGACTGTATTCCAACTAAATAAATAAATAAGTGGGACCCTCCTTTCAATTAAATTAAATGCTCTGATTAATTTATGGAGAATGAAAGAAATAGACTTGTTCAGTAAATGTAACGTTTTTTCAAAAATGTAAAAAAACAACATAAATGGCAGAGTTTTCAACTTATAGATTCCCCTATCCTAGAGAGAGTGAATTGCTACTAAGTGCTAATGCTCTGTGTCTAGATATGTAATAAACATTTTGCAAAAGAAAACCTTAAAGGGATAGTTCACCCAAAAATGAAAATTCTATCATTGTTTCGAGTCGAGTTTTCCTTTGCAAAGCAGATCGAGTGTGTTTGCAAAATGCTGGATTTGTTTGTTTAATTATGGCACAATATTAAATACATAAACAGCACTCGTCATGTGAGGTTACTTAACTGTATCATGTGTTAAAAATATAAAATCCCTTTAAACTTTTCAGCAGCATGTTGTTAACTGAGTTTCTTTGTGAGCTGTGCTCATTTGTTTCATATTTCTCCTCGAGCCTCAACAGCTTTACCGTCAGTAATACATTTATCATCCACTATCGATCGTAACTTACAATAAATGTAATACAATCAGATTAATTCTCTCGTTTTAGTGACTCCCTAGTTATTTTTTATTTATTTATTTATTATTCAGGCTACTTGTCTGGTTGGGCAAGTAAAATTCTCTTCTACTTGTCCCTTCAAAAAATCCAATGTCCCGGACAAGCATTAATGTCTAGCCCTGATTTATATTATATTATATTAATCTGATTGGTTGACGAACCCAGAAGAGTTGAAGCTGTTATAGCTGCAAAGGGTGGGCCAAATCCATTTTAAGCCCTACGGATTAAGAATGGGATGTCAGTTTGTGTGCATGTAAAGGCAGACGTCCCAAAACTTTTGCCAATATAGTGTATTTACCCGTGGCCTTCCTACCTGTCTAAAAGGTCGAAAGATTTACAGAAATTGGTAACACTTTACTTGAAGGGGTGTGCATAAGACTGACATGACACCTTCATAATCATGACATGGCAGATGTCATGAATATAAAGGAGGTTTTATGCATGTTTATGACAACTGTCATTAAGTGTCATTCGCTCAATTATGATATTTTTAATGCAAATATGACATTGTGTGAGATGTCTTTGTTATGGCAACTTGACATTACTAAGACAACACAACCTGTCATAAATATGTCATAAACATGACATAGCAGATTAATTATCAAACTTAAGAAACCACTTAGCTTTATGGGTTAACATTTCATTAAACTGTCAGGTGATTGGTTTTGACATTGGCGGCTGTCATGAAGCCATTATAACATTTTAATGACAAATTAAATTTGTACCACTGTAGCTGAGGTCAAGAAAAACATTCATGACACAGTTATAATGGCCTCATGACAGCCAATGTCAAAACCAATACCCTGACAGTTTAATGAAATGTTAACCCATAAAGCTAGTGTTTTCTTAAGTTTGATAATTAATCTGCTATGTCATGTTTATGACATATTTATGACAGGTTGTGTTGTCTTAGTAATGTCAAGTTGTCATGACAAAGACACTGACAGGTTATGATGTATTGGTTTATGTCAAGTTGTCATAACAAAGACATCTCAAACAATGTCATATTTGCATTAAAAATGTCATAATTGAGCGAATTACACTTCATGACAGTTGTAATAAACATGCATAAGACCTCCTTCATACACTGTAAAACCTAACAGTAATATGCACTAAATACAATTGAGTTCACAGCACTCAAATATTACCGAAACTTGAATGACTGAAACAGAACTCAAACTGAATGAGTTATAGAACATTTCTAGATCCCAGAATGATAATTGTATAATTAAGTGATTAATTAAGTGATGATTGAGCATTAGTGATGAGCACCTGCTGTTAACAAGCAGAATCACTGAAGGAAAGAGAAACACAAGAACTACAACTGACTTCAGCCACAGCAAAATCAACTGGAGATAAAAGAAGACATTAAATATCTCAAGATCTCAGCAGAGGAGGATTAAACAACTCCACGAACAGCATTACAAGCTTCACTTATTACTAAACAGTTTGACTTTATTACTGACATTCGTCTACAGAAGTTCTTATTAGAATTAACAAAGGTTTAGAAGTTGATGATTTGAGTTTCATTTAAGGTCACCATGATGGAGATCAGCGTTTACTTTAGTTGAGCTCTTGACCCTTGACTTTTGCACTTAAGATTTTCTTTGACTGCTGTATTGAGTGTTTATAAAACATATTTGTTATGGCACAAAAGACAAGGAAAAGTCTGATCGGGTGTTGATGGTGAAGGACTGATGATGACAATCATCATTTAGTGGCTTGATTCACTGATTTCATTCAGAGTCTGATCTCTGATTAAAAGGGCATCATATTAGTTTTACTCAAAACTGTGATTCTACAGCATAAGAGCTAGCCATGTTGTGACCATCAGATAATATGAAGGATTTTACAAATAGGTGTGCATAAAAAGTTTCACAGAAAAGGTATTGCATTATTAAGACTCACACAGACATCAAGAATCAGCATATGAATCTCAACAATGGTGACCATTAAAAAATTATTCATGCTGCAATGCATGCTGGGTACTAGCATAATACAAAACTTATCCATGGCTCCCAGCATGCATTGCGGCATAAATCATTTTTTAATGGTCACCATTGTTGAGATTCATATGCTGATTCTTGATTACTGTGTAAGTCAGCATGATACCATAGAGGTTTTTAAAATCTGATTGTCACAACAATGGGTCTTACAGCAGAATCAGTTCTATTATAATGAATAATACAAATAATTCATCACCTGTCTAATCAGAGATTAGGCTCTGGAAAACATCAGAGAATCAAGTCACTAAATGATGATTTGTATCATCTTAACACAACCACATGCTCATATTTTCTTTTGGCGTATGTGCCATAACAAATGTGTTTTATAAACACTCAGTTACAGCAGCCAGAGGGAAAACTGGTGTTATAAAGTCAAGGGTCAAGAGCCCAACTAAAGCAAACACGGATCACTATCATGGTGTCTTTAAATGAAACTCAATAAATCATTATCATCTAACCCTCTGTTCATTCTCAATAACAACTTCTGTAGACGCATGACAAAAGTCAAACTGTTTAGTAATAAGTGAAGCTGGTAATGCTGTTTGTGTAGTGGTTTAATCCTCCTCTGCTGAGATCTTTAGAGATTTAAACATCTTTTATCTTGAGTTGATTTCATCTAAGGCTGTGGCTGGAAGTCAGTTGTAGTTCTTGTGTTTCTCTTTCCTTCATTGATTCTGCTCGTTAACAGCAGGTGTTAATCACTAATGCTCAATAATCACTTAATTAATCACTTGATTTATTGACTGCAATGTATATCTACTTTTAGTAAACTCAACTGAAATAAGTTCAGAGTACTCATAACTATTGTTTTTATAAACTTAATTGAATTGAGGCAATCGGTTTCCTCAAATGAAATGAGTTAGCTTAACTTGTTGGGTTTTACAGTGAATTAAGGCAATCGGTGTGCTCAAATGTAATAAGTTAGCTTAACTTATTGAATTTGACTTTGTATTACTGTTTTAGCGGACTCGATTAAAATAAGTTCAGAGTACTCATAACTATTGTTTTTTATAAACTTAAAGGACAAATCCAGTGAAAAATGAACCTGGGGTTAATTAACACATGGTTACCGAGTCGATCGTTCCCTGCGATGCGTTTTCATGAAAATCGAATGTAAAGAGTTTTATCTTTAAAAACAGATTAGCTCATAACACTAGTATATGGGGCACAGAGCAAGTAAAAGTAAATCGCTAGTTAATACCACTAACAAGGCTCAAAATAGCCTCACATTAACACGGTAGCATAATGAGGGTCCCTACATGCAAACCGAAGCATTGAGAACTTTGTAAGTGTACAGACAGTTTAATAAGAAGATACTTTATAAAGACAGTACATTACGCGTTGACATGCAGGAGCCATCTTGGAAAACAGTCTTGACTAATCGAGCCACGAACGGCGTGCTAAGTGAGCTTGTTGATAGGAATTACGTTTGTGAAATCTAACGTAGCACGGCGTTCGTGGCTCGATCGTGGCTCGATTAGTCCCCCTTTGCATGTAGGGACCCTCATTATGCTACCGTGTTAGTGTGAGGCTATTTTGAGCCTTGTTAGTGGTATTAACTAGCGATTTACTTTTACTTGCTCTGTGCCCCATATACTAGTGTTATGAGCTAATCTGTTTTTAAAGATAAAACTCTTTACATTCGATTTTCATGAAAACGCATCGCAGGGAACGATCGACTCGGTAACCATGTGTTAATTAACCCCAGGTTAATTTTTCACTGGATTTGTCCTTTAATTGAATTAAGGCAATCGGTTTCCTCAAATGAAATGAGTTAGCTTAACTTGTTGGGTTTTACAGTGTATTTATGACATCTGCCATGTCATGATTATGAAGGTGTCATGTCAGTCTTATGCACACCCCTTCAAGTAAAGTGTTACCCAGAAATTTAATAAAGTTACCTCTTCAATAGGCCTACAACAGGGCTAAAAAAAAAGAAATTCTCTGTCATGTGTCTGTATAACAGCAAATCACTTGTTTGTCCAATCACAAACGATGGAACAATAATGTGTTTAATGAAGGGTGAAGAGTTGTGTGCCAGTGACAGTGAGTGCCCCAACAATCAGAAATGCTGCAGCACTATGTGTAATGGACTGTATGGCTCCAGTTATTATATTATATTATATTATATTATATTATATTATATTATATTATATTATATTATATTATATTATATTATATTATATTATATTATATTATATTATACTACGGGCAGGGGCCCCATTAAAGGGTTAGTTCACCCAAAAATGAAAATTGTAGCGGTTACACTATGGTCGATTATACATAGATTACCTTGTCGATTACCTAGCAGCCTATCTATGGAGGAGTGAGCCAGCTCTCAGATTTCATCAAAAATATCTTAATTTGTGTTCCGAAGATGAACGAAAGTCTTATGGGGTTGGAACAACATGAGGGTGAGTAATTACTGACAGAATTTTCATTTTTGGGTGAACTAACCCTTTAAGAGTTTTAAGGGGGGTATGCAAGAAAGAATTTTTGGCCCCCTTACATTTGAATGCATTTGTGTGTGTGTGTGTGTGTGTGTGTGTGTGTGTTTTTTAATTACGTTTAATAAGAAATTTTAATAATTAATAAATAAACATTTATATTATTTCAAGTATTATTTCAAGTTCACCACGTGGCTGATTGGTTGCCGAATATTCTAAGGCGTATTTTCTGGGAATACATGCATACCAAAATAATTGACTAAAAATCCAACAGTTAATTTTATCTAAAATTTACAGTTATATTTAAGTTTTTTTCCACTAAAATAATTTAGTATTTGACTAACCAATTATTTCTTTATAATACACTTAATATATTTGTGAAATTCCTATCAAAATATTTGAGAATGGCGAATTAAATTATAAATAGTATTAATACATTCATAAAGTTCACTCAATTAAAACAATGCACCCCTCCCCCATCCTCTGACGTGACGACAACTCAACGGTTGAGTGAGTGAGCGCGGGCTGTTTGAATTTTCTCCAGTCCAGAACCAGAACAGTTCTCCTCTTCTCTTCTCGTCGTAGCAGAATTGGGGCATTTCCTCTGTGAAATTCAGGTTTGTGAATGTTTTATTTTATCTATAAAATCATTACTGTGCTTTAAATCATTTAATTTAATGCAAAACAACATACAGAGGCGTAATGTGACACCTAAATGAGAGTCGCGCCTGTCTTTTCGCGTCATTGAAACGCCTTGCATAAAACACACAACTTTATTCTTAATGATAATGAATATAATTAATTTGTATGATAAAATGTCCTCAGAACTGTGAACTATTTGTTTATTGGCAGGTTATGGAGTCAGTCGCTCGCAGTATCTGGCTGTATGTGAAACACAGGACCGCGGTCTAAAGTTCGAAGTTCACCCGCAGAGCACGAGAACCAGCGCGGATCCGGTGGACATTGGATACCAGACTGGTTGATTACACTTGAATTAGGCTACCTGAATGTTTAAATGTTTCATGTTTACGTCTAAAATGCTTGTTAACTGAGTTTAAATGTAGGCAATATACATGTTAAAACAGTGTAAACTATGCTGTATTGCTGTACAGTTACTCATAGACAATGAAGGCCAATGTCATGTATACTGGTGGTTGTATGGAATACTATTTTACAAAGGTTTAGAGGAAATAAAAAAAGTTAATATTACTCAAAAATAAAAAGAGTTAAAATTACTCATAAATATTGGTTTTTAAATGTTAAATTATTTCTACTCAATTTTATTTGTTAATGTACTAGATGCAGTTACTCAGATTTACTTATTTTTTTTACTTGCATTTACTCAATTCATACAGTACATTTAATTAATTTCACAGCTTTAAAATTTACTAAATTTTTTGAGTGTAAAAATGTTTCACCAAAAGAATTGAGTAAATAATAGTTAAACTTTTTAGAGTGCATGTTGAAAAGACATTCAGTGATATGGCTTCTCTGTCATGTGTCTGTGTAACAGCAAACCCAGGAGTGTGTCCAATCAGAACACATGAACAAGAAAAGTGTGCCCGGATACGTTTCGTGTCGTGTGCCGATGACAGTGACTGTGCCAACAATGAGAAATGCTGTAACAATGGATGTGGACTTCAGTGTATGGCTGCAGTTACAGGTATTTTATATTATATTATATTATATTGCTAAAAAGTGGCCCTGGACTTTCTTGCACAGAGCGGCCCACCACAACCGGTCCACAACAAATCACACCATAAACTCACCAGCTCATTATGCACAGATCAATTTTTAAACAGCACTTACTAATATAAAAATTAGAACTGGGGGAATTAACTCGTTAATCTTTGCGATTAATTTGAGATGTTTCACGTAAAAAAAAAAAATAACGCAATTAACGCAGCACTTTTTTTTGCCTCGTTTTAATGATTTCCTGTTGCGGCTGCTATTGAAAAGGCCGAAAATATGCCGTCCCACCCCTCCGTGTTCGGCGATCAGGCTTCATTCTCACGCAGCTTTCATGAGCGGGTCTTTTCCGCTTCGTGTTTTCGGCTCAAGTAGTTAGAGGCAGGTCTTGATCGCATTACATGTCCATATCACTTCGCCAAATGATTTCAGTTATTTCAAAGGTCCTTACAGCAACAACAGCAAAAGAACCAAAAGCCCCTGTGAAAAAGATATTCAGTGATATGGCTTCTCTGTCATGTGTCTGTGTAACAGCAAACCCAGGAGTGTGTCCAAGCAGAAAATATGAACCAGGAAAGTGTGCCCGGATACGTTTCGTGTCGTGTGCCGATGACAGTGACTGTGCTAACAATGAGAAATGCTGCAGCAATGGATGTGGACTTCAGTGTATGGCTGCAGTTACAGGTATTTTTATATAATATTATATTACAGGGCAGACTGGGGCTATACATAGTTCCCACAGACCAATTAATGTCACGTGACCTCCCCGGAGACGCCATCTTTGAGGGCATAAGCTGCCTGTGTTTACAAAGTTTTACAAGCAATTTTCGAATATTTCTTTCTGTTTATAATGTTACGAAAATCATGAAGAGACAAAGTGACAGAGATTATAAAGAGACTTTATTTAAGTCACAGATCTTTTACAGTTTCATTATTTTATCTAAATAATGAAACTCACAAGTTACCAGCTAACGTTACCAGCATACACAAGATAGTACTGAGTAAATTACGTCTGTCAACAACACATTATAAGATACGCACCTGACATAAAGTGCTCTGAGCAAATTCTTGCGTGTTTTGAGGGAGTTTCTTTCCTGTTTATCCTCGCCAGCCCTCGTTGTTCTAACAAAAGCTTAGTCTTCTCACATTTATGAAGTCTAATGACAGGTAGGGCTGTCACTTTTTATTCGATATTCGAATATACATTCGAACATGAGGTGAAATATCCGTAATCAAACTATAAATAAACTATTCGGGTTTTAAACTGGCGTGTAATAGCGCATTTTTACAGTCTATGATTACCGTAGTTCAGTGGTTCTCAACCTTTTTTGGGCCAGGGCCCCTATCCAATATCCAGGTCCCTGAACGCCCCCACCCCCAGACTAATGAGCGAGCAGGAACGAGTGAGCGTTAACAGATGAAATAAGTGCAAAATTGTCTTTTATTAATACAACTGAACTATACTCCACAGTGATTCATTCAAAAAACAAGCTCTAAACTGTAGGGCTGGTCCGAATACCATTTTTTGAGCTTCGAAGCTTCGATAGGAATTAACATCGAATATTCGAAGCTTCGGAGGGAGGGGGCTGAACATATTTTTCTCTCTAATAAAGGCAGGAATCTCTATGCGTCTGTCTGTTTGCATTTAGATTATTTATCTTGCATTTAGAACCGTTCATCCAATCGACTTCATGAGTGTAGTGTCACATTTGGTGCAATATAGACACGCGAGACGTGACACGTTCAGAATTAATAAACTTTTAATACAGAACAGCGCGAGCGGGAAGCGCGCGCGCCTCACGCGCAGGGCTTATATGCTCCGAGAGCGGACACTGCACTATAGTGATACAAAACATAGCCTAATATTTTTCTGAGTAACAAATAACTCTCAAATCAGAAATCAGCAGCACAGTAATTACTGACACAGTAAAGGGTAGGCTAATATATTGTTTCTATTCTATTTCCACAATGTCAAAGCAACGCAGCTTCTAGCCTACAAGCTCAGGCATGCACTTCTGCCCATACAAACTCCGCTGTTCTGCGCTCTAAAATAAGAGTATTGTATTTCGCCCAAAAATGCTAAAAAAATAACCGTGTGAGAGCGTGTTTTAGGCTATATCATGTTATAGCCAGATATGACGACGCTTACAGCACGCGTCACCGCAGATCAGCATCTATTCATCAAGCCAACGTGCAAACTATCGCAAACCAAAGTGAAAGTGGGTCGCAGATGCTTTAACACACAATCAACTTCATTAAAAGTAAAGAACCGAAATGATCTTACCAGGGCTGTTGCCGCTCTCTTATTGTGGTCTTTGATTTAGAAATTTTAGCTGACGATCAGTAAAATGCATGCAGCTTATCTGTTGCTGGTGACGTGCACTCCATTACATCTGCCTATAGCACGGGATTTGAAGTTCGGATTCATATCCGTTTTGCAAAAACACATTTATGTGTTCATTGTTCATAGTAATAATTTAGAGAGAGCTATCCGATCTAAGAAAACGCATGACAGCCCCATTCAAGCGCGAATGGGAACCGTTTCTAGTGGGATGCCAGGTGTGGAAAATTAAAAAAAAAAAATTAAAACGAACATTCGAATGTCAAATTTGAAAATCGAATACCAACCCACCGAACGAATATTCGAATACTCGAATATTCTGGTACAGCCCTACTAAACTGCATTGGTGTAGCAATACCAGTGTTTCTCACAGGATTTTTGGTAAATCTGTGGTGGGTGGACCTCTGGCCTTCTAGGGGGGTTCGGGGGCATGCCCCCCCGTATGAAACTTTTGTGCATTTTAATGTTAAATTCATCAATCTGGTGTACTTTGAGAGTTCAAAATTAAAAGCTCCAACCCATATTCAGTGTAAAAATTAAACAAAGAAAAATTTAAACCTCTTTTAGTTGTGTCTGTCTACATTACACTACTACATAATAATAGTTATAATATTAATCCCATGACAGTAATAGCCATATATTGTAAAACAAATGCACTGAAAAATAAAGGACGGTCATTAAAGCGGTAATGTTTGCACTTAGGTTTTATTATGCATTTAGGAGAGTATTGCAAGAAGCTGCTTACATTAACCTTACTTTCGAAAAATAAATAAATACAATCATGATTTTTCATGAAAAATTATGTTAGAATTGTTGGCCTAAAATACCTTGGTATCAGCTTGTTTTCATCAATGGTATAATTAATACAATTACAATTAATTTGGTTTGTCGTGATTAATTTGTGTTCATAATCAGTAAAAAAATCGTCTAACAAGAATAAACACATATGAACAATTAAATTATTATTGCATTATTAATTATTTTTATATCTTGAAACTACCCAAGCAGTGTTTCGTGCTCAGATGTGACGGCGGAATTAATAAATTACCAAAATATGATTGCAGAATATATTTAAATTATCCATCAAATTGTCATTTTCTCCTTACTGTCTTGTGAGTTAACAATAATGTCTGACCAGTAAATTACTTGGTGAACAAAAACAAAACAAAAAACATTTAGTTAATGCCTAAAAATGTAAAAGTTTTACCTTATGAATAGAATTTAGTTTAATTAATTTTAAAATTCGTCGCCAGAGTGAATGGGAACATGATTTATTGAAAATATTTGAAAAAAATGTAAGTGTTTCTTAAGGCAATACTTTTTAATGGCTTGTCAACTTTCCATTCCTCCGCTGCGTGATTCTAGTCAGCGCTGGATGCTAGCCACCACCGGATTGTTGTCAGCGCCAAACACATTTTTGAGCTCGTGAATGCTGATTCTTGTCAGCGCTGGATTCTAAGTCAGTGCTTGAGCGCTGGTCTATGACTGGAAAAATAATAGAGTCGTTGCAAAAGTAACGATAGGCTACATGTCGCATTAATCTGGAAGATTTTAGATTGTTAGGCATTCTAAACTTTTGAATAAGAAATAATATCAAGTCGTCAAAATACAACTCGTCAAAACTCCGCGAATCACAACAAGCGTATCGGTGAGAACACTCAAACAGCATATACACACAGACGAACTTGACTGCACATCATATTTTTGACATTATTGATACTGCTTTCAATTGTAATGCAATAGAGATGAACAAAAAAAACTGCCTACAACACTGACGGTGGACGCGCGGTCAGGAGTAGAGCGGCTACGGACGAATGCTTTTTTTTTTTTTGAGCGCTGCTGACGTATTCTTTCACGCGCGTGCACACACAATATGACATTACACTCTGCGCATGTTTTACAACATAATTTAACAAAACCATAGTCTTAACACTTTTTAAATAGCTCACTTAAAGTGTTTATTACAACTAAATTACTAAATGCTTAAAATGAATAAAAGTAAATGAACAAAAATTTGCGTTGTATATTTAAACTCGTGAACCATTAACACCTGAACCCCCTTTCAAAAATCTTGCTTCCAACACCCCCCGTTGTTCTCTGAACGTCCCCTGGGGGGCGGTACCGCCCCCCTTGAGAACCACTACCGTAGTTGAATCAATGGTATTCTCCCTGGAGCACACTAGATTCCGGGAGATTTGAACTAATTTGCGTGCATCAGGAAGCCGCAATCAATATGCGGGAGATTCCCGGAACTGGTAGATCTATAGATAAACTCATCTTTCAGGCATTAGGCCGACCAGGTTCAGCATGAGAAATCGGGGGTGTGGCGTGTGAAACCAATCCAACAGAACGGCCAGCCTGAGCGGACATGCAATTACGACCCGAACTCATCTAAAAAGTAGTGTTGAAAAATATTTTGGGTTCTACACCGAAGATGGTAAAGTAACCGTTAAAGATAAGGTGTGTGTGTGTGTGTTTGTAACTACGCGTGCCAGGCACGTCTGTAAGCATTCTCCACCGCGGGTAACATCGTCAATAAAAAGAGAGCTGATTTAAATTTAACTGAACCTCCGGCACGATTTGAACATCCATTAACCCAGCAGGAGATGACCATTTTCACTTTTTATCACGAAATTAACTCGTTTCAGCTTCATCTTCTTATAATGTTCTGCCCATAGACTAAAGTTCTGACCACAGCATGCCCACAGAAATGGCGCCGGGACGGCAAATGCCCGTATGTTGTGACGTCATGTAGGAACTATGTATAAAGTGGCCCTGGACTTTCTGGCACAGAGTGACCGACCACAGCTGGTTCACAACAAATCACAACAAGATTTTTTACACAGCTCTTTTACATAGAGGCACAGTTTAATATCTCTAAAGTTTAATACATCAGTCCATATAACACAATGTTCTGGTATGGTCTAAAATAGTGGTTTTTAATTCAGTCTTGGTCCCAGGGACCCACCGCTCTGCACTTTTTATATGTCTATCTTAGTACAGTACAGTTCACAAAACTCTTATCTAATGAGCTGATGATCTGAATCATATCTGGTATCAGCTTTGATCACTGGAATAAATTACAGTATACAATATAATCACATTGATTTTTACATTGTAATAATATTTCTCAATATTTTACTGAAAGCTTAATTTACTTGATCAAAAATAGGATGAAGACTAGCTATTTTTCTGATGAAATAAATTCAGCCTTCTTTCAAAAACATTGAATAAGTCTTAATTATTTCAAACTTATGACCACCGGTGTACGCGGGAACTAGGGGTGATGGGGGTGCTGCACCCCTGCCGACAGCTGTTTCACTACATTGGAATTTAAGATGACACGACTTTATATAACGTTTTGTTTTTCAACATGTTTTTAATTTTCCACCTTTATAAAATTACTCTAAAGATTATTTTGTTTTTATATGTTGTCGAATATGGTTTTATAATTTTGAGAAATTAATATGGGCTATTTCAAAAGCCGGTCTCGCATAAAGTGAGTGATGTGACTAGGCTGGTTGAGGACCATCATCTCAAAGCCGTCAGATTTATCATGTTTTAGTGTAAGTTTGAGAATGGTCTGTGTACCTTCGGATGATATTTTCTAGTTTTTGACTTAATTTATCACATATTCAACCCTTCTCATCAACATAAATAAACACATCTTGCGTCATGTTTTTTTCATATTTTTATTTTCATCACACTTTGTTCCAATTCCAATTTCCAATTTGTGCCAAATGGAAAAACAATAAAACCAAAATTGATAAACAGCTTGAACTATCCCTAGCCTACGTATTTGGCAGACTACCTGTTTTATTTAGCTGACCACAGGGTTCCCGCGGGGTCTTAAAAAGTCTAAAATTCTGGGCCCGTATTCATAAAGATTAAGAATCCTCTAAGAAAACTCTTAATTTAGCTTAAAAACTTTTACGTAGGAGTCTTATCTTAAAAGCGATTCGGGACCAATCTGAGAGCAACTCTGAGTAAGGAAAAGACAAAAACTTTCATCTTAGTGAGGAGGCGGGGTTGACCCCGTTGCTATGTATGACACAATCTTTTGAAGACTGTGATTGGTTGGTTGTCCAAGAAGGAAGAAAAAAGTGATTTTAACTATAGGGTCAATTCTAAGCCTTCACTTTGAAATTACATGCATAATTTTTCCTATTTGACCGTTCTCACACACACACACACACACACATTATATATAAATCCTTTTTTTTTTTTTTACCATGCTGTTAATTTCCTATAAGGTATTTGATTGGCTTAGAATGATAAAACATTTTCCACTCTTTCCAATTACACTGATTGCTGGCGTGTCTATTTAAGTGGTGGTTTGAATGTTGGTTTTAATGTATCAAACATGGAATTTTCCCAGTTGCCAAATATCGTAATGTAGTGATTACTTTCATTTCTGGCGCTATGGCATTTCTGTGCTGTGTTGGAGATGTTAGCGTGTCTCTAATAAGATCAGTCTCAAACATGATCCCTGCACGATTTAATCTATAGCGTCTTATTAACTCACTGTTATTCATTGTCTGCAACACATTTCTTCTCCCTCTTCGTCTTTCTGCCATTTTCTCCTCTGCTAAAGAAACTCTTAAGCCTCTTAACCCTTTAGGCGCCAGAGGTTTTTTCTAAACCGTTCGATTTTGACATCTTAATTTCAAAAGGCTATATCTTAAAAGTGATAAAAGATAGAGACTTTCTGTAAATTAGAGAAACATTAAGGATGACCCAAAGTTTATGTAGGGATTACATTGTCCCATCTAATTTGCATATTATGACGTCATATGGTGGCGGCCATCATGGATTATAGAATTTTCATGAAAAGTTATTATGTTTAAATGATAAAATGCAGCACTTCGTTCCCCCCAAAATGCCCCTTACCTTCTGTATGATATATTGCACAATACTGCATGCTCAGGTAAATAGTAAGTAGTAAACAAACTGTGTAAATCATTACTAATAAATGATAGAAACAAACCGAATGCATGTAGAGGTTGGCCTTTTGCTGTAGAGATTTTCCATTTACTACATACAGTAGGCACTCTCATTCCATGTATGGGGCACATATATATTATTCATATGACACACAAAGCCGGCATTCCCATCAGCTTGCGATAGACTATGCATAATAGTCCCTCTGCCCCGTGTCAGGTGTCACACACGCGCAGCGCGTGTGCACAACTCGGACTACTGTCATTGTCATTGCGACTCCCCACCCTGCCTCCACGTTACCCCCTAACTGTCCTATGAATACTTCGACCTCGTCTAACATACCCAGTGGCATTAGACAAAGTCTCCACCACTACTGTCGCCGCGATTGCGGAGAGGCACGCGGTCGGAAGACAAAGCTGGCTAGCGCGGTAAAAATCAGTAAAAATCTCCCGCCTCGTTCCCCACAACACTAACACACCTGCTAACTTCGTGATGAACACTCCGACCCCGGGAAACATTGTTCCCTACACTGACATTGGACAAAGGTTTCACCGTTTGTGCTTGGTGTAGGGCTACTTTCACTTTCAGAATCACCGTCATCATCAGAGTCCGCGAATAGAAGACCCAACACTTCATCAGCTTTATTGATGCCATTAAATAATATTTATATAACATAAATAATAATAATAATAATAATAATAATCTAATGCAAATACTCGCTGCACGTAGACAACATTGCTCTGATAAAATGGCTCACTCGCACACTAGCTCCGCTTTTGTTTACACTGATTCAATGCGCTCTAGCTCGAAGATTTTGTATAGAAGCATGACTTTTTTTTTAGTCTGGGATGAAGTATGACTTGTCTGCAATCTAGTGGAAGGGAGGTCGAACGAAATTTGACACCCTATTTGACAAAATCGGCCGTTTTATTAAGTGCCGCATCTTGTCGAGTAAACTCGACCGTGGCGCCTAGAGGGTTAAAAGTCCTCGTCAGTGCTCCTAACAATTTTGACCTTAAGACCTCTTTTAAGGGTTAAGATGCTTTCTGAATTACTTTTTTCTTTACTATGATTTTTTCTTTAATTTTAAGAGTAAACGCCCACATTTCTAAGAATTTTCTTAGAATTTTGTCACTAGGAGCTACTCTTTGCATTAAGATTCTTTATGAATACGGGCCCTGGACTTTAAATTTAAGGCCTTAAAAAGTCTTAAAAACGGCCAGATTTTCGTCCGCGGTCTTAAATTTTATTTAGTCAGGTCTTTAAAAGGGTTTACCCTCATTTATTTCCAGAAACGCTGGCCGCAGAAAGTTATTACAAAGTAGCAAAAATTATCGAGTCGTAGCCTACAAAGCGGAGCTCTAGAGCAGGGTCTCCAACACGTTGCTCACGGCCTGATTGGAGGTCGCTCGCCAAGAGGCCGTTCACATATCGCGTCTTTTGCACGCTCAAGTTCGTTCAAATGTAGGCGCGCGGTAAGCGTGCTCATAATTGAAGCGACGCGCTCGTTTTTTTCAGGCGCTGTCTGAAAGCTCAGTCAACATGAAGGATGGGGGTGCACCCAAACACTACGGGTGTTGTTCTCTTCTCCGTAAATGAATCTTGTAGCAGAGCTACAGCAAGCGTTTTTCGGTGGTGGAAATCTATTAGCCACTAAAACCTCTCGTTGTGGAGAGCGCAGTGCATGGTTGCATAGCAATAACAGACACCACGAGAAAATCGGACCTAATTTTACTATTAATAATAAAAGATAAGCTAAATTGCATTGTACATGTCAGTAATTTATCTTTTTGGACTCATTATTTTTATGAAAAATTATTTAAAGTCTGAAATATGTGAGGTTTATCTTTTTATAAAACCTTTTTTGTCAAACCTTTATTTTAACTTGTATATGTTAGTATATAACATGCAAGACACTTTAAAAATGTTCATTTTTAATGGTATTATTTTAATGTTTATGTAAACAAAAAGTGCATATTGATGCTAAATTTATTTGTTATTTGCTGGTTTTCAACATAAAACTTGGTGAATTGATTTCATTGTGTAGTATTAGTACTTTCTGAACAGGATTCTGTGATAATCGTGATAATTTTTGTCACTATAATCATGAAATTAAATGTTCATGCCATTTCATCTCTAGTTATGATCAACTATGATCAACTAAAATCAACTAATTATGTGTTTTTTTCAGTATAATATGCAAAGTAAAATTTTCTATAAAAAATTATATCTGATTCTGTTCTTTTCTTTTCTCTGACACGCATTGTTTGGTGTGGAAGGTTACTAATGTGATTTATCTGTAAATTAAATTAAATTAATGCTTTTTCAATTACTGAAATAAAATGAATTCTTTGATTTGAACATTTATTTGGTAATGCGTCGTGTAGGTCTTAAATTTCAATCTTTATGGTCTTAAAATGTCTTAAATTTGACTAACTGAAACCTGCAAGAACCCTGTGACCAACTCTCAAAATCTGTGTGCCGAATCTGCGCGACGCACTGGACAGTGCAGAGAGAACGCATAAGCTACATTGTAGTGAAGCGCAGAGCAGAATCGATTCAAGACTATGATGACATAACACTTTGAACAATAAACCCAGAGATGAAGAGTTTTTTTTATATTTATTGCCATCTATCACTGTCAGAAATTAATTTAGCCAAATACCTAGATTTTTACCTAGATTACCTAGATTTTGAATACAGAAATATGAAATAAATGACAAGATGAAATGATTATGAAATATCGCCAGTACATGGCATCAAGTCACTGTGTTTTTGAATGAGTCATTCTATTCAATCCATTCACTCTAAATGCTGATTCATTCAGTAATAAAAGGCGTGTATGAATGCTTGAATATGATTGGTCCATATCACTTCGCCAAATAATTTCAGTTAATTTAAAGGGATAGTTCACTTTGAAATTAAATTTTGGTATGTTTTAGCTTACCTGAAGGGCATCCAAGATGTAGGTGTCTTTTTTTCCGCAGTAGTTTCAATTTTGATATTTTTAGGTCAAACCGTTCTTGTCTGTCAGTCATATAATGCAGGTCTATGGTCACTGTCTCAAAGAGCATGCACAAGTCCAAATTAAAACAATTCCCCATCGTCCAAATGAAACAATTCCCCATCGTAAGTACACTTTGATGGCCTAAGACACGAAACGAGCGGTTTGTGTGAGAAAACGAACCGTATTTATATAGTTTTTGCCTCTTGAACAAAGCTGCGTCCAACTGATCTGACGGCGCGGGCGGGTATAGATATATACACTGATGTCGCCTTGGCTAATAAACTGCAATAGCGAAGGCGACATCTAGTGCTAGTGTTTCTATACCCGCACGCGGGCGGATATAGATATAGAAGCACTAGATGTCGCCTTCGCTATTGCAGTTCATTAGCCAAGGCGACATCAGTGTATATATCTATACCCGCCCGCGCCGTCAGATCAGTTGGACGCGGCTTTGTTCAAGAGGCAAAAACTATATAAATACTGTTCGTTTTCTCACACAAACCGCTCGTTTCGTGTCTTAGGCCATCAAAGTGTACTTACGATGGGGAATTGTTTCATTTGGACGATGGGGAATTGTTTTAATTTGGACTTGTGCATGCTGTTTTGAGACAGTGACCGCAGACCTGCATTATATGACTGACAGACAAGAACGGTTTGACCTAAAATATCAAAATTGAAACTACTGAGGAAAAAAAGACACCTACATCTTGGATGCCCTTCAGGTAAGCTAAAACATACCAAAATTTAATTTCAAAGTGAACTATCCCTTTAATGGTTTTTACTGCAACAACAGCAAAATAACCAAAACCACGATGACACTGACCAAGCAAATAAATATAATAATATAGTAAAAATAAATAAATATAGTAAACAATAGGGTAAACAACAAATGATTTCCATATTTTTTTGGAAATACTGTAATTATAAGCAGAATAATTGACTCTGGTCTGTTGAATTATTAGAAAATAATGCACACTCAAGGTGTTTCTTGCTTTAGTGTTTCTTGCTTTAGAACTTGCTGAAGTTCAAAAATAATGAAAGAAACAGCAAGTTACACACTGAATAAAACATTTTAAAGTAGAAAGACTGAAATAGTTCTTTTGTAAAACATATTCCAATATTATAAACAACTTCCAAAAACCTTTTTTTACAGTGAAAACTTCATTTAGCATTCAGTGATATGGCTTCTCTTTCATGTTTCTGTATAACAGCAAACCCAGGAGTGTGTCCAATCAGAACACATGAACCAGGAAAGTGTGCCCGGATACGTTTCGTGTCGTGTGCCGATGACAGTGACTGTGCCAACAATGAGAAATGCTGCAGCAATGGATGTGGACTTCAGTGTATGGCTGCAGTTACAGGTATTATTATATTATATTATATTATATTATATTATATTATATTATATTATATTATATTTTATTTTATTTTATATTATACTATAGGTCTGTTAAATGCTTTAATCTGATTGGTTGATGAAGATTCTAAGGTGTGCAATTATTTTCTGGGAAACGCACGGCTAAAGTAGTTCCAGGCAGGTCTTGACCGCATTACATGTGCATTTCTCTTGGGTGCCTTCACTACTGCGAAGATAGCGAGTCAGCATCGTCAACTTCATCTTCAACTTCACACGTCAAATACACAGGAATGATTATCGGCCTGTTCACAACCTATTTTTACACCGGAACGATACTGATGTGTAAAAAAATATTACCATATCGGCCGATATATCGTGCACCACTACTGCTTTTAGAAGGGGGATGAATCGTCGGCAGCGTTCCTCCTTCCGCCATGCTGCTTCTCCATGTGAGGATTGTTTACATTAGACTAGAGTGCGCACTGCGCCGCATGCACACAGTGCTTCATGTGGGGATTGTTTACATCAGTGCGCACGTGTCTTGTGCAGCATATACGCAGTGTTTTTTTAAGCGGTTGATGAAAAATTAGCTAATGCGCGTTCTAAAAACCTAAATTTGGATCTGTTATTTTTCACAGTATTTTGAAGTGCCCACGATAACAATATCGTGCATATTCATTATCGTTATTTATCGCATTACCGAATACCGGCACATGTTATATTATATTATATTATATTATATTATATTATATTATATTATATTATATTATATTATATTATATTATATTATATTTTATTATACTATATTATATTATATTATATTGCTAAAAAGTGGCCCTGGACTTTCTGGCACAGAGCGGCCCACCACACATGATTTCAGTTATTTCAAAGGTCCTTACAGCAACAACAGCAAAAGAACCAAAAGCCCCTGTGAAAAAGATATTCAGTGATATGGCTTCTCTGTCATGTGTCTGTGTAACAGCAAACCCAGGAGTGTGTCCAAGCAGAAAATATGAACCAGGAAAGTGTGCCCGGATGCGTTTCGTGTCGTGTGCCGATGACAGTGACTGTGCCAACAGTGAGAAATGCTGCAGCAATGGATGTGGACTTCAGTGTATGGCTGCAGTTACAGGTATTTTTATATTATATTATATTATATTATATTTAGTGCTGTCAAACGATTAAAATATTTAATCGCGATTAATCGCTTTAATGTCATAGTTAACTCGCGATTAATCGCAATTAATCACACATTTTTATCTATTCTAAATGTCTCTTGATTTCTTTTTGTCTCATTATTTTTTCTCATTTTAATGCTCTTATCAACATGGAAAAGTGGATCGGCTTGCTTTGTGCAAATGTTTTTTTTTATTAAAAACAACCTTGGCATATACACTCACCTAAAGGATTATTAGGAACACCTGTTCAATTTCTCATTAATGCAATTATCTAATCAACCAATCACATGGTAGTTGCTTCAATGCATTTAGGGGTGTGGTCCTGGTCAAGACAATCTCCTGAACTCCAAACTGAATGTCAGAATGGGAAAGAAAGGTGATTTAAGCAATTCTGAGCGTGGCATGGTTGTTGGTGCCAGACGGGCCGGTCTGAGTATTTCACAATCTGCTAAGTTACTGGGATTTTCACGCACAACCATTTCTAGGGTTTACAAAGAATGGTGTGAAAAGGGAAAAACATCCAGTATGCGGCAGTCCTGTGGGCGAAAATGCCTTGTTGATGCTAGAGGTCAGAGGAGAATGGGCCGACTGATTCAAGCTGATAGAAGAGCAACTTTGACTGAAATAACCACTCGTTACAACCGAGGTATGCAGCAAAGCATTTGTGAAGCCACAACACGCACAACCTTGAGGCGGATGGGCTACAACAGCAGAAGACCCCACCGGGTACCACTCATCTCCACTACAAATAGGAAAAAGAGGCTACAATTTGCACAAGCTCACCAAAATTGGACAGTTGAAGACTGGAAAAATGTTGCCTGGTCTGATGAGTCTTGATTTCTGTTGAGACATTCAGATGGTAGAGTCAGAATTTGGCGTAAACAGAATGAGAACATGGATCCATCATGCCTTGTTACCACTGTAACATGAGTGTACACCACACCGGCGTTTTTATTGCTGGCCATAAACTGAGAAAGTGCACGTCTGATGTGCTATACAAGTTGTCCTAGATTGCGGCTTCTCGTCCACTCTTTGGCCGGCTCGCAAGCCCAAACAAGTGTGTTTGCTGTTGTTTTGTTTCCGGTCTAGCTAGATCTGGTGGTGTTGTAGTTTGCTAACGTTACTAGTTGTTGCAAAAACATGTGAAAAAGAAAACTACAAAGTTCGCTAGGCGTTAATCTCGCGGTAAAAAAATTAACGCCGTTAAAATGGGTTTGTGTTAACGCCGTTAACGCTTTTAACTGACAGCCCTAATTATATTATATTATATTATATTATATTATATTATATTGCTAAAAAGTGGCCCTGGACTTTCTGGCACAGAGCGGCCCACCACAAACGGTCCACAACAAATCACACCATAAACCCACCAGCTCATTATGCACAGAGCAATTTTTAACAGCACTTACTAATATAAAAATATAACACAATACAGAAATATAAATGTTATTTACTTTTTTTTTTTTAAATGCTTATTTACATTAATGAATAATAATTAATAAATGTGTTTTTCCTGGTGTATATGGCAACTAGTAAATGCTCTGGTATGGTCTAGAACAGTGTTTCCCAACCTTTTTTCAGTCACGGCACCCTTTGAAATTTAAAAAAAAATTTGTGGCACACTACTGTTGTCACGATACTACTTTGATACGATACCTTGAAATGTATCAGTTTTCAATACCACAGGGAAGAACCGCCTACTGTCATATAGATATTTTTAATATTATCTTAACAAATGTGTCCATCCATTGAAAGTCTAAGAATTTCTTCTGAAGAGATCATTTTATATGATGACATATTTGATTATGGCTTTTATTCATATATAAACATTATTGAATTACCATTGCAAATCTCACCTAAATGTTTGTTTACTGTGTATTTGTGTTTTTATATGGGGATCATTTTGTTATAATTGCACAAGATAGCTTGTTTTAATATATTTTTTAATGTAATAATTTCACAGTTAATCTTCAAATGAATGTAGAAACAACATAAAGACAGTATATTTTAAATAATTATTTAATGGCATCTTTTTATGAATGAAAGCCAGTATCACTGATACCAATACTGATACTGATGTCTTCAATTATTTATTTATTTTCAATTTTAAACATTAATTATCGCCATTCAGCACTACAGTATAATTGAAAGCTATCAATTGTAACATTTATTTGGCTCCAAAAAATATAACAACTTTTAATTTAAGTGAACTTAAAACAATTAAGACCGTTGCATTTTGAGAAAATAATGCAGGTGTTCGTTGCTGTAAAACGTATTCCAATAATATATAAAACTTACAAATACATTTTTTTACTTTGAAAAATAAAATAAAATTCTGCATTCAGTGATTTGGCTTCTCTGTCATGTGTCTGTTTAACAGTGAAGCCAGGAGTGTGTCCAAGCACAGATCATGAAGCAGCAAAGTGTGCCGTGATGGGTTCAGCGCTGTGTGACGACGACGGTGATTGTCCCAACAATGAGAAATGCTGCAGCAGTGCATGCGGTGGACGTCAGTGTGTGGCTCCAGTTACAGGTATAATATAATATAATATAATATTTTATATTATACTACAGGTCTGTTGAATGTTTAAATCTTGGTTGAGGAAGATTCTAAGGTGTGCAGTTATTTTCTGGGAAACGCACGGCTAAAGTAGTTCCAGGCAGGTCTTGACCGCATTACATGTCCATATCACTTCGCCAAATGATTTCAGTTATTTCAAAGGTCCTTACAGCAACAACAGCAAAAGAACCAAAAGCTCCTGTGAAAAACATATTCAGTGATATGGCTACTCTGTCATGTGTCTGTGTAACAGCAAACCCAGGAGTGTGTCCAAGCAGAAAATATGAACCAGGAAAGTGTGCCCGGATGCGTTTCGCGTTGTGTGCCGATGACAGTGACTGTGCCAACAGTGAGAAATGCTGCAACAATGGATGTGGACTTCAGTGTATGGCTGCAGTTACAGGTATTTTTATATTATATTATATTTAGTGCTGTCAAACGATTAAAATATTTAATCGCGATTAATCGCTTTAATGTCATAGTTAACTCGCGATTAATCGCAATTAATCACACATTTTTATCTATTCTAAATGTCTCTTGATTTCTTTTTGTCTCATTATTTTTTCTCATTTTAATGCTCTTATCAACATGGAAAAGTGGATCGGCTTGCTTTGTGCAAATGTTTTTTTTTATTAAAAACAACCTTGGCATATACACTCACCTAAAGGATTATTAGGAACACCTGTTCAATTTCTCATTAATGCAATTATCTAATCAACCAATCACATGGTAGTTGCTTCAATGCATTTAGGGGTGTGGTCCTGGTCAAGACAATCTCCTGAACTCCAAACTGAATGTCAGAATGGGAAAGAAAGGTGATTTAAGCAATTCTGAGCGTGGCATGGTTGTTGGTGCCAGACGGGCCGGTCTGAGTATTTCACAATCTGCTAAGTTACTGGGATTTTCACGCACAACCATTTCTAGGGTTTACAAAGAATGGTGTGAAAAGGGAAAAACATCCAGTATGCGGCAGTCCTGTGGGCGAAAATGCCTTGTTGATGCTAGAGGTCAGAGGAGAATGGGCCGACTGATTCAAGCTGATAGAAGAGCAACTTTGACTGAAATAACCACTCGTTACAACCGAGGTATGCAGCAAAGCATTTGTGAAGCCACAACACGCACAACCTTGAGGCGGATGGGCTACAACAGCAGAAGACCCCACCGGGTACCACTCATCTCCACTACAAATAGGAAAAAGAGGCTACAATTTGCACAAGCTCACCAAAATTGGACAGTTGAAGACTGGAAAAATGTTGCCTGGTCTGATGAGTCTCGATTTCTGTTGAGACATTCAGATGGTAGAGTCAGAATTTGGCGTAAACAGAATGAGAACATGGATCCATCATGCCTTGTTACCACTGTAACATGAGTGTACACCACACCGGCGTTTTTATTGCTGGCCATAAACTGAGAAAGTGCACGTCTGATGTGCTATACAAGTTGTCCTAGATTGCGGCTTCTCGTCCACTCTTTGGCCGGCTCGCAAGCCCAAACAAGTGTGTTTGCTGTTGTTTTGTTTCCGGTCTAGCTAGATCTGGTGGTGTTGTAGTTTACTAACGTTACTAGTTGTTGCAAAAACATGTGAAAAAGAAAACTACAAAGTTCGCTAGGCGTTAATCTCGCGATAAAAAAAATTAACGCCATTAAAATGGGTTTGTGTTAACGCCGTTAACGCTTTTAACTGACAGCCCTAATTATATTATATTATATTATATTATATTATATTATATTATATTATATTATATTATATTGCTAAAAAGTGGCCCTGGACTTTCTGGCACAGAGCGGCCCACCACAAACGGTCCACAACAAATCACACCATAAACCCACCAGCTCATTATGCACAGAGCAATTTTTAACAGCACTTACTAATATAAAAATATAACACAATACAGAAATATAAATGTTATTTACTTTTTTTTTTTTAAATGCTTATTTACATTAATGAATAATAATTAATAAATGTGTTTTTCCTGGTGTATATGGCAACTAGTAAATGCTCTGGTATGGTCTAGAACAGTGTTTCCCAACCTTTTTTCAGTCACGGCACCCTTTGAAATTTAAAAAAAAATTTGTGGCACACTACTGTTGTCACGATACTACTTTGATACGATACCTTGAAATGTATCAGTTTTCAATACCACAGGGAAGAACCGCCTACTGTCATATAGATATTTTTAATATTATCTTAACAAATGTGTCCATCCATTGAAAGTCTAAGAATTTCTTCTGAAGAGATCATTTTATATGATGACATATTTGATTATGGCTTTTATTCATATATAAACATTATTGAATTACCATTGCAAATCTCACCTAAATGTTTGTTTACTGTGTATTTGTGTTTTTATATGGGGATCATTTTGTTATAATTGCACAAGATAGCTTGTTTTAATATATTTTTTAATGTAATAATTTCACAGTTAATCTTCAAATGAATGTAGAAACAACATAAAGACAGTATATTTTAAATAATTATTTAATGGCATCTTTTTATGAATGAAAGCCAGTATCACTGATACCAATACTGATACTGATGTCTTCAATTATTTATTTATTTTCAATTTTAAACATTAATTATCGCCATTCAGCACTACAGTATAATTGAAAGCTATCAATTGTAACATTTATTTGGCTCCAAAAAATATAACAACTTTTAATTTAAGTGAACTTAAAACAATTAAGACCGTTGCATTTTGAGAAAATAATGCAGGTGTTCGTTGCTGTAAAACGTATTCCAATAATATATAAAACTTACAAATACATTTTTTTACTTTGAAAAATAAAATAAAATTCTGCATTCAGTGATTTGGCTTCTCTGTCATGTGTCTGTTTAACAGTGAAGCCAGGAGTGTGTCCAAGCACAGATCATGAAGCAGCAAAGTGTGCCGTGATGGGTTCAGCGCTGTGTGACGACGACGGTGATTGTCCCAACAATGAGAAATGCTGCAGCAGTGCATGCGGTGGACGTCAGTGTGTGGCTCCAGTTACAGGTATAATATAATATAATATAATATTTTATATTATACTACAGGTCTGTTGAATGTTTAAATCTTGGTTGAGGAAGATTCTAAGGTGTGCAGTTATTTTCTGGGAAACGCACGGCTAAAGTAGTTCCAGGCAGGTCTTGACCGCATTACATGTCCATATCACTTCGCCAAATGATTTCAGTTATTTCAAAGGTCCTTACAGCAACAACAGCAAAAGAACCAAAAGCTCCTGTGAAAAACATATTCAGTGATATGGCTACTCTGTCATGTGTCTGTGTAACAGCAAACCCAGGAGTGTGTCCAAGCAGAAAATATGAACCAGGAAAGTGTGCCCGGATGCGTTTCGCGTTGTGTGCCGATGACAGTGACTGTGCCAACAGTGAGAAATGCTGCAACAATGGATGTGGACTTCAGTGTATGGCTGCAGTTACAGGTATTTTTATATTATATTATATTTAGTGCTGTCAAACGATTAAAATATTTAATCGCGATTAATCGCTTTAATGTCATAGTTAACTCGCGATTAATCGCAATTAATCACACATTTTTATCTATTCTAAATGTCTCTTGATTTCTTTTTGTCTCATTATTTTTTCTCATTTTAATGCTCTTATCAACATGGAAAAGTGGATCGGCTTGCTTTGTGCAAATGTTTTTTTTTATTAAAAACAACCTTGGCATATACACTCACCTAAAGGATTATTAGGAACACCTGTTCAATTTCTCATTAATGCAATTATCTAATCAACCAATCACATGGTAGTTGCTTCAATGCATTTAGGGGTGTGGTCCTGGTCAAGACAATCTCCTGAACTCCAAACTGAATGTCAGAATGGGAAAGAAAGGTGATTTAAGCAATTCTGAGCGTGGCATGGTTGTTGGTGCCAGACGGGCCGGTCTGAGTATTTCACAATCTGCTAAGTTACTGGGATTTTCACGCACAACCATTTCTAGGGTTTACAAAGAATGGTGTGAAAAGGGAAAAACATCCAGTATGCGGCAGTCCTGTGGGCGAAAATGCCTTGTTGATGCTAGAGGTCAGAGGAGAATGGGCCGACTGATTCAAGCTGATAGAAGAGCAACTTTGACTGAAATAACCACTCGTTACAACCGAGGTATGCAGCAAAGCATTTGTGAAGCCACAACACGCACAACCTTGAGGCGGATGGGCTACAACAGCAGAAGACCCCACCGGGTACCACTCATCTCCACTACAAATAGGAAAAAGAGGCTACAATTTGCACAAGCTCACCAAAATTGGACAGTTGAAGACTGGAAAAATGTTGCCTGGTCTGATGAGTCTCGATTTCTGTTGAGACATTCAGATGGTAGAGTCAGAATTTGGCGTAAACAGAATGAGAACATGGATCCATCATGCCTTGTTACCACTGTAACATGAGTGTACACCACACCGGCGTTTTTATTGCTGGCCATAAACTGAGAAAGTGCACGTCTGATGTGCTATACAAGTTGTCCTAGATTGCGGCTTCTCGTCCACTCTTTGGCCGGCTCGCAAGCCCAAACAAGTGTGTTTGCTGTTGTTTTGTTTCCGGTCTAGCTAGATCTGGTGGTGTTGTAGTTTACTAACGTTACTAGTTGTTGCAAAAACATGTGAAAAAGAAAACTACAAAGTTCGCTAGGCGTTAATCTCGCGATAAAAAAAATTAACGCCATTAAAATGGGTTTGTGTTAACGCCGTTAACGCTTTTAACTGACAGCCCTAATTATATTATATTATATTATATTATATTATATTATATTATATTATATTATATTATATTGCTAAAAAGTGGCCCTGGACTTTCTGGCACAGAGCGGCCCACCACAAACGGTCCACAACAAATCACACCATAAACCCACCAGCTCATTATGCACAGAGCAATTTTTAACAGCACTTACTAATATACAGGGTTCATACGTTTTGAAAAAACCTGGAAAAGTTATGGAATTTGAAAAATGCAAATTCCAGGCCTGGAAAGGTTTTGAAAAAATAAAAAGACCCAGAAAGTTTTGGAAAAGTCATGGAATTTTTTTTAACACAGCATAATATGTGATTAATACAAAAACTAAAAATATAAATAAATAAAAATTTCGCGTTGTCTTAACGTCCTTATATTCGGGCGGCATAACGTTCAGTTCAATTCCGATTCACTCACTTGTTGCGATGTTGCCTGAGGCGAAGTCGGTGCTGACAGAAATTTAATTGAAATGCCAGGAAAGTGGCACAAGCATGCTAAAGTTTTGCAAGCACCGGTGGGTCGAGAACGTAGCGGAAAGAGGATTGCAGCTCTGGCCGCATGTGAAACGATACGCAGCATATTAGCCTACGTCTGTCTCCTGCACGCGAGAGGGTAGAGAAGAAAACGAGTAAATGTCAGTTCAATTGTAAGTTAATTCTTTATGTGCTTAGGAGTGTGCGATATTGTCTATGAACTATGATGATATTGTAATCATTGTTTTAACTATGTACGAGGCACTGCGAGTGCGAGCTGACATCGCGTTTTTCTGTCATGCTTGCTTTCACTGCGTGATGTGTCAGTGCAGTTATAGATGTCTCCAAATGAGTTTTTGTCTTATATTTATATCATATTATGTTGTTATATTAGAATATCACATGAGCAAGAGTGCCGTTTTCCTGTGCATAATTGCAAATGTGCTATTTATTTTATACAGCAGTTAAATTAACAATAAAGTTAACATTGTGAGTTACTTTTTGGACACAATATTGTCAATTTTCACTTTATATCGCCGACGAGAATTTCATAATGAAGCCGTAGTCCAACAGACATCGATGATTTTTTTCATTTATTTAATGAAATCTGCGTTTTGAACGAATCATTTTAACGATTCAATGAACAATCACTTGTTTTTCAGAATGAAGCAGCCGTTTGAACGAATCGGTTGAAATTACTCCAACAACTAGCTTATTAAGACAGTGACTTGCCGCCACCTACTGGTGGTTTTAGTTTCATATTTAAAGTATATAAATCATTTCATTTAAATATTGAATAGCTTTATTTATGCAATTGTAAATGAAGTGTAAATATAGTAGGCTAATGCCAGTTTTGATGCCGCTTCTGTGTCAGCTCTAATGTCGACTGACATTTTCAGGAATACATAGTCATGGAAATGTGCCAAAAAGTCATGGAATAGTCATGGAAAAGTATTGGTTAAAATGTGTATGAACCCTGAATATAAAAATATAACACAATACAGAAATATAAATGTTATTTACTTTTTTTTTTTAAATGCTTATTTACATTAATGAATAATAATTAATAAATGTGTTTTTCCTGGTGTATATGGCAACTAGTAAATGCTCTGGTATGGTCTAGAACAGTGTTTCCCAACCTTTTTTCAGTCACGGCACCCTTTGAAATTTAAAAAAAATTTGTGGCACACTACTGTTGTCACGATACTACTTTGATACGATACCTTGAAATGTATCAGTTTTCAATACCACAGGGAAGAACCGCCTACTGTCATATAGATATTTTTAATATTATCTTAACAAATGTGTCCATCCATTGAAAGTCTAAGAATTTCTTCTGAAGAGATCATTTTATATGATGACATATTTGATTATGGCTTTTATTCATATATAAACATTATTGAATTACCATTGCAAATCTCACCTAAATGTTTGTTTACTGTGTATTTGTGTTTTTATATGGGGATCATTTTGTTATAATTGCACAAGATAGCTTGTTTTAATATATTTTTTAATGTAATAATTTCACAGTTAATCTTCAAATGAATGTAGAAACAACATAAAGACAGTATATTTTAAATAATTATTTAATGGCATCTTTTTATGAATGAAAGCCAGTATCACTGATACCAATACTGATACTGATGTCTTCAATTATTTATTTATTTTCAATTTTAAACATTAATTATCGCCATTCAGCACTACAGTATAATTGAAAGCTATCAATTGTAACATTTATTTGGCTCCAAAAAATATAACAACTTTTAATTTAAGTGAACTTAAAACAATTAAGACCGTTGCATTTTGAGAAAATAATGCAGGTGTTCGTTGCTGTAAAACGTATTCCAATAATATATAAAACTTACAAATATATTTTTTTACTTTGGCTTCTCTGTCATGTGTCTGTTTAACAGTGAAGCCAGGAGTGTGTCCAAGCACAGATCATGAAGCAGCAAAGTGTGCCGTGATGGGTTCAGCGCTGTGTGACGACGACGGTGATTGTCCCAACAATGAGAAATGCTGCAGCAGTGCATGCGGTGGACGTCAGTGTGTGGCTCCAGTTACAGGTATAATATAATATAATATAATATTTTATATTATACTACAGGTCTGTTGAATGTTTAAATCTTGGTTGAGGAAGATTCTAAGGTGTGCAGTTATTTTCTGGGAAACGCACGGCTAAAGTAGTTCCAGGCAGGTCTTGACCGCATTACATGTCCATATCACTTCACCAAATGATTTCAGTTATTTCAAAGGTCCTTACAGCAACAACATCAAAAGAACCAAAAGCCCCTGTGAAAAACATATTCAGTGATATGGCTACTCTGTCATGTGTCTGTGTAACAGCAAACCCAGGAGTGTGTCCAAGCAGAAAATATGAACCAGGAAAGTGTGCCCGGATACGTTTCGTGTCGTGTGCCGATGACAGTGACTGTGCCAACAATGAGAAATGCTGCAGCAATGGATGTGGACTTCAGTGTATGGCTCCAGTTACAGGTATTTTTATATTACATTATATTCAGTGCTGTCAAAAGGTTAAAATATTTAATCGCGATTAATCACTTTGTCATAGTTAACTCGTGATTAATCACAATTAATCACACATTTTTATCTATTCTAAATGTCTTTTGATTTCTTTTTGTCCCATAATTTTTTCTCATTTTAATGCTCTTATCAACATGTTAAAGTGGATCGGCTTGCTTTGTGCAAATGTTTTTTTATTGAAAACAACATTGGCATATACTGTAGTGTTCAATTTCACACTAACATTCTCACTCGGAGCAAATAATCTCACACAATGTAACACTGTCCATCAATAAAAGGGTGAAAGAAATACCGTATATACCCGAATATAAGACGAGGTTTTTTGTCCTAAAAATAGGCTGAAAAATGGGGGGTCGTCTTATATTCGCGATATAGACAAAATCACGGGGGGAAAGGGAGAAAGAACAACGGAATTAATATGAAATAGTGACTGAAACGCGACCCATTAAGACAAATGATTTAGGCTATACTTTCATGTAAATTAGAGAAGCAACATAATATCTGTTTAACTGAATTAAAACGCTGCTCCTCTCTGCCATGCGAGATGCAGAGCGAGCGAGAGAGAGAGAGAGAGAGAGAGGTGCGCGCGCGAGATGCAGAGCGAGAGGGAGAGAGAGGGGTGCGCGCGCGAGACGCAGAGCAAGAGAGAGAGAGAGAGACAGAGAGGTGCGTGCGCGAGAGACACAGCAAGAGAGAGAGAGAGAAAGGTGCGCGCACGCGCTGGAAGAGAGAGAATGAATTATCACTGCAATTTTTAAATAAAATTATTTTCTGTTAAAACCAGATTTTTTCCACAAAAATCTCCTTTTGTCCCAAAAATAAGTCTGGAAAATGGGGGGGTCGTCTTATAGTCGGGTATATACGGTACTGACGAGGTCCTGATATTGACGAGGGGGCGGAGAATTCGCATCAGCTGTGTGTGTGCTTGGCCATCAAGTGGTGTTTCAGACTGGACGTGCTGCGATGATAGCTCAGTTCACAACGACAAAACACACAGATCACTTTGGTCATGTCAATTGAACCATTTGGCCACTTTTCTAAAGTTAAACTTTCCATTCAGAATCTTATTGGCATCCATTTCGGCGTCTCGCGCTCATCATTCATCCACTCAAAACGTAACGTTAAAAGGGGGTCGCACACTGGCCATAAACTGAGAAAGTGCACGTCCGATGTGCGATACAAGTTGCGATACAAGTTACGATACAAGCTTCTCGTCCACTCTTTGGCCGGCTCGCAAGCCCAAACAAGTGTGTGCGCTGTTTTTTTGTTTCTGGTCTAGCTAGATCCGGTGGTGTTGTAGTTTTCTACATACCTGCGAACTAGTCGTTTTACTGTGGTTGTGATAATAAACGTATAAACTAACTGTCTGTGTGATATGCTTGAAGTGTTTTATCTATAGATTTTATTGTAGCCAAGTAAAGTGTTGATTTGAATGTGTTGATTTGAGAGGCTAAATTGATCAAACATATTTAACTCGCTGTCGGCTGCTTGGTCGTCATTAAAAAAAATTAAAATAATTGCTCCGAACATTTGTCTAAATTAACTTAACAAAAAAATGCAAAGAAACATAAGTACTTTGACAATGAAAACAAAACTGAACTATTTTAATGGCTGCAACAGTAGAATAGGGCAGGCTGTGTAATGGAAAAAAAACGGGCTCCAGTCAGACTCGGGCTGAGAATTCTTATGAGCTGTCGGACACGGGTCGGGCTAGGGCCTGAGCGTCTCGGGCCAGGGCCGGGCTACGGCCTAGATTTGAGGCCCGCACAGGGCTTTAGCGTGGATTATGGTCTCCAAATCTTTCGGAGATAGAAACTGTTTTAATTTTGCAACCGATCTCAGATGAAAGAAACTGCCCGTTACCACTGTACTGATTTCTTTCTCAAAATTTAGTGACGAATCAAATGTAACCCCAATATTCCTTACATGAGGTTGAACACTGGCGGCAACAGAATCTAAATTAAAAAGAGATGAAGACCTGGAGGGGCCTAAAATCTAAATTTCACGTTTGCTTTCATTTAATTGCAAAAGATTATTAGCCATCCAACATTTGATCTCCTCAAAACAGTTGCAGAGCACGTCCAAAGCTGATTTATGTTGTTCTGTTGGTTCATAGTGTCGGTTTCAGTGAATATGATCAAAAAAGTCTTGCCGAGTGCAGCTTTAACCCTCTGAGGTCTGAGCTGTTTTCTGGGCCCTGGAGGTGTTCTGACATGCTCTGACATTTCTGGTTATTTCTGTTACTTGTGACATTTTCATGGCTAAAGTCTAATTACACTGTATTCAGCACAAACTCTGCTACAATAATATATCAGCAGCATGTATGTAAAAGTTTGTAGTTTTGAGATAATGACATTTATGCGTGGTTTGTGAAAATACAAAAAAAAATTCTCACTGAAATAAGGCCATGAAACCCATACTTATTATTTCTTCACAAGACTTTTGAAAATTGTATGACGTAGCCTAGAATATTTGCTCTAAAACTATGTGAAAATCACCCTGACTGCTCATTCAGATAAGACAATATATTGATTTAAAATTTTTACGACGTGTTTTGTGTGAAAAAGCTTTATGCGGAGTTCATTAATATGTAAGCTTTTCACACCTGAGAAAGACAAAGACCCTCCCCTAACGGCCCTATTAGGAGCTATCAGGCCCTGTCATTCTGAGCAACCTTGCACAATACTGTAAATGAGGAGATTTAAAAAAGAATGGCTTTTAAATTGTTTGGATTTATTTACAACACAACATAATCCAAAGATACACAACAAATGCCAAAAAAGCACTTATTGAAAACAATGATCCAAAGACAGAGACCTTTGTGCCATTCCTAAAAACATTGTACATACCTTTCATTTCCAAGGTGTTTGATTTTCACTTTACCATGTTCATGTACAGAGACTCATGTGGATGTTGAAGTCCTCAGTGGCATCTGGGCCCTGAAAAAAAAAAGTGAACATACTGATATCAAGAGAAAGGTCTGCACGATTTTGGAAATAAATATTCGATTTTTCTGGTTAAAATTGCTTTTTAAAATTCACAGAATACACACACACACACACACACACACACACACACACAAATGTTTCCAACAATATATAATATAAATGAACACCAGGTTTGTTGTGCCTTGTAGGCATAAGCTATGCGCAGTGCTGGATAAAATAATAATAACCTATAGCAGTATAAATCTTCCAAAAGATTTCAGAAACAACTAAGCTAGAGAAAAATATATTGATTATCATGTTACTTCAAATGTTTCCATTCGTTATGATGATATGAAATGAGATAATAGTAAAAACATGAAGCCGTTTGGTGCGTTTTGCTTTCATCCAAAATATGATACATTCAAACGCGATCGCGCTGCAAAATATGATACATTCAAACGCGATCGCGCTGCAAAATATGATACATTCAAACGCGATCGCGTTCCAAAATATGATACATTCAAACGCGATCGCGCTCAAATATAAAACATTATGGTTACCATATACATATCTACGTAGGGCTGCACAATTAATCGAATTTCTAATCGCGATTACGATTATGGATGCCACGATTACGTAATCGTTCAAAGCCGCGATTACAAAAAAAAAAAAAAAAAAAAAAAAATGGAAGTGCAAAGGAAACTACGAGCATGCAACGTTGTTACGTTGTAAATTGGTAAGTCACGAAAGTAAAATACCAATAAATCACGTTACTGGTACGTCGTGTGTTAGCTGAGAAGGATTTGCATGCAGGGATGATTTTCATTCTATTCACCAGGAGCAGTTTCCATGTTTCATTAACAGTTCTTGTTAGTATTGTGTATCACCATGGTAACTGTCGTTTTAATATTAACCCACTGATCTATATAATGACATTCTATATAGATCAGTGTATTAACCCCAAAATGCCACTTTATTTTCACTTTGTGTTATTTTTTATATTTTAAATGACTTTGGTGGCTCATACCAACATTGTATTAACAAAAGCTAGTTTGGGACTGATATTTAATAGCTTTAGCATAAGCCTAATGTTTATTTCTTAGTAGTCTTTACTATTAGTCATATTCTTACAATTTATGTGTATGTTAAGTAAAGGGGGACAGTGTGTGTGTTCACAATTTTTAAGTAAACATGTATATATATATTCTATATTCAATGTAAATTGTGATAATCGTAATTAATAATCGCAATTACAATTTCAAGGGAAAGAAGAACGTCATTCTCTAGCAACGAAAACCAGTAAACTAATCAAGGATCTTGCCAGGACATTGCCAGTTTTAATTTACAAAAGTTGGTGTTTTGAGGTGTACACGACATGCCAGATAGTTGTTGTGCGATTGGATGCACTAACCGCATTTGTTGCCCGCCAGATATCACGTGACTGCAAAGTATCAATACAGAACGAAGTAAAAAGTAACTTTAAAGTTTACTCTATTCTTCTCCCAGTTCACCGGCCACTTACTTTCCTGTATTTCGGGAGAAGTGGATGAATTCACGTGCTGTAAATCCACCAGATCCGAAACTCTGAACTGTGGCACAAACTAACATGCGCATACAGCTCAACTAACGCGATCGTTATAAAGGTGTTAAAGGTTATAAACAACAAAACACATCCACTTGCATATATTTGACAATCGGAATATCGGATATTTCATAGCCTGGATTTCCCCATGCTGCCTTGAGCACAGCGCAATTTTATTCACGCTGCTAGGCAGCCTGGATACCATGGACCAGATTTTCCCCTCAAAAAGGGAACCAATCACAGAACGGGGAGGGAGCAGCAAGACGATGATGACGTCTATGCGACACACCGAAGCAGTTTGTTTATATCTATGGATCTAACATGGCATCAGATGCGAAGTTGCCTTTCGATGCAGCCTTAGATAGTGTTCTAAGTCAGTGGTTCTCAATTCTAGTCCTTGTGACCCACTGCTCTGCACATTTTGTATGTCTCCCTTATTTAACACACCTGAACCAGATCATCAGCTCATTAGGAGAGACTCCATGAACTGAACTGAGTGTGTCAGAAAAGAGAGACATACAAAATGTGCAGAGCAGTGGGTCACGAGGACTGGAATTGAGAACCACTGTAAAGTAGTTTAGAATGCAAGTTTATATCGTCTTCTTCCTCGTCGAATTTCTGCCGCTCTACATACGTCATCTGGTATAATTGAAACGATTGGCTATGAGCTACGTACAGGCGCATTTGATAGACATTTGTAGTGCCCAATAAACGGCTCTGGGCATTCGTAAACCACGCCTCAAATACGAGAAAATGAACATGTGGTTCCCAGACCACGTCTCAATGAGAAGAGGTCTGACGTTAGCCAGGCTAGATATTTCATGCCATAGCTAACAAATGTGTGAATATTTTGAATAAAAAATGAAAATTGACATAAAAGCAGATCATCATTCATTCAGCGCTGTTTTTGCTGCGGTGTGTTACGTGACTAGCAATTAGGGCTGAACGATTTTGTAAAATAATCTAATTGCGAATTTTTTTCTTTCTTTTTTTTTTTTTTACCAATATTGCAATTGCGATTTAATATGCGATTACTTTTTAAGTTCTTTATCTTCTGTATTATTTGACAAAGACAAGCAATAAATCATTGTATAGTAGGGATGGGTATCTTAAGGCACCACATGATCTACTTTTTTTCATAATTAATCTTATTAATAGCACTTAAAATCTAATCTTAGGGGCACATTATAGGGCACTTTCACTTTCACGATTCCAGGGACAGGGGCTCAAGCCTCCTCGGCCCCCCGCCATGCTCTTGCCTTTGAGCAAAAGAACCAAAACCCCAGGCCTGATAGCGGTCCGGCGCCACGCCGGATTTCCGGCATACAGATGTGTCTGCGAAAAAACAAAACAAAAAATCAGGTTCTCGTTCGTGTGATCTGACAATTCCCAAGATCTGAGAGGCGCTTTCACTAAACCACACCCGTAATCCGGTAATAGGGTAGGGGCTGGTCTTGGGTTTTGGCCAATCAGATTGATTCAGCAGTCACTCCACGTGCAAATTTGTTTTGTGTTTCCCATACACTATGAATGTGTTTGAGTGAGTGCCAGGGGAAGACACCAAACACCAAACGTTTTTCGGTGGTGGAAATCCATTAGCCACTAAAACTTCTTTGTCATTGTGGAGAGCGCAGTGCATGGTTGCATAGCAACAACAGGGTTTTTCCTGGGTCAAAATTGGTCTTCGGTGGTGGCTGACCGACATGGTCATCCACACACAGCAAAGGGTACCCTAGTACCCTAGTAGATGTTAATTTTGACTTGAGTAAAACTAGCTCATTTGCATGTGACCATTTTTTTTTGTGTGTGTATTATGAATTGAAAACAAGATTAGTGGTTTATTATTTTACACCTACCTTTAAATCTGGACTCCTAACTCTCTGTTTGAAGGTGTCCCACTCGGCAAGCAGTGGCTCCTCAGACAACCTGGGAATCTTTTTTGCAAGAGTTTTTGCATCACCATAATTTGGTTCAGGGCTAGTGAGGATAGACCTTGGTGTCATGACACAGAAATGATTGAGACTGCCCATGTTTGGAAATCTCTCACTGACATTTTCAATCAGCATGTCAATGAATGGGTCCATAACCTATGGCAACATACAAACTGTATTATTTAGTAAATATTTTAGTATTACATATTAATAAGTTATTTGTAGATCATTTGTTTAATATTAATTATATTTATTGATCTTACAGATTTTTTGAATCTTTCCCAGATACCATCGTGGAAATATGAAGGGATTTCCTCCATTAATGGCTTTAGGCCTGTCTCTGAAGTGAGCCAAGACTCCCACTTGTCCTTTACAGTGCTTTTGATTTTGAGCTCGCCAAGGGAAGACTGAAGTGCTGTCACCTAAATACAGAAAAATAGCACAGCTCTAAATAGGCTATTAATATGTGTTAAATTAGTAAGTCTGTGGTTTTATGTCCAGACCTCCTGTTCAACTTGAGAAAAGAAGAGATTGCGTCTTTGGAACACTTGAAACTGTCTGTGCAGCTTCTCATGCACAATCTGCATGAGGCAGAGTGCTGGAGGGAAGAACTCTGCCTTGGCAAAGTTGTAAAGACCTTGGGCTGTTGGTTCTGTTCTAGCCTGAAGTGACAGGTCTGCCAGAAGGGCTGGGAGGATCTTTCGAACTATATCAGTGGCCTCTTTGTTACTCTCCCATCTAGTTTGGTTTCCACCCTGTAAATTAAGTAACAGAAATTACTTAATGTATTTTATGTTCTCTGATTCAAATATTGCTTAAATTGCTTTTTATTCCATAATTCCTATTCCTACCTGCAGTTTTAGTTGTGGAAGCTCAAATAATTTCTCCATCTCTCTGAGACTGCTAGTTCTTGTACTGCTTGCTTGATAGAACCAAAACATTGTCGACATGGTTCTGCAGTATTTGGTTAGGTAAGACACCCCCTTTTTGTTCATGCAATCTGACACTGCAAGATTGAGACGATGGGCAACACAATGGACAGTGATAAGTCCAGGGAAATTTTACATTTAGTTCCTTTTTGCATCTGAACGTTTTAAATAGCTTTAACATGGTTGTAATGCGCTTTTCTGCATTACTGTACAGTACTTTATATATTATCATGTTTCCCTTTACATGGTATGAAACACATAGGCGTCGATTTCGGTGGGGACAGCGTACCGCGTACCCACCAGATTTCGTCATGAGTCATTTTGTACCCACCACTTTTAACTTCCGTCCATATTAATTTGACTTTTGGTTCGATTTTTTTTACTGTTTTCAGTGGTTATGAGGAGCAATATGAGAGAGAAATTTGGTAATCATTGTCTGACCCAACAAAAAAACATTATAATATTAATTTTATTTTATTTTTCGTGTTCGCATTTATGAGGGAAAAAACAACGTGTCAGTTCTCAGTTACGGACGTGCATGAGCGCTCTGAAAGCGGCACTAAAAGACTGCTTTAAAACTTTCACAGAGACCTCAAACAGAACAGCTGCCTTTCTTTAAATTGAATTTCGTTTTGTATTAATTATATCTTAATTTTAATCAATGTTTCATGAACAAATTGCCTGCATTTAATAAATAAGAAGTAAATATATTAGACAATCACGACATTGGAGGCGCCGGCGAGTGAACTGGAGTTCGTCTCATAAATGAACCGAAACTCAGCGTATAATGCACATTCACATTCACAGCGTATTTAGACACATTTAGACGCATTCATAATCATTACTTTTACCGGTTCTTTGTGACAAGCTTTATGCGTGCGGTCGTGCGCTTGAGTGCGGCTATATAGTAAACGCTCATTACTTAATACAAAGCATAAGCCTCTTCCTGGCATGCAATCTAATCTACTAGGCTACAATGTCAGTTGGTTATATCAACATATGTCAAATTAAGTTACGCGATATCAACAAATTAAGTTATAAACATTAATTTGAAATAACTTAAAGCGTATGTATAGTAGATTTGCTTAAATAGCATTTAAACAAAGGAACTGCAAGGGTAGGAATTAAACCCCCACACGCTGGTGAAAACAGGAAAAACCGGTTTGCTTTTGATTCCCTTAGAGGAGATCGATTAGTATTGGGGGTTGGCAAAGAATTGGCAGACCTGGGGGCTGGGTGGTTTGTAATTTCTTGACTCTGTGACAATTGGTAGCAGCTAAAACAAAGACTGTGCAATTAATTACATTTTGGAAATAACTTCCTTCATGTCGTTTTATTTATACACTGTAAAAAATATATTTTTTGAATTTGTAAGTGAAGTTAGCATTAAATATGTTTTACAAACAATTGGTTTACAAACTCTTGGAGGTTTGTGGTTACCATCATTCAGAAGAGTGGTGCTTGTGTTTAGATGTGATTAAATCAGGAAGATTACATTGGTTTCTTTTCAGTGTAGGACAGTTTGTCAACAAAATGCAAAAAATATAGTATATTTATAAACATCGCTAAAACAAAGAGTGAATAAGAATTAAAAAAGTAATGACGTTTTTTATGTTTTTATGCAATTTTAGTTTTGTTGCAATTTCACCAAAAGCTTATAATTAGGAAATACACACAACATGCTAAACTTATATTCTCTATATGTTATAAATGTTGTAAAAAATACGTATTCTTATATAATAAGAATAACAATATGATACATTTATATTGCGCTCAAAATGATGTAGATATGGAAAGAGGAATTCTTCTCAACTACCACCAATAAAGTTTTAAAATTCTTCTTTAGAAAATATTATATTTTTCTGCGCAAGTTCAACAGACAGTGAGGTTCGGGTTTGTTCCAATCAGAGCTTGTGAGTGGAGAGCGCATTTCTGAATATTCCGCTCCGCTCGTTCATTCCGCAGGGTTTTTTTTCTAGTCGACTAGTAGGCTAGTTGTTCATTTAAGTCATTCGTGGACAAATCGCCCCTTTATATTAATTTAATTACTTATATAGCCTACAGGATAATGAGCGTTTACGTAATATAGCCTCACTCAAGCGCACGACCGCACACATAAAGCTTGCCACAAAGAACCGGTAAAAGTAATGATTATGAATGCGTCTAAATGTGTCTAAATACGCTGTGAATGTGAATGTGCATTATACGCTGAGTTTCGGTTCATTTATGAGACGAACTCCAGTTCACTCGCCGGCGCCTCCAATGTCGTGATTGTCTGCTATATTTACTTCTTATTTATTAAATACAGGCAATTGGTTCATGAAACATTGATTCAAATTAAGATATAATTAATACAAAACGAAATTCAATTTAAAGAAAGGCAGCTGTTCTGTTTGAGGTCTCTGTGAAAGTTTTAAAGCAGTCTTTTATTGCCGCTTTCAGAGCGCTCACGTCCGTAACCGAGAACTGACACGTTGTTTTTTCCCTCATAAATGCGAACACGAAAAATAAAATAAAATAAATATTATAATGTTTTTTTGTTGGGTCAGACAATGATTACCAAATTTCTCTCTCATATTGCTCCTCATAACCACTGAAAACGATCAAAAAAATCGAACCAAAAGTCAAATTAATATGGATGGAAGTTAAAAGTGGTGGGTACAAAATGACTCATGACGAAATCTGGTGGGTACGCGTACCCACTGTCCCCACCGAAATCGACGCCTATGTGTTTCATACCATGTAAAGGGAAACATGATAATATAAAAAGTACTGTACAGTAATGCAGAAAAGCGCATTACAACCATGTTAAAGCTATTTAAAACGTTCAGATGCAAAAAGGAGCTAAATGTAAAATTAGATAAACTAGTTAATGATATTGTGCAAATGCTCTTGGTCTCTTCAAAGGTCTTCGCGAATTATTGTGTTATAAGACTCAGTTATCATACATCACGTCTCTTCTACTGTAAGTACACAGAAAAAAAAAAAGACAAATGATGCGCGTTTGAGTCGGATTTTTATGAAGAATATGTGACTGTTTATGTAACTGGCAAAAGAAAACTTCGCCAACCAAACGTTTGCCAAAAAGCGTGCATGTGTATGACATCAAAGTACTGCCAAAGCACAGAGAATCCCTGTCATGTTACTTCAATATCATACAGTATGCTCAGCATGAAGTCGAGCACACATACAGTATTGTCGTCAGTATGGCCACATGAAACACGACTGCCATCTACAGGTTTTAGTATTTCCTGCGTCCAACACCTAATCCCCCTTCTGCAGAATCCCGTAGAATTTCGGAAGTGCTCGCGGCATTCTTCTCTCTGAGACGCGCATTTTTAAAGGCCACATCTGTATGTTCAGTATGGTTTCTGTTATGGTGGCAGCATCTCCAGCCTTAACCTTTGCTACCTGTAAAACTTTTGATTTTGGCACTATCTGACCATCATCATCTAAACCAAGAAAGCTGAAAAGATTATATGCTTATTAATTAGTGCATAGATTAAAAGTAATGAAAATGTTGCATTATCTTTGGAAGTTTTGGCTAAAATAAATCATACTTGATAACAACACCAAGTTGTTTTTCAACGGAGATGTCTGTGGTCTCATCCACCATGAGGCCCCAGGCAGGTGACTTCGAAACTTCTTTCAGTAGCTGTTCATCCATCCACTTCCCTATTATTTCTAACTGCTCATCGATAATGTGGCTGCTAGTATATGTTGTGTTTGAGCTAGCCTAAAAAAAGTGCATTAGATTCATATTAAATCATACAGTTTTGTTTAGTAAAAACAAAAGAAAAATACCTGCAGTCCCTGAAAGTAAGTGCATCCAAGTCTCTTGTTCAGTTGTAGTAATGGTTCGTAACTGGCATGATGGGGCCATTTACGTTTCAAACACTCATACATTATCTTAAAGCACCCTTCAAGTGCTTTGTGTTCCATGTCCACTTGTGGTGCAAAGGCCTTTTCTAAAGTTTTCCCTTTTAAAAGAAAAAAATATATATAGATAAGATCTAAAAGGCAGAGATAGAAAGGCAGTGTAGTTGTAAAATAACTTGTTGCAATATTTTAATAAACTTAATGAAAATTTCATTTACATTAAAAGCCAAACAATACCTTTTTTGAGGAGCTCTTCTTTCTTTGTTGCTTCCATGTGAATTCCTGATGCAGTGTGGCTGGTCAGTGCATCTAGTCTGTAGCAAGTACTGGGTTGTTTTACCCATACACCTGTCTTGTTGTGTTTTTGGCATAAAACACAGGACATGCCATATTCATCATGGCGAAGCCAAGGATATGTTTTCAGCCACTCTGTGTCAAAACCACTGGTACGATGTTTACTATAGTTAAAAAATAATAATAAAAAAAAAAAGTTTAAATTTCACTTACAGCAAAACCTACAATCAAAGGCTTTCATGATATTTCATATTATGTATGATCTCTTACCTTGATGTTTGTTTCCTTTGTTCCTCGTTGTTAATATTTGGTTGTTCATTCTTTTTATTTTCTTTTTTTTGGGGGCCATCATTTTCTTCCAGACTGTGGCTGAGAATTATTCAATTTTAAACCTCTTCCAAATTATATATAGACTATGCAATTATCAGACACAGAAATTACCTGTCACTCTCATTGTCATCCTTTCTTGCCCTCTTTGCAAAAAAAGCTGTGATTTTTGCATGACTGGCTTTCATTGTTTTGAAAGATAAAATCCTTTTTTGATAGACCTGATAATTATTTTAGTATAATCATATAAATTAAAAAGTAGCATTAAAAACGTAGCGTTAAGATGTGTAATAGTGCAATTTTTTACCATATAAAATTAGCAGCTAGCTAGCAACAGCTTGATTTGTGCTTTGATCTAGTTTCATCTCACTCCAGTCTAACTTTAAACTAAATGATTTTATAGATAATTTACTACACATTGTCATAGGCCTATACATACTGTGGATTATTAAGGCTAAATTTTACTAAACACTCTTGCTAAATGAGGTAAGCACACTTACTTTCTCATTTCACATGTTCTTCTAAGTAATGATTTGGTATACAACGATTCAGACACTGACGGGCAGACCAATTGCTTTAAACATTCATTATAATGAATCGGCTCAAAGGAGTCATTAGGTCGCGAATCGGACTTTAGCGGACGTGTTGTGTGGGAATCCTGGCTGTTAGGACATCACGAAAGATTTGTCAACACACACACAAAAAAAACACTTTTTTTTCCCGTTTATTTAAAGTTATGTCAGCTGCATGTGCGGAATGCTTGTCACAAGTTGAAAGAGAAGATAAGGCAACTTTTTTTTTTACTGCAATTCACACCCAGCGCTAATTCAGCAAAAATATTCTCCGAATGCACCACGTGAAACATGGATTCGGTTTTCCGACCTTTAGGATCAGTTGATTTTGATGCGAGAGAGAGAGCAAAGACAGAACTGAAGACGGAGAGTGCGCGCGCGGGGGTGGGGCGCTGTGATCGTTCTCTCCGTCACTCCGTCAGTAGCCTGCTTCACTCACAAAACCCAATCACAGATCAAATAAGGCTTTGGCGAAAAATTTTCAATGTAGGAAAAACCCTGAACGACAGACGCCACGGTAAAATCGGACCTAATTTTACTATTAATAATAAAAGATAAGCTAAAGTGCATTGTAAATGTCAGTAATTTATCTTTTTTTTTTTACTCATTCTTTTTATAAAAAATAATTTAAAGTCTGAAATATGTGAGATTTATCTTTTTATTAAAAACTTTTTTGTCAAAACTTTATTTGAACTTGTACGTTAGTATATAACATGTTGCAAGACACTTTTAAAATCATTTTTAAGGTTATTATTTTAATGTTTATGTAAAAAAAAAGTGCATATTGATGCTAATTTTATTTGTTATTTGCTGGTTTTCAACATAAAACTTAAACTGATTTCATTGTGTAGTATTAGTACTTTCTGAACAGGATTCTGTGATAACCGTGATCATTTTTGTCACTATAATCATGAAATGAAATGTTCATGCCATTTCATCTCTAGTTATGATCAACTAAAATCAACTAATTATGTGTTTTTTACAGTATAATATGCAAAGTACAATTTTCTATAAAAAAAATACCGGTAATGCTTTTTCAATTACTGAATTCATTGAAATAAAATTAATTCTTTGATTTGAATATTTTTTGGCAATGCAGAAAAAGATTGTAGGTCTTAAATTTCAATCTTTATGGTCTTAAAATGTCTTAAAAAGGTCTTAAATTTGACTTACTGAAACCTGCTACTGTAATATAGGGTTTGTTCATCTCATGTCTGAATGATGTCCATTTATATCCACAAAAGTCACCAGCATCTATCATTTAAGGGACTATTTATCAAAATGTTCTCCCAGGGAAGCACACCCCTGGATCCCGCTTGACAATTATGTTGATCAGGGCATCTATCTTGCTATCTTTCGCTTATCTCCCAGCGAAAAAAGTTCAGGCTCAGAATTTTTTTCTACTATCACCCCTGAAACCCAAGACAACACTGACCAAGCAAACACATGTAGTAAAAAATAGGATAAAAACAACAAATTATTTCCATGTTTTTTAGAAATAATAAGCGGAATAATGGGCCGAGGTGTTTGCATTTTAAATCAGAAACATTTGTAGATCAGAAATTGCTAGTAAAGTTGAAAAATAATTAGAAACAGAAGAACAGCAAGTAACACATTAAATAAATAAATTAAAAAAATAAGTAGAAAGACTGAGTTCTTTAGTTCTTTCTTGCAAAATGTATTCCAATAATATTTACAACTTCCAGAAATATTTTTTTACAGTGAAAAATTAATTCAGTGATGTGGCTTCTCTGTCATGTGTCTTCATAACAGCAAAGCCAGGAGTGTGTCCAAGCACAAGCTTTGAACATGTATGGTGTATCATGAAGGGGTTAGAGTTGTGTGCCGATGACAGTCAGTGTCCCAACAATGAGAAATGCTGCAGCAGTGCATGCGGTGGACGTCAGTGTACAACTCCAGGTACAGACATTACATTACACTTCAGGGCTATTTAATGCTTGAATCTGATTGGTTGACGAAGATTCTAAGATGTGCAATTATTTTCTGGGAAACGCACGGCTAAAGTAGTTCCAGGCAGGTCTTGACTGCATTACATGTCCATATCACTTCCCCAAATGATTTCAGTTATCTCAAAGGTCCTTACAGCAACAACAGCAAAAGAACCAAAAGCCCCTGTGAAAAAGATATTCAGTGATATGGCTTCTCTGTCATGTGTCTGTGTAACAGCAAACCCAGGAGTGTGTCCAATCAGAAAATATGAACCAGGAAAGTGTGCCCGGATACGTTTCGTGTCGTGTGCCGATGACAGTGACTGTGCTAACAATGAGAAATGCTGCAGCAATGGATGTGGACTTCAGTGTATGGCTGCAGTTACAGGTATTATTATATTATATTATATTATATTATATTATATTATATTATATTATATTAAAGCAATATCTCACTCTAGCAGTGCGATATGGCTGTACACAGGGTCCGAAATTAACTTTTTGGCTCACCTGCCAAGGGGACTGGTAGATGAAAAAATCCACCAGCCAAGCATATTTTTTACCGGCCAAAATAATAAACAGCCTTTTTTTTGTCACATATACATTCATTTCAGTACATTTAATTGAGATAATAAGGTATTAAGTTGAATACAAAAATGAAAATTTGTAAATGTATAATAAAAAAAAAAAATCCATATATTGATCAAAATGAGAGAAATATATGAAATATTACTATCATTGGGGTGAAATAAAAAATTTTTTTTTCAGTTTTGTTACCTGACTCATATGGAAGGGAAGGCAGAACTTACTCGGTTACTTATGTAACCTCGGTTCCCTGAGAGATAAGGGAATGAGTATTGCGTTGCAAATGCTATGAGAAAACTCCTTTTCTCGAGAAAAGAACGGCCATGGTGTGTAAAGCAGAAGCAGCCTGGCCAGCGGCGGAGTATGCACGATCCGCGAGTGCTGAAGACGTTCTGCACGGCTTAGATGGGTGCGTGGCCTTTGCTCTCCAACTGCCAGCAGTGGGAGGACACAAATGGGCGGCGACCGCTTCTTCCAGTGGCAGAATAATTCAATTATTTTCTGCATTACATTACATGACTGCATTACATGTCTATATCACTTCGCCAAATGATTTCAGCTATTTCAAAGGTCCTTACTAGCCTGGTAATACCAAACTCTGCTACTTCGCTTTGCTTCGTAGACAGAGTCTGGCATGGCATAATTGAAAAGCGTTTGTCTGAAGTTTAAAATCATTGGTTACCTGTAAGCCAATCACATTACGTTTGGTTATGGCGTGTGTTATGCGCATGCTCAGCCGCATCTAACTTCCACTGTAAACACATGTATGATGCGAAAACAAAACCATAGAGTGAAATACCAGAGTGAACATGGCTGTGAACGACTTTTGCAGATTATGTGAAGTAAATCTACGCATCCACGGTACAATCAGCGTCTACATCACGGCTCTCAGCCCGCCCTCTGTTCGTTGATTGGCCGGCTGTTTTCAGGCCGGAGGAAAACGGAAAGCTATGACGCTGTCTCAGACTGAGTACAGAAGCGAAATGAAATTGAACGGAAGTACGAAGTCTGACGTAGTCCTTACAGCAACAACAGCAAAAGAACCAAAAGCCCCTGTGAAAAAGATATTCAGTGATATGGCTTCTCTGTCATGTGTCTGTGTAACAGCAAACCCAGGAGTGTGTCCAAGCAGAAAATATGAACCAGGAAAGTGTGCCCGGATAAGTTTTGTGTCGTGTGCCGATGACAGTGACTGTGCCAACAATGAGAAATGCTGCAACAATGGATGTGGACTTCAGTGTATGGCTGCAGTTACAGGTATTTTTATATTATATTATATTATATTATATTATATTATATTATATTATATTATATTATATTATATTATATTATATTATATTATATTATATTATATTTAGGGCTAAAAAAAACTAATTAATTGCACAATTTGCTGTAATTAATTGCAATTAATTGCATTTTCCCCAAGCTTGTAATCATCAATACTTAACCCTTGTGCATCAATTAAAAAAAGTTACTCATAGGTCCAAAGAGAGTCATAAAAAGTTGAAGCTTGGGAGCACAGACTTAACTTCGGTATCATTTTAAAGAATACCCTTGGCAGATTATTGCTGAAGTTCAATTTTTTTTTATAAGTAAATCCAAAAAAAAGTTATATAGGTTTAAGTTTATGAAAATTATTTATGAATATTATTTTATATAAAATATATATTTTATGAAACAAGTTGAACTCTAAAACGGCTAGAAAATCAAAGCCATAAATCTAAATAAGTTGTTCCAAATTTGAGGTTGATAACTCCACTGGTGAACACAGTGATTGGCTTTGTTATTTGCAGTTGAGTTTTTCTCTCTCAATACTACAAACACACACATGCACACAAACACTTTTTTTTTTATAACACACATACCAACCACACTCTGAAATCCATACCAACACACGCACACAATTATCATTGCATAATTTATCCAACTCGCTCTATAATAGCTCAAAATTCATGCAGTTAACATTAACAAAAAAACAACAACTTACACATAGGTCCAAAAGGAACAAAAATGTCCAAGTCAAAAAACTCTCATAAAAATGTTATGCTTGGGAGCAAATACTTAAGTTTGGTCTCATTTTAAAGAAAACCCTTGGCAGATTGTTGTTGAAGTGAAAAAAGTGAAAAAGTGCAACCAAAAAAATGTTATAGAAGTTTAAGTTTATGAAAAATATTTATGAACCTTATAATCAATATTTTATATAAAATATAAATAAGTATTTTGTGTAACTAGTAGGGGTGTGACGAGACGCTTACTCCACGAGACGAGACGAGACACGAGATTGGGTTCACGAGAACGAGACAAGACGAGATTTTTACACAATTTTTAAGAAATCCTCAATGATGAAATATATGAATGGAAAATATGAATATGAATGGTCTTTTATTCAACTGAAAATCACAAAATGCAAAACAATTTAGGTGCATTTTGAAATCAACTTGTAATGAATGTTATTTTACTTCTATTTTAATGAATTCTATGCAGTAAAGGACATGCAAACACTGCAAAATGTTTTGCTATAAACTCTACCGTCTGGCTTCTCCCCTGTACGATTTCACATGAGAAATCGAACTCCTTTCCACAAATCGAACATAAAAAAATAAAACAGTATAAATAAAATAAATATAAATAACTGAAATAACACTTTAAATGCAAACAGTAAGTGTGTATCCATAATCAAAGTACTGCTCTCTCAAAACTACAAGTTCAAACAGAAACAAATCTTTTCTTCAAGCATGAAAAAGAGATAAATTAACTACACAGAACAGACTAAGATTATGGTCATGTTCTTTTTCAAGAATATAAGCATGTCGACGATTTCTGGGAGCAGTTGAGACCTTTGGGCAGGGCTGCACGATATGAGCTGCGATGTGCGATAACATTGTTTAATATTGCGATGTCGATATGACTTGTGATATGTGAATGTTAGCTATACTGTTCCCATGTCTTAGTGCTTTAATAGGTTCTTTGCGCGATAGGTCAAATGTTTATTACCTGCCTGGTTCAGATTACAGTATTTTAGCGTGATTTTGGCACGATCCGTTTCGTGGAGATTCGTAAAGGACAACGGGCGTCGGTACGCAAGATTCGATCGTTTCATTTCGTATAGTGTGTCATAGTGGGCGACAACCTACGCGTCTGTGATGCTTCAGGACATCACGACAGAAAGACTAGCATGTTTAATTTTAACGGTCCTCCACGACGGGTTGAGTGTGAGCGAGAGTGAGTTTGCGCGAGTGAGTGAGAGTGCGAGCAACAGTGAGTGTGCGCGCGCGCGCGAGTGAGTGTGTGTGTGTGTGTGTGCGCGCGAGTGAGTGAGTGAGCGAGGTACACAGTGAGTGTGTGTGTGTGCGCGGAGTGTGTGTGTGATTGGCCCGGCACACAAATAAAAGTGGCAGGGGCATCTTCAATACTAATTTCACCCTCACGCTCCATCACGCTGACATCACAACAACTCACGAGACAAAGTTTCACCTCGACGAGAAATCTCGTCACGTTTTAATCTCGCGAGATCTCGTAACACGAGATCTTGTCACACCCCTAGTAACTAGTGCAAAATTATTATTTTTTCAAATGAAATGGGCGTGAAATAGTAAAATTACAATAAAAATAGACACCTGTGCCAAAATTCATGCAGTTAACATAAAAAAAACCCCAACAACTTACACATAGGTCCAAAAGGGACAAAAATGTCCAAGTCAAAAAACGCTCATAAAAATGTTATGCTTGGGAGCAAATACTTAAGTTTGGTCTCATTTTAAAGAAGACCCTTGGCAGATTGTTGTTGAAGTGAAAAAAGTGCAACCAAAAAAATTTTATAGAAGTTTAAGTTTATGATAAATATTTATGAACATTATAATCAATATTTTATATAAAATATATATTTTATGAAACATTTGGAACTCTAAAACTGATATAAATTCAAAGCCATAAATCTAAACAGGTTGTGTTCCGAATTTGAGGATGATATCTCAAGAAAATGATTTTTCATTAAGATTTTGTTTGGGCGCAGTACCAAACTTTCCCCATTGGATGCCAGCAAAACTCCACTGGTGAACACAGTGATTGGATTTTCGATTTGCAGTGGAGTTTTTCTCTCTCAAATATTACAAGCACACAAACACACTTTTTATTTTTTTACACATATACAAACCACACTTAGACATCCATACCAACAAACCCACACAATTATCGTTGCATAATTTATCCAATTGGCTCTATAATATGCCGAAGCAGAAAACAGGAATAAAGCGAGTATTTGCTTTGCTGAAAAAATGGCACCATCTGATATTTTTTTTTAAAAATGTCAATTTTGAAGCCTTGCCAACAGAATGAAAGCCTATTAAAAAAGATTGCATCATTTTATAGTTAAACGGCAGCCTGACGTCGTCATACTCAGATTCTAGTCAGAATGTGAGTCTGATACTGATCCATTGAGTTTTGATTATGGGGCGTGTTTCAACCGAACCAGGAAAGAAAATGCCTCTGCACTCAATTGGATAGACCTATAACCAATCAGAGCAACGGAGTAAGTGACGTATGTTTTTCATTCATGTTTCCGATCGACAAATGCCTTGATCGCGGTTCTCTGTTCCTCTTTTAAAATGAATGCGCTGTCGATATCTTCTATAACAGACGGCGGAATCTACACATGATGTTTCGTAAACAAAGTTCGGGAGAAGCACGTTCAAATAATCAATCCAATCAACTTGTCATCCAACGATTGCCATGTCTACCTTATCAGCATGAGAGGAAGCATATATTTATTCACTCTGTCAACTCACCTAACATTCCTTGACAGTTTTCAGCATCCCTCCACTCACTCTCGGCCTGTTCTTCCACAGCCTGGAATACGGGGGGAGTACCCTGGGTTCGGGCCGAATACCGAGCCCGCCCTCTCCTCGGACAGCACCCCAAATATGCATTTATTCTATCTGACTTATTTATAAGTGTGAAATCTAAATTCTCCAGAGGCAGTCATCTTTTCTTTTACTGTCTATGACTCTTTTTGTTAACGAATTCAACCCAAGCGCTCTTTGATGACGTGGTTGATTACGTTACCGTTGCTCATCTGTCCATCATCGATTAAAGCCCGCCCTGCCGGCAATTTGATTGGCTCGGCCTTCTGGGAGCCGAGCATAATTACTCCTCAACGGAACGAGTCCAGACCGAACTTCCCGACCAAAAAATATTGTGGGCGGGGTTCGGGCTGGCACCCAGGCTAGTTAAACGGCACAGGGATTAAAAAATGCAGTTTTAATGGGTTTCAATGGGGCCATTTTTGTCCAAAAGGCGCTGAGAGGAAGTATTTTGTGTAACTAGTGCAAAATAGATCTTTTAAAGGAAATGGTGATGAAATAGTAAAATTCCAATAAAAATACACACCCGTGCCAAATTTTATGCAGTTAGCATTAACACAGGCAAAGTGATCAAATAAACAAAACTGACAAAACTGAAACTGAAAAAATGTCCTTAAGGATCCACAAGGGTTAAACTTAGAATAACCTAATTATATTAAACAACACAGGGGAAAAAAAGGAACAGAAAATAGCCCTATATTAAAAATAATATTAAACATCAATATATCAATATATTATTCTTTTTCAATAATCAATCAACATAATCAATTTTTTATAAAAAAATGATTATCAATTTAAAAAAAATCAAAAACAGATTATTATTTTTTTAAATACTAATTATCAAAATAAAATTGGGCTACACGATAATGGTTAATGATAATCACGATTATTTTGCTCAAAATTATAATTGCGATAATTAATCACGATTATTCTTATTTGAGAAACTACAGAGAAAGAGAAGAGACAGTTAATGGTTTTGCACGAGTATTTGCGCAAAATCCGCGCAGATTTGGTGTACACGAATTTCCCCAGCAAAGTCAGTAAACATAATAACATGCCAAATTGGCCAGTGATTTGACAGCGATACCTGCCAAAGTTCATTTTCAGCCGCATTTGGCGGGTGTTAATTTCAAACCATCAGACTTCATTTAACCAACTACAACTTTCAGCAAGTCAATAGGCCTACAAATGGCATGATTTAACGTTAGATGAGCGCTTTGTGATGCGTCTTCACATTAGATCTTCTAAGCAACACATTTCGGTTGAAAATGAGACAAAGTAGGCTACAGATCCAGATCGCTCAGCAAATTCGTACTGCAAAGAAAAATAGTCTACTTGTTGATAGGCTACACACTGTAAACGGTCAGTGGCTGTCGTTTTCAACTGATTCACATCATGAAAACTGGTAAAAATGTAAACTTCAAAAAATAAAACAGCAAAACTCATTTAGAAATAGATTTAGTCACACAAACGGCACAAGTGGCTTGTGAAGAAACAGACTGGCTGTATAACAATTTCATGCAAACAGAATATCGCTGTGGAGATCAGTGCTTTTTCCGCAGTGTAGAGCAAGCGCGCAGGGTTGCCAGATTGCACCGATTAAGTAAAACAAGGGTCATAAAATGTAAGAGAAAAGCTCTTTTTGGGAAATTTGGGAGATTTAAGATATTCAGATCTGGCAACCACAAACATCAGTGCTAGTGGGGACTTGTTTACAATGCAAGATAATGCAAATGTCTAATAAAAAAGCGTTTTCAGGATAAAAAACGAGCGGGCAAATATCGCAAAGATTTTTAAAAATTAATCGAGAGAGGCAGATATCGTTATCCCAATTAAAATACGATTAATCGTGCAGCCCTAAAATAAAATATAGTCCTACAAAGCTATTATTACCAGAGCATGTGATCAGAGCAGGTCATTTTACCATTGTTGCCCAGCATGGCTATACCAGCTCAGCAAACAGAAGTCTACTACAGAGAAATTTCACGTTATTTGAGCGGACTTTGCTTTTCCAGTGCGTGATCGGCACATGATTGGAGCGTTTGGGCCGTTAACGACAGAGCAGAACACGCAGCGCAAACACGGAGCAGAACATTGAGCAAAGAGCGCAGCAGCGCACCGACACACACACACACACGTGGCGCGGAAAGAGCCGCTCGTGAAAGCTGCGCGAGAATGAAGCCTGATCGCCGAACACGGAGGGGCGGGACGGCATATTTTCGGCCTTTTCAATAGCAGCCGCAACAGGAAGTCTTTAAAAAGAGGCAAAAAAAAAAAATGCTGCGTTAATTGCGTTATTTTTTTTTTAATGCGTTAAACATCTCAAACTAGATTAAAAAGTTCGTCGAGACAAACTTTAAGTTGGCTTGAGAAAGCTGGACCAGAAAGTTTGAAGAAGTTAAAAGTAGTTTGGAGTTTAAAGTAGTTTCAAGTTTAAATTAGTTTAAAGTTTAAATTAGTTAGAAGTTTAAAATAGTTTAAAGTTAAAATTAGTTTGAAGCTTAAATTAGTTTAAAGTTTAAATTAGTCTAAAGTTTAAATTAGTTTGAAGTTTAAATTAGTTTAAAGTTTAAATTAGTTTAATGTTTAAATTAGTTTAAAGTTTAAAGTATTTTAAAGTTAAAAAGTTGTTGGGGGTTTTCTAGTGGGTTGCTAAGGTGTTCTGGGTGGTTGCTAGGCAGTTGCTAGGGTGTTCTGGGTGGTTGCTAGGCGGTTGCTAGGGTGTTTTTGGTGGTTGCTAGGGTGTTCTGGGTGGTTGCTATGGTGTTGCTAGGTTGTTGCTAGGGTATTCTGTTTGGTTGCTAGGGTGTTCTGGGTGGTTGCTAGGGTGTTGCTAAGCGGTTGCTAGGGTATTTTGGGTGGTTGCTAGGGTGTTGCTAGGCGGTTGCTAAGGTATTTTGGGTGGTTGCTAGGCGGTTACTAGGGTGTTTTGGTGGTTGCTATGGTGTTGCTAGGCGGTTGCTAGGGTATTATGGGTGGTTGCTATGGTGTTGCTAGGGTATTCCAGGTGGTTGCTAGGATGTTGCTAGGTGGTTGCTAGGGTGTTTTGGTGGTTGCTATGGTGTTGCTAGGTGGTTGCTAGGGTGTTCTGGGTGGTTGCTATGATGTTGCTAGGTGGTTGCTAGGGTGTTTTGGTAGTTGCTATGGTGTTGCTAGGGTATTCTGGGTGGTTGCTAGGGTGTTGTTAGGGTGTTCTGGGTGGTTGCTATGGTGTTACTTGGTGGTTGGTAGTTGTCACAGATGGTTACTATGGAGTTTGTATAGTTCTTAGCATGATCTTGGTATGATTTAGCACTTAACTAATCGCTATTAGCATGTAGCTATTCACTGCTAGCATGTGTAGCATGTTGGAAGTGCTGTTTGCTAGCATGAGTCAAAAGAGCCAAACCTCATCTCTATACAATGTTCTGATACAGAGATATAGGTCTTGCAAAATGGTTGCTAGGGTACTCAAGTTTGGTTGCTATGGAGTTGCTTGGGAGCTGGGAGCTTTATACGTACGAAGTTTAAAGTGGTTTGAAGTTTAAATTAGTTTACGAGTTTTTGAGTTTTGAGTTTATAAGTTTAAATGAGTTTAGAGTTTAAGTTTAAATGAGTTTAGAGAGTGTGTGTGTGTATGTGGGTTCACACACACACACACACACACACACACTCAGAGTTTATGAGTTTAGAGTTTATAAGTGTATAAATGGATGAGTTTATAAGTGTACACGTTTTTGAATTTGGTTTGTAAGTTTAAATGAGTTTTGAGTTTATAAGTTTAAATGAGTTTACAGTTTATAAGTTTAAATGAGTTAAAGCTTAAGTTTGAAGTTTAAAGAAGTTTAAAGTTTATATTAGTTTGAAGTTTAATTTAGTTTGAAGTTTAAAGTAGTTTAAAGTTTAAAATAGTTTGAAGTAGATAGATAGATGAGTTGATTAGTTTAATTGAGTCTCATTGGCTAATATAGTATATAGAACGGCAGTTTGAATTAGTCTTCAAGGTATTTTGATTTGAATTTTCGTCGGTTGGCCAGTTTGAATCTAGATTTGAATTTTTTAGAACTCCCCAATGTAAGTCAATGGGAGTTTTTCCGAGTTTTGATCGGCAATATTAGGAAAACCGTAAGTCCGATCAGTCTGAAAAGATATAGCAACTCAAGTCAGAATAGTCTGAAGGTCTGAGCCGAGTTTGGAGTATGTAGAGTTAAAGCTCTAGGAGGAGATAGGGGATAAATTTTTAGTAAGAAGAATAATAATAATAACTAGATGCGAAAGTTCGTCGAGACAAACTTTAAGTTGGCTTGAGAAAGTTTGGACCAGAAAGTTTTTTGCTAGGCGGTTGCTAGGGTATTCTGAGTGGTTGCCAGGCAGTTGCTAGGATATTTCTGGTGGTTGCTAGGGTCTTTTGGGTGGTTGCTAGGGTATTTTGGGTGGTTGCTAGGGTGTTCTGGGTGGTTGCTAGGCGGTTGCTAGGGTGTTCTGGGTGGTTACTAGGGTGTTCTGGGTGGTTGCTAGGCGGTTGCTAGGATATTTTGGGTGGTTGCTAGGGTCTTTTGGGTGGTTGATAGGCGGTTGCTAGGGTATTTTAGGTGGTTGCTAGGGTATTTTAGGTGGTTGCTAGGGTATTCTGGGTGGTTGCTAGGCGGTTGCTAGGGTATTTTGGGTGGTTGCTAGGGTCTTTTGGGTAGTTGCTAGGCGGTTTCTAAGATATTTTCGGTGGTTGCTAGGGTGTTCTGGGTGGTTGCTAGGCGGTTGCTAGGGTATTTTGGGTGGTTGCTAGGGTGTTCTGGGTGGTTGCTAGGTGGTTGCTAGGGTGTTCTGGGTGGTTACTAGGGTGTTCTGGGTGGTTGCTAGGCGGTTGCTAGGATATTTTGGATGGTTGCTAGGGTATTTTGGGTGGTTGCTAGGCGGTTGCTAGGGTATTTTGGGTGGTTGCTAGGGTGTTCTGGGTGGTTGCTATGGTGTTCTAAGGTATTTTGGGTGGTTGATAGGGTGTTCTGAGTGGTTGCTATGGTGTTGCTAGGGTGTTCTAAGGTATTTTGGGTGGTTGCTAGGGTGTTCTGGGTGGTTGTTAGGCAGTTGCTAGGGTGTTCTGAGTGGTTGCTATGGTGTTGCTAGGCGGTTGCTAGGGTATTCTGGGTGGTTGCTATGGTGTTGCTAGGCGGTTGGTAGTTGTCAAAGATGGTTTATATGGAGTTAATAACGAGTGCCTTCAGTACGGCACTCGGCCTGCGGCCTCGTGCCTATGGCCGAATAGGCACAAGCATGGAGCAATATCGCAAGGCCACGAGTGCAATATTGCTTTAAAAAATAAAAAAAATATAAAAAAAGGTTTTTTTGGGGTTTATGGTGGTTGCTAGGGAGCTCTTAGTGGTTGCTAGGGTGCTGTAACTGGTTGCTAGGGTGTGGCTATGAAGATTTTAGGCCATTACTTATTGGTTGCTTGATAATATAAATCCTCTGAGGGAGAGAGAGAGGGAGAGATGCAGGGGTGTCAGGCCCTTTGGAGTCTGTGTGTGTGAAAACGGCAGTTTGGATTCAAATGTTTTTAGAACTCCCCAATGTAAGTCAATGGGAGTTTTTCCGAGTTTTGATCGTCATTTTTAGGAAAACCGTAAGTCCGATCAGTCTGAAAAGATATAGCAACTCGAGTCAGATCAGTTTGAAGGTCTGAGCCGAGTTTGGAGTATGTAGAGTTAAAGCTCTAGGAGGAGATTGAGTGTAATTTTTTGGTAAGAAGAATAATAATAATAATAATAATAAGTTTAAATAGGATTTCAATATGTTGGCTCTCTCAAGCCAACTTAACTAGATGCGAAAGTTCGTCGAGACAAACTTTAAGTTGGCTTGAGAAAGTTTGGAGCAGTACGTTTTTTTGCTAGGCGGTTGCTAGGATGTTATAGGTGGTTGCTATGGTGTTGCTAGGGTATTTTGGGCGGTTGCTAGGGTGTTCTGGGTGGTTGCTAGGTTTTTGCTAGGGTGTCCTGGGTGGTTGCTAAGGTCTTTTGGGTGGTTGCTAGGGTGTTCTAGGTGGTTGCTAGGGTATTCTGGGTGGTTGCTAGGCGGTTGCTAGGGTTTTCTGGGTGGTTGCTAGGCTGTTTTGGGTGGTTGCTAGGGTATTCTGGGTGGTTGCTAGGCGGTTGCTAGGATATTTCTGATGGTTGCTAGGGTCTTTTGGGTGGTTGCTAGGCAGTTGCTAGGATATTTTGGGTGGTTGCTAGGGTCTTTTGGGTGGTTGCTAGGCGGTTGCTAGGATATTTTAGGTGGTTGCTAGGGTGTTTTGGGTGGTTGCTAGGCGGTTGCTAGGGTGTTTTGGGTGGTTGCTAGGATGTTTTGGGTGGTTGCTAGGGTCTTTTGGGTGGTTGCTAGGCGGTTGCTAGGGTGTTTTGGGTGGTTGCTAGGATATTTTGGGTGGTTGCTAGGGTCTTTTGGGTGGTTGCTAGGCGGTTGCTAGGGTGTTTTGGGTGGTTGCTAGGGTCTTTTGGGTGGTTGCTAGGGTATTTTGGGTGGTTGCTAGGCGGTTGCTAGGGTGTTTTGGGTGGTTGCTAGGGTGTTTTGGTTGGTTGCTAGGGTGTTCTGGGTGGTTGCTAGGGTCTTTTGGGTGGTTGCTAGGGTGTTCTGGGTGGTTGCTAGGGTCTTTTGGGTGGTTGCTAGGCGGTTGCTAGGGTGTTTTGGGTGGTTGCTAGGATATTTTGGGTGGTTGCTAGGGTCTTTTGGGTGGTTGCTAAGCGGTTGCTAGGGTGTTTTGGGTGGTTGCTAGGGTCTTTTGGGTGGTTGCTAGGCGGTTGCTAGGGTGTTTTGGGTGGTTGCTAGGATATTTTGGGTGGTTGCTAGGATATTTTGGGTGGTTGCTAGGGTGTTCTGGGTGGTTGCTAGGCGGTTGCTAGGGTGTTCTGGGTGGTTGCTATGGTATTCAGGGCGGTTGATATGGTGTTACTAGGTGGTTGGTAGTTGTCACAGATGGTTACTATGGAGTTTTTATAGAGTTCTTAGCATGATCTTGGCATGATTTAACACTTAACTAATTGCTATTAGCATTTAGCTATTCATTGCTAGCATGTGTAGCATGTTGGAAGTGCTGTTTGCTAGCATGAGTCAAAAGAGCCAAAACTCATCTCTATACGATGTTCTGATACAGAGATATAGGTCTTGCAAAACGGTTGCTAGGGTACTCAAGTTTGGTTGCTATGGAGTTGCTTGGGAGCTGGAAGATTTAAACTTAAGAAGTTTATAGTGGTTTGAAGTTTACAGTAGTTTGAAGTTTGACAGATAGATAAATAAGTTAGATAGACACACACACACACACACACACACAAACACACACACACACACACACACTAACTCGCTCACACACTCACTCATAAACTCAGTGTGTGTGTCTGAGTTTAGAGTTTATAAGTGTATACATTGATGAGTTTATAAGTGTATGAGTTCTTGAGTTTTGAGTTTATAAGTTTAAATCAGTTTAGAGTTTATAAGTTTAAATGAGATTAAGAGTTCAGAGTTTATTAATTTATGAGTTTAAGAGTTCATAAGTTTATGAATTCATGAGTTTATAAGTTAATTAGTTTATAAGTGTTTATAGTTTAGAGTTTATTAGTTTAAATGAGTCTCATTGGCTAATATAGTATATAGAACGGCAGTTTGGTTTAGTCTTCAAGGTATTTAGATTTGAATTTTCGTCGGTTGGTGAGTTTGAATCTGGATTTGAATTGGGAGTTGGGAGTTTTTCCGAGTTTTGATCGTCATTTTTAGGAAAACCGTAAGTCCGATCAGTCTGAAAAGATATAGCAACTAACTTCAGATCAGTTTGAGTGTCTGAGCCGAGTTTGGAGTATGTAGAGTTAAAGCTCTAGGACGAGTTTGAGTCAACAGTTTTTAACAGAAGAATAATAATAAGAACTAGATGCGAAAGTTCGTCGAGACAAACTTTAAGTTGGCTTGAGAAAGTTTGGACCAGAAAGTTTTTTGCTAGGCGGTTGCTAGGGTATTCTGAGTGGTTGCCAGGCAGTTGCTAGGATATTTCTGGTGGTTGCTAGGGTCTTTTGGGTGGTTGCTAGGCAGTTGCTAGGGTATTTTGGGTGGTTGCTAGGGTGTTCTGGGTGGTTGCTAGGCGGTTGCTAGGGTGTTCTGGGTGGTTACTAGGGTGTTCTGGGTGGTTGCTAGGCGGTTGCTAGGATATTTTGAGTGGTTGCTAGGGTCTTTTGGGTGGTTGATAGGCGGTTGCTAGGGTATTTTAGGTGGTTGCTAGGGTATTCTGGGTGGTTGCTAGGCGGTTGCTAGGGTATTTTGGGTGGTTGCTAGGGTCTTTTGGGTAGTTGCTAGGCGGTTTCTAAGATATTTTCGGTGGTTGCTAGGGTGTTCTGGGTGGTTGCTAGGCGGTTGCTAGGGTATTTTGGGTGGTTGCTAGGGTGTTCTGGGTGGTTGCTAGGTGGTTGCTAGGGTGTTCTGGGTGGTTACTAGGGTGTTCTGGGTGGTTGCTAGGCGGTTGCTAGGATATTTTGGATGGTTGCTAGGGTATTTTGGGTGGTTGCTAGGCGGTTGATAGGGTATTTTGGGTGGTTGCTAGGGTGTTCTGGGTGGTTGCTAGGCGGTTGCTAGGTCTTCTGGGTGGTTACTATGGTGTTGCTAGGCGGTTGCTAGGGTATTCTGCGTGGTTGCTAGGCGGTTGCTAGGGTGTTCTGGGTGGTTGCTATGCTGTTGCTAGGTGGTTGCTAGGGTGTTCTGGGTGGTTGCTATAGTGTTGCTGGGCGGTTGCTAAGGTATTCTGGGTGGTTGCTAGGCGGTTGCTAGGGTGTTCTGGGTGGTTGCTATGGTGTTGATAGGCGGTTGCTAGGGTGTTCTGGGTGGTTGCTATGGTGTTGCTAGGCGGTTGCTAAGGTATTCTGGGTGGTTGCTAGGCGGTTGCTAGGGTGTTCTGGGTGGTTGCTATGGTGTTGCTAGGCGGTTGCTAAGGTATTCTGGGTGGTTACTAGGCGGTTGCTAGGGTGTTCTGTGTGGTTGCTATGGTGTTGCTAGGCGGTTGGTAGTTGTCACAGATGGTTACTATGGAGTTTTGATATAGTTGTTTGCATGATCTTGGCATGATTTAGCACTTAACTAATCGCTATTAGCATGTAGCTATTCACTGCTAGCATGTGTAGCATGTTGGAAGTGCTGTTTGCTAGCATGAGTCAAAAGAGCCAAACCTAATCTCTATACGATGTTCTGATACAGAGATATAGGTCTTGCAAAACGGTTGCTAGGGTACTCAAGTTTGGTTGCTATGGAGTTGCTTGGGAGCTGGGAGCTTTAAACGTAAGAAGTTTAAAGTGGTTTGAAGTTTAAAGTAGTTTACAGTAGTTTGAAGTTTATGACAGATAGATAGATAAGTTAATAGATAGATAAACACACACACACACACACACATACATACACACACACACACACACTAACTCGCTCACACACTCACTCAGACACACACACACGCACACTCAAGAGTTTATGAGTTTAGAGTTTATAAGTGTATGAGTTTTTGAGTTTATAAGTTTAAATGAGTTTAGAGTTTATGTTTAAATGAGTTTAAGAGTTCAGAGTTTATTAATTTATGAGTTTAATAGTTTATAAGTCTATGAATTCATGAGTTTATAAGTTAATTAGTTAATCTCATACACTTATTCTAATTATAAGTGTATGAGTTTAGAGTTTATTAGTTTAAATGAGTCTCAATGGCTCATATAGTATATAGAACGGCAGTTTGGTTTAGTCTTCAAGGTGTTTAGATTTAAATTTTTGACATACACACACACACAAGCACGCACGCACAGACTCTCACTCTCTCTCTCACACACACACGATCTCTCTCACACACACACTCACTAACTCACTCACACACACACAGACAAGCTCATTAACACACACACACACACACACTCACGCACATAGACACACACTCTCTCTCACACACACACACACTCAGAGTTTATATGAGTTTAGAGTTTACAAGTGTACAAGTTTTTGAGTTGAGTTTATAAATTTAAATGAGTGTGTACGAGTTTTTGAGTTTACACACACACACACACACACACACACACACACACACACACTCACACATAGACACACACGCTCTCTCTCTCTCACACACACACACACACACGTTTTGAATTTAGAGTTCATTAGTTTAAATGAGTCTCAATGGCTCATATAGTATATAGAACGGCAGTTTGGTTTAGTCTTCAAGGTGTTTAGATTTAAATTTTCGACATACACACACACAAGCACGCACGCACAGACTCTCACTCTCTCTCACACACACACACTATCTCTCTCACACACACACACACTAACACACACACACACACAGACAAGCTCATTAACACACACACACACACACACACACACACACACACACACACTCACGCACATAGACACACACTCACTCTCTCTCTCACACACACACACACACTCAGAGTTTATATGAGTTTAGAGTTTATAAGTGTACAAGTTTTTGAGTTAAGAGTTTATAAGTTTAAATGAGTGTGTACGAGTATTTGAGTTTACACACACACACACACACACACACACTCACACATAGACACACACGCTCTCTCTCTCTCACACACACACACACACATACACACACGTTTTGAGTTTAGAGTTCATTAGTTTAAATGAGTCTCATTGGCTAATATAGTATATAGAACGGCAGTTTGGTTTAGTCTTCAAGGTGTTTAGATTTAAATTTTCGTCGGTTTGAATTTTTTAGAACTCCCCAATGTAAGTCAATGGGAGTTTTTGAATGAGTTTTTCCGAGTTTTGATCGTCATTTTTAGGAAAACCGTAAGTCCGATCAGTCTGAAAAGATATAGCAACTCGAGTCAGATCAGTTTGAGTGTCTGAGCCGAGTTTGGAGTATGTAGAGTTAAAGCTCTAGGAGGAGTTTGATACAGAAATTTTTAGGGTCAGAAGAATAATAATAACTAGATGCGAAAGTTCGTCGAGACAAACTTTAAGTTGGCTTGAGAAAGTTTGGAGCAGAACGTTTTTTTGCTAGGCGGTTGCTAGGATGTTATAGGTGGTTGCTATGGTGTTGCTAGGGTATTTTGGGCGGTTGCTAGGGTGTTCTGGGTGGTTGCTAGGTTTTTGCTAGGGTGTCCTGGGTGGTTGCTAAGGTCTTTTGGGTGGTTGCTAGGGTGTTCTAGGTGGTTGCTAGGGTATTCTGGGTGGTTGCTAGGCGGTTGCTAGGGTTTTCTGGGTGGTTGCTAGGCTGTTTTGGGTGGTTGCTAGGGTATTCTGGGTGGTTGCTAGGCGGTTGCTAGGATATTTCTGATGGTTGCTAGGGTCTTTTGGGTGGTTGCTAGGCAGTTGCTAGGATATTTTGGGTGGTTGCTAGGGTCTTTTGGGTGGTTGCTAGGCGGTTGCTAGGATATTTTAGGTGGTTGCTAGGGTGTTTTGGGTGGTTGCTAGGCGGTTGCTAGGGTGTTTTGGGTGGTTGCTAGGATGTTTTGGGTGGTTGCTAGGGTCTTTTGGGTGGTTGCTAGGCGGTTGCTAGGGTGTTTTGGGTGGTTGCTAGGATATTTTGGGTGGTTGCTAGGGTCTTTTGGGTGGTTGCTAGGCGGTTGCTAGGGTGTTTTGGGTGGTTGCTAGGGTCTTTTGGGTGGTTGCTAGGGTATTTTGGGTGGTTGCTAGGCGGTTGCTAGGGTGTTTTGGGTGGTTGCTAGGGTCTTTTGGGTGGTTGCTAGGCGGTTGCTAGGGTGTTTTGGGTGGTTGCTAGGGTCTTTTGGGTGGTTGCTAGGGTGTTCTGGGTGGTTGCTAGGCGGTTGCTAGGATATTTTGGGTGGTTGCTAGGGTCTTTTGGGTGGTTGCTAGGCGGTTGCTAGGGTGTTTTGGGTGGTTGCTAGGGTGTTCTGGGTGGTTGCTAGGCGGTTGTAGGGTGTTCTGGGTGGTTACTAGGGTGTTCTGGGTGGTTGCTAGGCGGTTGCTAGGATATTTTGGGTGGTTGCTAGGGTCTTTTGGGTGGTTGATAGGCGGTTGCTAGGGTATTTTAGGTGGTTGCTAGGGTATTTTAGGTGGTTGATAGGGTATTCTGGGTGGTTGCTAGGCGGTTGCTAGGGTGTTCTGGGTGGTTGCTATGGTGTTGCTAGGCGGTTGCTAGGGTATTTTGGGTGGTTGTTAGGCGGTTGCTAGGGTGTTCTGGGTGGTTGCTATGGTGTTGCTAGGCGGTTGCTAAGGTATTCTGGGTGGTTGCTAGGCGGTTGCTAGGGTGTTCTGGGTGGTTGCTATGGTGTTGCTAGGCGGTTGCTAGGGTGTTCTGGGTTGTTGCTAGGCAGTTGCTAGGTGTTCTGGGTGGTTGCTAGGCAGTTGCTAGGGTGTTCTGGCTGTTTGCTAGGTGTTCTGGGTGGTTGCTAGGCAGTTGCTAGGTGTTCTGGGGGGTTGCTAGGCAGTTGCTAGGGTGTTCTGGGTGGTTGCTAGGGTATATTTGGTGGTTACTAGAGCATTTCTAGATGTTGCTAGGGTGTTCAAGATGGTTGCTAAGGTATTTTTGGTAGTTGCTATGGTGTTACTAGGTGGTTGGTAGTTGTCAAAGATGGTTACTATGGAGTTTTTATAGAGTTCTTAAAATCTTTAATAACGAGTGCCTTCAGTACGGCACTCGGCCTGCGGCCTCGTGCCTATGGCCGAATAGGCACAAGCATGGAGCAATATCGCAAGGCCACGAGTGTAATATTGCGTTAAAAAATACAAAAAAATGTAAAAAAAATTTTTTTTTGGTTTAGGGTGGTTGCTAGGGAGCTCTTAGTGGTTGCTAGGGTGCTGAAACTGGTTGCTATGGTGTGGCTATGAAGATTTTAGGCCATTACTTATTGGTTGCTTGATAATATAAATCCTCTGAGGGAGAGAGAGAGGGAGAGACGCAGGGCTGTCAGGCCCTTTGGAGTCTGTGTGTGTGAAAACGGCAGTTTGGATTCAAATGTTTTTAGAACTCCCCAATGTAAGTCAATGGGAGTTTTTCCGAGTTTTGATCGTCATTTTTAGGAAAACCGTAAGTCCGATCAGTCTGAAAAGATATAGCAACTAACTTCAGATCAGTTTGAGTGTCTGAGCCGAGTTTGGAGTATGTAGAGTTAAAGCTCTAGGACGAGTTTGAGTCAACAGTTTTTAACAGAAGAATAATAATAATAATAATAAGTTTAAATAGGATTTCAATATGTTGGCTCTCTCAAGCCAACTTAATAATAATAAGTTTAAATAGGATTTCAATATGTTGGCTCTCTCAAGCCAACTTAATAATAAGTTTAAATTGGATTTCAATATGTTGGCTCTCTCAAGCCAACTTAATAATAATAAGTTTAAGTACAATATCAGAAAGTTGGCTCTCTCAAGCCAACTTAATTAATTGCAAAGATTAACACGTTAATACCCCCAGCCCTAATTATATTATATTATATTATATTATATTATATTATATTATATTATATTATATTATATTATATTATATTAATTATATTATATTATATTATATTATATTATATTATATTATATTATATTAATCTGATTGGTTGACGAAGATTCTAAGGTGTGCAGTTATTTTCTGGGAAACGCACGGCTAAAGTAGTTCCAGGCAGGTCTTGACCGCATTACATGTCCATATCACTTCCCCAAATGATTTCAGTTATCTCAAAGGTCCTTACAGCAACAACAGCAAAAGAACCAAAAGCCCCTGTGAAAAAGATATTCAGTGATATGGCTTCTCTGTCATGTGTCTGTGTAACAGCAAACCCAGGAGTGTGTCCAAGCAGAAAATATGAACCAGGAAAGTGTGCCCGGATACATTTCGTGTCGTGTGCCGATGACAGTGACTGTGCCAACAATGAGAAATGCTGCAGCAATGGATGTGGACTTCAGTGTATGGCTGCAGTTACAGGTATTTTTATATTATATTATATTATATTATATTACAGGGATTAAAGTTCTCCGTCGCTACGACGGATTTCCGTTAATTGCAGGGTTCCAGTCTGTCCTCAATGTCTTAAATTCAGTTTTCATAATTTTAAGGCTGTAAATAGGCTTTCATTTCTCAGATAGTGTAATAAATGTCTTAATTTTAGTTTGAACAGGTCTTAAATTAAGGAAAGATGAGGTATATTCACTAGGGGTGCACCGAAATTTTGGGCGCCGAAAATGGCATTATCGGTTTCGGGCCGAAATAAAAAAAACAAACAGCCGAAAACATAAACCGAAAATGAGTGTCACCCGCCCCTCCCATCCGTGAGCAAGCGCTTAGGTTTCACTCACGGTCGAGCTGTTATCACGCGTCTGCCTATCAAAGATTTTCCAGAAGATCGTTCCAACAGTCCTAGCATATTTGACGAGGTATGGGTGTCCCCTCTGCCCCTTAATGCAGTCTGACACAGCCAGATTGAGGCGATGTGCCACACAGTGCACAGTTATCAGGCCAGGGAAAGAGTCCTGTAGCCTCTTACCGACTCCAGTTTCTTTCCCTAAAAGAATTACAAATTATCACTTTAACAATCTCATCAAATACCTAAATTAAAGGTAAAAGCAAAAGAGACAACTCACCAATCATTACTGCAGCTTCGTCACTGGCGAAAGAGGCTAGCTTGTTGGTTGGCAGCACCTTGTCATCTCTGATGACTCTTACTATAGTGTCATACAAAGCTGCAGCATCCCCGGCAGACACTTCAACCAAATGCAGAACTTTGGTTTTAACTACAGTGTTTCCCACTTTGTCCGGTCCCAAAAAAACTATATGAAAAATATATTTTCAGTCCAAGTCATTTTAATTAGAATATACACATCAGTTTTATTTAATTGTATGAAGTAATCTCACCTCACAACAAGACCCAATTGTTTAGTGACAGAGATGTCAGTGGTCTCATCAACCATTAATCCCCACACTAGAGATTCGGACAACTCTGCCACCAGCTGTTCATCTAAAATCTGGCCGATGATTTCCACCATTTCGTCAATTATATGGCTGCTCGTATATTTGGTGCTGGAACTGACCTAGGGACAGAAAAGTAATAAAACTGATCTACTTGGTCGAGATATAATCATAGGCCTGTCACGATTATGAAATTTGGCTGACGATTAATTGTCTAAAAAATAATTGCGGTTATGCCGATTAATTGTCAGTTTTAGGGCTTTGACGATTAATTGTCTGTGTTAGGGCTTTGGCGATTATGCCGATTAATTGTCTGTTTTAGGGCTTTGTGCTTCATTCATTAAATAATTGTGATGAATTTAATCCTTTGTAAGTTATCATTTTGCAGTGTAAGATTACAGTTAACACCTTTAAATATTAAATAAATATATTCAATAGCTATGACAATTTGTTTATTAAACTTAGTGAGTGTATAAATCAGCAGCAAAAAGTAATTTTTGAAAACATCTGCACTAGTGTTGTCACGGTACCAAAATTTCAGTATTCGGTACCGATACCAGTGAAAATCCACGGTTCTCGGTACCAATTTCGGTACCAAAGCTTAATTTAGATTAAATTTACATAATTATATTAAAGTGTATATCACAGTTACAAAGATGGAAACTGTAGTATTAAAAACACTTTACAATAAGATTCCATTTGTTAGATAACATCAGATAAAATGACCTAACAAAAAAACAATAGTTATATACTGTCGCAATTATTCTCCTTTAGGGGTTAATTTAAAAATACATTTTTAAAATCAAAAGTTAACATTATTTCTGTTAACATTATTTAATGCACAATGAATGAAGTGAACAAACATGACCAATCAAGTGTTTGTATTAAATAACATTCACAAACATTAATGTTGTAAAAATATATTGTTCACTCAATGTGTTATGTTAGATAACACATTAAGTGATGTTAATGAATGGTATCTTATTGTAGCATTACCAAACTATACAGGAGATAAAATATGTTTTATTTGACTTGACTATACTTTTATTTAATCCAAAACTGTATTCATATTTAACTTTAAAAGGGCTTTTTAAACCTGCTAAGAGTTATCCAGCCAAGAATAAGACTAGAACTGCTTTTCTGACGGACTGATATTAATGACGGCTTTTTATTTCTCATCTCCATAAATATATCTAGTAGTAAAGCTAATGCAAGGGCTAGAAATCAATTAATAGGCCTATGTCACACTTCCTCGTCGTCATGGAGAGCGCAGTTCGCACAAGCGTTTGTACTCCCGTGGCGTCTGTCGTTGCTATGCATCCATGAACGCGGATGGAAAAGCGAGCGCGCCGCTTCTATTATGAGCGCGCTTGCCGCGCGCCATTTGAAATAACGTATCTGCACGCGCAAAAACATCAGCACCACATCAGCAGCAGCACCGCCGATCGCCATCAGCGCTTTTATGAAGAGGACGCAACTGCACGCGCTTCGGGCATGCACGCGCATCAAGTAACCGGACGATGCGCGCTGTTTGAATGCTGAACGGAATGATTGACAGCTGCAGACGAGTTTGTGAACTTTAATTTAACAATGTAAATATACTTCTGTCCCTCACATTAAGCTATGGAATGGCTTCAGATGACTTTGAATATATTGCTGGAAAACGTAATTAGTGCTTGTCTATTTATTTTGGTCCATGACTCCCCTTGTGCCGTAGGCCTATAAAAGAGCGCAATAATCGCGGTTGTCTGAAACAATCGCGGTTAGATCAAATAATCGCGATCAGACGGTTATTTAATTATCGCGACAGGCCTATATAATCATTTATTAAACTAACTGTCTGTGTGATATGCTTGAAGTGTTTTATATCTATGGATTTTATTGTAGCCAAGTAAAGTATTAGCGTTGATTTGATAGGCTAAATTGATCAAACATGTTTTACTCGCTGTCGGCTCGGCTGCTTGGTCGTCATTTAAAAAAAAAATGCTCCAAACATTTGTCTAAATTAACTTAATAAAGAAATGAAAAGAACATAACTAACAAAACTGACCTATTTTAATGGCTGCAAATAGGGCAGGCTGCCGCTGTGTAAAAAAAAAGAAAAAAAAAGTGCTTGGGTCGGACTCTGGCTGATAATTCTGATGAGCTGTCGAACACGGATCGGGCTAGTGCCTGAGCGTCTCGGGCCAGGGCCGGGTTCGTGCTTATTCTGATGCAGTCGAAATGCGCCGAACGGTTTGAGAATGGACACAAGCCGTGAACCCGCTGCGAAACCGTGTCGGTAAAAAAGAGGTATCTAGTCATGTGATTCCCTGTCTTGAGTTTTATCGACAGACGGAGGCGGCCGCCTCATAATTCTCTATGCAGGAAAAACCCTGTATATTATATTAATCTGATTGGTTGACAAAGATTATAAGTTTCTAAATTCTGTGTGCAGTTATTTTCTGGGAAACGCACGGCTAAAGTATAAAGTACGGCTTGACCGCATTACATGTCCATATCACTTCGCCAAATGATTTCAGTTATTTCAAAGGTCCTTACAGCAACAACAGCAAAAGAACCAAAAGCCCCTGTGAAAAAGATATTCAGTGATATGGCTTCTCTGTCATGTGTCTGTGTAACAGCAAACCCAGGAGTGTGTCCAAGCAGAAAATATGAACCAGGAAAGTGTGCCCGGATACGTTTCGTGTCGTGTGCCGATGACAGTGACTGTGCCAACAATGAGAAATGCTGCAGCAATGGATGTGGACTTCAGTGTATGGCTGCAGTTACAGGTATTATTATATTATATTATATTATATTATATTATATTATATTATATTATATATAACACATTTAAAAGCAACTTGCACCAAAGCGCTGTACAATAAAACATTGAGCATATAAAAAGAAACCATGCAGCATACAAAATATAAACACATTAAACAAAATACAATAAAAATAAAAACCTTTAACTAATCTAATCTAATCAAAAGTCAGAGAGAATAAATAAGATTTAAGAGCCAATTTAAAACTGGCTAATGAAGGAGCAGACCTCACATTTAAGGGCAGACTGTTCCAAAGTTTAGGTGCAGCAGAGGAGAAGGCTCGACCACCCTTAGTTTTACAGCGAAAACGTGGGACAGTTAAGAGAAGCTGATTACCAGACCTAAGTGTTCTTTGGGGAGAGTAAGGAATCAGAAGGTCACAATATTGGCGTCTAACTGTTGGAAACTATTGGAAATAAGAATGGCCATGTTCTGTAGTGTCAAGACTTGATTTTTGAGGTAAGATAACCTGCATGTTGGTTTTAATTTATTTTATTTTATTTGTTTAGATTGTATAGCTCATTTAGTTTGCGAGCGCTGTTGCGACTGCGAGCAGCAGAGCAGTCTGCCTCAGCTTTTCAAAAATGTCGTTTTACTGTGGTTGTGATAATAAACGTATAAACTAACTGTCTGTGTGATATGCTGTTTTATCTATAGATTTTATTGTAGCCAAGTAAAGTGTTGATTTGAAAGTGTTGATTTGAGAGGCTAAATTGATCAAACATATTTAACTCGCTGTCGGCTGCTTGGTCGTCATTAAAAAAAACAAAAAAACTTTGCTCCGAACATTTGTCTAAATTAACTTAATAAAAAAATGAAAAGATAACTACTTTGACAATGAAAACAAAACTGAACTATTTTAATGGCTGCAACAGTAGAATAGGGCAGGCTGTGTAATGGAAAAAAACGGGCTCCAGTCAGACTCGGGCTGAGAATTCTGATGAGCTGTCGGACACGGGTCGGGCTAGGGCCTGAGCGTCTCGGGCCGGGCTAGGGCCTAGATTTGAGGCCCGCACAGGGCTTTAGCGTGGATTATGGTCTCCAAATCTTTCGGAGATAGAAACTGTTTTAATTTTGCAACCGATCTCAGATGAAAGAAACTGCCCGTTACCACTGTACTGATTTCTTTCTCAAAATTTAGTGACGAATCAAATGTAACCCCAATATTCCTTACATGAGGTTGAACACTGGCGGCAACAGAATCTAAATTAAAAAGAGATGAAGACCTGGAGGGGCCTAAAATCAAAATTTCACGTTTGCTTTCATTTAATTGCAAAAGATTATTAGCCATCCAACATTTGATCTCCTCAAAACAGTTGCAGAGCACGTCCAAAGCTGATTTATGTTGTTCTGTTGGTTCATAGTGTCAGTTTCAGTGAATATGATCGAAAAAGTCTTGCCGAATGCAGCTTTAATAATAGCTGTTACAGCTGGGCTCAAGGTTTCAAACACTTCCTTGAAAAAACGAGTTAGGATGACATCAGACTCACAGCTGGAACATTTAGCCTTGGAAACAATATCAGCTAGCTGAGCAGAGGTAACTGGCTGAAAACAAGTTAGCGAATCAGTTGGTGAACAAATCAAAGAGGGATCATATGTTGCTGGCTTAATGGAAGCCTTGATCTCCAAAACTTTATTATCGAAAATGTTTAAAAGGTTCTCACAGTTTTCCCGAGATGGAAAAAGAGAAGGAGCTGGTAAGGGATTTAGCAATAATAATCCTTTCCATTATAATTAGACATGTTTTTCATATCAGATACACATTGTGTAAGTAACTTTAAAGTTTACTCTATTCTTCTCCCAGTTCACCGGCCACTTACTTTCCTGTATTTCGGGAGAAGTGGATGAATTCACGTGTTGTAAATGCAAGCTTTCACTAAACCACAACCGTAATCCGGTAATAGGGTAGGGGCTGGTCTTGGGTTTTGGCCAATCAGATTGATTCAGCAGTCACTCCACGTGCAAATTTGTTTTGTGTTTCCCATACACTATGAATGTGTTTGAGTGAGTGCCAGGGGAAGACACCAAACTTGTCGATAAAGGCATAAAGAATAAATGGCGCTGGTCTTGGATAGAGGAGGTGGGTAGAGACGAAAAGTTGATGGAAAAACTCTACAAAGCAGAGCTCTAGAGCTGGGGTCTCCAACACGTCGCTCGCGAGCTACCAGTAGCTCGTGGCCTGATTTGAGGTAGCTCACCAACAGGCCGTTCACATATCGCGTCTTTTGCGCGCTCAAGTTCGTTCAAATGTAGGCGCGCGGAAAGCGCGCTCATAATTGAAGCGACGCGCTCGTTTTTTCCAGGCGTTTTTCGGTGGTGGAAATCCATTAGCCACTAAAACTTCTTTGTCGTTGTGGAGAGCGCAGTGCATGGTTGCATAGCAACGACAGACGCCACGGTAAAATCGGACCTAATTTTACTATTAATAATAAAAGATAAGCTAAAGTGCATTGTAAATGTCAGTAATTTATCTTTTTTTTGACTCATTCTTTTTATAAAAAATAATTTAAAGTCTGAAATATGTGAGGTTTATCTTTTTATTAAAAACTTTTTTGTCAAAACTTTATTTGAACTTGTACGTTAGTATATAACATGTTGCAAGACACTTTTAAAATCATTTTTAAGGTTATTATTTTAATGTTTATGTAATCGAAAAGTGCATATTGATGCTAATTTTATTTGTTATTTTCTGGTTTTCGACATAAAACTTGAACTAATGTCATTGTGTAGTATTAGTACTTTCTGAACAGGATTCTGTGATAACCGTGATCATTTTTGTCACTATAATCATGAAATGAAATGTTCATGCCATTTCATCTCTAGTTATGATCAACTAAAATCAAGTAATTATGTGTTTTTTACAGTATAATATGCAAAGTACAATTTTCTATAAAAAAAGTTATATCTGATTCTGTACTTTTGTCTGATACGTTGTTGGGTGTGGAACGTTACTAATGTGATTGCTTTAAATGTAAATTAAATTACCGGTAATGCTTTTTCAACTACGGAATTCATTGAAATAAAATGAATTCTTTGATTTTAATATTTTTTGGCAATGCGTCGTGTAGGTCTTAAATTTCAATCTTTATGGCAGGGCTATTCAATTAGCTTCATTTGAGGGCCGGATTATCAAATCGAAAAGTTTTGGTGGGCCGGTGGGTTGGTTTGGGGGTTTAGTTTATTTATTGAAACATAACAGTTTCAATAAATAAGTTAAAGTAACCCTAAAAAATTATGGTATTTACTTGGAAATGTGGTACCCAACAGTATGCAGATATATAAAACCATAATAAATAAAAACTTGATAATTTACAGCTGTGTACAACTATTTTTCTTGGAACAAATAAATAAATTATACAAACTCGTAGCTGTTGGTGAGAAATAATAATTATTTTATTTATAATTGTTATGCTTAAATGAAAATATTCTGACAGTGAGACTTTAACCACAGGCTACTCACTCCCACTGTATAAAAAATGCCTAAACACAAGTTAAAAACTATATGCATCTTTACAAAGAAACTGACATAATTTCATAACAAACATTAATTATATATTCCTCTACCCACCTAATAAATCTAATGCAATATAAATCACTATAACATAGTATTCAATATAAAGTCTTCTTATTTCGTTCATGCCACAATGTTTCTCCTGCTTTCCTCATCAGCCTTGTTAGGAATGTTAAAGGTGGGGTGAAACACTCATTTTCAGTCAATCTCATGTTAATCTTGAGTACCTATAGAGTAGTATTGCATCCTTCAAATCTTCAAAAAGTCTTTAGTTTTAATATATTTATAAAAGAAAGATAGGCTGTACCGAGTCTTTCCGGAAAAAAACGAGCGGCTGGAGGCGGGCCGTGTGGGCGAAGCTAAAGCTGTGCTTACGCGCCGAGCTAACAACACACAGACAGAAGCAGATTTACTCACCGCCTGCGGTTCCAACGCACGACCGCAAACCTTTATCATTGTGACTGCTCGATCCTTAAGCATTAGACGATCTGCAAATCCGTCGATCTGGGCTTTGTTTATAAAACAATCATTGTCGAAATGCAGGGAACAAACAGTCTTGCACAACTCCGTTGATGCTCTGGAAAAACTAACTCCATCCACTGGTCCCTTAACGCTGGGTTCTTTGGCAATCTGTGCAGGGTTGTCTTGCCCTGGCAACCAAAAACCCACTTCTTTGGTGACATTGACTTCCCTAAAGCCGAGCACAGCGCTTTGATGGCGTACTGCTTTGGCTCTCTTCTCTCTCTGGTCTACGGTTGCGCCCGCGCCTTTCCGGGAGAAGTGCCCTTAGGACCCATATAAGGAAATTACGCCCCAGCTGACGTCACACACGCCCATACTAGAAAAAAACTTTCCGAAACTTGTGACAAACCGGAAGGACAATTTTTGGCACAGAAATACTTGGCACAGAAATACAGAAAGACAATTTTTGGCACAGAAATACTCCTTCAAACGTACAATTTAATTTTTGAAACTTTGTCCATGTTTAGCATGGGAATCCAACTCTTTAACAGTGTAAAAAACTCAGTATGCATGAAATAGCATTTCACCCCCCCCCTTTAAGGCTGTTTCATCCGATTTAATATTAGTTAAATCATCATTTTTAACAGAGAGGTTTCTGTCGAACTGAACTGGTTCCGCTTCCCACTGGTTGTCGCAACGCTGTTTAATAATAGTGTCTGGGACCGGGAGTAAACGCAACTATTTGTTGTTACTGTTACTGACCATAGACTGTAAAAAAAGATGGATGACGCCCCTTCGCTCTCTTCCATTGATGAGAAGTGGACCAGACCTGCGCAGTAGTGAGCAGGAAGTAAAGCCGCAAAATCAACGCTCCGCCCTCACTCTCGCAGAATGCACTCAGAGAGAGTGGATTCTGCACACTTTTTTAAAAATTGATTGCAGTACGACAAGAGGCTTGTTAAAATAAAGTAAATACAATCTCCTCAGTCCTCCGAAGATCCCGAAAAAAATGTCTGGGTAACCCTTCCTTTTACAGTCCCCTAATTACTAGGTATTTACCTGGTAAATATATGGTAAGTTATAGTTGGTTATTGGTAATTACCACAGGTAACAAGAATGTAAATGCAGAGAAACTACAAACTAATTACTAGGTATTTACCGGGTAAATATATGGTAAGTTATAGTTGGTTATTGGTAATTACCACAGGTAACAAGTATGTAAATGCAGAGAAACTACAAACTAATTACTAAGTATTTACCTGGTAAGCATATGGTAAATTATAGTATTTTAGTGTGTAATTTACTTAAGGTGATTAGTATGCAATTACAGAGAAACTACCAGGGAAAAAAACACCACTGTTAAATATCAACTCAACGAAGTACTGTGTACTTGTTACCTGTTTAGGTTGGTAATAACTCAGATTTAATTGTGTACTTCCTCAGAATGTAGGCAGACAATTTTTAGAAACACCTCCAGTATTACCCATCAATTCAAGTTAGGTGTGTAGTTATCCTAGGGTTATGTTGGTAACAGTCCATGTTTATTTATTACTACCTTGAAATTAAGATGGTAGTTTCCAATAAATTACTTTGTCTTACATAGTTGTTGTTCATTGCTACACCCATTTATAGAGGGTTTATCAAATAATTTACCTTACACTTACCTGGTAACTACCCCGCAGGAACAGTTTTCCCTAATGTCATGGCACATCTTAAATACTGGGTTCTTGTTCTTGCAGATGTTTTTACAATTTACTCATTAAGTAAAGTGCAGGGTTCGTACGGGTGCTTGAAATCCTTGAAAGTGCTTGAATTTTGATGTTGTGTTTTCAAGGTTTGAAAAGTGCTTGAATTTTGGATAAAATGCTTGAAAATGCTTGAATTTGTAACTGTATTTCTTTCACAAGAAATATCTTTCTGACGAAATAGTTAGCCATGCCTACACCTTATTGAACATGCAACGCGCTATTATACGTTAAGCATTTTATAATGTTTTTCTATGGGTGTTGTTCATAATCTGATTTAATCTGTTTGCCTCTATAAAGTATGCTTTATTAATAAAGTAGGCCAATATTGTGTACTAAATGTGGTGCTTCAATATCACTCACATTAAGCGTCTTAAATGAGGAAGAACGCTTGATTACGCTGCCGTTGTCTGTTTTAGCGGAATACTGCCATCTAGTGGTAGCAGGTTTACTCAGACAGCTGTGTGTGGATCGTGCAAGGCGAAACCGCGGAATGAAAGTCTCAAAATCCAAATGAATCAAATAGGATCGACTCAGAAACGAGTCAATGAATGCACGCGTGTCACCTGATCCACAAATACACATCTTACTTGTTGCACGCACAAATTCTGGCCTACATTAATTTAAAATCGAGATTTTATATTAACAACTATGTCTCTATTTGTACAAAATGCTGCACATTCATGTGATTTTGGATTTTGCACACACAAGTTGTATTGTATTAGTTTAAATGTAGTGACGCACATTTGTGAATTTGTCAAATAGATGGGTAGTTGTGTACACATTAATAATTAGCACCATGCCTATTCATTTGTAGTTGTTTGTGTGTGGGTTGTGAAATGCTTAAAAAACGCGAAAAGAAAGTCTCAAAATCCAAATGAATCAAATGAGATCGACTCAGAAAAGACGTCAATGAATGCACGCGTGTCACCTGATCCACACATGCACATCTTCTGTGTTGCATGCGCAAATTATGATACACTAATACAAAGGAAAACATTTGTATTCACAAAAATGTCTCTATTTGTACAAATTGCTTCACATTCATTCAATTTTGAATTTTGCACACGCAAGTTGAAAGGCATGGATAAAACATTTCTGCAACATGTATGAAGTTCATTGATAAGTGTGCTTGCACGTGTCAATCATATTGAGACTATAATCATCCCATAGGCGCAAGCCATTGAAATATATCGGTTTAATTTCATAGCGCAGCGCGGTCCGCGTCCTAAAGGGCCATTAGTGACTGAGAGTACTTGGTGTGATAATGTAATGTAAGTATTGCATGTCCGTTATGTCACGTTCATTTGTGGAATATGCAGTGAACATTGCCAAAATTACAGAACTGTAACGTGCAAATTAACCTGCAAACGTTAGCCCAGTGCATAACAACAGTCGTTGATTGCTGAACTGAAATCAGTCAGTGTCTTAAGTTAGTATACTGTTACTGTAAGGGTTAGGATGGCCCTATGCAATATTTACACTGCTCTATTCCAGTAAACGTATTAGCTAACGTTGTGTCTTGGCCCAAGACATCTTGGCAATGAAATACATTTATCAGGCAGGTGCCTGTGCACTCAGATATTGTTCAAACCTCGTCTATATCAAGAATATGTCCCAAAACGGGAAGGCCTGTCAAATATTTCTGTTCAAATCTTCAAGTCTTCATATTTGAAATTAATTCAGTTTTTACAGCCTATAAATCACATTATCTGGTAAGCAATATTTGGACATTAATATAATGAAAAGTATATTATTCATATAGCTATATACTTAGTGATACATTTTGAAGAATAAAACTTGTGATTGGCTTAAATATTAGGGCTGCACAATATATCGAAATATTGCAAATGTATATATTACAATATGCATAATTGCTTGCATATCGCAACGGCTTGCAATAACTGGGGTCATGAACAAAAGACAAAGAAAATCACTCACTGCTTTTGGCTGAATAACTTTTGTAGCTTTAATAAGAATCAGTATATTTAATTCATGCAGTGAAAACTAAGCAGTGTTTATTTTTACATTTGATTAATCAGTTTCTGTTGTTAAATAAACCTAATGTAGGATAACCTGAACCCCTAAACCCCAGTGGTGTTAAAATAACACTTCTTATGCTACAGTAAAACACTGATGTTCACTGTCTTGAAGTTGTAGGGATATTTTCTTATCACAAAAAGAATGTGAAACACGTATGTGTAGGTTATATCATTTTAAAGATAATTTAAGTTAATTTGACACACTTTAAGCATTATCGTATCGCATATTGAATATCACATTATTTAATGAGTTATCGCATTTCTAATTTTTCTTCAATATCGTGCAGCCCTCTGCTATTATGAAACATTTGGCTGTTTATCTCTTTTGATGTGATAAAAACACTAAATAATAATTCTAACTATGTATTGGTATGTAATTTACGGTAGTGTAAGGTGCTGGAAAAAGCTTTAAAATGGACCTGGAAAGTGCTTGAAAAGTGCTTGAATTTGATCTTGGAAAAAGTGTACGAACCCTGAAAGTGCAACTGTACTGTAAAATGAAGCCTTGTTTATTTCCATGGTATTACTGGAATTGTATCATATAACCTGATCATTCCCTTTTCCATATAGTCACACTTTTTTACCTTGTATGTCCTGCAACGTTACCAAGGAAAACATGACAATTTACTCGGTAAGTAAAGTGCAACTGTACTGTAAAATGAAGCCTTGTTTATTTCCATGGTATTACTGGGATCTTACCCTATAACCTGATAATTCCCTTTTCCATAGTCACATTTTTTTTTACCTCGTATGTCCTGCAACGTTACCAAGGAAAACATGACAATTTACTCAGTAAGTAAAGTGCAACTGTACTGTAAAATGAAGCCTTGTTTATTTCTATTGTATTACCATACTCTTACCACATCCTTTGCTGCTTAAACATTTTTGAAATCACAGGCGGCGGTGTGAACGCACAGTTATGCAAGCGCATTTAGAAATAATCGAACCAAAAGAATGATTCATTCACGAATGACTGGTATCGCTATTGAATAGCCCGGCTTTATGGTCTTAAAATGTCTTAAAAAGGTCTTAAATTTGACTTACTGAAACCTGCTACTGTAATATAGGCTTGTATTGGGTTTGTTCATCTCATGTCTGAATGATGTCCATTTATATCCACAAAAGTCACCAGCATCTATCATTTAAGGGACTATTTATCAAAATGTTCTCCCAGGGAAGCACACCCCTGGATCCCGCTTGACAATTATGTTGATCAGGGCATCTATCTTGCTTAGGGGCCCGCTTATCTCCCAGCGAAAAAAGTTCAGGCTCAGAATTTTTTTCTACTATCACCCCTGAAACCCAAGACAACACTGACCAAGCAAACACATGTAGTAAAAAATAGGATAAAAACAACAAATTATTTCCATGTTTTTTAGAAATAATAAGCGGAATAATGGGCCGAGGTGTTTGCATTTTAAATCAGAAACATTTGTAGATCAGAAATTGCTAGTAAAGTTGAAAAATAATTAGAAACAGAAGAACAGCAAGTAACACATTAAATAAATAAAATAAATAAAATAAGTAGAAAGACTGAGTTCTTTTAGCCTGGGAAAACCCAGACAACTTCCGGCAAATTCAGATTTGCTTGAGAAGCAAGTCTGGCAAAGAGCTCATTCAAGCCCATTTCCATAGCCTAGAAATCGCGGCACCAATCAGAAACGTTGAGGCGGGTTTTACACAATGACGATCACTCTGATTGGTTTTAGGTCTATCCAATTGCACCCAGAAGCATTTGAGTGACGTCCGTTCAACTTTTAAATGCATTATTATATTCAAATTGCAAACACATGAGGACAGTCTCCATAAAAGACCCACTGGCAGATGAACGTGCTACTACATTTCTCTCCGAAACGGTAGGAAATTAAATTAGATTTAATAGAGGATTTTAACTGTGACAAGATGATTGACAGGGCAGTTTACATGACAGGATGCACGCGACAGATCCGTCTGATAAAGATGACGAAGTAGTATATCCCAAAGCTTGCCTACTTTTTTGCTACACATTCAAAAGTAAATACCTTTTCTTCACAAAAAGAGTACATACTTTTATGGCGTAGTGTAACATAGGCGAATTGGGACGAAGCATATGGCTTTACACGATGACGGTCGGTCGCTCTGATTGGTTTTAGGTCTATCCGATTGCACCCAGAGGCATTTGAGCGACGTCCGTTGGTGACGCCCCTTTGGAAATGATTTGTCTATGGAGCTTTGCCAGACCATAACTCAGTTACTACTGAGAATGGTCTGGTTTTAACCAGGCTAGAGTTCTTTAGTTCTTTCTTGTAAAATGTATTCCAATAATATTTACAACTTCCAGAAATATTTTTTACAGTGAAAAATTAATTCAGTGATGTGGCTTCTCTGTCATGTGTCTTCATAACAGCAAAGCCAGGAGTGTGTCCAAGCACAAGCTTTGAACATGTATGGTGTATCATGAAGGGGTTAGAGTTGTGTGCCGATGACAGTCAGTGTCCCAACAATGAGAAATGCTGCAGCAGTGCATGCGGTGGACGTCAGTGTACAACTCCAGTTACAGGTATTATTATATTACATTACACTTCAGGGCTATTTAATGCTTGAATCTGATTTGTTGACGAAGATTCTAAGGTGTGCAGTTATTTTCAGGGAAACGCACGGCTAAAGTAGTTCCAGGCAGGTCTTGACTGCATTACATGTCCATATCACTTCCCCAAATGATTTCAGTTATCTCAAAGGTCCTTACAGCAACAACAGCAAAAGAACCAAAAGCCCCTGTGAAAAAGACATTTAGTGATATGGCTTCTCTGTCATGTGTCTGTGTAACAGCAAACCCAGGAGTGTGTCCAAGCAGAAAATATGAACCAGGAAAGTGTGCCCGGATACGTTTCGTGTCGTGTGCCGATGACAGTGACTGTGCCAACAATGAGAAATGCTGCAGCAATGGATGTGGACTTCAGTGTATGGCTCCAGTTACAGGTATTATTATATATTATATTATATTACAGTATATTAAAGCAATATATCACTCTAGCAGTGCGATATGGCTGCTGTACATCCGCATGGTTGTGGCGGAGTGCCGTAGGTAATCACAGTCATCGCGTTTCTTTCCACTGTCCAATCGAATGAATGGAGAGGCGGGCCTTCCGTTTTACTGATGACAGCTACAGTTGCTTCATCACCCGGAGAGTGCGATGATGGAGGATAAAGTTGTGGTGCTCTTGCGGGTTGCCAGGAGCTTAACGACTTCACAAAACCTAACTACCACAATGTTAACAGAAAGTTAATAAAAGGCTGATTTGGTGTTTACTTGACTGACAGGACAGCTGTTTCAGTGGTTGATGTTTTAATCAGGCTACCTGTCCGGTCGGGCTAGTAAAATTCTCTTTTGTCCCTTCAAAACTTAATGTTAATGTGTTAATGTCGAGCCCTGAGTTATATTATATTATATTATATTATATTATATTATATTATATTATATTATATTATATTATATTATATTATATTATATTATATTATATTATATTATATGTTGGCGAAGATTCTAAGGTGTGCAGTTATTTTCTGGGAAACGCACGGCTAAAGTAGTTCCAGGCAGGTCTTGACCGCATTACATGTAGTATATAAAGTAGTATATAAAGTGAAAAGAGAAGAGGGCCTAGAATGGACCCTTGGGGCACACCACATAATAGGGGAACCAATGAAGAAAACTTCCCAATGCTCACTAAGAAAGTTCTGTCTTTGAAGTAAGAGGCCAACCAATGCAAGGTGACACCCTGAAAACCCACCACCTTTTCCAACCGATGTAACAAGATACTAGATCGATTGTATCGAAAGCAGCTCTTAAATCTAACAAGACAAGCACCGTGTGCGAACCAGTATCGAGAACTTGCAAATGGTCATTGCTGACCTTCAACAGTGCAGTTTCTGTACTGTGCATTGATTTAAAACCAGACTGAAAAGTATATTGGACATACTGATATAGGAATTCAACGTACAATGTACAACTCTCTCTAAGAGATTTGAAATAAACTGCAGTTTGGAGATTTGCTGAGGATAGACCAACGCTACTTTTGCGTCATCGAAGGGTAACGCCCCTTTTTGGGGGAAAACAAACGGATTCCCCTGAGAACAGAACTCGCTCGCTCTAGACCTGCAAAGTTTCTTGATAGCAAAAATGGCACAAACATACACTCTCTTTGCCGGCCGAGGACCGTGAGCGGTATTTAAAGAAGCTACTGGATAGGGAGTTACAGAGGTGTCCCTTTGAAATGGTCGAAAACTGGATTAATGACCCCACGCAGTGGCCAAATATGGACTATTCAGACATCTACCACTATCTCGTGGAATCACCAAGTAAGTAACGTTAGCCTATTTTTTTGTCATTAACACACTCACAGTATGACAAACTAGACGATGAGGCCATGTCAAGAGGAGTCGGTGGTTTACTTGGATCATATTTCACTTGATTTAAGCTATTGACAGTTTTGTTGTCGACTAGCTATAGGCTACTAGTAAGAAACCCTCAAACACTGTAATCAGAACAATCATGTCAGAGGCTAAACACATAAATAGTCCGTACCTTAAGTGGGGTAGAGACAATGAAAAACATGCCCCATACATAGGTCCCATACATATTTTGCCGTACACTGTAAACCTTTTTACAACTTTCAAAGTCCTAGCACTTTCTAGACAAGCAGAAACCAGCCAAGTCCACTTTAGTCCTAGCCTGCCACTATTTCAACAGTAAAATCAGTTAACAGCCAAGGTAGCGTGCCAAGTGAGAGCTAACGTTAATCTCATAGCTGCTAGCAGCTTCGTCTTTCTAACTAGTACGTTAAGTTATAGCTAGTCGACAACAAAACTATGTCAATAGCTTAAATCAAGTGAAATATGATCCAAGTAAGTTAAACCACCGACTCCTCTTGACATGGCCTTATCGTCTAGTTTGTCATACTGTTAATGACAAAAAAATAGGCTACTTACTTGGTGATTCCACAAGATAGTGGTAGATGTCTGAATAGTCCAAAGAGAGTGTGTTTGTGCGATTTTTGCTATCAAGAAACTTTGCAGGTCTAGAGCGAGCGAGTTCTGTTCTCAGGGGAATCCGTTTGTTTTCCCCCAAAAAGGGGCGTTACCCTTCGATGACGCAAAAGTAGCGTTGGTCTATAGATGTGTCAAGATGTGGTTTCTTTAGCAGAGGGTGAACCACAGCATGTTTAAAACTAGCAGGTACAGGTCCTTACAGCAAATTATTTCCTTGTTTTTTGGAAATAATGATTAGCAGAATAATTAACTCCGGTTCGTTGCATTTTGAGAAAATAATGCACACCCGAGGTGTTCGTTGCTGTAAAACGTATTCCAATAATATATACAACTTACAAATATATTTTTTTACATTGAAAAAAAGAAACATTCAGCATTCAGTGATTTGGCTTCTCTGCCATGTGTCTGTTTAACAGTAAAGCCAGGAGTGTGTCCAAGCACAGATCATGAAGCAGCAAAGTGTGCCGTGATGGGTTCAGCGCTGTGTGACGATGACGATGATTGTCCCAACAATGAGAAATGCTGCAGCAGTGCATGCGGTGGACGTCAGTGTGTGGCTCCAGTTACAGGTATAATGTAATATAATATAATATAATATTTTATATTAGGGATGCACCGATCCACATTTTTTCACTTCCGATCCGATCCCGATACCTGAATTTGGATATCGGCCGATACCGATACTATTCCGATACCAGAGCTGTGTTTGCTTTAATATTATTATTATCATTACTGTTTATTTTATATGATGCTGAAATAAACTTCTCTCAACAGGCAAGTATGATGTACGTATGCATGCATGTATGTCCCAAAAAAATTTGTATGTACGACGCGAGGGAGATTCAAAGAGCTGTGAATTACAGCTTCGCAAACATTGCATTTTGCTGTCTTGCTCTGCGGTGTTTCTCTGTGAAGTATTTCCACACAGCGGACGTTGTTAGTCGCAAACTGCGGAATGGACTTCCTGAGCGTGGGCATGTCTCATAACTCTGTGTCTCATTGAGCCGCGCCTCCGTTCAGGAAATCCATTCCGCAGTTTGCAGCCAGCTAGCAGACTAGCCGGCGGGAATCACTTTTGGAGTCATTTCAGCAGACAACGTTAAAGCGCAGACATGACTCATGGATATCGGATATCTCTGCAGGTTGGATCGGGAAAATCCTATACGTGAATTACGCTGGTATCGGTCCCGATACTGGATCGGGTCGGCCCCATCCCTATTTTATATTATACTATAGGTCTGTTAACCCTCTGGAGTCTGAGCTGTTTTCTGGGCCCTGGAGGTGTTCTGACATGCTCTGACATTTGTGCTTTTTTCAGTTATTTATAAACATGTTAATGGCAAAGGTGTAAATTCACTCTATATAGCACAAACAGGGCTACCAAAATATCTGATCAACATGCATGTATATGTTTGAATTTTTAAGAGAATAATGTTTATGCGTGGTTATTGGAAAAAATAAAAATGAAAGTTGCAGAAATAAGGCCACAAAACACATACTAAATATGTGGCAATAAGACTTTTGACTAATGGATGTCGTCGCCTATAGTTTTTTCTTCAAAATTATGTGAAAATAGTCTTGCTTTATCGTTTACATAAAACCATACATTGATTTAAATTGATGTAAAACAGGTTTTGCTTGGAAAGCCAATATGCGAGGGGGGCGTGAACGAGGAGTGGTTTACACCTTAGAATACAATGTCCCACCCACTCTGCATAATAATTAGCCATTCACTCAGGTGTGAAACTGACTGAGCCACAATGCAAGGACAAAAGATATATTTAGAAGAAGACTTATATTGACCATTTAAGATTTTGCTTACATCTATCTTGTAAATATGTTTTGCTATTTTATTAAAAAGGTTACAATTACAACAATAATTACAATTTCAACAATATTTCAAGTGTACTCTTTCTTTGTAAAAAAAAAAAGATTATAGGCCTACATTTTATCTATGTATTCATTAGTTTGAATATAGCCAACATTGGAACAGCTAACATCTTAGTTGATGACTTTATTTTTGACAAAAATAGTATTTTATATATAGAAATTGCTAAACAAAAGCTTATTTGACGAGGCAGTATATTCTACAGTAAAAACTGTACCCAAATCTACTAAACAAAATGTTGTCTTTCATATTTCGCCTGACTGTAACGTTGTTTTCATGAAATATTAGGGCATATTGTTAATTTGCAGTTTAATACGTTGCTTATACAAATAGCCTACATTTTATTTCAACATATTTCAGTCGATTTTTACTCATCTCAGTATAGCAATACAGTTTGCTAAAACATCATCATTCATTCACACACGCGATTTAAATTTAAACTGTCTTTGCCAGCTGTGGTAAACAGCGCGCATCTCTGCCGTTCATTCATAAACAGAAACCCACGTGAAGAAATTCACGTGAGAAGGAAAAAACTTACTAGTATTCCTCAGCTCACTCCTCCATATACCCGCACTTCTGAGGGACATTTTCCATTATTATTATTCCTCACAGCGCTGCAAGACGGTGTAAACAAGTAATGATCTGAATAAACTTGTGAGTTTTCTCGAGCTGTATGGGGGCGTTCACAGGATTGCGCTTGGATTGCCTCAGCTATTTGCGTTTGAATAGCGTGCGCTCTCCGTGGGCGGAGTCACATTACATTTGAATTAGCTCTAATGAGATCGACTGGAATCGCTCTCTTTTAATACAGATTTCACAAGATGGGAATATTTGTTTTTTATATAAATTACTTCATTTAAAAGAAGAGAATTCAAGCTTCATGCCTGTGTGTCTGTATGCCTGTTTGACTGAGTATTCGCTGAGTTATGGTTCATTTTCGGGCGCGTTTCAGAATGGACTACACTGGCAGAGAGAAGGCAGAACTCGCTTCGTCTTTATTTTTCTTTATTTGGCAAAAAGCACAACACTTTGTTTTTATTGTGAGTATACACAAAAATAATACACATTTAACAGAATCGATTGATGTATGAAACTCCTATGGAAAATCAATGTCAACAGAGTATTTATGAGTTTCTTTTACACTGATAAAAAAAAAGCGAGCTGGTATCGCCGGCGATACCGTCGACCTCAGGGGGTTAAATGCTTTAATCTGATTGGTTGACGAAGATTCTAAGGTGTGCAGTTATTTTCTGGGAAACGCACGGCTAAAGTAGTTCCAGGCAGGTCTTGATCGCATTACATGTCCATATCACTTCGCCAAATGATTTCAGTTATTTCAAAGGTCCTTACAGCAACAACAGCAAAAGAACCAAAAGCCCCTGTGAAAAAGATATTCAGTGATATGGCTTCTCTGTCATGTGTCTGTGTAACAGCAAACCCAGGAGTGTGTCCAAGCAGAAAATATGAACCAGGAAAGTGTGCCCGGATACGTTTCGTGTCGTGTGCCGATGACAGTGACTGTGCCAACAATGAGAAATGCTGCAGCAATGGATGTGGACTTCAGTGTATGGCTGCAGTTACAGGTATTTTTATATTATATTATATTATATTATATTATATTATATTATATTATATTATATTATATTATATTATATTATATTATATCACTGATACCAGTACTGATACTGATACCAATTATTTATTTATTTTCACTTTTAAACATTAATTATAGCTATTCAACACTACAGTATAATTAAAAGCTATCAATTGTAACATTTATTTGGCTCCAAAAAATATAACAACTTTTAATTTAAGTGAACTTAAAACAATCCTCACATAAGTCCAAAATAAATGTCTTATTTAACTGTGCCCTTCCTACCTAACAGGTAGGAAATACACAGAAATGTAATAGTTATCAAATACTTCACAGTCTTCACTGCATAAATTATAAATGAAATATAGGTTAATCCTTATTAAAGCTACAAGCGTTCTTTAGTCAAGAGCAGTGAGTGATTTTCTCTGTTACCTGCATGTGTTCTTTGATTCTGCTGTCACGGCTGCACATGTGGAGCACGCGTCCCATTTCCTCACAACTCTTTACGTTCCTTTAGGACTTTATTTAACTCGTCTAAGACTGCTCTTATGAGGATACTCAACAAAACGGACATTTTGGCATAATTGCTTTGCTGGCCGTTAATGCAGTGAATCCATGATAAATCCCAATCACTAACTCACAGTTATAATTAAATGCACATGGTGGCGCTGTGGAGCGTGTTTAACAAGTGGATGGTATTTGATCATATAATGCCGTTGTCTGCCTCGCGAAGTTTGGAATTACTTAGATGAAAATTATATTACAAAATGGAAGTACTTTTAATCAAATTAATGAATGAAACAGTTATCATAATATCACCATCACAATGAGAAATCACATGAAATCCAAACAGCAGTTGACTGAGGAAAGACAGCTGTCCATCACCCCATTAACAACTGCAGGTAAACTCAGCTGTAGCGCGAGTGATCAGATATGATATCTTCTGAGAAAGCATAGAAAGAATATATTTGGAGAAAGCACAGGACATAACCGGACATGGAAACGTTGACAGCACGGGCATAACCGGACATGGAAAACGTATGATTTACACTTTTATTATAAGTCTGTGTGTGCAATTTGTTGTGATTAGAGACATCCGAGATTGATACATCTTTTTTTTTCTTTTTTTTTAACACATTTTAGAAATGTAAAAATGTTTGATGGTGTTTTTACATGAAACCCCTGCTCTCCGGTTGTTCAATCCTGGTCCTCTTAGGGACCCACCAATCTGCACTTTTTATGTGTCTCTATCTGACAGTCTTAGAACAGTTCTCATCTAATGAGCAAATGCTGGACTTTGATTGGTTGACGAAGATTCTAAGGTGTGCAATTATTTTCTGGGAAATGCACGGCTAAAGTAGTTCCAGGCAGGTCTTGACCGCATTACATGTCCATATCACTTCGCCAAATGATTTCAGTTATTTCAAAGGTCCTTACAGCAACAACAGCAAAAGAACCAAAAGCCCCTGTGAAAAAGATATTCAGTGATATGGCTTCTCTGTCATGTGTCTGTATAACAGCAAACCCAGGAGTGTGTCCAAGCAGAAAATATGAACCAGGAAAGTGTGCCCGGATACGTTTCGTGTCGTGTACCAATGACAGTGACTGTGCCAACAATGAGAAATGCTGCAGCAATGGATGTGGACTTCAGTGTATGGCTGCAGTTACAGGTATTTTTATATTACATTATATTATATTATATTATATTACAAAAATGTATTTCTATAACACATTTAAAAGCAACTTGCACCAAAGCGCTGTACAATAAAACATTTGAACATATAAAAAGAAACCATGCAGCATACAAAATATAAACACATTAAACAAAATACAATAAAAATAAAAACCTTTAACTAATCTAATCTAATCAAAAGTCAGAGAGAATAAATACGATTTAAGAGCCAATTTAAAACTGGCTAATGAAGGAGCAGACCTCACATTTAAGGGCAGAAAGTTTAGGTGCAGCAGAGGAGAAGGCTCGACCACCCTTAGTTTTACAGCGAAAACGTGGGACAGTTAAGAGAAGCTGATTACCAGACCTAAGTGTTCTTTGGGGAGAGTAAGGAATCAGAAGGTCACAATATTGGCGTCTAACTGTTGGAAACTATTGGAAATAAGAATGGCCATGTTCTGTAGTGTCAAGACTTGATTTTTGAGGTAAGATAACCTGCATGTTGGTTTTAATTTATTTTATTTTATTTGTTTAGATTGTATAGCTCATTTAGTTTGCGAGCGCTGTTGCGACTGCGAGCAGCAGAGCAGTCTGCCTCAGCTTTTCAAAAATGTCGTTTTACTGTGGTTGTGATAATAAACGTATAAACTAACTGTCTGTGTGATATGCTTGAAGTGTTTTATCTATAGATTTTATTGTAGCCAAGTAAAGTGTTGATTTGAAAGTGTTGATTTGAGAGGCTAAATTGATCAAACATACTTAACTCGCTGTCGGCTGCTTGGTCGTCATTAAAAAAAACAAAAAAACTTTGCTCCGAACATTTGTCTAAATTAACTTAATAAAAAAATGAAAAGATAACTACTTTGACAATGAAAACAAAACTGAACTATTTTAATGGCTGCAACAGTAGAATAGGGCAGGCTGTGTAATGGAAAAAAAACGGGCTCCAGTCAGACTTGGGCTGAGAATTCTGATGAGCTGTCGGACACGGGTCGGGCTAGGGCCTAGATTTGAGGCCCGCACAGGGCTTTAGCGTGGATTATGGTCTCCAAATCTTTTGGAGATAGAAACTGTTTTAATTTTGCAACCGATCTCAGATGAAAGAAACTGCCCGTTACCACTGTACTGATTTCTTTCTCAAAATTTAGTGACGAATCAAATGTAACCCCAATATTCCTTACATGAGGTTGAACACTGGCGGCAACAGAATTTTGCTTTCATTTAATTGCAAAAGATTATTAGCCATTGTTGTAAAGTTTTCTTTGATCGAAGCAGAGACCAGTGAGACAGTCGGGATCGCGTTCAACAGAAGTTATTCTTTATTGAGAACTCTGCTGTACGCGGCTGTAGAAACTTCCAACATGATCTGACTAACTTAACTTTACATGGTATCTTATAGGCATTTTAGGAGGAGGGACTTTTGGGGGTGGAGACAAATTCAAACAATGCATGTAAATGAGTATACAGGTTAAGGTAACACCCTAGACTGAGGGTCTAGCCAATCCTAATTCAATCAGCATAAGGCTCCAAGGGCCATTTGGGTCCGAAAGCCATTTGCAGAAACAAAAGGTGAGATTCTCAGTGAATCATTCGTGTGCTAATCCCATCAGTTCTGAGTGATACTGGGACTCAAAGAGCCATTAAAGACAATGAGGAGAAAACAGGAAAGGCAACTTTGCTGAGCAGAATCATTATCTTACCCTTAAACACTAAATGCAATATTCTTTACGGTGATGTTATGTAAGGAAGCATATTTGAAATAGATTCTTAAATTTGAATCCTTCACCATCCAACATTTGATCTCCTCAAAACAGTTGCAGAGCACGTCCAAAGGATAAAAACTGTCAGTTTTAGCTGGTAGATTAAACTGTGTATCGTCAGCATAGCAGTGGTAGGAGATCTTTTTATTTCTTAAAAATGGCACCCAATAGTAGTATATAAAGTGAAAAGAGAAGAGGGCCTAGAATGGACCCTTGGGGCACACCACATAATAGGGGAACCAATGAAAAAAACTTCCCAATGCTCACTAAGAAAGTTCTGTCTTTGAAGTAAGAGGCCAACCAATGCAAGGTGACACCCTGAAAACCCACCACCTTTTCCAACCGATGTAACAAGATACTAGATCGATTGTATTGAAAGCAGCTCTTAAATCCAACAAGACAAGCACCGTGTGCGAACCAGTATCGAGAACTTGCAAATGGTCATTGCTGACCTTCAACAGTGCAGTTTCTGTACTGTGCATTGATTTAAAACCAGACTGAAAAGTATATTGGACATACTGATATAGGAATTCAACGTACAATGTACAACTCTCTCTAAGAGATTTGAAATAAACTGCAGTTTGGAGATTTGCTGAGGATAGATGTGTCAAGATGAGGTTTCTTTAGCAGAGGGTGAACCACAGCATGTTTAAAACTAGCAGGTACAGGTCCTTACAGCAAATTATTTCCTTGTTTTTTGGAAATAATGATTAGCAGAATAATTGACTCCGGTTTGTTGCATTTTGAGAAAATAATGCACACCCGAGGTGTTCGTTGCTGTAAAACGTATTCCAATAATATACAACTTACAAATATATTTTTTTACATTGAAAAAAAGAAACATTCAGCATTCAGTGATTTGGCTTCTCTGCCATGTGTCTGTTTAACAGTAAAGCCAGGAGTGTGTCCAAGCACAGATCATGAAGCAGCAAAGTGTGCCGTGATGGGTTCAGCGCTGTGTGACGATGACGATGATTGTCCCAACAATGAGAAATGCTGCAGCAGTGCATGCGGTGGACGTCAGTGTGTGGCTCCAGTTACAGGTATAATGTAATATAATATAATATAATATTTTATATTAGGGATGCACCGATCCACATTTTTTCACTTCCGATCCGATCCCGATACCTGAATTTGGATATCGGCCGATACCGATACTATTCCGATACCAGAGCTGTGTTTGCTTTAATATTATTATTATCATTACTGTTTATTTTATATGATGCTGAAATAAACTTCTCTCAACAGGCAAGTATGATGTACGTATGCATGCATGTATGTCCCAAAAAAAATGACAGGAAAAATCCCATTCTGAAAACAAATATGCAACTGTAAGGGTTTCAAATTGATTGTCATGTCAATATTTATTACATTCCCCAAAATGTCAAATACATGAGTCTTGAAATATAAGATAAGTGCAAGTGTAAACACCTTACACACACTATCTGAAAGGTGATCATCGCTCCAATGCAGTAACTCTCGATGAATGCTCGATCAACATCAGCATCTTGCAAATGCGGATTTTGCCTCAGACGTGCGTCAATTTCGCTTCAAACTTTTGCTTTTTACACACGTCAATTTTGCTCTGGACGCGCGAATGGATTCAAAATATTCAATCGTCCAAATAGACGCGGTAGACGCGCTATTCGCGTTTGGTGTGAACGCACAGTAACATGGTGCTTTTTTAAATGTTCGATTGCGTTCGTTGTGTTGTACGACGCGAGGGAGATTCAAAGAGCTGTGAATTACAGCTTTGCAAACATTGCATTTTGCTGTCTTGCTCTGCGGTGTTTCCAGTGTGAAGTATTTCCACACAGCGGACGTTGTTAGTCGCAAACTGCGGAATGGACTTCCTGAGCGTGGGCATGTCTCATAACTCTGTGTCTCATTGAGCCGCGCCTCCGTTCAGGAAATCCATTCCGCAGTTTGCAGCCAGCTAGCAGACTAGCCGGCGGGAATCACTTTTGGAGTCATTTCAGCAGACAACGTTAAAGCGCAGACATGACTCATGGATATCGGATATCTCTGCAGGTTGGATCGGGAAAATCCTATACGTGAATTACGCTGGTATTGGTCCCGATACCGATACTGGATCGGATCGGCCCCATCCCTATTTTATATTATACTATAGGTCTGTTAAATGCTTTAATCTGATTGGTTGACGAAGGTTTAAAAGCCCTTTATGAGAAAAAAGCCCTTTATGAGATTGGTTTAAAAGCCCTTTATGAGAAAAATTATATCGAGGATCGTGACGTCACCCGGTATGGCGCAGCCGGGGCCCCACCCTGGAGCCAGGCCTGGGGTTGGGGCTCGTATGCGAGCGCCTGGTGGCCGGGCCTCCCCCCACGGGGTCCGGCCGGGCTCAGCCCGAAGGAGCGACGTGGGGCCGCCTTCCCGTGGGCTCACCACCTGCAGGAGGGACCGTAAGGGGCCGGTGCTGAGAGGATTGGGCGGCAGTCGAAGGCAGGGACCTCGGCAACCTGATCCCTGGACACGGAAGCTAGCTCTAGGGACGTGGAACGTCACCTCGCTGGCGGGGAAGGAGCCTGAGATTGTGCGTGAGGTTGAGAGGTTCCGACTAGAGATAGTTGGGATCACCTCTACGCACGGCTTGGGCTCTGGAACCACACTCCTCGAGAGAGGATGGACTCTTCACTACTCTGGAGTTGCCCATGGTGAGAGGCGGCGGGCTGGTGTGGGTTTGCTTATAGCCCCCCAGCTCAGCCGCCATGTGTTGGAGTTCACCCCGGTGAACGAGAGGGTCGTTTCCCTGTGCCTACGGGCCAAACGGCAGTGCAGAGTACCCGGCCTTCTTGGGGTCTCTGGGAGGGGTGCTGGAAAGTGCTCCAACTGGGGACTCCGTCGTTCTACTGGGGGACTTCAATGACCACGTGGGCAACGACAGCGACACCTGGAGGGGCGTGATTGGGAGGAACGGCCCCCCTGATCTGAACCCGAGGTGTGTTCAGTTATTGGACTTCTGTGGTAGTTACAGTTTGTCCATAACGAACACCATGTTCAAGCATAAGGGTGTCCATCAGTGCACGTGGCACCAGGACACCCTAGGCCGTAGGTCGATGATCGACTTTGTGGTCGTTTCATCTGACCTGCGGCTGTATGTCTTGGACACTTGGGTAAAGAGAGGGGCGGAGCTGTCAACTGATCACCACCTGGTGGTGAGTTGGATCCGATGGCGGGGGAGGAAGCTGGACAGACTCGGCAGACCCAAGCGTACTGTGAGGGTCTGCTGGGAACGTTTGGCCGAGTCTCCTGTCAGAGAGATCTTCAACTCCCACCTCCGGCGGAGCTTCGACCAGATCCCGAGGGAGGCTGGAGATATTGAGTCCGAGTGGACCATGTTCTCCACCTCCATTGTCGAAGCGGCCGCTCGGAGCTGTGGCCGTAAGGTCTCTGGTGCCTGTCGAGGCGGCAATCCCCGAACCCGGTGGTGGACACCGGAAGTAAGGGATGCCGTCAAGCTGAAGAAGGAGTCCTATCGGGCCTGGTTGGCTTGCGGGACTCCTGAGACAGCTGACGGGTACCGGCAGGCCAAGCGAACTGCAGCCCGGGTGGTTGTGGAGGCAAAAACTCGGGCCTGGGAGGAGTTCGGTGAGGCCATGGAGAAGGACTATCGGCTGGCCTCGAAGAGATTCTGGCAAACCGTCCGGCGCCTCAGGAGAGGGAAGCAGTGCCCTACCAACGCTGTTTACAGTAGAGGTGGGGAGCTGTTGACCTCAACTGGGGATGTCGTTGGACGGTGGAAGGAATACTTCGAGGATCTCCTCAATCCCGCCGTCACGTCTTCCATTGAGGAAGCAGAGGCTGAGGGCTCAGAGGTGGACTCGTCCATCACCCGGGCTGAAGTCACAGAGGTAGTCAAGAAACTCCTCGGTGGCAAGGCACCGGGGGTGGATGAGATCCGCCCTGAGTACCTCAAGTCTCTGGATGTTGTGGGGCTGTCTTGGCTGACACGTCTTTGCAGCATCGCGTGGCGGTCGGGGACAGTACCTCTGGGATGGCAGACCGGGGTGGTGGTCCCTCTTTTTAAGAAGGGGGACCGGAGGGTGTGTTCCAACTACAGGGGGATCACACTTCTCAGCCTCCCTGGGAAGGTCTATGCCAGGGTACTGGAGAGGAGAATACGGCCGATAGTAGAACCTCGGATTCAGGAGGAACAGTGTGGTTTTCGTCCGGGCCGTGGAACACTGGACCAGCTCTATACCCTCTACAGGGTGTTGGAGGGTTCATGGGAGTTTGCCCAACCAGTCCACATGTGCTTTGTGGATTTGGAGAAGGCATTCGACTGTGTCCCTCGCGGCGGCCTGTGGAGGGTACTCCGGGAGTATGGGGTCCGGGGTCCTTTGCTAAGGGCTGTCCGGTCCCTGTACGACCGAAGCAGGAGCTTGGTTCGCATTGCCGGCAGTAAGTCAGACTTCTTCCCGGTGCATGTTGGACTCCGGCAGGGCTGCCCTTTGTCGCCGGTTCTGTTCATAATTTTTATGGACAGAATTTCTAGGCGCAGCCAGGGGCCGGAGGGTGTCAGGTTTGGTGACAACACGATTTCATCTCTGCTCTTTGCGGATGATGTTGTTGTGTTGGCCTCATCAAATCAGGACCTTCAGCATGCACTGGGACGGTTTGCAGCCGAGTGTGAAGCGGCTGGGATGAGAATCAGCAACTCCAAATCCGAGGCCATGGTCCTCAGTCGGAAAAGGGTGGCTTTCTCACTTCAGGTTGGTGAAGAGTTCCTGCCTCATGTGGAGGAGTTTAAGTATCTTGGGGTTTTGTTCACGAGTGAGGGAAGGATGGAACGGGAGATTGACAGACGGATCGGTTCAGCTTCTGCAGTAATGCGGTCGATGTACCGGTCTGTCGTGGTGAAGAAAGAGCTGAGCCGCAAGGCGAAGCTCTCGATTTACCAGTCAATCTACGTTCCTACTCTCACCTATGGTCATGAGCTTTGGGTCATGACTGAAAGGACAAGATCCCGGATACAGGCGGCCGAAATGAGCTTTCTCCGCAGGGTGGCTGGGCGATCCCTTAGAGATAGGGTGAGAAGCTCGGTCACTCGGGAGGAGCTCAGAGTAGAGCCGCTGCTCCTCCACATCGAGAGGGGTCAGCTGAGGTGGCTCGGGCATCTGTTTCGGATGCCTTCCCGGGAAGGTGTTCCGGGCGTGTCCCACTGGGAGGAGACCCCGGGGAAGACCTAGGTCACGCTGGAGAGACTATGTCTCCCGGCTGGCCTGGGAACGCCTCGGTGTCCCCCCGGAAGAGCTGGAGGAAGTGTCCAGGGAGAGGGAAGTCTGGGCATCTCTGCTTAGACTGCTGCCCCCGCGACCCGGCCCCGGATAAGCGGAGGAAGATGGATGGATGGTTGACGAAGACTCTAAGGTGTGCAGTTATTTTCTGGGAAACGCACGGCTAAAGTAGTTCCAGGCAGGTCTTGATCGCATTACATGTCCATATCACTTCCCCAATTGATTTCAGTTATTTCAAAGGTCCTTACAGCAACAACAGCAAAAGAACCAAAAGCCCCTGTGAAAAAGATATTCAGTGATATGGCTTCTCTGTCATGTGTCTCTGTAACAGCAAACCCAGGAGTGTGTCCAAGCAGAAAATATGAACCAGGAAAGTGTGCCCGGATACGTTTCGTGTCGTGTGCCGATGACAGTGACTGTGCCAACAATGAGAAATGCTGCAGCAATGGATGTGGACTTCAGTGTATGGCTCCAGTTACAGGTATTATTATATATTATATTATATTACAGTATATTAAAGCAATATATCACTCTAGCAGTGCGATATGGCTGCTGTACATCCGCATGGTTGTGGCGGAGTGCCGTAGGTAATCACAGTCATCGCGTTTCTTTCCACTGTCCAATCGAATGAATGGAGAGGCGGGCCTTCCGTTTTACTGATGACAGCTACAGTTGCTTCATCACCCGGAGAGTGCGATGATGGAGGATAAAGTTGTGGTGCTCTTGCGGGTTGCCAGGAGCTTAACGACTTCACAAAACCTAACTACCACAATGTTAACAGAAAGTTAATAAAAGGCTGATTTGGTGTTTACTTGACTGACAGGACAGCTGTTTCAGTGGTTGATGTTTTAATCAGGCTACCTGTCCGGTCGGGCTAGTAAAATTCTCTTTTGTCCCTTCAAAACTTAATGTTAATGTGTTAATGTCGAGCCCTGAGTTATATTATATTATATTATATTATATTATATTATATTATATTATATTATATTATATTATATTATATGTTGACGAAGATTCTAAGGTGTGCAGTTATTTTCTGGGAAACGCACGGCTAAAGTAGTTCCAGGCAGGTCTTGACCGCATTACATGTAGTATATAAAGTAGTATATAAAGTGAAAAGAGAAGAGGGCCTAGAATGGACCCTTGGGGCACACCACATAATAGGGGAACCAATGAAGAAAACTTGCCAATGCTCACTAAGAAAGTTCTGTCTTTGAAGTAAGAGGCCAACAAATGCAAGGTGACAACCTGAAAACCCACCACCTTTTCCAACCGATGTAACAAGATACTAGATCGATTATATCGAAAGCAGCTCTTAAATCTAACAAGACAAGCACCGTGTGCGAACCAGTATCGAGAACTTGCAAATGGTCATTGCTGACCTTCAACAGTGCAGTTTCTGTACTGTGCATTGATTTAAAACCAGACTGAAAAGTATATTGGACATACTGATATAGGAATTCAACGTACAATGTACAACTCTCTCTAAGAGATTTGAAATAAACTGCAGTTTGGAGATTTGCTGAGGATAGATGTGTCAAGATGAGGTTTCTTTAGCAGAGGGTGAACCACAGCATGTTTAAAACTAGCAGGTACAGGTCCTTACAGCAAATTATTTCCTTGTTTTTTGGAAATAATGATTAGCAGAATAATTGACTCCGGTTCATTTCATTTTGAGAAAATAATGCACACCCGAGGTGTTCGTTGCTGTAAAACGTATTCCAATAATATATACAACTTACAAATATATTTTTTTACATTGAAAAAAAGAAACATTCAGCATTCAGTGATTTGGCTTCTCTGCCATGTGTCTGTTTAACAGTAAAGCCAGGAGTGTGTCCAAGCACAGATCATGAAGCAGCAAAGTGTGCCGTGATGGGTTCAGCGCTGTGTGACGATGACGATGATTGTCCCAACAATGAGAAATGCTGCAGCAGTGCATGCGGTGGACGTCAGTGTGTGGCTCCAGTTACAGGTATAATATAATATAATATAATATAATATAATATTTTATATTAGGGATGCACCGATCCACATTTTTTCACTTCCGATCCGATCCGATCCCGATACCTGAATTTGGATATCGGCCGATACCGATACTATTCCGATACCAGAGCTGTGTTTGCTTTAATATTATTATTATCATTACTGTTTATTTTATATGATGCTGAAATAAACTTAAAAAAATAAGCCAACAGGCAAGTATGATGTACGTATGCATGCATGTATGTCCCAAAAAAATGACAGGAAAAATCCCATTCTGAAAACAAATATGCAACTGTAAGGGTTTCAAATTGATTGTCATGTCAATATTTATTACATTCCCAAAATGTCAAATACATGAGTCTTGAAATATAAGAAAAGTGCAAGTGTAAACATCTTACACACACTATCTGAAAGGTGATCATCGCTCCAATGCAGTAACTCTCGATGAATGCTCGATCAACATCAGCATCTTGCAAATGCGGATTTTGCCTCAGACGTGCGTCAATTTCGCTTCAAACTTTTGCTTTTTACACGCGTCAATTTCGCTCTGGCAAATGGATTCAAAATATTCAATCGTCCAAATAGACGCGCTATTCGCGTTTGGTGTGAACGCACAGTAACATGGTGCTTTTTTAAATGTTCGATTGCGTTCGTTGTGTTGTACGACGCGAGGGAGATTCAAAGAGCTGTGAATTACAGCTTTGCAAACATTGCATTTTGCTGTCTTGCTCTGCGGTGTTTCCAGTGTGAAGTATTTCCACACAGCGGACGTTGTTAGTCGCAAACTGCCGAATGGACTTCCTGAGCGTGGGCATGTCTCATAACTCTGTGTCTCATTGAGCCGCGCCTCCGTTCAGGAAATCCATTCCGCAGTTTGCAGCCAGCTAGCAGACTAGCCGGCGAGAATCACTTTTGGAGTCATTTCAGCAGACAACGTTAAAGCGCAGACATGACTCATGGATATCGGATATCTCTGCAGGTTGGATCGGGAAAATCCTATACGTGAATTACGCTGTTATCGGTCCCGATACTGGATCGGGTCGGCCCCATCCCTATTTTATATTATACTATAGGTCTGTTAAATGCTTTAATCTGATTGGTTGATGAAGATTCTAAGGTGTGCAGTTATTTTCTGGGAAACGCACGGCTAAAGTAGTTCCAGGCAGGTCTTGATCGCATTACATGTCCATATCACTTCCCCAAATGATTTCAGTTATTTCAAAGGTCCTTACAGCAACAAAAGCAAAAGAACCAAAAGCCCCTGTGAAAAAGATATTCAGTGATATGGCTTCTCTGTCATGTGTCTGTGTAACAGCAAACCCAGGAGTGTGTCCAAGCAGAAAATATGAACCAGGAAAGTGTGCCCGGATACATTTCATGTCGTGTGCCGATGACAGTGACTGTGCCAACAATGAGAAATGCTGCAGCAATGGATGTGGACTTCAGTGTATGGCTCCAGTTACAGGTATTTTTATATTATATTATATTATATTATATTATATTATATTATATTATATTAATTATATTATATTATATTATATTATATTATATTATATTATATTATATTATATTATATTAATTATATTATATCACTGATACCAATACTGATACTGATGTCTTCAATTATTTATTTATTTTCAATTTTAAACATTAATTATAGCCATTCAACACTACAGTATAATTAAAAGCTATCAATTGTAACATTTATTTGGCTCCAAAAAATATAACAACTTTTAATTTAAGTGAACTTAAAACAATCCTCACATAAGTCCAAAATAAATGTCTTATTTAACTGTGCCCTTCCTACCTAACAGGTAGGAAATACACAGAAATGTAATAGTTATCAAATACTTCACAGTCTTCACTGCATAAATTATAAATGAAATATAGGTTAATCCTTATTAAAGCTACAAGCGTTCTTTAGTCAAGAGCAGTGAGTGATTTTCTCTGTTACCTGCATGTGTTCTTTGATTCTGCTGTCACGGCTGCACATGTGGAGCACGCGTCCCATTTCCTCACAACTCTTTACGTTCCTTTAGGACTTTATTTAACTCGTCTAAGACTGCTCTTATGAGGATACTCAACAAAACGGACATTTTGGCATAATTGCTTTGCTGGCCGTTAATGCAGTGAATCCATGATAAATCCCAATCACTAACTCACAGTTATAATTAAATGCACATGGTGGCGCTGTGGAGCGTGTTTAACAAGTGGATGGTATTTGATCATATAATGTCGGTGTCTGCCTCGCGAAGTTTGGAATTACTTAGATGAAAATTATATTACAAAATGGAAGTACTTTTAATCAAATTAATGAATGAAACTGAGTTATCATAATATCACCACCACAATGAGAAATCACATGAAATCCAAACAGCAGTCGACTGAGGAAAGACAGCTGTCCATCACCCCATTAACAACTGCAGGTAAACTCAGCTGTAGCGCGAGTGATCAGATATGATATCTTCTGAGAAAGCATAGAAAGAATATATTTTGAGAAAGCACAGGTCATAACCGGACATGGAAACGTTGACAGCACGGACATAACCGGACATGGAAAACGTATGATTTACACTTTTATTATAAATCTGTGTGTGCAATTTGTTGTGATTAGAGACATCTGAGATTGATACATCTTCTTTTTTTTTCCTTTTTTTTCTTCTTTTTTTTTTTTTACACATTTTAGAAATGTAAAAATGTTTGATGGTGTTTTTACATGAAACCCCTGCTCTCCGGTTGTTCAATCCTGGTCCTCTTAGGGACCCACCAATCTGCACTTTTTATGTGTCTCTATCTGACAGTCTTAGAACAGTTCTCATCTAATGAGCTGATGAATGCTGGACTTTGATTGGTTGACGAAGATTCTAAGGTGTGCAGTTATTTTCAGGGAAACGCACGGCTAAAGTAGTTCCAGGCAGGTCTTGACCGCATTACATGTCCATATCACTTCGCCAAATGATTTCAGTTATCTCAAAGGTCCTTACAGCAACAACAGCAAAAGAACCAAAAGCCCTTGTGAAAAAGATATTCAGTGATATGGCTTCTCTGTCATGTGTCTGTGTAACAGCAAACCCAGGAGTGTGTCCAAGCAGAAAATATGAACCAGGAAAGTGTGCCTGGATACGTTTCGTGTCGTGTGCCGATGACAGTGACTGTGCCAACAATGAGAAATGCTGCAGCAATGGATGTGGACTTCAGTGTATGGCTGCAGTTACAGGTATTATTATATTACATTATATTATATTATATTACAAAAATTATTTCTATAACACATTTAAAAGCAACTTGCACCAAAGCGCTGTACAATAAAACATTGAGCATATAAAAAGAAACCATGCAGCATACAAAATATAAACACATTAAACAAAATACAATAAAAATAAAAACCTTTAACTAATCTAATCTAATCAAAAGTCAGAGAGAATAAATAAGATTTAAGAGCCAATTTAAAACTGGCTAATGAAGGAGCAGACCTCACATTTAAGGGCAGACTGTTCCAAAGTTTAGGTGCAGCAGAGGAGAAGGCTCGACCACCCTTAGTTTTACAGCGAAAACGTGGGACAGTTAAGAGAAGCTGATTACCAGACCTAAGTGTTCTTTGGGGAGAGTAAGGAATCAGAAGGTCACAATATTGGCGTCTAACTGTTGGAAACTATTGGAAATAAGAATGGCCATGTTCTGTAGTGTCAAAACTTGATTTTTGAGGTAAGATAACCTGCATGTTGGTTTTAATTTATTTTATTTGTTTAGATTGTATAGCTCATTTAGTTTGCGAGCGCTGTTGCGACTGCGAGCAGCAGAGCAGTCTGCCTCAGCTTTTCAAAAATGTCGTTTTACTGTGGTTGTGATAATAAACGTATAAACTAACTGTCTGTGTGATATGCTTGAAGTGTTTTATCTATAGGTTTTATTGTAGCCAAGTAAAGTGTTGATTTGAAAGTGTTGATTTGAGAGGCTAAATTGATCAAACATACTTAACTCGCTGTCGGCTGCTTGGTCGTCATTTAAAAAAAAACAAAAAAAAAAAACTTTGCTCCGAACATTTGTCTAAATTAACTAAATAAAAAAATGAAAAGATAACTACTTTGACAATGAAAACAAAACTGAACTATTTTAATGGTTGCAACAGTAGAATAGGGCAGGCTGTGTAATGGAAAAAAAACGGGCTCCAGTCAGACTCGGGCTGAGAATTCTGATGAGCTGTCGGACACGGGTCGGGCTACGGCCTAGATTTGAGGCCCGCACAGGGCTTTAGCGTGGATTATGGTCTCCAAATCTTTTAATTTTGCAACCGATCTCAGATGAAAGAAACTGCCCGTTACCACTGTACTGATTTCTTTCTCAAAATTTAGTGACGAATCAAATGTAACCCCAATATTCCTTACATGAGGTTGAACACTGGCGGCAACAGAATCTAAATTAAAAAGAGATGAAGACCTGGAGGGGCCTAAAATCAAAATTTCACGTTTGCTTTCATTTAATTGCAAAAGATTATTAGCCATCCAACATTTGATCTCCTCAAAACAGTTGCAGAGCACGTCCAAAGGATAAAAACTGTCAGTTTTAGCTGGTAGATTAAACTGTGTATCGTCAGCATAGCAGTGGTAGGAGATCTTTTTATTTCTTAAAAATGGCACCCAATTGTAGTATATAAAGTGAAAAGAGAAGAGGGCCTAGAATGGACCCTTGGGGCACACCACATAATAGGGGAACCAATGAAGAAAACTTCCCAATGCTCACTAAGAAAGTTCTGTCTTTGAAGTAAGAGGCCAACCAATGCAAGGTGACACCCTGAAAACCCACCACCTTTTCCAACCGATGTAACAAGATACTAGATCGATTGTATCGAAAGCAGCTCTTAAATCCAACAAGACAAGCACCGTGTGCGAACCAGTATCGAGAACTTGCAAATGGTCATTGCTGACCTTCAACAGTGCAGTTTCTGTACTGTGCATTGATTTAAAACCAGACTGAAAAGTATATTGGACATACTGATATAGGAATTCAACGTACAATGTATAGATTTGAAATAAACTGCAGTTTGGAGATTTGCTGAGGATAGATGTGTCAAGATGAGGTTTCTTTAGCAGAGGGTGAACCACAGCATGTTTAAAACTAGCAGGTACAGGTCCTTACAGCAAATTATTTCCTTGTTTTTTGGAAATAATGATTAGCAGAATAATTGACTCCGGTTCGTTGCATTTTGAGAAAATAATGCACACCCGAGGTGTTCGTTGCTGTAAAACGTATTCCAATAATATATACAACTTACAAATATATTTTTTTACATTGAAAAAAAGAAACATTCAGCATTCAGTGATTTGGCTTCTCTGCCATGTGTCTGTTTAACAGTAAAGCCAGGAGTGTGTCCAAGCACAGATCATGAAGCAGCAAAGTGTGCCGTGATGGGTTCAGCGCTGTGTGACGACGACGGTGATTGTCCCAACAATGAGAAATGCTGCAGCAGTGCATGCGGTGGACGTCAGTGTGTGGCTCCAGTTACAGGTATAATATAATATAATATAATATAATATAATATAATATAATATAATATAATATAATATTTTATATTAGGGATGCACCGATCCACATTTTTTCACTTCCGATCCTATGAAGGTAAAATGATGCCATAATGAATTGCATGCGCAGGGTAAGATTTGTGAAAGTGTACATAAGATTGCAAGCGTAAATTAAATTTGCATGCGCAAGAGAAGATTTGTAAAGGTGTAAATCGCCTTTCAAGTGTAAGAAAAAAATATTTGCAGCATTTATCTGTTATTCGTAAGTGTAATTCATGTATTGTGAAGCTGCAGCTTCATGCTAACGCAAAATAAATAGGATCTGTATTCTTCTGACTTCCATTTTTCCGCGCTAACACTTTTGGCACGGTTTTTGCGCACAAATACGGCTAAAAGCATTGCAGGCCTGTGAACAGCAATTGGCAATCGAAAGCAACAGAGTTAGGAACTGCAAATCAGATTCATTGCGTAAAATCAAACTTTGTGTAAAAAAATAAACTGTTGCAAATGTCTATATGACTTGTTGTGTACATGAGGCAAAAAAAGTTACCGAAATAACCCGATTTGTACAGTTGCGTCTTTCCTTTACCTGCGCTTCCAGTTTTGGCACGGTTCTCTCACTCATTGAGTTTTGCAAGCGCGAAGAGGAGGGCGGGTCCACCTTCTTCATGTAGCCAATCAGATGAGCTTCTCGCTGACTCTAGGTTTACTCTTATCTGATTGGTTCAATAAACACTCCAGTCACCAGAACACATCTTTATCTTCATTTGGCTCAGAAACGTTCTCGTTGCCGAAATGGTACTTTTAATGCATACATGTTAAATAAATAGATAAACAAACAAATAAATAAACATACATCATGATTGTTTAATAAGCTGTGCACCATTAGGCTGATTAAGGCTGACTAACATTCATACTGAATTTCAAGCTGGTGTTAACGTTATTGGATTGAAATTTGATAAATTATATAATCTGTTACACCACTGAGCAGATGTTAAACTTTACAATCAAAACATTTAATACCCATTCTTTATATAATATAACCATTCTGATGCAGTGTTTTTCACATCATGTCTCTGTTCATGGTAATTAACACTCAGTTATATATTTTGAAATATTGTCTTGGTCGCACTGTCAATATTCATTCTGATTAGTGATTACTTTCCTGTGACTGATCAAGCTATTTTATGTAGCTAGCATGAATAACAAAATGCTTTCTCTGTGTCCAGATTTGACTGTAATGAAAAACTAATACTAAATTAAAAAACTTTCACAAAAAGCAACTAATTATGTCTGAATAAAAACCCAGCAACCAGGGAATATACAGCCTCTTGATATGATTATATATAGGGCTACAGCCATCTAGTGGTTACACGATGGCATTGCAGGTGATAAATGGTGCATAATTCAGAGATTAAAATACATGTTAAAGGGAAAAAATATTATTGTAACTCATTTAAGTTAAATAATAATAGTAGCCTATGCATGCAGTAGTGCAGATACTTAATTTTCTTAACACACCAGCTCGAAATTCAGTATGGACTCATATAGGCAGCCTAATGGTTCACAGGCTATTAAGCAATCATGATCTATTTGTTTAACATGTATGTGTGCATTAAAAGTACCATTTCGGCAACGAGAATGTTTCTGAGCCAAATGAAGATAAAGATGTGTTCTGGTGAACGTCTTTTCACGTCTTTTGCCTCAGACGTGCGTCAATTTCGCTTCAAACTTTTGCTTTTTACACGCGTCAATTTCGCTCTGGACGCGCGAATGGATTCAAAATATTCAATCGTCCAAATAGACGCGGGTGACGCGCTATTCGCGTTTGGTGTGAACGCACAGTAACATGGTGCTTTTTTAAATGTTCGATTGCGTTCGTTGTGTTGTACGACGCGAGGGAGATTCAAAGAGCTGTGAATTACAAGCTTTGCAAACATTGCATTTTGCTGTCTTGCTCTGCGGTGTTTCCAGTGTGAAGTATTTCCACACAGCGGACGTTGTTAGTCGAAAACTGCGGAATGGACTTCCTGAGCGTGGGCATGTCTCATAACTCTGTGTCTCATTGAGCCGCGCCTCCGTTCAGGAAATCCATTCCGCAGTTTGCAGCCAGCTAGCAGACTAGCCGGCGGGAATCACTTTTGGAGTCATTTCAGCAGACAACGTTAAAGCGCAGACATGACTCATGGATATCGGATATCTCTGCAGGTTGGATCGGGAAAATCCGATACGTGAATTACGCTGTTATCGGTCCCGATACTGGATCGGGTCGGCCCCATCCCTATTTTATATTATACTATAGGTCTGTTAAATGCTTTAATCTGATTGGTTGACGAAGATTCTAAGGTGTGCAGTTATTTTCTGGGAAACGCACGACTAAAGTAGGTCCAGGCAGGTCTTGATCGCATTACATGTCCATATCACTTCCCCAAATGATTTCAGTTATTTCAAAGGTCCTTACAGCAACAAAAGCAAAAGAACCAAAAGCCCCTGTGAAAAAGATATTCAGTGATATGGCTTCTCTGTCATGTGTCTGTGTAACAGCAAACCCAGGAGTGTGTCCAAGCAGAAAATATGAACCAGGAAAGTGTGCCCGGATACATTTCGTGTCGTGTGCCGATGACAGTGACTGTGCCAACAATGAGAAATGCTGCAGCAATGGATGTGGACTTCAGTGTATGGCTCCAGTTACAGGTATTTTTATATTATATTATATTATATTATATCACTGATACTGATACTGATGTCTTCAATTATTTATTTATTTTCAATTTTAAACATTAATTATAGCTATTCAACACTACAGTATAATTAAAAGCTATCAATTGTAACATTTATTTGGCTCCAACAAATATAACAACTTTTAATTTAAGTGAACTTAAAACAATCCTCACATAAGTCCAAAATAAATGTCTTATTTAACTGTGCCCTTCCTACCTAACAGGTAGGAAATACACAGAAATGTAATAGTTATCAAATACTTCACAGTCTTCACTGCATAAATTATAAATGAAATATAGGTTAATCCTTATTAAAGCTACAAGCGTTCTTTAGTCAAGAGCAGTGAGTGATTTTCTCTGTTACCTGCATGTGTTCTTTGATTCTGCTGTCACGGCTGCACATGTGGAGCACGCGTCCCATTTCCTCACAACTCTTTACGTTCCTTTAGGACTTTATTTAACTCGTCTAAGACTGCTCTTATGAGGATACTCAACAAAACTGACATTTTGGCATAATTGCTTTGCTGGCCGTTAATGCAGTGAATCCATGATAAATCCCAATCACTAACTCACAGTTATAATTAAATGCACATGGTGGCGCTGTGGAGCGTGTTTAACAAGTGGATGGTATTTGATCATATAATGCCGTTGTCTGCCTCGCGAAGTTTGGAATTACTTAGATGAAAATTATATAATATTACAAAATGGAAGTACTTTTAATCAAATTAATGAATAAAACTGAGTTATCATAATATCACCACCACAATGAGAAATCACATGAAATCCAAACAGCAGTCGACTGAGGAAAGACAGCTGTCCATCACCCCATTAACAACTGCAGGTAAACTCAGCTGTAGCGCGAGTGATCAGATATGATATCTTCTGAGAAAGCATAGAAAGAATATATTTTGAGAAAGCACAGGACATAACCGGACATGGAAACGTTGACAGCACGGACATAACCGGACATGGAAAACGTATGATTTACACTTTTATTATAAATCTGTGTGTGCAATTTGTTGTGATTAGAGACATCCGAGATTGATACATCTTCTTTTTTTTTATTTTTATTTTTTACACATTTTAGAAATGTAAAAATGTTTGATGGTGTTTTTACATGAAACCCCTGCTCTCCGGTTGGGAAACACTGGTTTAGAACAGGGGTGTTCAATCCTGGTCCTCTTAGGGACCCACCAATCTGCACTTTTTATGTGTCTCTATCTGACAGTCTTAGAACAGTTCTCATCTAATGAGCTGATGAATGCTGGACTTTGATTGGTTGGCGAAGATTCTAAGGTGTGCAGTTATTTTCTGGGAAATGCACGGCTAAAGTAGTTCCAGGCAGGTCTTGACCGCATTACATGTCCATATCACTTCGCCAAATGATTTCAGTTATCTCAAAGGTCCTTACAGCAACAACAGCAAAAGAACCAAAAGCCCCTGTGAAAAAGATATTCAGTGATATGGCTTCTCTGTCATGTGTCTGTGTAACAGCAAACCCAGGAGTGTGTCCAATCAGAAAACATGAACCAGGAAAGTGTGCCCGGATACGTTTCGTGTCGTGTACCGATGACAGTGATTGTGCCAACAATGAGAAATGCTGCAGCAATGGATGTGGACTTCAGTGTATGGCTGCAGTTACAGGTATTTTTATATTACATTATATTATATTACAAAATGTATTTCTATAACACATTTAAAAGCAACTTGCACCAAAGCGCTGTACAATAAAACATTGAGCATATAAAAAGAAACCATGCAGCATACAAAATATAAACACATTAAACAAAATACAATAAAAATAAAACCTTTAACTAATCTAATCTAATCTAATCAAAAGTCAGAGAGAATAAATAAGATTTAAGAGCCAATTTAAAACTGGCTAATGAAGGAGCAGACCTCACATTTAAGGGCAGACTGTTCCAAAGTTTAGGTGCAGCAGAGGAGAAGGCTCGACCACCCTTAGTTTTACAGCGAAAACGTGGGACAGTTAAGAGAAGCTGATTACCAGACCTAAGTGTTCTTTGGGGAGAGTAAGGAATCAGAAGGTCACAATATTGGCGTCTAACTGTTGGAAACTATTGGAAATAAGAATGGCCATGTTCTGTAGTGTCAAAACTTGATTTTTGAGGTAAGATAACCTGCATGTTGGTTTTAATTTATTTTATTTGTTTAGATTGTATAGCTCATTTAGTTTGCGAGCGCTGTTGCGACTGCGAGCAGCAGAGCAGTCTGCCTCAGCTTTTCAAAAATGTCGTTTTACTGTGGTTGTGATAATAAACGTATAAACTAACTGTCTGTGTGATATGCTTGAAGTGTTTTATCTATAGATTTTATTGTAGCCAAGTAAAGTGTTGATTTGAAAGTGTTGATTTGAGAGGCTAAATTGATCAAACATTTAACTCGCTGTCGGCTGCTTGGTCGTCATTTAAAAAAAAAAAAAAAACTTTGCTCCGAACATTTGTCTAAATTAACTTAATAAAAAAATGAAAAGATAACTACTTTGACAATGAAAACAAAACTGAACTATTTTAACCCTCTGGGGTCTGAGGTGATTTTGGGGGCCCTTGGGATGTTCTGACATGCCCTGACATTTGTGCTTTTTTCAGTTGCTTATAAACATATTAATGGCAAAGGTGTAAATTCACTCTATATAGCACAAACAGGGCTACCATAATATGTGAGCATCATGTATGTAGATGTTTGTATTTTTAAGAGAATAATGTTTATGCGTGGTTATTGAAAAAAATAAAAATGAAGGTTGCTGAAATAAGACCACAAAACTCATACTAAATATGTGTCCACAAGACTTTTGACTAATGGATGTTGTCGCTTTGAGTTCTGGCTTCAAAATTATGTGAAAATAGTCTTGCTTTATCGTTCACATAAAACAATACATTGATTTAAATTGGGTAAGACAAGTTTTGCTTGGAAAGCCAATATGCGAGGGGGGCGTGAACGAGTAGTGGTTTACACCTGAGAATACAATGTCCCACCCATTATGCGTAATTACTTGCATAATGAGCCATTCACTCAGGTGTGACACTGACTGAGCCACAAAAATGAATGCAAGGACAAAAGATATATTTAGAAGAAGACTTATATTGACCATTTAAGATTTTGCTTGCATCTATCTTGTAAATATGTTTTGCTATTTTATTAAAAAGGTTACAATTACAACAATAATTACAATTTCAACAATTGAATAGAATAGAATAGAATCTGGCATTTATATAGCGCTTTCATATGTACTACTGTACACCCAAAGCGCTTTACAATCATATCAGGGGATCTCTCCTCGACCACCACCAGTGTGCAGCATCCACTTGGATGATGCGACGGCGGCCACAGTACAACGGCGCCAGTGCGCTCACCACACACCAGATATAGGTGGAGAGAGGAGAGAGAGTCATAGAGCCAATTCAATGTAAGGGGATTATTAAGAGGCCATGATTGGTAAGGGCCAATGGTGGAATGTGGCCAGGACACCGGGGTTACACCCCTACTCTTTTACGAGAAATGCCATGGGAAATGCCAACAATATTTCAAGTGTACTCTTTCTTTGTAAAAAAAAATGATTATAGGCCTACATTTTATCATATGTATTCATTAGTTTAAATATAGCCAACATTGGAACATCTAACATCTTAGTTGATGACTTTATTTTTGACAAAACATATATATATATTTAACACAAGCAGAAATTGGCAACATTATAAGCTTATTTGATGTGGCAGTATTTTACAGTAAAAACTTTATAATCTATCCGATTTTTGTAGTCGATTTTTACTCATCTTAGTATAGCAATAGAGTTTGCTAAAAGCTGTTCATTCATTCACACACAGAAACGCGATTCATTTTGAAACAGTATTTGTGCCAGCTGTAGTAGCTCCACAACAGTGCGCATCTGTGCATTCATTCATTCACACGCAGAAACACGATTCATATTTAAACAGTCTTTTTGCGTGTACAGACACTTGCGATTAGAACAAAGCATATAACTGACCTATTCCTCAGCCGGACCCGTTTGCTCCTCGAAATGAAACTTCCAGAACTTCTGAGGTAAATTTTCCAGGATTATTATCGAGATAACTTATTCCTCACAGCGTCGTAAAGTACATGAGACTGAAAGTGAACTCGTGGTGTGTGTTATCCAGCTGATGTGGGCGTTTCACAGGTTTGCGTCCTCAGATTATTTGCGTTTGAATAGCGCGCGCTCTCCGTGGGCAGAGTCACATTAAAACTTATTGAGCTGAGATGAGAACGACTGACATCTCTCTCTTTACATACATATTACATAAACTGAGAATATTTGTTTTTTATAAAAATTTCTTCATTTAAAAGAAGAGAATTCAAGCTTCATGCCTGTGTGTCTGTATGCCTGTTTGACTGAGTATTCGCTGAGTTATGGTTCATTTTCGGACGCGTTTCAGAATGGACTACACTGACAGAGAGAAGGCAGAACTCGCTTCGTGTTTATTTTTCTTTATTTGGCAAAAAGCACAACACTTTGTTTTTATTGTGAGTACACAAAAATAATACACACTTAACAGGATCGATTGATGTATGAAACTCCTATGGAAAATCAAAGTCAACAGAGTATTTATGAGTCTCTTTTACACTGATAAAAAAAGCGTGCTGGTATCGTCGGCGATACCGCCGACCCCAGGGGGTTAATGGCTGCAACAGTAGAATAGGGCAGGCTGTGTAATGGAAAAAAACGGGCTCTAGTCAGACTCGGGCTGAGAATTCTGATGAGCTGTCGGACACGGATCGGGCTAGGGCCTGAGCGTCTCGGGCCAGGGCCGGGCTAGGGCCTAGATTTGAGGCCCGCACAGGGCTTTAGCATGGATTATGGTCTCCAAATCTTTCGGAGATAGAAACTGTTTTAATTTTGCAACCGATCTCAGATGAAAGAAACTGCCCGTTACCACTGTACTGATTTCTTTCTCAAAATTTAGTGACAAATCAAATGTAACCCCAATATTCCTTACATGAGGTTGAACACTGGCGGCAACAGAATCTAAATTAAAAAGAGATGAAGACCTGGAGGGGCCTAAAATCTAAATTTCACGTTTGCTTTCATTTAATTGCAAAAGATTATTAGCCATCCAACATTTGATCTCCTCAAAACAGTTGCAGAGCACGTCCAAAGGATAAAAACTGTCAGTTTTAGCTGGTAGATTAAACTGTGTATCGTCAGCATAGCAGTGGTAGGAGATCTTTTTATTTCTTAAAAATGGCACCCAATTGTAGTATATAAAGTGAAAAGAGAAGAGGGCCTAGAATGGACCCTTGGGGCACACCACATAATAGGGGAACCAATGAAGAAAACTTCCCAATGCTCACTAAGAAAGTTCTGTCTTTGAAGTAAGAGGCCACCAATGCAAGGTGACACCCTGAAAACCCACCACCTTTTCCAACCGATGTAACAAGATACTAAATCGATTGTATCGAAAGCAGCTCTTAAATCCAACAAGACAAGCACCGTGTGCGAACCAGTATCGAGAACTTGCAAATGGTCATTGCTAGGGCTGTCAACGAATATTCTAAATTCGAATATATATTCGAATAGTTTTAAAAAACAGAAATTCGAACGTGAAAATTAATATTCGAATGTGAATTTCGAATATGGAAAAACACGCCCGCGGAAGCAGAGGCGCGTGAACTACCTATACAAGTAGTTATGTCTCTTTGTATTAACTTGTCCTGTTATTGACGTAATGCGCGTCATTGACAAAATGCGCAACCAGATGTTCGAATAGTTCGAATATTCGTGTGTTTTTTAGAGGGAATATTCGAACGTCATTTTTGAGCAATTTTGACAGCCCTAGTCATTGCTGACCTTCAACAGTGCAGTTTCTGTACTGTGCATTGATTTAAAACCAGACTGAAAAGTATATTGGACATACTGATATAGGAATTCAACGTACAATGTACAACTCTCTCTAAGAGATTTGAAATAAACTGCAGTTTGGAGATTTGCTGAGGATAGATATGTCCAGATGAGGTTTCTTTAGCAGAGGGTGAACCACAGCATGTTTAAAACTAGCAGGTACAGGTCCTTACAGCAAATTATTTCCTTGTTTTTTGGAAATAATGATTAGCAGAATAATTAACTCCGGTTCGTTGCATTTTGAGAAAATAATGCACACCAGAGGTGTTCGTTGCTGTAAAACGTATTCCAATAATATATACAACTTACAAATATATTTTTTTACATTGAAAAAAAGAAACATTCAGCATTCAGTGATTTGGCTTCTCTGCCATGTGTCTGTTTAACAGTAAAGCCAGGAGTGTGTCCAAGCACAGATCATGAAGCAGCAAAGTGTGCCGTGATGGGTTCAGCGCTGTGTGACGATGACGATGATTGTCCCAACAATGAGAAATGCTGCAGCAGTGCATGCGGTGGACGTCAGTGTGTGGCTCCAGTTATAGGTATAATATAATATAATATTTTATATTATACTATTGGTCTGTTAAATGCTTTAATCTGATTGGTTGATGAAGATTCTAAGGTGTGCAGTTATTTTCTGGGAAACGCACGGCTAAAGTAGTTCCAGGCAGGTCTTGATCGCATTACATGTCCATATCACTTCGCCAAATGATTTCAGTTATTTCAAAGGTCCTTACAGCAACAACAGCAAAAGAACCAAAAGCCCCTGTGAAAAAGATATTCAGTGATATGGCTTCTCTGTCATGTGTCTGTGTAACAGCAAACCCAGGAGTGTGTCCAAGCAGAAAATATGAACCAGGAAAGTGTGCCCGGATACGTTTCGTGTCGTGTGCCGATGACAGTGACTGTGCCAACAATGAGAAATGCTGCAACAATGGATGTGGACTTCAGTGTATGGCTGCAGTTACAGGTATTATTATATTATATTATATTATATTATATTATATTATATTATATTATATTATATTATATTATATTATATTATATTATATTATATTATATCACTGATGCCAATACTGATACTGATGTCTTCAATTATTTATTTACTTTCAATTTTAAACATTAATTTTAGCTATTCAACACTACAGTATAATTAAAAGCTATCAATTGTAACATTTATTTGGCTCCAAAAAATATAACAACTTTTAATTTAAGTGAACTTAAAACAATCCTCACATAAGTCCAAAATAAATGTCTTATTTAACCCTCTGAGGTCTGAGCTGTTTTCTGGACCCTGGAGGTGTTCTGACATGCTCTGACATTTCTGGTTATTTCTGTTACTTGTGACATTTTCATGGCTAAAGTCTAATTACACTGTATTCAGCACAAACTCTGCTACAATAATATATCAGCAGCATGTATGTAAAAGTTTGTAGTTTTGAGATAATGACATTTATGTGTGGTTTGTGAAAATACAAAAAAAAAAAAAATTCTCACTGAAATAAGGCCATGAAACCCATACTGATTATTTCTTCACAAGACTTTTGAAACTTGTATGACGTAGCCTAGAATATTTGCTCTAAAACTATGTGAAAATCACCATGACTGCTCATTCAGATAAGACAATATATTGATTTAAAAATTTTACGTGTTTTGTGTGAAAAAGCTTTATGCGGAGGTCATTAATATGTAAGCTTTTCACACCTGAGAAAGACAAAGACCCTCCCCTAACGGCCCTATTAGGAGCTATCCGGCCCTGTCATTCTGAGCAACCTTGCACAATACTGTAAATGAGGAGATTTAAAAAAGAATGGCTTTTAAATTGTTTGGATTTATTTACAACACAACATAATCCAAAGATACACAACAAATGCCAAAAAAGCACTTATTGAAAACAATGATCCAAAGACAAAGACATTGTACATACCTTTCATTTCCAAGGTGTTTGATTTTCACTTTACCATGTTCATGTACAGAGACTCATGTGAATGTTGAAGTCGGCAGGACTCAGTGGCATCTGGGCCCTGAAAAAAAAAGTGAACATACTGATCTCAAGAGAAAGGCCTGCACGATTTTGGGAATAAATTTTAGATTTTTCTGGTTAAAATTGCTTTTTAAAATTCACAGAATACACACACACACACACACACACACACACACAAATGTTTCCAACAATATATAATATAATGAACACCAGGTTTGTTGTGCCTTGTAGGCATAAGCTATGCGCAGTGCTGGATAAAATAATAATAACAACGATTACCTATAGCAGTATAAATCTTACAAAAGATTTCAGTAACAACTAAGCTAGAGAAAAATATATTGATTATCATGTTACTTCAAATGTTTCCATTCGTTGTGATGATATGAAATGAGATAATAGTAAAAACATGAAGCCGTTTGCTTTTCAAACGCGATCGCCATCCAATATATGATACATTCAAACGCGATCGCGCTGCAAAATATGATACATTCAAACGCGATCGCGCTGCAAAATATGATACATTCAAACGCGATAGCGATCCAAAATATGATACATTCAAACGCGATCACGATCCTAAATATGATACATTCAAACGCGATCGCGCTCAAATATAAAACATTATGGTTACCATATACATATCTACGTTTGAGCAGATATCCACAAACACACTAACAGTAAACACGGGTCTAAATATTATAATATTCACCATATATCTAGCAACAGTTCAACTGCAATGTGAAATTTATGCAGCAATAGCAAACTAATATGTAAGAATTTCTTACCTTACATCTTTCTTGTCTTCAAATCGTGTTCTTCTTCTTCTGATGTAAATCCAATGTAAGCTCAGGCGCGTCTTTCAAACTCGACGAAAAGTGAAGTGAAGTGTTTTGGTGTTTTGTTGTTGAGGTAATGAGCGAGTTCGCGTTCCATGTGGAGATTTGCATGTCAATCTCTTTTGCGCGAGTGGGCGTGGCCAAATTAAATAATGAGCAAGCGTTTGAGAAGCTGGACATCTTGTTGGTTTTATACAAATTACTTAAACAGAGAATATTTGTTTTCGTTTTGAATCCGATCATTTAAAAGTACACACTTAAATGTTTATAAAGGTATATGGCTCATAAATGTGTGACAAGTATTCGCTGAGTTTTGTTTCAGTTTATAGACGTGCTCAAGAAAAAAAAGTTCACCGCGACGGAGAGGCAGAACGCACACCCTGTTTATTTTCTTTATATTTTACAAAAGCACAATGTTTTGATTTGATTATAAGTGGACACATACAAAAGTAAAAATATCACAGATTCTTTTTTTATATTTCGTTTTTCTGTATGACCATAAATGACGGAGTAATTTAAGTTTATAGTGCTACAATGTGGATAAAATCCAGCAGAGGGACCTCAGAGGGTTAACTGTGCCCTTCCTACCTAACAGGTAGGAAATACACAGAAATGTAATAGTTATCAAATACTTCACAGTCTTCACTGCATAAATTTTAAATGAAATATAGGTTAATCCTTATTAAAGCTACAAGCGTTCTTTAGTCAAGAGCAGTGAGTGATTTTCTCTGTTACCTGCATGTGTTCTTTGATTCTGCTGTCACGGCTGCACATGTGGAGCACGCGTCCCATTTCCTCACAACTCTTTACGTTCCTTTAGGACTTTATTTAACTCGTCTAAGACTGCTCTTATGAGGATACTCAACAAAACTGACATTTTGGCATAATTGCTTTGCTGGCCGTTAATGCAGTGAATCCATGATAAATCCCAATCACTAACTCACAGTTATAATTAAATGCACATGGTGGCGCTGTGGAGCGTGTTTAACAAGTGGATGGTATTTGATCATATAATGCCGTTGTCTGCCTCGCGAAGTTTGGAATTACTTAGATGAAAATTATATAATATTACAAAATGGAAGTACTTTTAATCAAATTAATGAATGAAACTGAGTTATCATAATATCACCACCACAATGAGAAATCACATGAAATCCAAACAGCAGTCGACTGAGGAAAGACAGCTGTCCATCACCCCATTAACAACTGCAGGTAAACTCAGCTGTAGCACGAGTGATCAGATATGATATCTTCTGAGAAAGCATAGAAAGAATATATTTTGAGAAAGCACAGGACATAACCGGACATGGAAACGTTGACAGCACGGACATAACCGGACATGGAAAACGTATGATTTACACTTTTATTATAAATCTGTGTGTGCAATTTGTTGTGATTAGAGACATCCGAGATTGATACATCTTCTTTTTTTTTCTTTTTTTTTTTTTTTACACATTTTAGAAATGTAAAAATGTTTGATGGTGTTTTTACATGAAACCCCTGCTCTCCGGTTGGGAAACACTGGTTTAGAACAGGGGTGTTCAATCCTGGTCCTCTTAGGGACCCACCAATCTGCACTTTTTATGTGTCTCTATCTGACAGTCTTAGAACAGTTCTCATCTAATGAGCTGATGAATGCTGGACTTTGATTGGTTGGCGAAGCTTCTAAGGTGTGCAATTATTTTCTGGGAAATGCACGGCTAAAGTAGTTCCAGGCAGGTCTTGACCGCATTACATGTCCATATCACTTCGCCAAATGATTTCAGTTATCTCAAAGGTCCTTACAGCAACAACAGCAAAAGAACCAAAAGCCCCTGTGAAAAAGATATTCAGTGATATGGCTTCTCTGTCATGTGTCTGTATAACAGCAAACCCAGGAGTGTGTCCAAGCAGAAAACATGAACCAGGAAAGTGTGCCCGGATACGTTTCGTGTCGTGTGCCGATGACAGTGACTGTGCCAACAATGAGAAATGCTGCAGCAATGGATGTGGACTTCAGTGTATGGCTGCAGTTACAGGTATTTTTATATTACATTATATTATATTACAAAATTTATTTCTATAACACATTTAAAAGCAACTTGCACCAAAGCGCTGTACAATAAAACATTGAGCATATAAAAAGAAACCATGCAGCATACAAAATATAAACACATTAAACAAAATACAATAAAAATAAAACCTTTAACTAATCTAATCTAATCTAATCAAAAGTCAGAGAGAATAAATAAGATTTAAGAGCCAATTTAAAACTGGCTAATGAAGGAGCAGACCTCACATTTAAGGGCAGACTGTTCCAAAGTTTAGGTGCAGCAGAGGAGAAGGCTCGACCACCCTTAGTTTTACAGCGAAAACGTGGGACAGTTAAGAGAAGCTGATTACCAGACCTAAGTGTTCTTTGGGGAGAGTAAGGAATCAGAAGGTCACAATATTGGCGTCTAACTGTTGGAAACTATTGGAAATAAGAATGGCCATGTTCTGTAGTGTCAAAACTTGATTTTTGAGGTAAGATAACCTGCATGTTGGTTTTAATTTATTTTATTTGTTTAGATTGTATAGCTCATTTAGTTTGCGAGCGCTGTTGCGACTGCGAGCAGCAGAGCAGTCTGCCTCAGCTTTTCAAAAATGTCGTTTTACTGTGGTTGTGATAATAAACGTATAAACTAACTGTCTGTGTGATATGCTTGAAGTGTTTTATCTATAGATTTTATTGTAGCCAAGTAAAGTGTTGATTTGAAAGTGTTGATTTGAGAGGCTAAATTGATCAAACATATTTAACTCGCTGTCGGCTGCTTGGTCGTCATTTAAAAAAAAAAAAAAAAACTTTGCTCCGAACATTTGTCTAAATTAACTTAATAAAAAAATGAAAAGATAACTACTTTGACAATGAAAACAAAACTGAACTATTTTAACCCTCTGGGGTCTGAGGTGATTTTGGGGGCCCTTGGGATGTTCTGACATGCCCTGACATTTGTGCTTTTTTCAGTTGCTTATAAACATATTAATGGCAAAGGTGTAAATTCACTCTATATAGCACAAACAGGGCTACCATAATATGTGAGCATCGTGTATGTAGATGTTTGTATTTTTAAGAGAATAATGTTTATGCGTGGTTATTGAAAAAAATAAAAATGAAGGTTGCTGAAATAAGACCACAAAACTCATACTAAATATGTGTCCACAAGACTTTTGACTAATGGATGTTGTCGCTTTGAGTTCTGGCTTCAAAATTATGTGAAAATAGTAGGGCTGCACGTTTTCAAGTTTTTCATTAACCGTTAACCGAGGCCCTTAGCGGTTAATACTCGGTTAATCATAGTGTGCGCGCCGCAACCCCGAGATAGGCGTAATTTGCGGGTGGGACATCCCCACCACTATTTTCTAAGGTCGATATTGTCCCCACCACTTTTGAAACATCTCGCGGCACGAATAAATAAACAAAACATCTCCAGTTATCTAGCAGAGCATTAATTTCGTTCGTTTTTTTTTAGGCGAGCTAGCGCTGAAATGTTTTGTTTTTTAAATCAAATGATCAAAGTGCTCGTTGCCGCTGCGATCGAGAAGGGTCTTGTAAAACGTGCTGAGGTATTATTAATTTGTGGCCACGAAACAATTCACCTGAATATTCACCAATTCACACAAAAAAAAGGAATAAAAAGCTGTACGAGAATAGTCGGCCTTCACCGAAGAGCTATCTTCACAGGTAAGAAAAACAGTTTAATAATTATTATTAATTCGTGGCCACGAAATAATTCACCTGAATATTCACCAATTCACAAAAAAATAGGTCTTTAGCATTCACTAATTAATAGTATCAAACTGTTTCTGGCCACGTTGTAATTCGTTAAATCAAAATGAGGGAGGGAATTAGTTCAACGTGTCCACGATTTATTAAAACGAGGGAACAAATAATTCGTCGTAACAACTAATTATTTAGATCAGTGGACAGGGCGCATATGAACAAACAGTGAGAGAGCCCCGGCCGCGCGCGCGCGCGCACTCTCACCGCCTTCAAACAACAAGAGCGCTGCATTGCTCTCTCTCCCTCGCGCATATCAACACAATAGTAAAAGGTCGGAAGACCGATTGTGTTTTATAGATTAGTAGTTTGTTCATATAAAGTGTTTGATTAGCAAGTACATGTTTAGGAAATGCATAATACAAATTGTATGGGTTAATGTAACGGTAAACGGACTCTGCGGGTAAAACTGTTGTGATGAAACTGCGCATGCGCGGGGTAAAACTGCTGGGGTAAAGCTGTGCCTCTGCGGCTCTGCAGACAGATATTATTGTGCTGCGATCAGTGGCGCGGATACTATGTTTGTTTCTGGCTCGCGCACAGCCTTCACTCTCGGACGCGCGCTTTCTTTGCCCGCTTCATATTAGAAAACTGGTCTAGCGGTCTCTGGTGGTGCAAAAATGTATTACAACTAAATTCAATGCACGCCATTGACGCCACTTAACCGAGCAAAATGTTTCACTCGGTTACGCAATTTTTAACGGTTAATCGGTTAATCGGTTAACCACGGACACCCCTAGAAAATAGTCTTGCTTTATCGTTCACATAAAACAATACATTGATTTAAATTGGGTAAGACAAGTTTTGCTTGGAAAGCCAATATGCGAGGGGGGCGTGAACGAGTAGTGGTTTACACCTGAGAATACAATGTCCCACCCATTATGCGTAATTACTTGCATAATGAGCCATTCATTCAGGTGTGACACTGACTGAGCCACAAAAATGAATGCAAGGACAAAAGATATATTTAGAAGAAGACTTATATTGACCATTTAAGATTTTGCTTGCATCTATCTTGTAAATATGTTTTGCTATTTTATTAAAAAGGTTACAATTACAACAATAATTACAATTTCAACAATATTTCAAGTGTACTCTTTCTTTGTAAAAAAAATGATTATAGGCCTACATTTTATCATATGTATTCATTAGTTTAAATATAGCCAACATTGGAACATCTAACATCTTAGTTGATGACTTTATTTTTGACAAAACACGAGCAGAAATTGGCAACATTATAAGCTTATTTGATGTGGCAGTATTTTACAGTAAAAACTTTATAATCTATCCGATTTTTGTAGTCGATTTTTACTCATCTTAGTATAGCAATAGAGTTTGCTAAAAGCTGTTCATTCATTCACACACAGAAACGCGATTCATTTTGAAACAGTATTTGTGCCAGCTGTTGTAGCTCCACAACAGTGCGCATCTGTGCATTCATTCATTCACACGCAGAAACACGATTCATATTTAAACAGTCTTTTTGCGTGTACAGACACTTGCGATTAGAACAAAGCATATAACTGACCTATTCCTCAGCCGGACCCGTTTGCTCCTCGAAATGAAACTTCCAGAACTTCTGAGGTAAATTTTCCAGGATTATTATCGAGATAACTTATTCCTCACAGCGTCGTAAAGTACATGAGACTGAAAGTGAACTCGTGGTGTGTGTTATCCAGCTGATGTGGGCGTTTCACAGGTTTGCGTCCTCAGATTATTTGCGTTTGAATAGCGCGCGCTCTCCGTGGGCAGAGTCACATTAAAACTTAATGAGCTGAGATGAGAACGACTGACATCTCTCTCTTTACATACATATTACATAAACTGAGAATATTTGTTTTTTATAAAAATTACTTCATCTAAAAGAAGAGAATTCAAGCTTCATGCCTGTGTGTCTGTATGCCTGTTTGACTGAGTATTCGCTGAGTTATGGTTCATTTTCGGACGCGTTTCAGAATGGACTACACTGACAGAGAGAAGGCAGAACTCGCTTTGTGTTTATTTTTTTTTATTTGGCAAAAAGCACAACACTTTGTTTTTATTGTGAGTATACACAAAAATAATACACACTTAACAGGATCGATTGATGTATGAAACTCCTATGGAAAATCAAAGTCAACAGAGTATTTATGAGTCTCTTTTACACTGATAAAAAAAGCGTGCTGGTATCGTCGGCGATACCGCCAACCCCAGGGGGTTAATGGCTGCAACAGTAGAATAGGGCAGGCTGTGTAATGGAAAAAAACGGGCTCTAGTCAGACTTGGGCTGAGAATTCTGATGAGCTGTCGGACACGGGTCGGGCTAGGGCCTGAGCGTCTCGGGCCAGGGCCGGGCTAGGGGCTAGATTTGAGGCCCGCACAGGGCTTTAGCATGGATTATGGTCTCCAAATCTTTCGGAGATAGAAACTGTTTTAATTTTGCAACCGATATTCCAATTCGAATATGGAAAAACACGCCCGCGGAAGCAGAGGCGCGGCTGTCTGCTTTGCGAGTGGGCGCGCGCGCTGCCTGAGGGACAGGTCAGACGAGTCGCACTGTCTAGCACAGCGTCACTGCTAAAGGTTGACAGTGCACTAAAAAGACAATGGAATAAATTGCAGTCAGTTTTTTCCTTTTTTCCTTTTTTTTTAATACAAGCACCAAGAATGTAAGTAGCCTTTTTCTTTTTTAATAGCACTTTATTTTTTATGAACCTCAGGGTAAAAGTTCTTTGTTGTCACATTTCTCGGAATTGTGTGCCTCATTTTATTTAACGTTAAACAGAAAAGTTTCATGTTTACCACAGCACAGCTCGCTCGGAGCGTTCAATGTCGGTTCTATACTGTAAAACTTCAATTAATGTTAATAAATTTGTTTCAATCACTGGATGAAGTCTGCTATATTTGGGACAAGAGTCGTGACCTTAAATTGCTTGCACAAAACTCTTGATCAGCACTCAACATGTGCTTATTGTTGTTGTTCATTTAAATCGTTATGCGCAGAGAGAGCGTGAGTGCGAGGGCGAGAGAGAGAGAGAGAGAGAGAGTGCCTGCAAGTGAGCGAGAGTGAGGTCTGCGCCTTGGCCATTAGTTTATTTACTTGGTTTTGTGTTGGTAATACATTGTCAAATATGTTTAAACTTAAATGAACTACCTATACAAGTAGTTATGTCTCTTTGTATTAATTTGTCCTGTTATTGACGTAATGCGCGTCATTGACAAAATGCGCAACCAGATGTTCGAATAGTTCGAATATTCGTGTGTTTTTTAGAGGGAATATTCAAACGTCATTTTTGAGCAATTTTGACAGCCCTAGTCAGGGTTTTTCCTGGCTCAAAATGAGGTGGAGGTGGTAAAATCCTAATAATGTATTTTAATAATAAGGTAATTAAATTATTATTTTTCATAGATCATCATATAGCCTAATGTGTTTCCCAGATCATTTTTGTGGGTGGAGCCTGGTACCTCTAGGGGGGTTCGGGGGCATGTCCCCCCGGAAGAAAATTTTGTACATTTTAAAGATAAATTCATTAATCTGGTGCACTTTGAGTCACCCGAATCCACTGTTAAAAATAAATAATCCACCCGCAAACCACCTATATTCTTTGATTTAGATATCTGCATCTGATCATCACATTACAATTATTCAAATTCTCAGTGTTAAGCATGATAATATGGTAACATATCACATTGAAGTTGGCTAATTAAAAAAGAACATTTATTTAAAATAAAAGTTCTTCTTTTGGCAAAATTACATTTCCTTAACCCTCTGGGGACCACAAACGCGCCCGCGCGTTTTGCTCGTTTTTTTTTTTTTAGCAATGAAAATAAACACTAAATGCTCTGTTAATTTTGATCTTTTATTTTCGTGTAATACATCAATCGATCCTGTTCAGTTTCTATTTTTTTTCTGTATACTCACAATAAAAATAAAGTGTTTTGCTTTTTGACAAATAAAGAAAAATTTACATGATGCGATTTCTGCCTTCTCTCTGTCAGTAAACTCCCATTTGAAACGCGTTCGAAAATGATCTATAACTCCGCGAAAATTCAGTCAAACAGGCAAACAGACCCACGGGCATAAAGCTTGAGATCGCATCTTTTAAATGAAGTTATTTATATAAAAAACAAATATTCTCAGCTTCTGTAATCTGTATAAAAAGAGAGCGACTCCTGTCGAGCTCATTACGACCTAATTCACAGTAATGTGACCACTCCCCGGAGAGCGCGTGCTATTCAAACGCAAATTCTGAGAACTATTTCATAGCTGTGAAACGCCCACATCAGCTGTAAACAAAGCGCGTCGCGACTCCTCGCGAGTGAGACATTATAGCCTACCTTATGGAGAAAACATTCCTCAGAACAGTGCTGATGAGGAGCAATATCTCCTGAAATGAGGAGCAGATTCCGCTGAGGAGTGAGGTAGGCTGTTTTCTTTTCTCACGTGTGGAATAACGTTATGGAATAACGTTAGTGTAGGCCTATGTAAACCGCAAAAAGATGAATCGCATTTCTATAATATGACTCGCCTTTCTGTGAGATGAATGAAGGGGACATATTTGTAAAGACTGTTTAGCCTAAATATGAATCGCGCGTCTGTGTGTGAAAGAATAAACTGCTTTGCTATAGCCTACTGAGATGAGTAAAAATTGACTGGAATATGTTGAAATAAAATGTATTTGTATAAGCAACGTATTAAACTGCAAAAAAAAATACTATTTTTGTCAAAAATAAATTCATAGACTAAGATGTTAGATGTTCCAATGTTGGCTATATTCAAACTAATGAATACATATGATAAAATGTAGGCCTATAATCTTTTTTTTTTTTTTTTTTTTTTTACAAAGAAAGAGTACACTTGAAATATTGTTGAAATTGTAATTATTGTTGTAATTGTAACATTTTTAATAAAATAGCAAAACATATTTACAAGAGAGATGTAAGCGAAATCTTAAATGGTCAATATAAGTCTTCTTCTAAATACATCTTTTGTCCTTGCATTGTGGCTCAGTCAGTTTCACACCTGAGTGAATGGCTAATTATGCAGAGTGGGTGGGACATTCATAATCTAAGGTGTAAACTACTCCTCCCCCTCGCATATTGGCTTTCCAAGCAAAACCTGTTTTACACCATTTAAATAAATGTATTTTTTTTTTGTGAACGATAAAGCAAGACTATTTTTACATCATTTTGAAGCTAGAACTCAAAGGGACAACATCCATTAGTCAAAAGTTTTGTGGACACATATTTAATATGTGTTTTGTGGTCTTAATTCAGCAACTTTCATTTTAATTTTTTCCAATAACCACGCATAAACATTATTCTCTTAAAAATACAAACATCTACATACACGTTGCTCGCATATTATGGTAGCCCTGTTTGTGCTATATAGAGTGAATTTACACCTTTGCCATTAACATGTTTATAAATAACTGAAAAAAGCACAAATGTCAAGGCATGTCAGAACATCTCAAGGACCCCAAAAACAGCTTGGTCCCCAGAGGGTTAATAGCCTAAACAGAGACTTTACTCCCTTCAAACTTAAATTGTCAATGTTTCATTACATCACTGTTTGAAAACACTCGGAATAATTTTTTGTACCTTTATAAAAGGCTTTTTTTCCCCTAAATGTTTGCTCCATCTTTCATTTCAAAGTCTTAAATTTGATCAATATATTCAATTAAAATAATAAGACACTAGGCTGTTACCAATCAAATTAAATAATTTACATTGAAAAATTATAACTGTATTAAATGAGTTTATTTTAAATATTTTTGAATATACAAATAAGGAATGTTGAAAAGAATGATACTTTATGAAACTAAACCGCCAGTAGGAGGCGGCAGGCGACCGTCTTAATGAGCGAGTCATTCATTCAAATGATTCGTTCAAACGGCTGATTTATTCAGAATGAAGCCGTTTATGAATAGTTAATTGAATCTTTGACTCAACCGATTCGTTCAAAACGCTGAATCATTCAGTAATGCAACAAGTGTTGCTGTGAGATGCGCGATGGTTCTGCTGTGATCTTTGTTTGGAACTATTTTCGCTGCTGAAACAGAACAAAAACAGTCATTGCGTCTAAATGTAAGTGACTTAATTTTAACTATTTGTTTATTGAACTGTTATGAAATCTGTCTCTGTTTCAATCTTGATGGCATTCAGGAAAACAGCTCTCTGGTTATGTATAGCCTAGGCTATATATTGTTTCTTAACTGTAATATGTTATAAATAACTGAGCGAGCCTCAACAGCGCAACATTGTTACCGTCAGTACATTAGGTAGGACTATATTATTATCAGCTATAGGCTATCAATCGCCACTTACATTAAATTAAATAAAACAGAATCATCCTCGCGTTTTCGGTGATTCCCTAGTTATTTTTTATTAAAATTGTTTTAATCAGGGCATTTGTCCGGATGGGCTACAATTCTCTCTCACTTTTCCCTTCAAAAAAAGAAGAAAAAAAACACGTGTCCCAGACACAGTCTATGGTCCCGGACAAGCGTTACTGTCGAGCCCTGATATGTTTTCCTTGATTGGTTTTCCCTGAAGAGAATTACGTTGTTGAAAACGAAAGTAAAAGAGTCACGCACGTTCATTGCGTTTTACCGTGATGAGAGTTCCGTGTCTTAAACTCAACACATTATAATGATTTATCTGTCATCCACCCTCGATTAATTGGAATGGAATGTTTTTATTACTTGGCCCGGCCGACCCGCGGATTATCCGCGTAGCACTATACAGTTTGAGAATGGACACAAGCGGTAACCGCATCAGATCCGTCACGCTGGGAAAAGTGTATCTGACCATGACTGTCTGTCCGAGTTTTGTCGAGAGCCGGAGGCGGCACGAAATTTAACAGAGGCGGCCGCCTCATAATTCTCTATGCAGGAAAAACCCTGCTAGTCATTGCTGACCTTCAACAGTGCAGTTTCTGTACTGTGCATTGATCAGGGATGTGATTTTTCCGGATTAATCCGGAATTCCGGATTTTCCGACCTGAAAATGTGACCTACGTGAATCATGCAGATCTGTAAAAAAAAAAAAAAAAATGGGGGGGGTAATCTCACAGCCGTCACCATGGTAACCCGGGACGGAACCACAATCGCCGCGAATCGCGGCCACACCGGGCGGCACGTCAACATGGTTACAGATGGCAGAGAGATGCAATCTTTCCCTGCCCAGCGAGTGCTTGAAGTGCGTCAGAAACAGAGCGCGCGCGCGATCAGTTGTTGGTAATTTGTTGTGTAGCGTGCGCGACGCCGCATCCATATAGACAGCATAGCTTTTTTTTTGAGGGCGCTTAACACACAGGCTCGTAGAAACGGGCCTGGCAGCTCGCGCCAGTTCTAGACGCGGTGAAAGTTTCCTGATTGTGACGGATGGCCGAATTTACGTGACACATTATAAATGAGCATTATAGTCTGCGATAGATACAGTGCCAAAAAGAAGAGAAGAGGATAAAAGGGGATAAAGACAGAGGTAAAGTGATGTAGTGAATGAACAGTTTATCTAATTGCATAGGAGTAAGATACTATAATTTCATGGCAGTTATTTTTACCTTAAACTTATTGTTAGCAGTTGTTCTGAGTTCTCCAGACTGTGTGATTTTGTTACAATCATGTCAGTTTTAAGACGCATTTTTTATTATCACTTTTTTATTAATGTTTTACCCTACAGTTGTGCAGTTTTGGGGGGAATACAGTACAGGCCAAAAGTTTGGAAACATTACTATTTTTAATGTTTTTGAAAGAAGTTTCTTCTGCTCATCAAGCCTGCATTTATTTGATCAAAAATAGATTTTTTTTTTTTTTTTAATATTGTGATATATTATTACAATTTAAAACAATTGGTTTTCAATTTATTATACTTTAAATTATAATTTATTTCTGTGAAGCAAAGCTGAATTTTCAGGATCATTACTCCAGTCTTCAGCATGTGACATCCGGTCTATCACATGATCCTTTAGAAATCATTCTAATATTCTGATTTATTATGAGTGTTGGAAACAGTTCTGCTGCCTAATATATTTGATGAATAAAAGGTTAAAAAGAACTGCATTTATTCAAAATAAAAAAAATATTTTCTAATAATATAAATCTTCTTTACTATCACTTTTTATCAATTTAACACATCCTTGCTGAATAAAAGTATTGATTTATTTCAAAAAAAGAAAGAAAAAAATTACTGAACCCAAATTACTGACCAGTAGTCTATATTGTTACAAAATATTTCTATATTTTTTTTAATTCTTATTCTTTTTCATTTTTATTTTATTACTTTTTATTCATCAAAGTATCCTAAAAGTATCACAGGTTATTAAAAAATATTAAGCAGCAGAACTGTTTCCAACTTTGATAATGAATCATCATATTAGAATGATTTCTAAAGGACTGCAGTAATGATCCTGAAAATTCAGCTTTGCATCACAGAAATAAATGATAATTTAAAGTATAGGCTAATAAATGGAAAACCAATTATTTTAAATTGTAATAATATATCACAATATTGCATTTTTTTTGTTATGTTGTTATGTGTCATACTCATGACATAAGTTGGATATTGCACATTAAGCAGTTTAAGTTTGGTGTAAAAAAATTTAAAAATATATATTTTATTTTTTAAATTCAAATAAGTTGTTGTCATGTGTCATAAAAAGTTGGATGTTTTTATCGGTTTGATCGGCGGGGGGGGGGTCTCAGTATATTTTCCTGCTTTTTTGTCCTTAGCCAATCACATGCCTGATTGATTTAAAACCAGACTGAAAAGTATATTGGACATACTGATATAGGAATTCAACGTACAATGTACAACTCTCTCTAAGAGATTTGAAATAAACTGCAGTTTGGAGATTTGCTGAGGATAGATGTGTCAAGATGAGGTTTCTTTAGCAGAGGGTGAACCACAGCATGTTTAAAACTAGCAGGTACAGGTCCTTACAGCAAATTATTTCCTTGTTTTTTGGAAATAATGATTAGCAGAATAATTGACTCCGGTTCATTGCATTTTGAGAAAATAATGCACACCCGAGGTGTTCGTTGCTGTAAAACGTATTCCAATAATATATACAACTTACAAATATATTTTTTTACATTGAAAAAAAGAAACATTCAGCATTCAGTGATTTGGCTTCTCTGCCATGTGTCTGTTTAACAGTAAAGCCAGGAGTGTGTCCAAGCACAGATCATGAAGCAGCAAAGTGTGCCGTGATGGGTTCAGCGCTGTGTGACGACGACAGTGATTGTCCCAACAATGAGAAATGCTGCAGCAGTGCATGCGGTGGACGTCAGTGTGTGGCTCCAGTTACAGGTATAATATAATATAATATAATATATTATACTATTGGTCTGTTAAATGCTTTAATCTGATTGGTTGATGAAGATTCTAAGGTGTGCAATTATTTTCTGGGAAACGCACGGCTAAAGTAGTTCCAGGCAGGTCTTGATCGCATTACATGTCCATATCACTTCGCCAAATGATTTCAGTTATTTCAAAGGTCCTTACAGCAACAACAGCAAAAGAACCAAAAGCCCCTGTGAAAAAGATATTCAGTGATATGGCTTCTCTGTCATGTGTCTGTGTAACAGCAAACCCAGGAGTGTGTCCAAGCAGAAAATATGAACCAGGAAAGTGTGCCCGGATACGTTTCGTGTCGTGTGCCGATGACAGTGACTGTGCCAACAATGAGAAATGCTGCAACAATGGATGTGGACTTCAGTGTATGGCTGCAGTTACAGGTATTATTATATTATATTATATTATATTATATCACTGATACCAATACTGATACTGATGTCTTCAATTATTTATTTATTTTCAATTTTAAACATTAATTATAGCTATTCAACACTACAGTATAATTAAAAGCTATCAATTGTAACATTTATTTGGCTCCAAAAAATATAACAACTTTTAATTTAAGTGAACTTAAAACAATCCTCACATAAGTCCAAAATAAATGTCTTATTTAACCCTCTGAGGTCTGAGCTGTTTTCTGGACCCTGGAGGTGTTCTGACATGCTCTGACATTTCTGGTTATTTCTGTTACTTGTGACATTTTCATGGCTAAAGTCTAATTACACTGTATTCAGCTCAAACTCTGCTACAATAATATATCAGCAGCATGTATGTAAAAGTTTGAAAAAGAAGTTTAAAAAGAAGAGAAGAGGATAAAAGGGGATAAAGACAGAGGTAAAGTGATGTAGTGAATGAACAGTTTATCTAATTGCATAGGAGTAAGATACTATAATTTCATGGCAGTTATTTTTACCTTAAACTTATTGTTAGCAGTTGTTCTGAGTTCTCCAGACTGTGTGATTTTGTTACAATCATGTCAGTTTTAAGACGCATTTTTTATTATCACTTTTTTATTAATGTTTTACCCTACAGTTGTGCAGTTTTGGGGGGAATACAGTACAGGCCAAAAGTTTGGAAACATTACTATTTTTAATGTTTTTGAAAGAAGTTTCTTCTGCTCATCAAGCCTGCATTTATTTGATCAAAAATAGATTTTTTTTTTTTTTTTAATATTGTGATATATTATTACAATTTAAAACAATTGGTTTTCAATTTATTATACTTTAAATTATAATTTATTTCTGTGAAGCAAAGCTGAATTTTCAGGATCATTACTCCAGTCTTCAGCATGTGACATCCGGTCTATCACATGATCCTTTAGAAATCATTCTAATATTCTGATTTATTATGAGTGTTGGAAACAGTTCTGCTGCCTAATATATTTGATGAATAAAAGGTTAAAAAGAACTGCATTTATTCAAAATAAAAAAAATATTTTCTAATAATATAAATCTTCTTTACTATCACTTTTTATCAATTTAACACATCCTTGCTGAATAAAAGTATTGATTTATTTCAAAAAAAGAAAGAAAAAAATTACTGAACCCAAATTACTGACCAGTAGTCTATATTGTTACAAAATATTTCTATATTTTTTTTAATTCTTATTCTTTTTCATTTTTATTTTATTACTTTTTATTCATCAAAGTATCCTAAAAGTATCACAGGTTATTAAAAAATATTAAGCAGCAGAACTGTTTCCAACTTTGATAATGAATCATCATATTAGAATGATTTCTAAAGGACTGCAGTAATGATCCTGAAAATTCAGCTTTGCATCACAGAAATAAATGATAATTTAAAGTATAGGCTAATAAATGGAAAACCAATTATTTTAAATTGTAATAATATATCACAATATTGCATTTTTTTTGTTATGTTGTTATGTGTCATACTCATGACATAAGTTGGATATTGCACATTAAGCAGTTTAAGTTTGGTGTAAAAAAATTTAAAAATATATATTTTATTTTTTAAATTCAAATAAGTTGTTGTCATGTGTCATAAAAAGTTGGATGTTTTTATCGGTTTGATCGGCGGGGGGGGGGGGGGGGGGGGGTCTCAGTATATTTTCCTGCTTTTTTGTCCTTAGCCAATCACATGCCTGATTGATTTAAAACCAGACTGAAAAGTATATTGGACATACTGATATAGGAATTCAACGTACAATGTACAACTCTCTCTAAGAGATTTGAAATAAACTGCAGTTTGGAGATTTGCTGAGGATAGATGTGTCAAGATGAGGTTTCTTTAGCAGAGGGTGAACCACAGCATGTTTAAAACTAGCAGGTACAGGTCCTTACAGCAAATTATTTCCTTGTTTTTTGGAAATAATGATTAGCAGAATAATTGACTCCGGTTCATTGCATTTTGAGAAAATAATGCACACCCGAGGTGTTCGTTGCTGTAAAACGTATTCCAATAATATATACAACTTACAAATATATTTTTTTACATTGAAAAAAAGAAACATTCAGCATTCAGTGATTTGGCTTCTCTGCCATGTGTCTGTTTAACAGTAAAGCCAGGAGTGTGTCCAAGCACAGATCATGAAGCAGCAAAGTGTGCCGTGATGGGTTCAGCGCTGTGTGACGACGACAGTGATTGTCCCAACAATGAGAAATGCTGCAGCAGTGCATGCGGTGGACGTCAGTGTGTGGCTCCAGTTACAGGTATAATATAATATAATATAATATATTATACTATTGGTCTGTTAAATGCTTTAATCTGATTGGTTGATGAAGATTCTAAGGTGTGCAATTATTTTCTGGGAAACGCACGGCTAAAGTAGTTCCAGGCAGGTCTTGATCGCATTACATGTCCATATCACTTCGCCAAATGATTTCAGTTATTTCAAAGGTCCTTACAGCAACAACAGCAAAAGAACCAAAAGCCCCTGTGAAAAAGATATTCAGTGATATGGCTTCTCTGTCATGTGTCTGTGTAACAGCAAACCCAGGAGTGTGTCCAAGCAGAAAATATGAACCAGGAAAGTGTGCCCGGATACGTTTCGTGTCGTGTGCCGATGACAGTGACTGTGCCAACAATGAGAAATGCTGCAACAATGGATGTGGACTTCAGTGTATGGCTGCAGTTACAGGTATTATTATATTATATTATATTATATTATATCACTGATACCAATACTGATACTGATGTCTTCAATTATTTATTTATTTTCAATTTTAAACATTAATTATAGCTATTCAACACTACAGTATAATTAAAAGCTATCAATTGTAACATTTATTTGGCTCCAAAAAATATAACAACTTTTAATTTAAGTGAACTTAAAACAATCCTCACATAAGTCCAAAATAAATGTCTTATTTAACCCTCTGAGGTCTGAGCTGTTTTCTGGACCCTGGAGGTGTTCTGACATGCTCTGACATTTCTGGTTATTTCTGTTACTTGTGACATTTTCATGGCTAAAGTCTAATTACACTGTATTCAGCTCAAACTCTGCTACAATAATATATCAGCAGCATGTATGTAAAAGTTTGTAGTTTTGAGATAATGACATTTATGCGTGGTTTGTGAAAATACAAAAAAAAATTCTCACTGAAATAGCTGTAAATAACTGTAAAACGCCTTTTTTCGAAGGCTTGATTGTGTTTGTGGGGTGCACTGTAACGTGTTCATGCTTCGTTTTTAAAAATTCACATTATTTTTCACATATTTAACCATTATTCTACACTGCTCTGTCCCTCCTTGTAAAAACGGTCTCATGATTTCCGCGTTCTATGAAGCCCCGCCCTCAAAATACGCAATGGGCTCAGATTGGTTAGCTGGCCCAGTGTGTTGTGATTCGCTAACCGCCAAGTGCACATTGTTCGGAAACGTCACGCCCCCTTATCTTTACTGGTAGTTTGTGCTTCAGTAAACAACGGCGTCAATATTGCCATACCAGTTTGAGCCCGAATCAGACCCAGAGAATGTTAGTGGAGAGGATCGAGCAGAACCTGTTCAAGAACGGCTGTTAAAGGACGTTTCAGAAAGGTATGTTTTGTAAGACTGCAGATCGCTATATGACACTGTTACTTTTGTATATTTAGAATAATTGTAGCTAAATATCTGTCGCCTGAACTATTAATCCAATACGAACACTAAACATTGGCTTTACAACAGTAGCCAAATCAAACACAAAACCATGTTTAGCATGCCTGTAGATAAACAAGCATGTAGATAAACAATACATAAAAGCTATAATCAAAGAATAATTTACACTGATCACATAAACGACAACACAACAACCACGAACATTCCAAGTTCGCTGCGCTGGTAATATAAAATAGAAGTTTGTATGTGTTTGTCGGATAAGTATGAATTAACGTTAGCATTTAACAAACTGGTTTGTGGAGCCAAACAGTGTTGTCCTTCGTTTACTTCCTTGCTACAACGTACAATTAACAATACAAACTATTACAGGAAAACATAACAACGAAAAATAAATCATACTTTTCTGTTTTTAAAGTTGGAACTGCTCCATCTTTCAGGACTAGCCGTTGTGCAAATCCTTCATTGGAGGAGGGGTTTATGTAAATATTGGGCTTAGTGATGTCAGCAAGCCCGCAGGAATGTCGTGTAGTCCCTACTGGCCGTTTTTTGTAGTTCTTAGAAATTGATTTCTTTAAAAGCAAATATCTCCCTTTGCTTTAAACTTTGAAAGTTGTAACTTTGCAGATGTTGTTTATGCTCAAACAGCAACATTACACACTAACTAAAGTTAGAAAAGTGAAATCGTGTTTTACCACCCCTTTAAATGTTTATAAAGGTATATGGCTCATAAATGTGTGACAAGTATTTGCTGAGTTTTGTTTCAGTTTATAGACGTGCTCAAGAAAAAAAAGTTCACCGCGACGGAGAGGCAGAACGCACACCCTGTTTATTTTCTTTATATTTTACAAAAGCACAATGTTTTGATTTGATTGTAAGTGGACACATACAAGAGTAGAAATATCACAGATTCTTTTTTTATATTTCGTTTTTCTGTATGACCATAAATGACGGAGTAATTTAAGTTTATAGTGCTACAATGTGGATAAAATCCAGCAAAACGCGCCCGCGCGTTTGCCGACCTCAGAGGGTTAACTGTGCCCTTCCTACCTAACAGGTAGGAAATACACAGAAATGTAATAGTTATCAAATACTTCACAGTCTTCACTGCATAAATTATAAATGAAATATAGGTTAATCCTTATTAAAGCTACAAGCGTTCTTTAGTCAAGAGCAGTGAGTGATTTTCTCTGTTACCTGCATGTGTTCTTTGATTCTGCTGTCACGGCTGCACATGTGGAGCACGCGTCCCATTTCCTCACAACTCTTTACGTTCCTTTAGGACTTTATTTAACTCGTCTAAGACTGCTCTTATGAGGATACTCAACAAAACGGACATTTTGGCATAATTGCTTTGCTGGCCGTTAATGCAGTGAATCCATGATAAATCCCAATCACTAACTCACAGTTATAATTAAATGCACATGGTGGCGCTGTGGAGCGTGTTTAACAAGTGGATGGTATTTGATCATATTAATGCCGTTGTCTGCCTCGCGAAGTTTGGAATTACTTAGATGAAAATTATATAATATTACAAAATGGAAGTACTTTTAATCAAATTAATGAATGAAACTGAGTTATCATAATATCACCACCACAATGAGAAATCACATGAAATCCAAACAGCAGTCGACTGAGGAAAGACAGCTGTCCATCACCCCATTAACAACTGCAGGTAAACTCAGCTGTAGCGTGAGTGATCAGATATGATATCTTCTGAGAAAGCATAGAAAGAATATATTTTGAGAAAGCACAGGACATAACCGGACATGGAAACGTTGACAGCACGGACATAACCGGACATGGAAAACGTATGATTTACACTTTTATTATAAATCTGTGTGTGCAATTTGTTGTGATTAGAGACATCCGAGATTGATACATCTTCTTCTTCTTTTTTTTTTTTTCTTCTTTTTTTTTTACATGTTTAGAAATGTAAAAATGTTTGATGGTGTTTTTACATGAAACCCCTGCTCTCCGGTTGGGAAACGCTGGTTTAGAACAGGGGTGTTCAATCCTGGTCCTCTTAACCAAAAGCCCCTGTGAAAAAGACATTCAGTGATATGGCTTCTCTGTCATGTGTCTGTGTAACAGCAAACCCAGGAGTGTGTCCAAGCAGAAAATATGAACCAGGAAAGTGTGCCCGGATACATTTCGTGTCGTGTGCCGATGACAGTGACTGTGCCAACAATGAGAAATGCTGCAGCAATGGATGTGGACTTCAGTGTATGGCTGCAGTTACAGGTATTTTTATATTACATTATATTATATTATATTACAAAATTTATTTCTATAACACATTTAAAAGCAACTTGCACCAAAGCGCTGTACAATAAAACATTGAGCATATAAAAAGAAACCATGCAGCATGCAAAATATAAACACATTAAACAAAATACAATAAAAATAAAAACCTTTAACTAATCTAATCTAATCAAAAGTCCGAGAGAATAAATAAGATTTAAGAGCCAATTTAAAACTGGCTAATGAAGGAGCAGACCTCACATTTAAGGACAGACTGTTCCAAAGTTTAGGTGCAGCAGAGGAGAAGGCTCGACCACCCTTAGTTTTACAGCGAAAACGTGGGACAGTTAAGAGAAGCTGATTACCAGACCTAAGTGTTCTTTGGGGAGAGTAAGGAATCAGAAGGTCACAATATTGGCGTCTAACTGTTGGAAACTATTGGAAATAAGAATGGCCATGTTCTGTAGTGTCAAGACTTGATTTTTGAGGTAAGATAACCTGCATGTTGGTTTTAATTTATTTTATTTTATTTGTTTAGATTGTATAGCTCATTTAGTTTGCGAGCGCTGTTGCGACTGCGAGCAGCAGAGCAGTCTGCCTCAGCTTTTCAAAAATGTCGTTTTACTGTGGTTGTGATAATAAACGTATAAACTAACTGTCTGTGTGATATGCTGTTTTATCTATAGATTTTATTGTAGCCAAGTAAAGTGTTGATTTGAAAGTGTTGATTTGAGAGGCTAAATTGATCAAACATATTTAACTCGCTGTCGGCTGCTTGGTCGTCATTAAAAAAAAAAAAAAAAAACTTTGCTCCGAAAATTTGTCTAAATTAACTTAATAAAAAAATGAAAAGATAACTACTTTGACAATGAAAACAAAACTGAACTATTTTAATGGCTGCAACAGTAGAATAGGGCAGGCTGTGTAATGGAAAAAAAAACGGGCTCCAGTCAGACTCAGGCTGAGAATTCTGATGAGCTGTCGGACACGGGTCGGGCTAGGGCCTGAGCGTCTCGGGCCAGGGCCGGGCTAGGGCCTAGATTTGAGGCCCGCACAGGGCTTTAGCGTGGATTATGGTCTCCAAATCTTTCGGAGATAGAAACTGTTTTAATTTTGCAACCGATCTCAGATGAAAGAAACTGCCCGTTACCACTGTACTGATTTCTTTCTAAAAAAAAAGTGACGAATCAAATGTAACCCCAATATTCCTTACATGAGGTTGAACACTGGCGGCAACAGAATCTAAATTAAAAAGAGATGAAGACCTGGAGGGGCCTAAAATCAAAATTTCACGTTTGCTTTCATTTAATTGCAAAAGATTATTAGCCATCCAACATTTGATCTCCTCAAAACAGTTGCAGAGCACGTCCAAAGGATAAAAACTGTCAGTTTTAGCTGGTAGATTAAACTGTGTATCGTCAGCATAGCAGTGGTAGGAGATCTTTTTATTTCTTAAAAATGGCACCCAATAGTAGTATATAAAGTGAAAAGAGAAGAGGGCCTAGAATGGACCCTTGGGGCACACCACATAATAGGGGAACCAATGAAGAAAACTTCCCAATGCTCACTAAGAAAGTTCTGTCTTTGAAGTAAGAGGCCAACCAATGCAAGGTGACACCCTGAAAACCCACCACCTTTTCCAACCGATGTAACAAGATACTAGATCGATTGTATCGAAAGCAGCTCTTAAATCCAACAAGACAAGCACCGTGTGCGAACCAGTATCGAGAACTTGCAAATGGTCATTGCTGACCTTCAACAGTGCAGTTTCTGTACTGTGCATTGATTTAAAACCAGACTGAAAAGTATATTGGACATACTGATATAGGAATTCAACGTACAATGTACAACTCTCTCTAAGAGATTTGAAATAAACTGCAGTTTGGAGATTTGCTGAGGATAGATATGTCAAGATGAGGTTTCTTTAGCAGAGGGTGAACCACAGCATGTTTAAAACTAGCAGGTACAGGTCCTTACAGCAAATTATTTCCTTGTTTTTTGGAAATAATGATTAGCAGAATAATTAACTCCGGTTCGTTGCATTTTGAGAAAATAATGCACACCCGAGGTGTTCGTTGCTGTAAAACGTATTCCAATAATATATACAACTTACAAATATATTTTTTTACATTGAAAAAAAGAAACATTCAGCATTCAGTGATTTGGCTTCTCTGCCATGTGTCTGTTTAACAGTAAAGCCAGGAGTGTGTCCAAGCACAGATCATGAAGCAGCAAAGTGTGCCGTGATGGGTTCAGCACTGTGTGACGATGACGATGATTGTCCCAACAATGAGAAATGCTGCAGCAGTGCATGCGGTGGACGTCAGTGTGTGGCTCCAGTTATAGGTATAATATAATATTTTATATTATACTATTGGTCTGTTAAATGCTTTAATCTGATTGGTTGATGAAGATTCTAAGGTGTGCAGTTATTTTCTGGGAAACGCACGGCTAAAGTAGTTCCAGGCAGGTCTTGATCGCATTACATGTCCATATCACTTCGCCAAATGATTTCAGTTATTTCAAAGGTCCTTACAGCAACAACAGCAAAAGAACCAAAAGCCCCTGTGAAAAAGATATTCAGTGATATGGCTTCTCTGCCATGTGTCTGTGTAACAGCAAACCCAGGAGTGTGTCCAAGCAGAAAATATGAACCAGGAAAGTGTGCCCGGATACGTTTCGTGTCGTGTGCCGATGACAGTGACTGTGCCAACAATGAGAAATGCTGCAACAATGGATGTGGACTTCAGTGTATGGCTGCAGTTACAGGTATTATTATATTATATTATATTATATTATATTATATTATATTATATTATATTATATTATATTATATTATATTATATTATATTATATTATATCACTGATGCCAATACTGATACTGATGTCTTCAATTATTTATTTACTTTCAATTTTAAACATTAATTATAGCTATTCAACACTACAGTATAATTAAAAGCTATCAATTGTAACATTTATTTGGCTCCAAAAAATATAAAAACTTTTACTTTAAGTGAACTTAAAACAATCCTCACATAAGTCCAAAATAAATGTCTTATTTAACCCTCTGAGGTCTGAGCTGTTTTCTGGAGGTGTTCTGACATGCTCTGACATTTCTGGTTATTTCTGTTACTTGTGACATTTTCATGGCTAAAGTCTAATTACACTGTATTCAGCACAAACTCTGCTACAATAATATATCAGCAGCATGTATGTAAAAGTTTGTAGTTTTGAGATAATGACATTTATGTGTGGTTTGTGAAAATACAACAAAAAAAAAATTCTCACTGAAATAAGGCCATAAAACCCATACTGATTATTTCTTCACAAGACTTTTGAAACTTGTATGACGTAGCCTAGAATATTTGCTCTAAAACTATGTGAAAATCACCATGACTGCTCATTCAGATAAGACAATATATTGATTTAAAAATTTGACGACGTGTTTTGTGTGAAAAAGCTTTATGCGGAGGTCATTAATATGTAAGCTTTTCACACCTGAGAAAGACAAAGACCCTCCCCTAACGGCCCTATTAGGAGCTATCAGGCCCTGTCATTCTGAGCAACCTTGCACAATACTGTAAATGAGGAGATTTAAAAAAGAATGGCTTTTAAATTGTTTGGATTTATTTACAACACAACATAATCCAAAGATACGCAACAAATGCCAAAAAAGCACTTATTGAAAACAATGATCCAAAGACAAAGACATTGTACATACCTTTCATTTCCAAGGTGTTTGATTTTCACTTTACCATGTTCATGTACAGAGACTCATGTGAATGTTGAAGTCGGCAGGCCCTGAAATAAAAAGTGAACATACTGATCTCAAGAGAAAGGCCTGCACGATTTTGGGAATAAATTTTAGATTTTTCTGGTTAAAATTGCTTTTTAAAATTCACAGAATACACACACACACACACACACACAAATGTTTCCAACAATATATAATATAATGAACACCAGGTTTGTTGTGCCTTGTAGGCATAAGCTATGCGCAGTGCTGGATAAAATAATAATAACAACGATAACCTATAGCAGTATAAATCTTCCAAAAGATTTCAGTAACAACTAAGCTAGAGAAAAATATATTGATTATCATGTTACTTCAAATGTTTCCATTCGTTGTGATGATATGAAATGAGATAATAGTAAAAACATGAAGCCGTTTGCTTTTCAAACGCGATCGCCATCCAAAATATGATACATTCAAACGCGATCGCGCTGCAAAATATGATACATTCAAACGCGATCGCGCTGCAAAATATGATACATTCAAACGCGATAGCGATCCAAAATATGATACATTCAAACGCGATCACGATCCTAAATATGATACATTCAAACGCGATCGCGCTCAAATATAAAACATTATGGTTACCATATACATATCTACGTTTGAGCAGATATCCACAAACACAGTAACAGTAAACACGGGTCTAAATATTATAATATTCACCATATATCTAGCAACAGTTCAACTGCAATGTGAAATTTATGCAGCAATAGCAAACTAATATGTAAGAATTTCTTACCTTACATCTTTCTTGTTTTCAAATCGTGTTCTTCTTCTTCTGATGTAAATCCAATGTAAGCTCAGGCGCGTCTTTCAAACTCGACGAAAAGTGAAGTGAAGTGTTTTGGTGTTTTGTTGTTGAGGTAATGAGCGAGTTCGCGTTCCATGTGGAGATTTGCATGTCAATCTCTTTTGCGCGAGTGGGCGTGGCCAAATTAAATAATGAGCAAGCGTTTGAGAAGCTGGACATCTTGTTGGTTTTATACAAATTACTTAAACAGAGAATATTTGTTTTCGTTTTGAATCCGATCATTTAAAAGTACACACTTAAATGTTTATAAAGGTATATGGCTCATAAATGTGTGACAAGTATTCGCTGAGTTTTGTTTCAGTTTATAGACGTGCTCAAGAAAAAAAAGTTCACCGCGACGGAGAGGCAGAACGCACACCCTGTTTATTTTCTTTATATTTTACAAAAGCACAATGTTTTGATTTCATTGTAAGTGGACACATACAAAAGTAGAAATATCACAGATTCTTTTTTTATATTTCGTTTTTCTGTATGACCATAAATGACGGAGTAATTTAAGTTTATAGTGCTACAATGTGGATAAAATCCAGCAAAACGCGCCCGCGCGTTTGCCGACCTCAGAGGGTTAACTGTGCCCTTCCTACCTAACAGGTAGGAAATACACAGAAATGTAATAGTTATCAAATACTTCACAGTCTTCACTGTAGAGCTGAAACAACTAATCGATTTAATCGATTAAAATCGATTATTAAAATAGTTGTCAACTAATTTAGTCATCGATTAGTTGCTAAATAACTTTTATTTGCCGTAAGCGGCTCATTTTGTGCATATTTTAAATCTGCAGTGACCAAAGTGTGGCAGTAATGAGCCACCGGAGGTTTTACTCAGCCAGTACAGCAGGAGAAGAAGCGAATAGCCAATAGCTGGCCTTGTTTTATGTCACGTGCTTCCCGCACAGCGTCTCTGCAGCATTCAGCGAGATGGCGGAGGCAGGCGGCAGTGGAGTAAGCTCGAGAAAGAAAAAGAAAAAAGCGGAAGATAAAACTAATCGAACGAAGCAGCATTCGGCAGTTTAGGATATCGCACAAGATTTGTCAACAAAGAAAACATTTCATCACTGAAGAGTTTTTTTTTCCGATACCATCGTATCAATTGATTTTGATTAATATGCGCGAGGGAGAGAGAGAGAGCAAGACAGCGCTCGGGTGAGTGCGCGCGCGCGGCCGGGGCTCTCTGTTAAACTGACAGGACTTGTCACAAGCAAATGATACACTTTAACTCTATGATGGTTAAACTCTGCAATTCATTATTTTTTCTCAGAACTAATGTTTTGGTAGGAACGAAAGTTTACCATAAATTTACCAAAAAAAAGCTACTTTCAACTTTCTGATTGATTTCACAGCATAAGCTATAAAGCTGTTTCCCAGGTATAAGCTGTGTGTTTACAGGAAAAAATAAAATAAAATGCAATTTACTGCAACTGTAGTCTTTATTCTTATTCTTCGTGAAAATATGTTCTGCAAGATTTCTTAATAAGCTTTGTTCGGGATGTTATTAAACTACTTTAGGAGCCCTAATGACTTCCATGGTGAAAACATTTGAAGTCTCCTTGTGAAATTTGCTAGAGTACGTATGGGTCAGTGTTTTGATAGCAGAAGAGTTCGACAAAGGATTACTAACACATAATAAAACACAACTCCAAGTATGTTTTTGATGAGGATATGACAATGCAAAATGGTTAAAATCTCTAAAAAGTCTATATTGAATGATAAGGACCCTTTGTTAATAATTTACTTGGAAAAAAATGGGCAAAACTAAAATATAAGTACATAAACCGATTAATCGTAAAAATAATCGCCCGATTAATCGATTATCAAAATAATCGTTAGTTGCAGCCCTACTTCACTGCATAAATTATAAATGAAATATAGGTTAATCCTTATTAAAGCTACAAGCGTTCTTTAGTCAAGAGCAGTGAGTGATTTTCTCTGTTACCTGCATGTGTTCTTTGATTCTGCTGTCACGGCTGCACATGTGGAGCACGCGTCCCATTTCCTCACAACTCTTTACGTTCCTTTAGGACTTTATTTAACTCGTCTAAGACTGCTCTTATGAGGATACTCAACAAAACTGACATTTTGGCATAATTGCTTTGCTTGCCGTTAATGCAGTGAATCCATGATAAATCCCAATCACTAACTCACAGTTATAATTAAATGCACATGGTGGCGCTGTGGAGCGTGTTTAACAAGTGGATGGTATTTGATCATATAATGCCGTTGTCTGCCTCGCGAAGTTTGGAATTACTTAGATGAAAATTATATAATATTACAAAATGGAAGTACTTTTAATCAAATTAATGAATGAAACTGAGTTATCATAATATCACCACCACAATGAGAAATCACATGAAATCCAAACAGCAGTCGACTGAGGAAAGACAGCTGTCCATCACCCCATTAACAACTGCAGGTAAACTCAGCTGTAGCACGAGTGATCAGATATGATATCTTCTGAGAAAGCATAGAAAGAATATATTTTGAGAAAGCACAGGACATAACCGGACATGGAAACGTTGACAGCACGGACATAACCGGACATGGAAAACGTATGATTTACACTTTTATTATAAATCTGTGTGTGCAATTTGTTGTGATTAGAGACATCCGAGATTGATACATCTTCTTTTTTTTTATTCTTTTTTTTTACACATTTTAGAAATGTAAAAATGTTTGATGGTGTTTTTACATGAAACCCCTGCTCTCCGGTTGGGAAACACTGGTTTAGAACAGGGGTGTTCAATCCTGGTCCTCTTAGGGACCCACCAATCTGCACTTTTTATGTGTCTCTATCTGACAGTCTTAGAACAGTTCTCATCTAATGAGCTGATGAATGCTGGACTTTGATTGGTTGGCGAAGCTTCTAAGGTGTGCAATTATTTTCTGGGAAATGCACGGCTAAAGTAGTTCCAGGCAGGTCTTGACCGCATTACATGTCCATATCACTTCGCCAAATGATTTCAGTTATCTCAAAGGTCCTTACAGCAACAACAGCAAAAGAACCAAAAGCCCCTGTGAAAAAGATATTCAGTGATATGGCTTCTCTGTCATGTGTCTGTGTAACAGCAAACCCAGGAGTGTGTCCAAGCAGAAAACATGAACCAGGAAAGTGTGCCCGGATACGTTTCGTGTCGTGTGCCGATGACAGTGACTGTGCCAACAATGAGAAATGCTGCAGCAATGGATGTGGACTTCAGTGTATGGCTGCAGTTACAGGTATTTTTATATTACATTATATTATATTACAAAATGTATTTCTATAACACATTTAAAAGCAACTTGCACCAAAGCGCTGTACAATAAAACATTGAGCATATAAAAAGAAACCATGCAGCATACAAAATATAAACACATTAAACAAAATACAATAAAAATAAAACCTTTAACTAATCTAATCTAATCTAATCAAAAGTCAGAGAGAATAAATAAGATTTAAGAGCCAATTTAAAACTCAGGAGCAGACCTCACATTTAAGGGCAGACTGTTCCAAAGTTTAGGTGCAGCAGAGGAGAAGGCTCGACCACCCTTAGTTTTACAGCGAAAACGTGGGACAGTTAAGAGAAGCTGATTACCAGACCTAAGTGTTCTTTGGGGAGAGTAAGGAATCAGAAGGTCACAATATTGGCGTCTAACTGTTGGAAACTATTGGAAATAAGAATGGCCATGTTCTGTAGTGTCAAAACTTGATTTTTGAGGTAAGATAGGTTGCATGTTGGTTTTAATTTATTTTATTTGTTTAGATTGTATAGCTCATTTAGTTTGCGAGCGCTGTTGCGACTGCGAGCAGCAGAGCAGTCTGCCTCAGCTTTTCAAAAATGTCGTTTTACTGTGGTTGTGATAATAAACGTATAAACTAACTGTCTGTGTGATATGCTTGAAGTGTTTTATCTATAGATTTTATTGTAGCCAAGTAAAGTGTTGATTTGAAAGTGTTGATTTGAGAGGCTAAATTGATCAAACATTTAACTCGCTGTCGGCTGCTTGGTCGTCATTTAAAAAAAAAAAAAAAAAACTTTGCTCCGAACATTTGTCTAAATTAACTTAATAAAAAAATGAAAAGATAACTACTTTGACAATGAAAACAAAACTGAACTATTTTAACCCTCTGGGGTCTGAGGTGATTTTGGGGGCCCTTGGGATGTTCTGACATGCCCTGACATTTGTGCTTTTTTCAGTTGCTTATAAACATATTAATGGCAAAGGTGTAAATTCACTCTATATAGCACAAACAGGGCTACCATAATATGTGAGCATCATGTATGTAGATGTTTGTATTTTTAAGAGAATAATGTTTATGCGTGGTTATTGAAAAAAATAAAAATGAAGGTTGCTGAAATAAGACCACAAAACTCATACTAAATATGTGTCCACAAGACTTTTGACTAATGGATGTTGTCGCTTTGAGTTCTGGCTTCAAAATTATGTGAAAATAGTCTTGCTTTATCGTTCACATAAAACAATACATTGATTTAAATTGGGTAAGACAAGTTTTGCTTGGAAAGCCAATATGCGAGGGGGGCGTGAACGAGTAGTGGTTTACACCTGAGAATACAATGTCCCACCCATTATGCGTAATTACTTGCATAATGAGCCATTCATTCAGGTGTGACACTGACTGAGCCACAAAAATGAATGCAAGGACAAAAGATATATTTAGAAGAAGACTTATATTGACCATTTAAGATTTTGCTTGCATCTATCTTGTAAATATGTTTTGCTATTTTATTAAAAAGGTTACAATTACAACAATAATTACAATTTCAACAATATTTCAAGTGTACTCTTTCTTTGTAAAAAAAATGATTATAGGCCTACATTTTATCATATGTATTCATTAGTTTAAATATAGCCAACATTGGAACATCTAACATCTTAGTTGATGACTTTATTTTTGACAAAACATATATATATATTTAACACGAGCAGAAATTGGCAACATTATAAGCTTATTTGATGTGGCAGTATTTTACAGTAAAAACTTTATAATCTATCCGATTTTTGTAGTCGATTTTTACTCATCTTAGTATAGCAATAGAGTTTGCTAAAAGCTGTTCATTCATTCACACACAGAAACGCGATTCATTTTGAAACAGTATTTGTGCCAGCTGTAGTAGCTCCACAACAGTGCGCATCTGTGCATTCATTCATTCACACGCAGAAACACGATTCATATTTAAACAGTCTTTTTGCGTGTACAGACACTTGCGATTAGAACAAAGCATATAACTGACCTATTCCTCAGCCGGACCCGTTTGCTCCTCGAAATGAAACTTCCAGAACTTCTGAGGTAAATTTTCCAGGATTATTATCGAGATAACTTATTCTTCACAGCGTCGTAAAGTACATGAGACTGAAAGTGAACTCGTGGTGTGTGTTATCCAGCTGATGTGGGCGTTTCACAGGTTTGCGTCCTCAGATTATTTGCGTTTGAATAGCGCGCGCTCTCCGTGGGCAGAGTCACATTAAAACTTAATGAGCTGAGATGAGAACGACTGACATCTCTCTCTTTACATACATATTACATAAACTGAGAATATTTGTTTTTTATAAAAATTTCTTCATTTAAAAGAAGAGAATTCAAGCTTCATGCCTGTGTGTCTGTATGCCTGTTTGACTGAGTATTCGCTGAGTTATGGTTCATTTTCGGATGCGTTTCAGAATGGACTACACTGACAGAGAGAAGGCAGAACTCGCTTTGTGTTTATTTTTCTTTATTTGGCAAAAAGCACAACACTTTGTTTTTATTGTGAGTACACAAAAATAATACACACTTAACAGGATCGATTGATGTATGAAACTCCTATGGAAAATCAAAGTCAACAGAGTATTTATGAGTCTCTTTTACACTGATAAAAAAAGCGTGCTGGTATCGTCGGCGATACCGCCGACCCCAGGGGGTTAATGGCTGCAACAGTAGAATAGGGCAGGCTGTGTAATGGAAAAAAACGGGCTCTAGTCAGACTCGGGCTGAGAATTCTGATGAGCTGTCGGACACGGATCGGGCTAGGGCCTGAGCGTCTCGGGCCAGGGCCGGGCTAGGGCCTAGATTTGAGGCCCGCACAGGGCTTTAGCATGGATTATGGTCTCCAAATCTTTCGGAGATAGAAACTGTTTTAATTTTGCAACCGATCTCAGATGAAAGAAACTGCCCGTTACCACTGTACTGATTTCTTTCTCAAAATTTAGTGACAAATCAAATGTAACCCCAATATTCCTTACATGAGGTTGAACACTGGCGGCAACAGAATCTAAATTAAAAAGAGATGAAGACCTGGAGGGGCCTAAAATCTAAATTTCACGTTTGCTTTCATTTAATTGCAAAAGATTATTAGCCATCCAACATTTGATCTCCTCAAAACAGTTGCAGAGCACGTCCAAAGGATAAAAACTGTCAGTTTTAGCTGGTAGATTAAACTGTGTATCGTCAGCATAGCAGTGGTAGGAGATCTTTTTATTTCTTAAAAATGGCACCCAATTGTAGTATATAAAGTGAAAAGAGAAGAGGGCCTAGAATGGACCCTTGGGGCACACCACATAATAGGGGAACCAATGAAGAAAACTTCCCAATGCTCACTAAGAAAGTTCTGTCTTTGAAGTAAGAGGCCAACCAATGCAAGGTGACACCCTGAAAACCCACCACCTTTTCCAACCGATGTAACAAGATACTAAATCGATTGTATCGAAAGCAGCTCTTAAATCCAACAAGACAAGCACCGTGTGCGAACCAGTATCGAGAACTTGCAAATGGTCATTGCTAGGGCTGTCAACGAATATTCTAAATTCGAATATATATTCGAATAGTTTTAAAAAACAGAAATTCGAACGTGAAAATTAATATTCGAATGCGAATTTCGAATATGGAAAAACACGCCCGCGGAAGCAGAGGCGCCTGAACTACCTATACAAGTAGTTATGTCTCTTTGTATTAATTTGTCCTGTTATTGACGTAATGCGCGTCATTGACAAAATGCGCAACCAGATGTTCGAATAGTTCGAATATTCGTGTGTTTGTTAGAGGGAATATTCGAACGTCATTTTTGAGCAATTTTGACAGCCCTAGTCATTGCTGACCTTCAACAGTGCAGTTTCTGTACTGTGCATTGATTTAAAACCAGACTGAAAAGTATATTGGACATACTGATATAGGAATTCAACGTACAATGTACAACTCTCTCTAAGAGATTTGAAATAAACTGCAGTTTGGAGATTTGCTGAGGATAGATATGTCCAGATGAGGTTTCTTTAGCAGAGGGTGAACCACAGCATGTTTAAAACTAGCAGGTACAGGTCCTTACAGCAAATTATTTCCTTGTTTTTTGGAAATAATGATTAGCAGAATAATTAACTCCGGTTCGTTGCATTTTGAGAAAATAATGCACACCAGAGGTGTTCGTTGCTGTAAAACGTATTCCAATAATAAATACAACTTACAAATATATTTTTTTACATTGAAAAAAAGAAACATTCAGCATTCAGTGATTTGGCTTCTCTGCCATGTGTCTGTTTAACAGTAAAGCCAGGAGTGTGTCCAAGCACAGATCATGAAGCAGCAAAGTGTGCCGTGATGGGTTCAGCGCTGTGTGACGATGACGATGATTGTCCCAACAATGAGAAATGCTGCAGCAGTGCATGCGGTGGACGTCAGTGTGTGGCTCCAGTTATAGGTATAATATAATATTTTATATTATACTATTGGTCTGTTAAATGCTTTAATCTGATTGGTTGATGAAGATTCTAAGGTGTGCAGTTATTTTCTGGGAAACGCACGGCTAAAGTAGTTCCAGGCAGGTCTTGATCGCATTACATGTCCATATCACTTCGCCAAATGATTTCAGTTATTTCAAAGGTCCTTACAGCAACAACAGCAAAAGAACCAAAAGCCCCTGTGAAAAAGATATTCAGTGATATGGCTTCTCTGTCATGTGTCTGTGTAACAGCAAACCCAGGAGTGTGTCCAAGCAGAAAATATGAACCAGGAAAGTGTGCCCGGATACGTTTCGTGTCGTGTGCCGATGACAGTGACTGTGCCAACAATGAGAAATGCTGCAGCAATGGATGTGGACTTCAGTGTATGGCTGCAGTTACAGGTATTATATTATATTATATTATATTATATTATATTATATTATATCACTGATGCCAATACTGATACTGATGTCTTCAATTATTTATTTACTTTCAATTTTAAACATTAATTATAGCTATTCAACACTACAGTATAATTAAAAGGTATCAATTGTAACATTTATTTGGCTCCAAAAAATATAACAACTTTTAATTTAAGTGAACTTAAAACAATCCTCACATAAGTCCAAAATAAATGTCTTATTTAACCCTCTGAGGTCTGAGCTGTTTTCTGGACCCTGGAGGTGTTCTGACATGCTCTGACATTTCTGGTTATTTCTGTTACTTGTGACATTTTCATGGCTAAAGTCTAATTACACTGTATTCAGCACAAACTCTGCTACAATAATATATCAGCAGCATGTATGTAAAAGTTTGTAGTTTTGAAATAATGACATTTATGTGTGGTTTGTGAAAATACAAAAAAAAAAAAATTCTCACTGAAATAAGGCCATGAAACCCATACTGATTATTTCTTCACAAGACTTTTGAAAATTGTATGACGTAGCCTAGAATATTTGCTCTAAAACTATGTGAAAATCACCATGACTGCTCATTCAGATAAGACAATATATTGATTTAAAAATTTGACGACGTGTTTTGTGTGAAAAAGCTTTATGCGGAGGTCATTAATATGTAAGCTTTTCACACCTGAGAAAGACAAAGACCCTCCCCTAACGGCCCTATTAGGAGCTATCAGGCCCTGTCATTCTGAGCAACCTTGCACAATACTGTAAATGAGGAGATTTAAAAAAGAATGGCTTTTAAATTGTTTGGATTTATTTACAACACAACATAATCCAAAGATACACAACAAATGCCAAAAAAGCACTTATTGAAAACAATGATCCAAAGACAAAGACATTGTACATACCTTTCATTTCCAAGGTGTTTGATTTTCACTTTACCATGTTCATGTACAGAGACTCATGTGAATGTTGAAGTCGGCAGGACTCAGTGGCATCTGGGCCCTGAAATAAAAAGTGAACATACTGATCTCAAGAGAAAGGCCTGCACGATTTTGGGAATAAATTTTAGATTTTTCTGGTTAAAATTGCTTTTTAAAATTCACAGAATACACACACACACACAAATGTTTCCAACAATATATAATATAATGAACACCAGGTTTGTTGTGCCTTGTAGGCATAAGCTATGCGCAGTGCTGGATAAAATAATAATAACAACGATAACCTATAGCAGTATAAATCTTCCAAAAGATTTCAGTAACAACTAAGCTAGAGAAAAATATATTGATTATCATGTTACTTCAAATGTTTCCATTCGTTGTGATGATATGAAATGAGATAATAGTAAAAACATGAAGCCGTTTGCTTTTCAAACGCGATCGCCATCCAATATATGATCCATTCAAATGCGATCGCGCTGCAAAATATGATACATTCAAACGCGATCGCGCTGCAAAATATGATACATTCAAACGCGATAGCGATCCAAAATATGATACATTCAAACGCGATCACGATCCTAAATATGATACATTCAAACGCGATCGCGCTCAAATATAAAACATTATGGTTACCATATACATATCTACGTTTGAGCAGATATCCACAAACACAGTAACAGTAAACACGGGTCTAAATATTATAATATTCACCATATATCTAGCAACAGTTCAACTGCAATGTGAAATTTATGCAGCAATAGCAAACTAATATGTAAGAATTTCTTACCTTACATCTTTCTTGTCTTCAAATCGTGTTCTTCTTCTTCTGATGTAAATCCAATGTAAGCTCAGGCGCGTCTTTCAAACTCGACGAAAAGTGAAGTGTTTTGGTGTTTTATTGTTGAGGTAATGAGCGAGTTCGCGTTCCATGTGGAGATTTGCATGTCAATCTCTTTTGCGCGAGTGGGCGTGGCCAAATTAAATAATGAGCAAGCGTTTGAGAAGCTGGACATCTTGTTGGTTTTATACAAATTACTTAAACAGAGAATATTTGTTTTCGTTTTGAATCCGATCATTTAAAAGTACACACTTAAATGTTTATAAAGGTATATGGCTCATAAATGTGTGACAAGTATTCGCTGAGTTTTGTTTCAGTTTATAGACGTGCTCAAGAAAAAAAAGTTCACCGCGACGGAGAGGCAGAACGCACACCCTGTTTATTTTCTTTATATTTTACAAAAGCACAATGTTTTGATTTGATTATAAGTGGACACATACAAAAGTAGAAATATCACAGATTCTTTTTTTATATTTCGTTTTTCTGTATGACCATAAATGACGGAGTAATTTAAGTTTATAGTGCTACAATGTGGATAAAATCCAGCAAAACGCGCCCGCGCGTTTGCCGACCTCAGAGGGTTAACTGTGCCCTTCCTACCTAACAGGTAGGAAATACACAGAAATGTAATAGTTATCAAATACTTCACAGTCTTCACTGCATAAATTATAAATGAAATATAGGTTAATCCTTATTAAAGCTACAAGCGTTCTTTAGTCAAGAGCAGTGAGTGATTTTCTCTGTTACCTGCATGTGTTCTTTGATTCTGCTGTCACGGCTGCACATGTGGAGCACGCGTCCCATTTCCTCACAACTCTTTACGTTCCTTTAGGACTTTATTTAACTCGTCTAAGACTGCTCTTATGAGGATACTCAACAAAACTGACATTTTGGCATAATTGCTTTGCTTGCCGTTAATGCAGTGAATCCATGATAAATCCCAATCACTAACTCACAGTTATAATTAAATGCACATGGTGGCGCTGTGGAGCGAAGTTTGGAATTACTTAGATGAAAATTATATAATATTACAAAATGGAAGTACTTTTAATCAAATTAATGAATGAAACTGAGTTATCATAATATCACCACCACAATGAGAAATCACATGAAATCCAAACAGCAGTTGACTGAGGAAAGACAGCTGTCCATCACCCCATTAACAACTGCAGGTAAACTCAGCTGTAGCGCGAGTGATCAGATATGATATCTTCTGAGAAAGCATAGAAAGAATATATTTTGAGAAAGCACAGGACATAACCGGACATGGAAACGTTGACAGCACGGACATAACCGGACATGGAAAACGTATGATTTACACTTTTATTATAAATCTGTGTGTGCAATTTGTTGTGATTAGAGACATCCGAGATTGATACATCTTCTTTTTTTTTTTTCTTTTTTTTTACACATTTTAGAAATGTAAAAATGTTTGATGGTGTTTTTACATGAAACCCCTGCTCTCCGGTTGGGAAACACTGGTTTAGAACAGGGGTGTTCAATCCTGGTCCTCTTAGGGACCCACCAATCTGCACTTTTTATGTGTCTCTATCTGACAGTCTTAGAACAGTTCTCATCTAATGAGCTGATGAATGCTGGACTTTGATTGGTTGGCGAAGATTCTAAGGTTTGCAATTATTTTCTGGGAAATGCACGGCTAAAGTAGTTCCAGGCAGGTCTTGACCGCATTACATGTCCATATCACTTCGCCAAATGATTTCAGTTATCTCAAAGGTCCTTACAGCAACAACAGCAAAAGAACCAAAAGCCCCTGTGAAAAAGATATTCAGTGATATGGCTTCTCTGTCATGTGTCTGTGTAACAGCAAACCCAGGAGTGTGTCCAATCAGAAAACATGAACCAGGAAAGTGTGCCCGGATACGTTTCGTGTCGTGTGCCGATGACAGTGACTGTGCCAACAATGAGAAATGCTGCAGCAATGGATGTGGACTTCAGTGTATGGCTGCAGTTACAGGTATTTTTATATTACATTATATTATATTACAAAATTTATTTCTATAACACATTTAAAAGCAACTTGCACCAAAGCGCTGTACAATAAAACATTGAGCATATAAAAAGAAACCATGCAGCATACAAAATATAAACACATTAAACAAAATACAATAAAAATAAAACCTTTAACTAATCTAATCTAATCTAATCAAAAGTCAGAGAGAATAAATAAGATTTAAGAGCCAATTTAAAACTGGCTAATGAAGGAGCAGACCTCACATTTAAGGGCAGACTGTTCCAAAGTTTAGGTGCAGCAGAGGAGAAGGCTCGACCACCCTTAGTTTTACAGCGAAAACGTGGGACAGTTAAGAGAAGCTGATTACCAGACCTAAGTGTTCTTTGGGGAGAGTAAGGAATCAGAAGGTCACAATATTGGCGTCTAACTGTTGGAAACTATTGGAAATAAGAATGGCCATGTTCTGTAGTGTCAAAACTTGATTTTTGAGGTAAGATAACCTGCATGTTGGTTTTAATTTATTTTATTTGTTTAGATTGTATAGCTCATTTAGTTTGCGAGCGCTGTTGCGACTGCGAGCAGCAGAGCAGTCTGCCTCAGCTTTTCAAAAATGTCGTTTTACTGTGGTTGTGATAATAAACGTATAAACTAACTGTCTGTGTGATATGCTTGAAGTGTTTTATCTATAGATTTTATTGTAGCCAAGTAAAGTGTTGATTTGAAAGTGTTGATTTGAGAGGCTAAATTGATCAAACATTTAACTCGCTGTCGGCTGCTTGGTCGTCATTTAAAAAAAAAAAAAAACTTTGCTCCGAACATTTGTCTAAATTAACTTAATAAAAAAATGAAAAGATAACTACTTTGACAATGAAAACAAAACTGAACTATTTTAACCCTCTGGGGTCTGAGGTGATTTTGGGGGCCCTTGGGATGTTCTGACATGCCCTGACATTTGTGCTTTTTTCAGTTGCTTATAAACATATTAATGGCAAAGGTGTAAATTCACTCTATATAGCACAAACAGGGCTACCATAATATGTGAGCATCATGTATGTAGATGTTTGTATTTTTAAGAGAATAATGTTTATGCGTGGTTATTGAAAAAAATAAAAATGAAGGTTGCTGAAATAAGACCACAAAACTCATACTAAATATGTGTCCACAAGACTTTTGACTAATGGATGTTGTCGCTTTGAGTTCTGGCTTCAAAATTATGTGAAAATAGTCTTGCTTTATCGTTCACATAAAACAATACATTGATTTAAATTGGGTAAGACAAGTTTTGCTTGGAAAGCCAATATGCGAGGGGGGCGTGAACGAGTAGTGGTTTACACCTGAGAATACAATGTCCCACCCATTATGCGTAATTACTTGCATAATGAGCCATTCATTCAGGTGTGACACTGACTGAGCCACAAAAATGAATGCAAGGACAAAAGATATATTTAGAAGAAGACTTATATTGACCATTTAAGATTTTGCTTGCATCTATCTTGTAAATATGTTTTGCTATTTTATTAAAAAGGTTACAATTACAACAATAATTACAATTTTTAAATATTTTTAAATATAGCCAACATTGGAACATCTAACATCTTAGTTGATGACTTTATTTTTGACAAAACATATATATATATTTAACACGAGCAGAAATTGGCAACATTATAAGCTTATTTGATGTGGCAGTATTTTACAGTAAAAACTTTATAATCTATCCGATTTTTGTAGTCGATTTTTACTCATCTTAGTATAGCAGTAGAGTTTGCTAAAAGCTGTTCATTCATTCACACACAGAAACGTGATTCATTTTGAAACAGTATTTGTGCCAGCTGTAGTAGCTCCACAACAGTGCGCATCTGTGCATTCATTCATTCACACGCAGAAACACGATTCATATTTAAACAGTCTTTTTGCGTGTACAGACACTTGCGATTAGAACAAAGCATATAACTGACCTATTCCTCAGCCGGACCCGTTTGCTCCTCGAAATGAAACTTCCAGAACTTCTGAGGTAAATTTTCCAGGATTATTATCGAGATAACTTATCCCTCACAGCGTCGTAAAGTACATGAGACTGAAAGTGAACTCGTGGTGTGTGTTATCCAGCTGATGTGGGCGTTTCACAGGTTTGCGTCCTCAGATTATTTGCGTTTGAATAGCGCGCGCTCTCCGTGGGCAGAGTCACATTAAAACTTAATGAGCTGAGATGAGAACGACTGACATCTCTCTCTTTACATACATATTACATAAACTGAGAATATTTGTTTTTTATAAAAATTTCTTCATTTAAAAGAAGAGAATTCAAGCTTCATGCCTGTGTGTCTGTATGCCTGTTTGACTGAGTATTCGCTGAGTTATGGTTCATTTTCGGACGCGTTTCAGAATGGACTACACTGACAGAGAGAAGGCAGAACTCGCTTCGTGTTTATTTTTCTTTATTTGGCAAAAAGCACAACACTTTGTTTTTATTGTGAGTACACAAAAATAATACACACTTAACAGGATCGATTGATGTATGAAACTCCTATGGAAAATCATAGTCAACAGAGTATTTATGAGTCTCTTTTACACTGATAAAAAAAGCGTGCTGGTATCGTCGGCGATACCGCCGACCCCAGGGGGTTAATGGCTGCAACAGTAGAATAGGGCAGGCTGTGTAATGGAAAAAAACGGGCTCTAGTCAGACTCGGGCTGAGAATTCTGATGAGCTGTCGGACACGGATCGGGCTAGGGCCTGAGCGTCTCGGCCAGGGCCGGGCTAGGGCCTAGATTTGAGGCCCACACAGGGCTTTAGCATGGATTATGGTCTCCAAATCTTTCGGAGATAGAAACTGTTTTAATTTTGCAACCGATCTCAGATGAAAGAAACTGCCCGTTACCACTGTACTGATTTCTTTCTCAAAATTTAGTGACAAATCAAATGTAACCCCAATATTCCTTACATGAGGTTGAACACTGGCGGCAACAGAATCTAAATTAAAAAGAGATGAAGACCTGGAGGGGCCTAAAATCTAAATTTCACGTTTGCTTTCATTTAATTGCAAAAGATTATTAGCCATCCAACATTTGATCTCCTCAAAACAGTTGCAGAGCACGTCCAAAGGATAAAAACTGTCAGTTTTAGCTGGTAGATTAAACTGTGTATCGTCAGCATAGCAGTGGTAGGAGATCTTTTTATTTCTTAAAAATGGCACCCAATAGTAGTATATAAAGTGAAAAGAGAAGAGGGCCTCGAATGGACCCTTGGGGCACACCACATAATAGGGGAACCAATGAAGAAAACTTCCCAATGCTCACTAAGAAAGTTCTGTCTTTGAAGTAAGAGGCCAACCAATGCAAGGTGACACCCTGAAAACCCACCACCTTTTCCAACCGATGTAACAAGATACTAGATCGATTGTATCGAAAGCAGCTCTTAAATCCAACAAGACAAGCACCGTGTGCGAACCAGTATCGAGAACTTGCAAATGGTCATTGCTAGGGCTGTCAACGAATATTCTAAATTCGAATATATATTCGAATAGATTTAAAAAACAGAAATTCGAACGTGAAAATTAATATTCGAATGTGAATTTCGAATATGGAAAAACACGCCCGCGGAAGCAGAGGCGCGGCTGTCTGCTTTGCGAGTGGGCGCCCGCGCTGCCTGAGGGACAGGTCAAACGAGTCGCACTGTCTAGCACAGCGTCACTGCTGAAAGTTGACAGTGCACTAAAAAGACAATGGAATAAATTGCAGTCAGTTTTTTCCTTTTTTCCTTTTTTCCTTTTTTTTAATACAAGCACCAAGAATGTAAGTAGCCTTTTTCTTTTTTAATAGCACTTTATTTTTTATGAACCTCAGGGTAAAAGTTCTTTGTTGTCACATTTCTCGGAATTGTGTGCCTCATTTTATTTAACGTTAAACAGAAAAGTTTCATGTTTACCACAGCACAGCTCGCTCGGAGCGTTCAATGTCGGTTCTATACTGTAAAACTTCAATTAATGTTAATAAATTTGTTTCAATCACTGGATGAAGTCTGCTATATTTGGGACAAGAGTCGCGACCTTACATTGCTTGCACAAAACTCTTGATCAGCACTCAACATGTGCTTATTGTTGTTGTTCATTTAAATCGTTATGCGCAGAGAGAGCGTGAGCGCGAGGGCGAGAGAGAGAGAGAGAGAGAGTGCCTGCAAGTGAGCGAGAGTAAGGTCTGCGCCTTGGCCATTAGTTTATTTACTTGGTTTTGTGTTGGTAATACATTGTCAAATATGTTTAAACTTAAATGAACTACCTATACAAGTAGTTATGTCTCTTTGTATTAATTTGTCCTGTTATTGACGTAATGCGCGTCATTGACAAAATGTGCAACCAGATGTTCGAATAGTTCGAATATTCGTGTGTTTTTTAGAGGGAATATTCGAACGTCATTTTTGAGCAATTTTGACAGCCCTAGTCATTGCTGACCTTCAACAGTGCAGTTTCTGTACTGTGCATTGATTTAAAACCAGACTGAAAAGTATATTGGACATACTGATATAGGAATTCAACGTACAATGTACAACTCTCTCTAAGAGATTTGAAATAAACTGCAGTTTGGAGATTTGCTGAGGATAGATGTGTCAAGATGAGGTTTCTTTAGCAGAGGGTGAACCACAGCATGTTTAACCCTCTGGGGACCACAAACGCGCCCGCGCGTTTTGCTCGTTTTTTTTTTTTAGCAATGAAAATAAACACTAAATGCTCTGTTAATTTTGATCTTTCATTTTCGTGTAATACATCAATCGATCCTGTTCAGTTTCTATTTTTTTTCTGTATACTCACAATAAAAATAAAGTGTTTTGCTTTTTGACAAATAAAGAAAAATTAACATGATGCGATTTCTGCCTTCTCTCTGTCAGTAAATCCCATTTGAAACACGTTCGAAAATGATCTATAACTCCGCGAAAATTCAGTCAAACAGGCAAACAGACCCACGGGCATAAAGCTTGAGATCGCATCTTTTAAATGAAGTCATTTATATAAAAAACAAATATTCTCAGCTTCTGTAATCTGTATAAAAAGAGAGCGACTCCTGTCGAGCTCATTACGAGCTCATTCACAGTAATGTGACCACTCCCCGGAGAGCGCGTGCTATTCAAACGCAAATTCTGAGAACTATTTCAGAGCTGTGAAACGCCCACATCAGCTGTAAACAAAGCGCGTCGCGACTCCTCGCGAGTGAGACATTATAGCCTACCTTATGGAGAAAAGATCCCTCAGAACAGTGCTGATGAGGAGCAATATCTCCTGAAATGAGGAGCAGATTCCGCTGAGGAGTGAGGTAGGCTGTTTTCTTTTCTCACGTGTGGAATAACGTTATGGAATAATGTTAGTGTAGGCCTATGTAAACCGCAAAAAGATGAATCGCATTTCTATAATATGACTCGCCTTTCTGTGAGATGAATGAAGGGGACATATTTGTAAAGACTGTTTAGCCTAAATATGAATCGCGCGTCTGTGTGTGAAAGAATAAACTGCTTTGCTATAGCCTACTGAGATGAGTAAAAATCGACTGGAATATGTTGAAATAAAATGTATTTGTATAAGCAACGTATTAAACTGCAAAAAAAATACTATTTTTGTCAAAAATAAATTCATAGACTAAGATGTTAGATGTTCCAATGTTGGCTATATTCAAACTAATGAATACATATGATAAAATGTAGGCCTATAATCTTTTTTTTTTTTTTTTTTACAAAGAAAGAGTACACTTGAAATATTGTTGAAATTGTAATTATTGTTGTAATTGGTCTTCTTCTAAATACATCTTTTGTCCTTGCATTGTGGCTCAGTCAGTTTCACACCTGAGTGAATGGCTCATTATACAGAGTGGGTGGGACATAGGGATGGGACGGTATGAAAATTTTATATCACGATTATAGTGACCAAAATTATCGCGATTATCAATATTATCACGGTGTTGTTAAAACGAGATGAAAGTGTTCAAAAAGAGTTGATGATCACACTGAAGACATTTCAACAAGTTTTATATTTGAAAATCAACAAACAACAAATAAAACAAGCAGCTCTATGCACTTTTTAGAGCAAGATTCTATTATGTGGCATTTCCTTCCTTATAATGACGGTCGTCAATAGCAACGCATTATAACACTGCGCACATCCATTGTAACGGCCACCTAGTGTTAAGTAGTGTTCATGACATGAATGTTGATGTGCCTTTAAGATAACTTCTTCTATGGCGTACGTTATTGTATGTATGCTGTTTTTATGTGAGCGCGCACGCACAGTGAGAGTGAGATTGCTCGCGCAAAGAGGAAGATGGCCGCTCTACAGCTGACCGTTGTTTTATTATAATGTGTTTACTTCCACTTTGATTTGTAGCGTGTTTTAGAGTGTTTTCTTTTCCCTTTTAACATTCGCTCTTCGACATGTAGTATGTGAAGAGTGTGCTTAACTGAGAGAAAACATCTATAAAAGTCTCGTGGAACTAACGTTACCAGTTCATTTGCACTGTCTTGTATTCTTCATCTGGGCAGACTTCAAACTGACAGACGTTACACCATGTATCACAACGGACGCGCTCTCTCGTTTCATTCAAATACAACTTGCCGTCTCCGTTTTTAATTGTATTGAAAATTATATCAGAGTTGATTTATTGTTTACAGAGTTTGATAATATTGTTGTGATCATCTTGTCTGAACGATTGTTTTGTACGCTTATTTATAAACAGGTAAGATTTAAAACATTAATCTCAATTCAATGTCCCCATAATTATGTGGTAAAAAAAAATCGGTGTAATAAGTGTATAATGATTATATATTATTATCCCTTAAATGTCACTCTTAAGTCTTGTTAGAACTTGTTCGTTCGTCTTTGGCTCAAAGCTGCTGCGAACTTTTCTTTGCGTAAGCTTCACGTTTATTTCAAGTGATTGATATAAAATAGTTCAACTTAAAACAACATTTTATGCCCAATTATTTCCCAGACGTAGTTTTGGTATTGAGGTCAAAGTTAACTTGCCTTGCGTTCGCTATACAACAGTTAATGGTCACACAAGACGACTCGGCAGATCTGAAGTTCCCCCCTATTGCAGCGACCTTTCTTGTGCATGTTCTGCTGACAGGGTGACCATCCTCGATTAGCCTAAGTTTCCCTCAGGACTTTTGTTAAAGCCAAAATATGACCACACCTCAGAATTGGTTCTGAAAAACCTCCCGAGCACGGTCACTGCCTTCCACAATTCCTTCTTGAATAAAAAAAACAACAACAACATTGCGCGCTGCGCCTGCGTCAGACTGTTGCTGGCTGAACAGGATCTAAAATCGCGATAATCAAACACGGTTTTAATGATAATTAAATTTTAAACGATATTACTAACCGTCAGTACATTTTATCGTGGTTTATAGTGAAACCGGTAATCGTCCCATCCCTAGTGGGACATTCATAATCTAAGGTGTAAACTACTCCTCCCCCTCGCATATTGGCTTTCCAAGCAAAACCTGTTTTACACCATTTAAATCAATGTATTTTTTTTTGTGAACGATAAAGCAAGACTATTTTTACATAATTTTGAAGCTAGAACTCAAAGGGACAACATCCATTAGTCAAAAGTCTTGTGGACACATATTTAATATGTGTTTTGTGGTCTTAATTCGGCAACTTTCATTTAAATTTTTTCCAATAACCACGCATAAACATTATTCTCTTAAAAATACAAACATCTACATACACGTTGCTCGCATATTATGGTAGCCCTGTTTGTGCTATATAGAGTGAATTTACACCTTTGCCATTAACATGTTTATAAATAACTGAAAAAAGCACAAATGTCAAGGCATGTCAGAACATCTCAAGGACCCCAAAAACAGCTTGGTCCCCAGAGGGTTAAAACTAGCAGGTACAGGTCCTTACAGCAAACTATTTCCTTGTTTTTTGGAAATAATGATTAGCAGAATAATTGACTCCGGTTCATTGCATTTTGAGAAAATAATGCACACCCGAGGTGTTCGTTGCTGTAAAACGTATTCCAATAATATATACAACTTACAAATATATTTTTTTACATTGAAAAAAAGAAACATTCAGCATTCAGTGATTTGGCTTCTCTGCCATGTGTCTGTTTAACAGTAAAGCCAGGAGTGTGTCCAAGCACAGATCATGAAGCAGCAAAGTGTGCCGTGATGGGTTCAGCGTTGTGTGACGACGACGGTGATTGTCCCAACAATGAGAAATGCTGCAGCAGTGCATGCGGTGGACGTCAGTGTGTGGCTCCAGTTACAGGTATAATATAATATAATATAATATTTGATATTATACTATTGGTCTGTTAAATGCTTTAATCTGATTGGTTGATGAAGATTCTAAGGTGTGCAATTATTTTCTGGGAAACGCACGGCTAAAGTAGTTCCAGGCAGGTCTTGATCGCATTACATGTCCATATCACTTCGCCAAATGATTTCAGTTATCTCAAAGGTCCTTACAGCAACAACAGCAAAAGTGATATGGCTTCTCTGTCATGTGTCTGTGTAACAGCAAACCCAGGAGTGTGTCCAAGCAGAAAATATGAACCAGGAAAGTGTGCCCGGATACGTTTCGTGTCGTGTGCCGATGACAGTGACTGTGCCAACAATGAGAAATGCTGCAGCAATGGATGTGGACTTCAGTGTATGGCTGCAGTTACAGGTATTATTATATTATATTATATTATATTATATTATATTATATCACTGATACCAATACTGATACTGATGTCTTCAATTATTTATTTATTTTCAATTTTAAACATTAATTATAGCTATTCAACACTACAGTATAATTAAAAGCTATCAATTGTAACATTTATTTGGCTCCAAAAAATATAACAACTTTTAATTTAAGTGAACTTAAAACAATCCTCACATAAGTCCAAAATAAATGTCTTATTTAACCCTCTGAGGTCTGAGCTGTTTTCTGGACCCTGGAGGTGCTCTGACATGCTCTGACATTTCTGGTTATTTCTGTTACTTGTGACATTTTCATGGCTAAAGTCTAATTACACTGTATTCAGCTCAAACTCTGCTACAATAATATATCAGCAGCATGTATGTAAAAGTTTGTAGTTTTGAGATAATGACATTTATGCGTGGTTTGTGAAAATACAAAAAAAAATTCTCACTGAAATAAGGCCATGAAACCCATACTGATTATTTCTTCACAAGACTTTTGAAAATTGTATGACGTAGCCTAGAATATTTGCTCTAAAACTATGTGAAAATCACCCTGACTGCTCATTCAGATAAGACAATATATTGATTTAAAAATTTTCCGACGTGTTTTGTGTGAAAAAGCTTTATGCGGAGGTCATTAATATGTAAGCTTTTCACACCTGAGAAAGACAAAGACCCTCCCCTAACGGCCCTATTAGGAGCTATCAGGCCCTGTCATTCTGAGCAACCTTGCACAATACTGTAAATGAGGAGATTTAAAAAAGAATGGCTTTTAAATTGTTTGGATTTATTTACAACACAACATAATCCGAAGATACACAACAAATGCCAAAAAAGCACTTATTGAAAACAAAGACATTGTACATACCTTTCATTTCCAAGGTGTTTGATTTTCACTTTACCATGTTCATGTACTCATATGAATGTTGAAGTCGGCAGGACCCTGAAAAAAAAAGTGAACATACTAATCTCAAGAGAAAGGCCTGCACGATGTTGGGAATAAATTTTAGATTTTTCTGGTTAAAATTGCTTTTTAAAATTCACAGAATACACACACACACACACACACACAAATGTTTCCAACAATATATAATATAATGAACACCAGGTTTGTTGTGCCTTGTAGGCATAAGCTATGCGCAGTGCTGGATAAAATAATAATAACAACGATAACCTATAGCAGTATAAATCTTCCAAAAGATTTCAGTAACAACTAAGCTAGAGAAAAATATATTGATTATCATGTTACTTCAAATGTTTCCATTCGTTGTGATGATATGAAATGAGATAATAGTAAAAACATGAAGCCGTTTGCTTTTCAAACGCGATCGCCATCCAAAATATGATACATTCAAACGCGATCACGCTGCAAAATATGATACATTCAAACGCGATCGCGCTGCAAAATATGATACATTCAAACGCGATCATGATCCTAAATATGATACATTCAAACGCGATCACGATCCTAAATATGATACATTCAAACGCGATCGCGCTCAAATATAAAACATTATGGTTACCATTAGGGGTGTGCAAAGCAGCCGGTATTTGTATCTGTATTTGTATTTGTTGAGGGGGGAAAAGTATTTGTATTTGTATTTGTATTCGAGTAAAATTCAAAATAGGTGTAAAAATCCAGTTTTTTTGCGTTACACTTCTAATTTACATTATAGTGTAAGTATTCTTTAATTATATCTATTATAATAAATATAGATATGCAATGTGTAAAATATTTTTTTCAAAACTGCATTCATATTTAATTTTAAAATGGCTTTTTAAACCTGCTAAGAGTTATCCAGCCAATAATAAGCCTAGAACTGCTTTTCTGACGGACTGATATTAATGACATAATGACGGCTTTTTATTTCATTTCTCATCTCCATAAATATATCTAAAGCTAATGCAAGGGCTAGAAATCAATTAATTCTTTGCTGATACTTCCTCGTCATCACGGAGAGCGCAGTTCGCACCGCTTTCTCCTTTCCACAAGCGCTTGTTCTCTCGTGGCGTTTGTCGTTGCTATGCAACCGTGAACATAGGCGCGCCTGGAAAAACGAGCGCTCTGCTCGCTTGCCGCGCGCCTACATTTGAAATCTGCACGCGCAAAAAACGCGCTATGTGAGCGAAATATTTCCATATGTGGCTCTTTCCTCCTATCTTATCAACAAGTGGACAGCCACCACATCAGCAGCACCGCCGGTCGCCATGTCTCATGAGGAAACGCAGCTTTTTGATATAAAGTTTTTCTTGTTCCCGAATACAAATATTTTTAAAGTATTTGTTCGAAATAAGTATTCGTAAAAAACACACTATTTGTGCCTTTCCGAATACCGTATTCGGGTTCGGCTCCACCCCTAGTTACCATATACATATCTACGTTTGAGCAGATATCCACAAACACAGTAACAGTAAACACGGGTCTAAATATTATAATATTCACCATATATCTAGCAACAGTTCAACTGCAATGTGAAATTTATGCAACAATAGCAAACTAATATGTAAGAATTTCTTACCTTACATCTTTCTTGTCTTCAAATCGCATTCTTCTTCTTCTGATGTAAATCCAATGTAAGCTCAGGCGCGTCTTTCAAACTCGACGAAAAGTGAAGTGTTTTGGTGTTTTGTTGTTGAGGTAATGAGCGAGTTCGCGTTCCATGTGTAGATTTGCATGTGAATCTCTTTTGCGCGAGTGGGCGTGGCCAAATTAAATCTAATGAGCAAGCGTTTGAGAAGCTGGACATCTTGTTGGTTTTATACAAATTACTTAAACAGAGAATATTTGTTTTCGTTTTGAATCCGATCATTTAAAAGTACACACTTAAAGGGGTGGTAAAACGCCTTTTTTCGAAGGCTTGATTGTGCTTGTGGGGTGCACTGTAACGTGTTCATGCTTCGTTTTTAAAAATTCGCATTATTTTTCACATATTTAACCATTATTCTACACTGCTCTGTCCCTCCTTGTAAAAACGGTCTCATGATTTCCGCGTTCTATGAAGCCCTGCCCTCAAAATACGCAATGGGCTCAGATTGGTTAGCTGGCCCAGTGTGTTGTGATTCGCTAACCGCCAAGTGCACATTGTTCGGAAACGTCATGCCCCCTTATCTTTACTGGTAGTTTGTGCTTCAGTAAACAACGGCGTCAATATTGCCATACCAGTTTGAGCCCGAATCAGACCCAGAGAATGTTAGTGGAGAGGATCGAGCAGAACCTGTTCAAGAACGGCTGTTAAAGGACGTTTCAGAAAGGTATGTTTTGTAAGACTGCAGATCGCTATATGACACTGTTACTTTTGTATATTTAGAACAATTGTAGCTAAATATCTGTCGCCTGAACTATTAATCCAATACGAACACTAAACATTGGCTTTACAACAGTAGCCAAATCAAACACAAAACCATGTTTAGCATGCCTGTAGATAAACAAGCATGTAGATAAACAATACATAAAAGCTATAATCAAAGAATAATTTACACTGATCACATAAACGACAACACAACAACCACGAACATTCCAAGTTCGCTGCGCTGGTAATATAAAATAGAAGTTTGTATGTGTTTGTCGGATAAGTATGAATTAACGTTAGCATTTAACAAACTGGTTTGTGGAGCCAAACAGCGTTGTCCTTCGTTTACTTCCTTGCTACAACGTACAATTAACAATACGAACTATTACAGGAAAACATAACAACGAAAAATAAATCATACTTACATGTTGTGGCTCGTAAACAGTTTCTGTTTTTAAAGTTGGAACTGCTCCATCTTTCAGGACTAGCCGTTGTGCGAATCCTTCATCGGAGGAGGGGTTTATGTAAATATTGGGCTTAGTGATGTCAGCAAGCCCGCAGGAATGTCGTGTAGTCCCTACTGGCCGTTTTTTGTAGTTCTTAGAAATTGATTTCTTTAAAAGCAAATATCTCCCTTTGCTTTAAACTTTGAAAGTTGTAACTTTGCAGATGTTGTTTATGCTCAAACAGCAACATTACACACTAACTAAAGTTAGAAAAGTGAAATTGTGTTTTACCACCCCTTTAAATGTTTATAAAGGTATATGGCTCATAAATGTGTGACAAGTATTCGTTGAGTTTTGTTTCAGTTTATAGACGTCTCGACAGCTCGATCATGCAGGTTTGCACTGCACAACATCAGGAAGATCAGGTCTTTCCTAACTGAGCATGCAACACAACTTCTCGTCCAGGCCCTGGTCATTTCTAGGCTTGACTACTGTAATGCTCTTCTGGCCGGACTTCCAGCATGTGCAACCAAACCCCTACAGATGATCCAGAATGCTGCAGCTCGTCTTGTCTTCAACGAGCCCAAGAGGGCCCACGTCACTCCTCTGTTCATCTCTCTGCACTGGCTACCTCTCGCTGCTCGCATCAAGTTCAAGGCATTGACGCTTGCTTACAGATCTATCACAGGCTCAGCTCCCTCCTACTTTCACTCACTGCTACGAGTCTACATCCCTACCAGATGCCTACGATCGGTCAACGAGCGACGGCTCGTGGTTCCATCACAGAGAGCCACAAAATCACTTTCCAGAACATTCTCATTCACAGTTCCATGCTGGTGGAACGCTCTCCCCACCCTCATCCGGAATGCAGAATCCCTGACAACATTCAAAAGACAGCTGAAAACCTATCTATTCCGTGAGCACTTAACCTCATAAAAAAAAATTTCTTTCTCTTTGAAACATCACTTATCAGGCTTATGCTACTATGAATAATGCCTGAACTTCGTATTTTGAGCACTTCTTGCGTTGTTGTTGTTTTTGCCTCTTCATGATGACTCGCTTAATTTAGTCCTAATTTGTAAGTCTCTTTGGATAAAAGCGTCTGCTAAGTGACTAAATGTAAATGTAAATAGACGTGCTCAAGAAAAAAAAGTTCACCGCGACGGAGAGGCAGAACGCACACCCTGTTTATTTTCTTTATATTTTACAAAAGCACAATGTTTTGATTTGATTGTAAGTGGACACATACAAGAGTAGAAATATCACAGATTCTTTTTTTATATTTCGTTTTTCTGTATGACCATAAATGACGGAGTAATTTAAGTTTATAGTGCTACAATGTGGATAAAATCCAGCAGAGGGACCTCAGAGGGTTAACTGTGCCCTTCCTACCTAACAGGTAGGAAATACACAGAAATGTAATAGTAATCAAATACTTCACAGTCTTCACTGCATACATTTTAAATGAAATATAGGTTAATCCTTATTAAAGCTACAAGCGTTCTTTAGTCAAGAGCAGTGAGTGATTTTCTCTGTTACCTGCATGTGTTCTTTGATTCTGCTGTCACGGCTGCACATGTGGAGCACGCGTCCCATTTCCTCACAACTCTTTACGTTCCTTTAGGACTTTATTTAACTCGTCTAAGACTGCTCTTATGAGGATACTCAACAAAACTGACATTTTGGCATAATTGCTTTGCTGGCCGTTAATGCAGTGAATCCATGATAAATCCCAATCACTAACTCACAGTTATAATTAAATGCACATGGTGGCGCTGTGGAGCGTGTTTAACAAGTGGATGGTATTTGATCATATTAATGCCGTTGTCTGCCTCGCGAAGTTTGGAATTACTTAGATGAAAATTATATAATATTACAAAATGGAAGTACTTTTAATCAAATTAATGAATGAAACTGAGTTATCATAATATCACCACCACAATGAGAAATCACATGAAATCCAAACAGCAGTCGACTGAGGAAAGACAGCTGTCCATCACCCCATTAACAACTGCAGGTAAACTCAGCTGTAGCGCGAGTGATCAGATATGATATCTTCTGAGAAAGCATAGAAAGAATATATTTTGAGAAAGCACAGGACATAACCGGACATGGAAACGTTGACAGCACGGACATAACCGGACATGGAAAACGTATGATTTACACTTTTATTATAAGTCTGTGTGTGCAATTTGTTGTGATTAGAGACATCCGAGATTGATACATCTTCTTCTTTTTTTCTTTTTTTTTTTCTTTTTTTTTTTTACATGTTTAGAAATGTAAAAATGTTTGATGGTGTTTTTACATGAAACCCCTGCTCTCCGGTTGGGAAACGCTGGTTTAGAACAGGGGTGTTCAATCCTGGTCCTCTTAACCAAAAGCCCCTGTGAAAAAGACATTCAGTGATATGGCTTCTCTGTCATGTGTCTGTGTAACAGCAAACCCAGGAGTGTGTCCAAGCAGAAAATATGAACCAGGAAAGTGTGCCCGGATACGTTTCGTGTCGTGTGCCGATGACAGTGACTGTGCCAACAATGAGAAATGCTGCAGCAATGGATGTGGACTTCAGTGTATGGCTGCAGTTACAGGTATTTTTATATTACATTATATTATATTATATTACAAAATTTATTTCTATAACACATTTAAAAGCAACTTGCACCAAAGCGCTGTACAATAAAACATTGAGCATATAAAAAGAAACCATGCAGCATACAAAATATAAACACATTAAACAAAATACAATAAAAATAAAACCTTTAACTAATCTAATCTAATCTAATCAAAAGTCCGAGAGAATAAATAAGATTTAAGAGCCAATTTAGAGCTAATGAAGGAGCAGACCTCACATTTAAGGGCAGACTGTTCCAAAGTTTAGGTGCAGCAGAGGAGAAGGCTCGACCACCCTTAGTTTTACAGCGAAAACGTGGGACAGTAAAGAGAAGCTGATTACCAGACCTAAGTGTTCTTTGGGGAGAGTAAGGAATCAGAAGGTCACAATATTGGCGTCTAACTGTTGGAAACTATTGGAAATAAGAATGGCCATGTTCTGTAGTGTCAAAACTTGATTTTTGAGGTAAGATAACCTGCATGTTGGTTTTAATTTATTTTATTTGTTTAGATTGTATAGCTCATTTAGTTTGCGAGCGCTGTTGCGACTGCGAGCAGCAGAGCAGTCTGCCTCAGCTTTTCAAAAATGTCGTTTTACTGTGGTTGTGATAATAAACGTATAAACTAACTGTCTGTGTGATATGCTTGAAGTGTTTTATCTATAGATTTTATTGTAGCCAAGTAAAGTGTTGATTTGAAAGTGTTGATTTGAGAGGCTAAATTGATCAAACATATTTAACTCGCTGTCGGCTGCTTGGTCGTCATTTAAAAAAAAAAAAAAAACTTTGCTCTGAACATTTGTCTAAATTAACTTAATAAAAAAATGAAAAGATAACTACTTTGACAATGAAAACAAAACTGAACTATTTTAACCCTCTGGGGTCTGAGGTGATTTTGGGGGCCCTTGGGATGTTCTGACATGCCCTGACATTTGTGCTTTTTTCAGTTGCTTATAAACATATTAATGGCAAAGGTGTAAATTCAATCTATATAGCACAAACAGGGCTACCATAATATGTGAGCATCATGTATGTAGATGTTTGTATTTTTAAGAGAATAATGTTTATGCGTGGTTATAAAAAAAAAGAAAAAAAGAAAGTTGCTGAAATAAGACCACAAAACTCATACTAAATATGTGTCCACAAGACTTTTGACTAATGGATGTTGTCGCTTTGAGTTCTGGCTTCAAAATTATGTGAAAATAGTCTTGCTTTATCGTTCACATAAAACAATACATTGATTTAAATTGGGTAAGACAAGTTTTGCTTGGAAAGCCAATATGCGGGGGGGGGTGAACGAGTAGTGGTTTACACCTGAGAATACAATGTCCCACCCATTATGCGTAATTACTTGCATAATGAGCCATTCATTCAGGTGTGACACTGACTGAGCCACAAAAATGAATGCAAGGACAAAAGATATATTTAGAAGAAGACTTATATTGACCATTTAAGATTTTGCTTACATCTATCTTGTAAATATGTTTTGCTATTTTATTAAAAAGGTTACAATTACAACAATAATTACAATTTCAACAATATTTCAAGTGTACTCTTTCTTTGTAAAAAAAAATGATTATAGGCCTACATTTTATCATATGTATTCATTAGTTTAAATATAGCCAACATTGGAACATCTAACATCTTAGTTGATGACTTTATTTTTGACAAAAATAGTTTTTCATATATATAAAATAACAACAAACAAACACTATAACATCTTAGTTGATTATTTTTGACAAAACATATATATATATTTAACACAAGCAGAAATTGGCAACATTATAAGCTTATTTGATGTGGCAGTATTTTACAGTAAAAACTTTATAATCTATCCGATTTTTGTAGTCGATTTTTACTCATCTTAGTATAGCAATAGAGTTTGCTAAAAGCTTTTTATTCATTCACACACAGAAACGCGATTCATTTTGAAACAGTATTTGTGCCAGCTGTAGTAGCTCCACAACAGTGCGCATCTGTGCATTCATTCATTCACATGCAGAAACACGATTCATATTTAAACAGTCTTTTTGCGTGTACAGACACTTGCGATTAGAACAAAGCATATAACTGACCTATTCCTCAGCCGGACCCGTTTGCTCCTCGAAATGAAACTTCCAGAACTTCTGAGGTAAATTTTCCAGGATTATTATCGAGATAACTTATTCTTCACAGCGTCGTAAAGTACATGAGACTGAAAGTGAACTCGTGGTGTGTGTTATCCAGCTGATGTGGGCGTTTCACAGGTTTGCGTCCTCAGATTATTTGCGTTTGAATAGCGCGCGCTCTCCGTGGGCAGAGTCACATTAAAACTTAATGAGCTGAGATGAGAACGACTGACATCTCTCTCTTTACATACATATTACATAAACTGAGAATATTTGTTTTTTATAAAAAATACTTCATTTAAAAGAAGAGAATTCAAGCTTTATGCCTGTGTGTCTGTATGCCTGTTTGACTGAGTATTCGCTGAGTTATGGTTCATTTTCGGACGCGTTTCAGAATGGACTACACTGACAGAGAGAAGGCAGAACTCGCTTCGTGTTTATTTTTCTTTATTTGGCAAAAAGCACAACACTTTGTTTTTATTGTGAGTATACACAAAAATAATACACACTTAACAGGATCGATTGATGTATGAAACTCCTATGGAAAATCAAAGTCAACAGAGTATTTATGAGTCTCTTTTACACTGATAAAAAAAGCGTGCTGGTATCGTCGGCGATACCGCCAACCCCAGGGGGTTAATGGCTGCAACAGTAGAATAGGGCAGGCTGTGGAATGGTAATTTCACGTTTGCTTTCATTTAATTGCAAAAGATTATTAGCCATCCAACATTTGATCTCCTCAAAACAGTTGCAGAGCACGTCCAAAGGATAAAAACTGTCAGTTTTAGCTGGTAGATTAAACTGTGTATCGTCAGCATAGCAGTGGTAGGAGATCTTTTTATTTCTTAAAAATGGCACCCAATAGTAGTATATAAAGTGAAAAGAGAAGAGGGCCTAGAATGGACCCTTGGGGCACACCACATAATAGGGGAACCAATGAAGAAAACTTCCCAATGCTCACTAAGAAAGTTCTGTCTTTGAAGTAAGAGGCCAACCAATGCAAGGTGACACCCTGAAAACCCACCACCTTTTCCAACCGATGTAACAAGATACTAGATCGATTGTATCGAAAGCAGCTCTTAAATCCAACAAGACAAGCACCGTGTGTGAACCAGTATCAAGAACTTGCAAATGGTCATTGCTAGGGCTGTCAACGAATATTCTAAATTCGAATATATATTCGAATAGTTTTAAAAAACAGAAATTCGAACGTGAAAATTAATATTCGAATGTGAATTTCGAATATGGAAAAACACGCCCGCGGAAGCAGAGGTGCGGCTGTCTGCTTTGCGAGTGGGCGCGCGCGCTGCCTGAGGGACAGGTCACACGAGTCGCACTGTCTAGCACAGCGTCACTGCTGAAAGTTGACAGCGCACTAAAAAGACAATGGAATAAATTGCAGTCAGTTTTTTCCTTTTTTTAATACAAGCACCAAGAATGTAAGTAGCCTTTTTCTTTTTTAATAGCACTTTATTTTTTATGAACCTCAGGGTAAAAGTTCTTTGTTGTCACATTTCTCGGAATTGTGTGCCTCATTTTATTTAACGTTAAACAGAAAAGTTTCATGTTTACCACAGCACAGCTCGCTCGGAGCGTTCAATGTCGGTTCTATACTGTAAAACTTCAATTAATGTTAATAAATTTGTTTCAATGACTGGATGAAGTCTGCTATATTTGGGACAAGAGTCGCGACCTTAAATTGCTTGCACAAAACTCTTGATCAGCACTCAACATGTGCTTATTGTTGTTGTTCATTTAAACCGTTATGCGCAGAGAGAGCGAGGGCGCGAGAGAGAGAGAGAGTGCCTGCAAGTGAGCGAGAGTGAGGTCTGCGCCTTGGCCATTCGTTTATTTACTTGGTTTTGTGTTGGTAATACATTGTCAAATATGTTTAAACTTAAATTAACTTTTGTCAAATATGTTTAAACTTAAATGAACTACCTATACAAGTAGTTATGTCTCTTTGTATTAATTTGTCCTTTTATTGACGTAATGCGCGTCATTGACAAAATGCGCAACCAGATGTTCGAATAGTTCGAATATTCGTGTGTTTTTTAGAGGGAATATTCGAACGTCATTTTTGAGCAATTTTGACAGCCCTAGTCATTGCTGACCTTCAACAGTGCAGTTTCTGTACTGTGCATTGATTTAAAACCAGACTGAAAAGTATATTGGACATACTGATATAGGAATTCAACGTACAATGTACAACTCTCTCTAAGAGATTTGAAATAATCTGCAGTTTGGAGATTTGCTGAGGATAGATGTGTCAAGATGAGGTTTCTTTAGCAGAGGGTGAACCACAGCATGTTTAAAACTAGCAGGTACAGGTCCTTACAGCAAATTATTTCCTTGTTTTTTGGAAATAATGATTAGCAGAATAATTGACTCCGGTTCGTTGCATTTTGAGAAAATAATGCACACCCGAGGTGTTCGTTGCTGTAAAACGTATTCCAATAATATATACAACTTACAAATATATTTTTTTACATTGAAAAAAAGAAACATTCAGCATTCAGTGATTTGGCTTCTCTGCCATGTGTCTGTTTAACAGTAAAGCCAGGAGTGTGTCCAAGCACAGATCATGAAGCAGCAAAGTGTGCCGTGATGGGTTCAGCGCTGTGTGACGATGACGGTGATTGTCCCAACAATGAGAAATGCTGCAGCAGTGCATGCGGTGGACGTCAGTGTGTGGCTCCAGTTACAGGTATAATATAATATAATATAATATTTTATATTATACTATAGGTCTGTTAAATGCTTTAATCTGATTGGTTGACGAAGGTTCTAAGGTGTTCTAAGGTGTGTACTTTCTGGGAAACGCATGGCTAAAGTAGTTCCAGGCAGGTCTTGACCACATTACATGTCCATATCACTTCGCCAAATGATTTCAGTTATTTCAAAGGTCCTTACAGCAACAACAGCAAAAGAACCAAAAGCCCCTGTGAAAAAGATATTCAGTGATATGGCTTCTCTGTCATGTGTCTGTGTAACAGCAAACCCAGGAGTGTGTCCAAGCAGAAAATATGAACCAGGAAAGTGTGCCCGGATACGTTTCGTGTCATGTGCCGATGACAGTGACTGTGCCAACAATGAGAAATGCTGCAGCAATGGATGTGGACTTCAGTGTATGGCTGCAGTTACAGGTATTATTATATTATATTATATTATATTATATTATATTATATTATATTATATTATATTATATTATATCACTGATACCAATACAGATACTGATGTCTTAATTAAACATTAATTATAGCCATTCAACACTACAGTATAATTAAAAGCTATCAATTGTAACATTTATTTGGCTCCAAAAAATATAACAACTTTTAATTTAAGTGAACTTAAAACAATCCTCACATAAGTCCAAAATAAATGTCTTATTTAACTGTGCCCTTCCTACCTGAAAGGTAGGAAATACACAGAAATGTAATAGTTATCAAATACTTCACAGTCTTCACTGCATAAATTATAAATGAAATATAGGTTAATCCTTATTAAAGCTACAAGCGTTCTTTAGTCAAGAGCAGTGAGTGATTTTCTCTGTTACCTGCATGTGTTCTTTGATTCTGCTGTCACGGCTGCACATGTGGAGCACGCGTCCCATTTCCTCACAACTCTTTACGTTCCTTTAGGACTTTATTTAACTCGTCTAAGACTGCTCTTATGAGGATACTCAACAAAACTGACATTTTGGCATAATTGCTTTGCTGGCCGTTAATGCAGTGAATCCATGATAAATCCCAATCACTAACTCACAGTTATAATTAAATGCACATGGTGGCGCTGTGGAGCGTGTTTAACAAGTGGATGGTATTTGATCATATAATGCCGTTGTCTGCCTCGCGAAGTTTGGAATTACTTAGATGAAAATTATATTACAAAATGGAAGTACTTTTAATCAAATTAATGAATGAAACTGAGTTATCATAATATCACCACCACAATGAGAAATCACATGAAATCCAAACAGCAGTCGACTGAGGAAAGACAGCTGTCCATCACCCCATTAACAACTGCAGGTAAACTCAGCTGTAGCGCGAGTGATCAGATATGATATCTTCTGAGAAAGCATAGAAAGAATATATTTTGAGAAAGCACAGGACATAACCGGACATGGAAACGTTGACAGCACGGACATAACCGGACATGGAAAACGTATGATTTACACTTTTATTATAAGTCTGTGTGTGGAATTTGTTGTGATTAGAGACATCCGAGATTGATACATCTTCTTTTTTTCTTCTTTTTTTTCCTTTTTTTTTTTTTTACACATTTTAGAAATGTAAAAATGTTTGATGGTGTTTTTACATGAAAACCCTGCTCTCCGGTTGTTCAATCCTGGTCCTCTTAGGGACCCACCAATCTGCACTTTTTATGTGTCTCTATCTGACAGTCTTAGAACAGTTCTCATCTAATGAGCTGATGAATGCTGGACTTTGATTGGTTGACGAAGATTCTAAGGTGTGCAGTTATTTTCTGGGAAACCATATCACTTCCCCAAATGATTTCAGTTATCTCAAAGGTCCTTACAGCAACAACAGCAAAAGAACCAAAAGCCCCTGTGAAAAAGATATTCAGTGATATGGCTTCTCTGTCATGTGTCTGTATAACAGCAAACCCAGGAGTGTGTCCAAGCAGAAAACATGAACCAGGAAAGTGTGCCTGGATACATTTCGTGTCGTGTGCCGATGACAGTGACTGTGCCAACAGTGAGAAATGCTGCAACAATGGATGTGGACTTCAGTGTATGGCTCCAGTTACAGGTATTTTTATATTATATTATATTATACTACTGGTCTGTTGAATGCTTTAACCCCCTGGGGTCGGCTATCACGCCGGCGCGATAGGCTCGTTTTTTCCTTATCAGTGCAAAAAAAAAAAATCGAAATACTAATATTAATTTTTATCTTATATGCTTGTGTTATACATCAATCGATCCTGTTTAGTATGTATTTTTTTGTGTATACTCATAATAAAAACAAAGTGTTGTGCTTTTCGCCAAATAAAGAAAAATAAACATGATGCGAGTTCTGCCTTCTCTCTGTCAGTGTAGTCCATTCTGAAACGTGTCCGAAAATGAACCATAACTCAGCGAATACTCAGTCAAATAGGCATACAGACACACAGGCATGAAGCTTGAATTCTCTTCTTTTAAAATTTAAATGAAGTAATTTTTATAAAAAAACAAATATTCACAGTTTATGTAATATGTATGTAAAGAGAGAGATGTCAGTCGTTCTCATCTCAGCTAATTAAGTTTTAATGTGACTCCGCCCACGGAGACCGCGCTATACAAACGCAAATGTGAGGCGATCCATACAAACCTGTGAAACGCCCACATCAGCTGGATAAGGCCGGTGACACACTGGATGCGTGGCGTAAGCGTCTCAGCTGCGTGGCGTGTCCGTTTTTATTTCGGCTCCCTTGTTAACAGTTTAGAGTTTGCACACTGCCTGCGTGAGACGCGCGTCTCAGGCACGGCACGAGCCGCGTGGAAAGCGCGTGCATGCTAGAAATAGAACAGACGCCTATTTTTCACGCGACATGCAAGCGTCTTGGAAGCGTTTCCATGCAAAATTGAATAGGAAAATCTGTTTATATGTCATTTTGACACGAATACATATTAATAAATGTCATTTTGATGTTTAACCCTTGTGTTATGTTGGAATTCTGTGCACTCCCCTTATGGTCCGGGTCAAATTGACCCGCATTGGATTCAATACAATTCCTCAAAAATCACACTATGAAAAACAACAAAGATTCAGGTACAAACTGTAAACTTTTAATATCAACATTTGTCAAATATTCCAAACAATATATATCTGATGATATGATTTAATGAAAATGTTTTTTAACCATTTTTTAAAACTGTTTTGCTTTGACAAAATTTGAATATACATTATATTTATATATATTTGAATATACTTTTTTTTTTTTACTTTTTTGTCTTTTTTTTGCTTAGAACATCATAACTGAACAATTAATCAATTAATCTGAGCTAATTTTTCCTGCAGTCTATGTCGAAGTCTTAAGATATTTCAGATATCTTGAATATATAAATGAGAGCTTATTTTACTATCTGCGTCTGTCAAAGATTTTCATTTGTAATTTGCAATTAACTCTGAACACCATGATGTAGCTTTTTCAAGTGTGTTTGGTTTGGGTTAGAGCACTTTTAGATACACTTACACTTTAGAACTGGAGTTGATGCCCAGTTGATACATAAAATAAATGTTTTTATGTTGTGTCTGTACAGTTGCTTTTGAATAGCCTATGGGGGTCAAATTGACCTGCGAACATCACAAACGTAATAGTAATTTTTTTTGTATATGTCAAAAAAAACAAACACCAGCATGTTGAAACTTTGCATGCATGTTCATGAAGATAAATGCAAAAAAGTCACAAAATATCAAGAAAAAAAAAAAAGATTTAATATTATTTCAGGTAGCTTGAAAAAATAAATGATAGGTAATTTTTACCATCTGTGGCCGACAAAATATTTTTCTGTATTGAAATAAGTGTGGAAAACCTAATTTTTTAGCTTCATAAGGTAGTAAAAAAATAAAATAACAAAGTATAACCAAGACATGTTATTATTTTGGGTCCGTACAGTTGCCTTAGAGCGTTAAAATATGCGGGTCAAATTGACCCGCGAACATCACGAAAGGAACAGTAATTTTGTTTGTATATGTCAAAAAACACCAGCATGTTGAAACTTTGCATGCATGTTCATGATGATAAATGAGAAAAAGTCACAAAATATCAAGGAAAAAAACATAGGTTAACCAGTATTTCCAGCAACTATAAAATCTAAACGGGTCAAATTGACCCGCAGCATAACACAAGGGTTAAAAGTGTCTAGGTTTTGACATAAATGCAAATATAAATGTAATTTTACAAAATATTATCGATTTTCAAATACTGCTGTATTGAATGAACAGCTTTTAGCAAACTCTATTGCTATACTGAGATGAGGAATATGTGTATGTGTTTTGTCAAAAATAAAGTCATCAACTAACTAATGAATCCTTTACTTTGAAATATGTATGATAAAATGTATACTTTAGTTTTGAAAGACGTTGACTAGTTTTGAATAGATTATAAAGTTTTTACTGTACAATAGACTGCCACATCAAATAAGCTTTTGTTTGCCAATTTTGCTCATATTTTAAATATAGTATGTTTTGTCAAAAATAAAGTCATCAAATAATATGTTTTGTATACTTTAGTTTTTACAAAGAAAAATTACACTTGAATTGTTGTTGTAATTGTAACCTTTTTAATAAAATATATATATATTTACAAGGTAGATGTAAACAAACTATTAAAAGGTAAATATAATTTTTTTCTTTAAATAATTTGTATTGTGTTTTATTAGTGACAAATTTGGGTAGAGGATAAATATTCCAAAACTGAAATTACAGTATGAGAATTAACTGCACAATTACTAGACATGTTTACCTTGTATAATATACAATTTGCAAGCACAATTTGTGGAAAAATAAAAAAAAATTGCGATGCTTCCAACTGTGAACCAATTTGGTAGTGTGTGTATATATATATATATATATATATATATATACACTCACCTAAAGGATTATTAGGAACACCTGTTCAATTTCTCATTAATGCAATTATCTAATCAACCAATCACATGGCAGTTGCTTCAATGCATTTAGGGGTGTGGTCCTGGTCAAGACAATCTCCTGAACTCCAAACTGAATGTCAGAATGGGAAAGAAAGGTGATTTAAGCAATTCTGAGCGTGGCATGGTTGTTGGTGCCAGACGGGCCGGTCTGAGTATTTCACAATCTGCTCAGTTACTGGGATTTTCACGCACAACCATTTCTAGGGTTTACAAAGAATGGTGTGAAAAGGGAAAAACATCCAGTATGCGGCAGTCCTGTGGGCGAAAATGCCTTGTTGATGCTAGAGGTCAGAGGAGAATGGGCCGACTGATTCAAGCTGATAGAAGAGCAACTTTGACTGAAATAACCACTCGTTACAACCGAGGTATGCAGCAAAGCATTTGTGAAGCCACAACACGCACAACCTTGAGGCGGATGGGCTACAACAGCAGAAGACCCCACCGGGTACCACTCATCTCCACTACAAATAGGAAAAAGAGGCTACAATTTGCACGAGCTCACCAAAATTGGACAGTTGAAGACTGGAAAAATGTTGCCTGGTCTGATGACTCTCGATTTCTGTTGAGACATTCAGATGGTAGAGTCAGAATTTGGCGTAAACAGAATGAGAACATGGATCCATCATGCCTTGTTACCACTGTGCAGGCTGGTGGTGGTGGTGTAATGGTGTGGGGGATGTTTTCTTGGCACACTTTAGGCCCCTTAGTGCCAATTGGGCATCGTTTAAATGCCACGGCCTACCTGAGCATTGTTTCTGACCATGTCCATCCCTTTATGACCACCATGTACCCATCCTCTGATGGCTACTTCCAGCAGGATAATGCACCATGTCACAAAGCTCGATTCATTTCAAATTGGTTTCTTGAACAAGACAATGAGTTCACTGTACTAAAATGGCCCCCACAGTCACCAGATCTCAACCCAATAGAGCATCTTTGGGATGTGGTGGAACGGGAGCTTCGTGCCCTGGATGTGCATCCCACAAATCTCCATCAACTGCAAGATGCTATCCTATCAATAGGGCCAACATTTCTAATGCTTTCAGCACCTTGTTGAATCAATGCCACATAGAATTAAGGCAGTTCTGAAGGCGAAAGGGGGTCAAACACAGTATTAGTATGGTGTTCCTAATAATCCTTTAGGTGAGTGTATATATATACCGTATTTTCCGCACTATAAGGCGCACTTTAAAGCCTTTATTTTTTTCAAAAAACGACAGTGCGCCTTATAATCCGGAGCGCCTTATATATGGATCTGGCGCCTTATGTTAACGTCTGTTAAACAACCGCTGACTTAAACCTTGTTTATACTTTCGCCTGACACCGGAGCGCGAGCCTCCGCTGACTGCGCGCGCAACTCCCCAAACAGACGAGGCATTTATACTTGACGCAACTGTTTTGTTTTAGACTGAACACCAGACCATACAACTGATTTAGACGCGCAAACTGGGTGCCGGTGTGATGAGATGTACTACTAATATCCGTCTGCTCGGGCAGATTCGGCTCAAAGTCATGCATCTTCGGATTCAGAGGCGCGCGCGCTGTTAAGCCGAATCTGCCTGAGCAGACGGATATTATTTTTTTTATTAACTTCGCGCTCATGCGGACGCGTCGAGTATAAACAAGGTATCTTGGTTTACATTTGGACTTTGGATGTGATCTTAGGCTTGAAAAGGTTGGTGACCACTGCATAACGCAAACCCAGTCAAACATTTGACTGCAGTATCTTCTATTCTATATGCGCCTTATAATCCGGTGCGCCCTATATATGAAAACAGTTCTAAAATAGGCCATTCATTGAAGGTGCGCCTTATAATCCGGTGCGCCTTATAGTGCGGAAAATACGGTATATATATATATATATATATATATATATATATATATATATATATATATATATATATATGTGTATATATGAAGAGTTTAGATGCAAAAGCCTCTAAATGCCATCTGAAATTTTCTTCTAGAATGATCATTTTTATGAAGCTTGTATATTTAAGTTAGCTATAGGTAACACACCTGAATGAATGGCTCATTAAGTATGCAGGGACATTGTCTCATCAGGTGTGAACTACTAAATATGCATGATGCTGTTGGAGCGTTTACACCCCATCCGCATATTGGCTTTCCAAACTAAAAGTGTTTCACAAAACTTAAATCAATGTATCGTTTTATGTGAATGATTAGGCAGGATGATTTTCACATCATTTTGAAGATGAACTCTAGGCGACGACATCCATTAGTCAAAAGTCTTATTGACACGTATTTAGTATGTGTTTTGTGGCCTTATTTCAGAAACTTTCATTTTTAGTTTTTTCAATAACCACGCATAAACATTATTCTCTCAAAAATGAAAACATGTACATACATGTTTTCACACATGAAAAAAAAATTGTTCCAACTGTGCTGTTGTTCCAACTGTGAACCAATTTGGTAGTGTGTGTATATATCAGGGTTTCCGTTGTCCGGTAATTGCCGGACATTGGCCGAAAAAAAAAAGAAATGTCCGACAAAATTAAATCTCTCCGGTCAAATTGTCCGATTAAAATTGTCTAATAATCCCTCCCCCCTAACACAATCTGAATTTGAGAATAAGCCTAAAATGTATAAAGCAAAAATACACCGACCTTTGGCTATGTTATAAAGGAAACGGCTCTACCGTTTGAAAGTTATTAAACATTATTACATGGCTTGGTTGAATTCCAATGTGGAAGGCGGTTTGTTATTTAACGCCAGGATTTTGATTGTAGGTGGGCCTCCAGAAAACTGGATGGGCCAGTTAAAATAAGCCAAAAAATAAATAAAAACGGGTTCCCCTTCATCTCCGTTTCAGTGCTTTTCTGAGCACTGAGGACAGCGACTCAGTAGCCTTCCTGAATTTAATGCGTAATTAGCATAGGTTAAAAAAAAACTTAAACAGGAATTTGTTGTTGCTTTTTTAATACAATTACAATTTCATTTAATTTATTGTTTAATAAAATTATAGGCCTATTATTTTTAGTAGAGCCCGACCGATATTATCGGCCGGCCGATATTATCGGCCGATATTAGGCATTTTCCAAACTATCGGTATCAGCATTTATAATGGCCGATAAATGAATATTTAAAAAATAAAATAAAAGCGGACGAAACACCCTGCAACCATGTTATGAGTGTTGGCGCTGCATAGTTTGTCCACCAGAGGGCACTCTACAAGGAAGACTGCTAACATCAATGAGCTTGGAAATCACAACGGACTTATTCTGCCTATTTAAAGTAATGATTACTGTATTTATAACTAGCATATCTGTAGTTCCAGTCCCTGCATTGTAAAACGTAAGTTAGGCACGCGAGGAGTGAACATTTAGACATAGAGAAAAAGTATCAAACATAGCCTGTGCATAAAAGTTAGCTTTTCTTGCTGACTTTGTTTAGCCGCAGCATTAACGAGTCACATAATGTATTTAGTGCATCACTAAGTAGTAGATTTTAGAAGGCAGGCAGCAAATGATGATTGAAAATGGTTTGTTGTAGCTTGATGGAATAGATGGATAGAATTAAAAGAGTGCAGGTAAAGGGATAAGCAAGTTGACATTGTTATTATAAGGTAGCTTATAACATTGACATTTGGCAGACGCTTTTATCAAAAGCGACTTACATTGCATTTCAAGGTACACATTTACAATCTTATCAGTTCTTGCTTTGAACCCATGACCTTGGCGTTGCAAGCACCGACGCTCTACTGTTTGAGCTAATGGAAAGGATTTTGTCCCCATAATGTAGGGTTTACCAGGCCACACACACACACCACACTAGGAGTGACCTTTGTCTTGTTTAATAATAATACAAATGATGATGATAATAATAATATCATCATCATTGATTTTTTTTAATTATTACTGTCATTATTAATAATAATAGTTGATTTTTTTTGTCCAAAGGACTTAAAAGTTTCATATCTTAAGTTTGTATTTTTAATATACATTATATTTATCAGAACTTTAATATATTCTGTTCTGTTGTGACAATAAAACAAACAAGTTATTTTTAAACTGTATTATCATATTATTTTAGTAAGGCTGAGGACTCTTAAATAACTACAAATAACATATGTTAGGGAAATCTGTTCATGTTTTGTTACGCGTTTCTGGATTTTAAAAAATATATATATATCGGCCGATATATCGGATTTTTAAATCACCAAATATTTGTATCGGTATCGGCCTTAAAAATCCTTTATCGGTCGGGCTCTAATTTTTAGTTTATTAACAGCAACAACAGCTGTAAAGATGAAGTTGACGATCGCCATCTCCGTAGTGAACGCGCCTATAGAGAGAAATGCACATCATGGATTACATAATCAGAGAGTAGCCTATTTCTTTTTGTTTCAAGCTTTCTTAAGATATATTTCATGTCTGTGAGGACTACGCTGAGTTTCGTTAAATTAGGATGAGATGCGCTCCTGTTCACGAGCATTGCAAGTGACCGCGCGGGTGCCTCCATGATTAGGCCTATCGTCTGCTATATTTGCTTCTTATTTATTAAATAAATAAGGCAATTGGTTGATAAAAAAAATATGAAAATTAAGATACAATTTATACAAAACGAAATTCATTTCAAAAAAGGCTTTCTACAAAACAAAAAACTTAATTAAGTGGTCAAAATCATGTCTGACCCGCTCCATGTCTCTCGATATTGCGCACCTATCTTACACGTGCGGTTCACTTTTCATAATAAACATAAATTAAAAAATAACATTATAATATTTTAACAAATATTAAACTAAATGAGCTTATTTAATGGCTACAACACATATAGTAGACATAGACTCTCTATTTGTAGGCCTACAAATTGCTGCACATTCATTTTATTCTGAATTTTGTACACATAAGTTGAAAGGCATTTGTTTGTGCATGGATAGCAAAAAAAAAAAAATCTGCAACATTTATCAAGTTCACTGATAATTATGCGTGCATTTATTAATTATTATCTTAATGAATAATGAAACAAGGACGAAGCATATATAAACTGCATTGTTTGTTTAGAATGGAATGGATCGCAAATAGATCCGAATGAAGAAACGTTCAAAACCATAGTAGAAAATGGGTCTTGAGTGTTCCTGCAGAGAGGGGGTTCTCGCTGCAGAATCGATCAAGACGAAGCAGCAAAGTCGCCTTGCAGAGAACAAGGTTACGCGGCTTATGCGCATTGCAAGTTGTGGAGAGAGACATGTTTAACATTTCAAAGCCGCGATGTACAGAAAATCACACAAAGATATAGAAGAAAATGTATAAAAACATTTTGGATCAATAAAACTAAGAAATAACATAAATAACTCCAGAAAGGCCACAGACAGGATTTGCATTTCACATACAAATCAAATTAAATCGGCTAAATTACCTGTGCGAGCAGGATCTATACACCACAACATCGATAAACCGAAAAAATAAACAATTAATTTACTAAATTAAATTAGAACAGAATATACCTTTCTAATAAATAAAAATACAAAACGAAATAAATCAGAATCATAGATGAGCAAATGTGTGCAAAATGCCTAAAGTGCAGGGGAACATATATTCAAAACACAAGCCACAAATAGTTAGATTAGATAACCCTGACAGATCAATAAATAAAATAAAAATAAAGAAATTATTAAAATAACGATAGTAGCCAGAATTTTCAACTTTGTCTTTTTAACTGCAGAAACAACAATAAATGCTAAACTGGAGTTGCAGTCTTTTTAGCTAAAAATGTTCACACTCACAGCATCCAAAAATCAAATTAGAACCGGCTGAAAAGTTTTGAAATCACTTGTACCCTATACCTGATCGAGAGAACAAATCCAATCTTTCACTCTGTCTGTGTCCGTTGGAGTCTTTTCAAATTGTGTGCGCGGATAGATACATTCTAACATGAAACTTGTTAACGTTGGCCGGCAGAAGTGCGATCATGGTTTTCCTGATGCTAAATCCAGCCTTGGAGAATATCCTTTCTGACGTTGTACATCCACACTTTATATTTTTTTATCCCAGACATTGTTATTTTAAAGATTTAAATCCTTGCCGCCAAGACGCTCCTCTGTCGGTTACGGATTGAAAGTGAAACTTAAATCTGTCACGCGGACGCGGGTGTTTGGATTTATTCACGCACGTTAAAAAATATTTATTAAAAGCTTATTTCTTTGCACATTTTTATATACAGCATTATCATAATAGGCTGAATATTAACGTATTGACAGAAAACCGGTAGTTCTATGTGAAATCAGACATTGAGCGCCCTCATATAGCCAAAGTGGCATGATCCTCGTTTCATAACACCTCTGCGAAGATTCGACCGTGAGATCGGTAGTCGAATCAGGCTCCTCCAATCGAAGCATCGAATCTTCGACTATTTGGGGTCACCCCTAATATATATATATATATATATATATATATATATATATATACACTACCAAATTGGTTCACGGTTGGAAGCATCGCAATTTCTTTTTATTTTTCCACAAATTGTGCTTGCAAATTGTATAATATCCAAGGAAAACATGTCTAGTAATTGTGCAGTTAATTCTCATACTGTATTTTCAGTTTTGGAATATTTATCCTCTCCCCAAATTTGTCACTAATAAAACACAATACAAATTAATTAAAGAAAAGGCTTATATTTACCTTTTAATAGTTTGTTTACATCTACCTTGTAAATATTATTTTTTTAATTAAAAAGGTTACAATTACAACAACAATTCAAGTGTAATCTTTCTTTGTAAAAACTAAAGTATACAAAACGTATTATTTGATGACTTTATTTTTGACAAAACATACTATATTTAACATATGAGCAAAATTGGCAAACAAAAGCTTATTTGATGTGGCAGTCTATTGTACAGTAAAAACTTTATAATCTATTCAAAACTAGTCAACGTCTTTCAAAACTAAAGTATACATTTTATCATACGTATTTCAAAGTAAAGGATTCATTAGTTAGTTGACTTTATTTTTGACAAAACACATACAGTATACACACTTACACAGTATATATTCCTCATCTCAGTATAGCAATAGAGTTTGGTAAAACCTGTTCATTCATTCACACGCAAAAACGCGATTCATTTTTAAACAGTATTTTTGCCAGCTGTAGTAGCTACACAACAGCGCGCATATGTACATTCATTCACACTCAGAAACGCGATTCATATTTCAACAGTCTTTTTGCGAGTATATTCAAGCTTCATGCCTGTGTGTCTGTATGCCTGTTTGACTGAGCATTCGCTGAGTTACAGTTCATTTTCAGACGCGTTTCAGAATGGACTGCACTTACAGAGAGGAGGCAGAACTCGCATCATGTTTATTTTTCTTTATTTGGCGAAAAGCACAACACTTTGTTTTTATTATGAGTATACACAAAAAAATACACACTTAACAGGATCGACTGATGTATAACACAAGCATATAAGATAAAAATTAATATTAGTATTTTGATTCTTTTTTGCACTGATAAAGAAAAAAATGAGCCTATCGCGCCGGCGCGATAGCCGACCTCAGGGGACTAATCTAGTTGTTTGATGAGAAAATGAAATGTAGCCTATAGTTGCAATACACGCGTTAAGTTTTGTAAGCTCCGTGCAACTGCTGCAGCGGACTATTATTATTAGAATATTTGAAATCTAATACTCAAGCTGTTTTCTCATTTTTCTACTCTTAATATTAAATAAAAAAACTACTGAACCAAAGAACCACCACCATATTTGCGGCAGAAAACTATATTGCAGTGCAGCCAAAATGCTCTGTTCGACTTTTCTGAGATCCTTTACTCTTCCCTGTGGATGACCTGTGACCTACTTTCTGTAAGATCTGAATTTTTGAGTTTGAATTTTTAAGATTGAATTTTAGAAAACTGAATTTGAAGTTCTGAATTTCTTCATCTTGAAAACCTGAATCTGTAATATATCTGTAGATACATATAATTGTATTTATTTAGCTCCATTCAAAGTAGTTATCTGTAAACAGGTAAAAAACAGATTTAATAAAAAATAACAGGAGTTAAATGCTTTTTTGTATTCATGCAGGACAAATCTTTTTTTTTTTTTTTTTTTTTTTTTACATACGAAAATTAAGATAAAAATACATACTGCTCAAAACGTTTTTGAATTGGCTGGATTAAAAAATAACAAATAAATACTGGTGACTAGCCTACATATCTCAAAAATATCATCATTCTTTATTCTTTCAAGCAGCAGACATATATATTTGTATGAATTAAATATAATGAATCATTATTAAAGCTATTAACGAGCAGTGAATGCTTTTCTTTTTCTTTTGTTGCTTGATCAATACACAGACCTCATTAGGTTTATTACCCACTGTCACTTTAAGACATCGGATCATGTCCAATGACATGAGGATCCAGTTGCACTGATGCACATGCACATCCGATACACTCAAAACTGTTTAAGACATAACCAACATAGTTTAAGTGAATACTCTCCAAAACGGACATTTCGACATAATGTTGTGTGTATTTGTCCATTCAGACACGAAAGAGAGCTCAATTCAGTACTCGCGCGCTGTATGTCTATGTGCATGGCTGCACGCTTTGGGTCGGGTGTGTGCGCACAGAAAACCATACCGAATAGAGCTCTTTTTTTGCGTCGTCACTCTTATTCAGATTTATATGTCTGCTCTACTCATTCTCCCAGGCGTTTACATTTTTTAACATTTTATGAGACATGCAGCGCATGTCAACTCGTGTGCCGCTGGGTAGATCACGTTACAGTACAAATGTGCGCATCTAACGTTACCGCAAACGCAGGACATCAGTTCTGACTGGATCACTTCCCAAATCGTCACTATCTAACATTTTTGTCTAGTTTTTATTCGTTGACGAAAATGTCAATAGATTTACATCATGGTTTTTGTCATTCAAAACTAGTTTTTATTTAGTTATCGTCTCGTTTTTGTCTGTGAAAATAAGCCATGTGATAGATGTACCGCGAAACAAGTCTCCGGGTGAGTACCGGTAGCCGGCCAGTGATAGTAACTATAGTAACAGCATGAGAAGACGCGCTCCGTTGTAGTCAGCGCTTGGTCAGTTAGTTTTGATTTGATTTTCAATTTTTATTTGTTTACATGCCTGCCGGGTATTTTAAGTTGAGGTGCTATTTGTTTATATATTAGACTTTTTTTATATTTACTGTTGCACTAAAGTCCAAAAGTGAAGAATTTATGTTATTTATTACTTGATTGTTCAAGCTACCTCACAGAAGTGCTCTGTTTGTTAACAGAGTTGTTGAATGTTAAAATAAGGTGAATTAAATAAAAAATAAGGAACATCCTGGATCTGTTTTTTGCTCTTCTTTATTCTTTTTTTATGTATTATAGAAGTATCGGATCGGGACTCGGTATCGGTAGATACTCAAAATCAAATGACTCGGACTCGGAGGCAAAAAAACCTGATCGGGACATCCCTAATAAAAATTATATAAATATCAGAACTAAACCCATTTTATTCTTTTTTTTTTTTTTTTCAATTTAATAATTGTTTAAGTTTAAAAACAGCTAGAATGTTTTTTTCATGTCATTCATAGTGCTATACTGCCCTTTTGTGTTCAAAATCAGGTAGGCCTATTGTATCTATATAAAAATATACTAGGTATGTGACGGTGAGAATATTTTCTGTCTTTTATATATAAATATTAGGGCTGGCTAAAAAATATTGATTTCTCGATTTTAATCGATTCTCATTTTTACGAAACGATATCGATTCCCAAGAATCGATTAGTCATCCTGTTTTCAGTTGATGAATGAATGGAACATTGTTGCGCGCATCCCATTCAATAAATCACAATAATCTTTGTGCTTTGTTATTATTGATATGAAACAAAGTCTCAGATTTCAAATTCCATCCATTTTCTTACGAAATTCAAAAACATACCGTTTTGGTGCTGTGGCGTGAGATCGCTCTGGCTCAGCTCAGCTTAAGAGAAGCAGCAGCGCGGATCACACATGATCTTCTCTTCCGCCTGAATAATAGCCTACCAGTTACTGCGCGAAATAAACATGAATGAGCATCTGAAAGTGTGTTAAAAGATAGAGTACAGCTTATCGAAGTCCGTATCATGTCACATGGAATCACTCAATCAGTGTTTCAACCGTGGAAAGACGTTAGTAAACAATATCATGTCACATTTACCTCAGAAAAAACATATCCAGCAGTGACCATAAACTCGTTAGTCGGCTAGAAAAATTAACTCTAGAGAGGAGCATTTTGTTAAATATATTCACCATATTACATATTCATTATCATTTTTAATGTTCTTCAATATTTAATACATGTTTGAATAAATCTGGAAAGTTTTTTATGACAGCCACCATTTACATTTTTATATAATTTCATATAACTTTATTATTATAAAAATAAATAAAAGTGTATTTTAAGTGTTTGTATACAAATCAGTTATTTTTTACCTTCAATATTATAGTAGGCTAATGAAGCCTAGGCTACAACGGACTCCCATAGTTTACAATAATAGTTAAGAGATTTGTTTTCCTTGAGAAAATTTGCAATGTATTGTACCTGATATCCAAAATAATCGATATTGAATCGAATCGTAATCGAAATCGAATCGAATTGCAAGCTTTTGAATCGAAATCGAATCGAATTGTGAAATTTGTGTCAATACCCAGCCCTAATATATATATATATATATATATATATATATATATATATATATCTTCATATGTATATGTATATGTATATATTAGGGATGTGCAAAGCAGCCGGTATTTGTATCTGTATTTGTATTTGTTGAGGGGGGAAAAGTATTTGTATTTGTATTCGAGTAAAATTCTAAATAGGTATAAAAATCCATTTTACACTTCTAATTTACGTTATAGTGTAAGTATTCTTTAATTATATCCATTATCATAATTATGGATATGCAATATTGGTTGATGTTTTTCCTTAAATCCAGCAATGAACATGTAACAACGAATGTCATTGAAAAAAAAAAGGGGGTGGTTGGTTGGTTGGGGAAAATTGACACAGACACTATCTATCTATCTATCTATCTATCTATCTATCTATCTATCTATCTATCTATGTGTCACATTAATTGGTTGTCTGGGAGGGTAATGCTTTGTAAAAGTTAACATAAAACACAAATGTTAAAAAAAAAATTTTTAACATAAGATATCTCTTTAAAAAAAACAAAAAAAACATATTTAAATCTTTTTAAAATTGACTTTTGCAAATAACCTTTGTTAAATTTATAGAAGTATTTGTTAATATTAATGGACCAGAGCTTAAATAGTTTTATTTTTTAACTAACAACTAAAAAAAGATTTATAAATACTAACAAATATATTGCTCATTCATTGTTCGTTAATGTTAGTTAATACATTTATATGACAAACAAATTTTAAATGGGCTTTTTTTGTGAGAAGTTTTTATTTCTATGATGCATTTATTGGAGAGAATAATCCTGTCAGACGCAGCACTGCTGTGAACGCGCGTTCACGTTTAAACACAATTTAAACAATGTATTATTCAATGCATTACTTCTATATAATTATATATTAAGTTGCTCAAGCAAGTGGTAAAATATTTAACCATGTATTTATATTAAAATCTTTTGCATTTGAATTTTAATACAATAAATCTTGCATGTCACAAAGAACTTGTTTTTCCACCTCCACGAATGTCATTATGTCGCCTTGTTGAGGTAAATTGTAGTTTTCCTTGCTTTACCCCGGTCTTAAAGTGAAAAAAGTAGTATTTAATTAAATAAATTTATGGTGAGATTACTACATTTTATTTAATTAATCGCACTTATGGTGAAATTACTACATTTTCAGGTCAATCTGTGTTAATTTTGACCACGAAACATGCGCTGTCACTTTAATTCAGCGTTTGCAGCACAGCAGAAATCATAGACCGTATATAAACGGCAAAAGTAGACTCGGTGCGGAAACGATCGCTGCACTGCTGTATACGCACCGCAACTGGAACGGATCGATCATCGACGGACTGCATCCGCGTGCAGTGTGAAAGCTCTGTAAACATGGGTACGGAAAAAAATACTCACCGCACACGCACTGCAAACGAAATATGTGTGAAACGGGCGTAGACTTGGAGCAGGAGAGCTACTCCGGCTGCTACTCGCAGTAGAGCGAGTGTTGCCATCTTCAGTTCAGCGACATATTTCCCGCCGCGCGCTCTCTGTCCGCTAGTGCTCATCTGTATTTGACGCAAGTGTTTGTTTGTGTGTGAGTGTGCGCGCTTGCGCACTCATTGGGATAATTGTAAACGCGCAAACACAGACAGAAAAGACATGCCATCGTGGAAATAAGATAAATAACATATTACTTAAGGGCTATTTAGTTTTTTTAAAATAAAATAACAAATTGTAATCTGGCGCTATAAAGAAAATCAAATCAAATTTACTTGACTTCAAGGGGGGCGGGGGGAGCCGTTAGGAGGGCGGGGCGCCCCCCTTATATAATGGTAGGGGAAACACTGTATATGTATGTATATATATATATATATATATATATATATATATATATATATATATATATATACAGTGAGGAAAATAAGTATTTGAACACCCTGCTATTTTGCAAGTTCTCCCACTTAGAAATCATGGAGGGGTCTGAAATTGTCATCGTAGGTGCTGTGAGAGACATAATCTAAAAAAAAAATTCCAGAAATCACAATGTATGATTTTTTAACTATTTATTTGTATGATACAGCTGCAAATAAGTATTTGAATACCTGAGAAAATCAGTGTTAATATTTGGTACAGTAGCCTTTGTTTGCAATTACAGAGGTCAAACGTTTCCTGTAGTTTTTCACCAGGTTTGCACACACTGCAGGAGGGATTTTGGCCCACTCCTCCACACAGATCTTCTCTAGATCAGTCAGGTTTCTGGGCTGTCGCTGAGAAACACGGAGTTTGAGCTCCCTCCAAAGATTCTCTATTGGGTTTAGGTCTAGAGACTGGCTAGGCCACGCCAGAACCTTGATATGCTTCTTACAGAGCCACTCCTTGGTTATCCTGGCTGTGTGCTTCGGGTCATTGTCATGTTGGAAGACCCAGCCTCGACCCATCTTCAATGCTCTAACTGAGGGAAGGAGGTTGTTCCCCAAAATCTCGCAATACATGGCCCCGGTCATCCTCTCCTTAATACAGTGCAGTCGCCCTGTCCCATGTGCAGAAAAACACCCCCAAAGCATGATGCTACCATCCCCATGCTTCACAGTAGGGATGGTGTTCTTGGGATGGTACTCATCATTCTTCTTCCTCCAAACACGTTTAGTGGAATTATGACCAAAAAGTTCTATTTTGGTTTCATCTGACCACATGACTTTCTCCCATGACTCCTCTGGATCATCCAAATGGTCATTGGCAAACTTAAGACGGGCCTTGACATGTGCTGGTTTAAGCAGGGGAACCTTCCGTGCCATGCATGATTTCAAACCATGACGTCTTAGTGTATTACCAACAGTAACCTTGGAAACGGTGGTCCCAGCTCTTTTCAGGTCATTGACCAGCTCCTCCCATGTAGTTCTGGGCTGATTTCTCACCTTTCTTAGGATCATTGAGACCCCACGAGGTGAGATCTTGCATGGAGCCCCAGTCCGAGGGAGATTGACAGTCATGTTTAGCTTCTTCCATTTTCTAATGATTGCTCCAACAGTGGACCTTTTTTCACCAAGCTGCTTGGCAATTTCCCCATAGCCCTTTCCAGCCTTGTGGAGGTGTACAATTTTGTCTCTAGTGTCTTTGGACAGCTCTTTGGTCTTGGCCATGTTAGTAGTTGGATTCTTACTGATTGTATGGGGTGGACAGGTGTCTTTATGCAGCTAACGACCTCAAACAGGTGCATCTAATTTAGGATAATAAATGGAGAGGAGGTGGACATTTTAAAGACAGACTAACAGGTCTTTGAGGGTCAGAATTCTAGCTGATAGACAGGTGTTCAAATACTTATTTGCAGCTGTATCATATAAATAAATAGTTAAAAAATCATATATTGTGATTTCTGGATTTTTTTTTTTTAGATTATGTCTCACAGTGGACATGCACCTACGATGACAATTTCAGACCCCTCCATGATTTCCAAGTGGGAGAACTTGCAAAATAGCAGGGTGTTCAAATACTTATTTTCCTCACTGTATATATATATATATATATTAGGGCTGGGAATCGATACAAAAATTTAACCAATTAGTATATACAATATATATATAGCTGCGAGCAGCGATGAAGGGCCAAAGTTGGCGGCACCGGGGTTGCGGTGCCAACGGCTTGGGCCCGTAATCGCTGCCCTCAGCTATATTTTTATTTGTTTAGATTGTATAGCTCATTTAGTTTGCGAGCGCTGTTGCGACTGCGAGCAGCAGAGCAGTCTGCCTCAGCTTTTCAAAAATGTCGTTTTACTGTGGTTGTGATAATAAACGTTTAAACTAACTGTGTGATATGCTTGAAGTGTTTTATCTATAGATTGTATTGAAGCCAAGTAAAGTGTTGATTTGAAAGTGTTGATTTGAGAGGCTAAATTGATCAAACATACTTAACTCGCTGTCGGCTGCTTGGTCGTCAATTAAAAAAAAAAAAAAAACTTTGCTCCGAACATTTGTCTAAATTAACTTAATAAAAAATTGAAAAGATAACTACTTTGACAATGAAAACAAAACTGAACTATTTTAATGGCTGCAACAGTAGAATAGGGCAGGCTGTGTAATGGATAATATGATCAAAAAAGTCTTGCCGAGTGCAGCTTTAATAATAGCTGTTACAGCTGGGCTCAAGGTTTCAAACACTTCCTTGAAAAGACAAGTTAGGATGACATCAGACTCACAGCTGGAACATTTAGCCTTGGAAACAATATCAGCTAGCTGAGCAGAGGTAACTGGCTGAAAACAAGTTAGCGAATCAGTTGGTGAACAAATCAAAGAGGGATCATATGTTGCTGGCTTAACCCCCTGGGGTCGGCGCGATAGGCTCGTTTTTTTCCGTATGAGTGCAAAAAAAAAATTTTACAAATTTTTTTATTTTTATCTTATATGCTTGTGTTATACATCAATCGATCCTGTTTAGTGTGTATTTTTTTTGTGTATGCTCATAATAAAAACAAAGTGTTGTGCTTTTCGCCAAATAAAGAAAAATAAACATGATGCGAGTTCTGCCTACTCTCCGTCAGTGAAGTCAAGTCCGAAAATGAACTGTAACTCAGCGAATACTCAGTCAAACAGGCATACAGACACACAGGCATGAAGCTTGAATTCTCTTCTTTTAAATGAAGTAATTTTTATAAAAAACAAATATTCACAGTTTATATAATATGTATGTAAAGAGAGAGATGTCAGTCGTTCTCATCTCAGCTAATTAAGTTTTAATGTGACTCCGCCTACGGAGACCGCGCTATTCAAACGCAAATGTGAGGCGATCCATACAAACCTGTGAAACACCCACATCCGCTGGATAAGGCCGGTGAAACACTGGATGCGTGGCGTAAGCGTCTCAGCTGCGTGGCGTGTCCGTTTTTATTTCGGCTCCCTTGTTAACAGTTTAGAGTTTGTACACTGCCTGTGTGAGACGCGCGTCTCAGGCGCGGCACGAGCCGCGTGGAAAACGCGTGCATTCTAGAAATAGAACCGACGCCTATTTTTCACGCGACACGCAAGCGTCTTGGAAACGTTTCCATGCAAAATTGAATAGGAAAATCTGTTTATTTGTCATTTTGACACGAATACATATTAATAAATGTCATTTTGATGTTTAAAAGTGTCTAGGTTTTGACATAAATGCAAATATAAATGTAATTTACAAAATATGATCGATTTTCAAATACTGCTGTATTGAATGAACAGCTTTTAGCAAACTCTATTGCTATACTGAGATGAGGAATATATACTGTATGTGTTTTGTCAAAAATAAAGTCATCAACTAACTAATGAATCCTTTACTTTGAAATACGTATGATAAAATGTATACTTTAGTTTTGAAAGACGTTGACTAGTTTTGAAAAGATTATAAAGTATGTATGTGCATGCATATATATATATATATGTGTGTGTGTATATATGAAGAGTTCAGATGCAAAAGCCTCTAAATGCCATCTGAAATTTTCTTCTAGAATGATCTTTTTTATGAAGCTTGTATATTTAAGTTAGCTATAGGTGACACACCTGAATGAATGGCTCATTAAGTATGCAGGGACATTGTCCATGTCAGGCGATGACATCCATTAGTCAAAAGTCTTATTGCCACATATTTAGTATGTGTTTTGTGGCCTTATTTCAGAAACTTTAATTTTTAGTTTTTTCGATAACCTTGCATAAACATTATTCTCTCAAAAATGAAAACATGTACATACATGTGGCTCACATATTATGGAAGTCCTGTTTGTGCTATATAGAGTGAATTTACACCTTTGCCATTAATATGTTTATAAGCAACTGAAAAAAGCACAAATGTCAGGGCATGTCAGAACATCTCAACGACCCCAAAAACACCCCAGACCCCAGAGGGTTAATGGAAGCCTTGATCTCCAAAACTTTATCATCAAAAATGTTTAAAAGGTTCTCACAGTTACTTAGATGAAAATTATATTACAAAATGGAAGTACTTTTAATCAAATGAATTAATGAAACTGAGTTATCATAATATCAACACCACAATGAGAAATCACATGAAATCCAAACAGCAGTCGACTGAGGAAAGACAGCTGTCCATCACCCCATTAACAACTGCAGGTAAACTCAGCTGTAGCGCGAGTGATCAGATATGATATCTTCTGAGAAAGCATAGAAAGAATATATTTAGAGAAAGCACAAGACATAACCGGACATGGAAACGTTGACAGCACGGACATAACCGGACATGGAAAACGTATGATTTACACTTTTATTATAAATCTGTGCGTAATTTGTTGTGATTAGAGACATCTGAGATTGATACATCTTCTTTTCTTTTTTTTAAACACATTTTAGACGAAATTTACACATTTTTTACACAAAACCCCTGCTCTCCGGTTGGGAAACGCTGGTTTAGAACAGTGGTGTTCAATCCTGGTCCTCTTAGGGACCCACCAATCTGCACTTTTTATGTGTCTCTATCTGACAGTCTTAGAACAGTTCTCATCTAATGAGCTGATAAATGCTGGACTTTGATTGGTTGAGGAAGATTCTAAGGTGTGCAATTATTTTCAGGGAAACACACGGCTAAAGTAGTTCCAGGCAGGTCTTGACCGCATTACATGTCCATATCACTTTGCCAAATGATTTCAGTTATTTCAAAGGTCCTTACAGCAAATTATTTACTTGTTTTTTGGAAATAATGATTAGCAGAATAATTGACTCCAGTCCGTTGCATTTTGAGAAAATAATGCACACCCGAGGTGTTCGTTGCTGTAAAACATATTCTAATAATATATACAACTTACAAATATATTTTTTTACATTGAAAAAAAGAAACATTCAGCATTCAGTGATTTGGCTTCTCTGCCATGTGTCTGTTTAACAGTAAAGCCAGGAGTGTGTCCAAGCACAGATCATGAAGCAGCAAAGTGTGCCGTGATGGGTTCAGCGCTGTGTGACGACGACAGTGATTGTCCCAACAATGAGAAATGCTGCAGCAGTGCATGCGGTGGACGTCAGTGTGTGGCTCCAGTTACAGGTATAATATTATATTATATTATATTATACTACAGGTCTGCTGAATGCTTTAACAGGGTGGCCGCAGGTCCTTAAAAAGTCTTAAAATGTCTTAAATAAAGTTTGCCTAATAAAAGGCCTTAAAAAGTATTAAAATGTCTTAAATTCAGATTCTATAGGTTTTAAATATTTCTGGTCACGTTACCGCAAAAATTTCTCCAGTCTGACGGACCTAATGTCCGTCAAGTGAAGCATCGAATCGCCAGAATGATTCAGATTTTATTACATAAACAGCTATAATGATAATGTAGGCTTTTTTTGGTAACGCTGTTGAGGCTCGTGCTGCTTGTCTCTGTGTCTGTGATATATTTTATAGGAAGAAATCAAAACAAATGAGCATAACGGCAAACATAAAGAAACATACTGAGGTAAAAATTCAAAATGTTGAGTTTTTTATTTGGGTTTTTACTGCATAGAGAATTATGAGGCGGCCGCCTCCTTCAAATTTCGTGCCGCCTCCGGCTCTCAACAATAACAAATAACTATGGGAATCACCGAAATGTGAGGATGATTGTTTTATTTCATTTAATGTAACTTAAGTGGCGATTGATAGCCTATAGCCTAGGCTGCACGTGACCAGAGAGCTGTTTTCCTGAATGCCATCAATTGAAACCGAGACTGATTTCATAATAGTTCAATAAACAAATAGTTCAAATTAAGTCACTTACATTTTAGACGCAATGACGCAAAGATCACAGCAGAACCCCATAGCATCTCACAGCAACACTTGTTGCAGCAGCATTACTGAATGATTCAGCGTTTTGAACGAATCGGTTGAGTCCAAGATTCAATTACCCATTCATAAACTGCCTCATTCTGAATAAATCAGCTGTTTGAACGAATCGTTTGAATGAATGACTCAATGACTCGCTCATTAAGACGGTCGCCTGCCGCCTCCTACTGGCGGTTTAGTTTCATAAAGTATCATTCTTTTCAACATTCCTTATTTGTATATTAAAAAATATTTAAAATAATCTCATTTAATACAGTTATAATTTTTCAATATAAATTATTTAATTTGACTGGTAACAGCCTAGTGTCTTAATATTTTAATTGAATATATTGATCAAATTTAAGAATTTGAAATGAAAGATGGAGCAAACATTTAATAAAATTAAAGCTGCAAGCAGCATTTATCGGGGTTCAAGCAGTTAAGGGTTTTAAGGCCTTTAAGCACACAAGCATCAAAAGACATTAAGTTTTATTTAGCAAGCATTTAACAATTGCCATCATAGATGAAAAAGTCAATTTACAGCCTATACAGGCAGTTTACCATAGGAAATATATGGTTTTAAAGCGTTTTTACAGTTATAGCACCTTTTGCCTGAGTCTTCTTATAGTCTTGCCTGATCTCCACCACTTTTATTAGTAGTACTCAAAGTGTGCCGATATATATGTGTCAGATTTGTTGTAAATATGTAATTTAGACAATTATATTCAGTGGCGTAACGAGCCAACACTGGGCCCTTAAGTAGGATTATCAAGGCGGGCCCCTTGATGACGCAATTGATGACATTGATGATGCAATGTCCGCAAGTAGACTACCATGAATAGGGCAGGATATGATCATACACAGCATGTAAGAGATGAGATGACTAACAAAATCAGGAGTAGCCTACGCTCACCAAAAACAAAACAAAAAAACAATGGGGACAGCGCACTATAAAACAGTTAAACAGTTGCTTTCCTATCTGCAACTGCAAAGTTGTCGATTAGATCAGGATTGTGCGCACAGGCATTCTCAATTGACCCTTCGCAGGGAGTTTGATTGACAGGCGATCTGACTAATCATAATCCGCCATTTTGTCCAACAAAGCAGTCAGGAGAGTTAGTAGATTAACATAGGAGGATTTAAATTTGAAAAACAAAGTGTACTGACGTCTTAGCACTTTAAAACAACATTCCTTTTATGTTCATTCATGTTTATTTTAATGCTATAAATTAACTAGAAGGAAGAGATGATCGGTTCACAAGCAGTTTTAACTGAGCCTCGAGTCTACAGCGATCTTTCAGACACATTAAAGAGTCACAAAACGGTATTAATTGTTTAAATGTCTCTAAAAAATGACTACATTTGAAAGGTGAGACTTTGTTTCATATCAAAAGTACTTGTCTGTCAGCGCGCAGTCTTTTCTCTGATCCGCAATGTATTTTTCACTGCGTGAGAACTTGGTGTTGTGTGAGAGTGGCGTCGCTTGTCAGAAATAGCAACAGTAACTAAAGTGGGCAGGTCTTTGCGAACGGTCATTGACAGTATGGACGGGGATTCGCCAGTCCCAATTCAAAACAAATTTCATCACAATCCATCATTGTTCGTTTCGAAATTGATTGGATTTAATTTTTTTTTTTTGTCAGTTCCTATCATAATTTTAACATTTTGACGTTGTTGTTTAGCTATTTACCTATTTTTTCACATTTCCTTTGTTTTTTTGTTGTTGTCTCGATCAGACTAACGGCTTTGAAGATAACCACAATTTTTTAAAGCTCTAAATGACACTTACAAAAACCATAAGGCGAAACCTGGCATGTTTGGTATTGTTGGACTCGGCAAGGATTCTTAGGAGGTCACTCCTGTGAAAAAAACACGGACTTGAAACTTCTAAGGCTCCTTCAAGGCATTGTGCCAATGATGTATACTGAGTTTTTTGAGATACACCAATGTTCTCATAGACTATCATGGCACCCTGGACAAAGACACTGCGTGCCAATTTTCAGTAGACTAACAGTTGGGTGCGCTTATAGCTATTTTCATGATTTTTTTCACTGTTATAGCGCCACCAAGTGGCCAATTGTCACGATTTTTTTCATGTCAACTCAGATTGAGCTTATGAACGTGTCCCAAGTTTAGCGAAAATATATCTTTCCGTTCACAAGTTATAACCATTTTATAGTGCCACCAAGTGGCCAATTGTCATGATTTTTTTTCACGTGACCTCAGAATGAGCTCATGAACATGTGTCCCAAGTTTTGCGAAAATATCTCTTTCTGTTCACAAGTTATAACCGTTTTAGTAAAAGTGGCCCTGGTGCCATCAAAGATTTTGGTTCCCCTTATCGACCGTTAATTGAAATTTTGAATTTTTTGGATGATTATTGATTGTCAGACTCCAGAAAATATTCTTGCAGTGGTTTGGTTCCGATCGGGCCAAAAACCTAGGAGAAGTTCGCAAAAATAGGTTTTTCAAAAAAATGCAATTTACTCGAAATTGGAGCCGAAGGGGGAGTAAATCGGAGATAGCCATTTTGTCCGCCTTGAGCCAAGGATTCCAACGGTATAAGACACTTGATCATGGGACAAACGGTCTAAGAGTTATGAGCAATTTTGAACTTTTGGTTGCTGTAGCGCCACCTATGGGCCATTCGGGGTCATACTCTGATAGGTTGTCCCCAAATTGAGGCCTACCATCTGGCCAGGTTTCATGTCTCTAGGCCTTACGGTTTAGCCTGCACGATGCGTTTTACGAATCCTTACAATTACAATAGGGTTTCAGCATTTCATGCTTGAACCCCTAATTAGGGGAAAAATGCCCTTTATAAAAGGTACAAAAAATTAGTGTTTTCAAACAGTGATGTAATGAAACATTGACAATTTAAGTTTGAAGGGAGTAAAGTCTCTGTTTAGGCTATTAAGGAAATGTAATTTTGCCAAATGAAGATTTTTTTTTTTAAATAAATGTTCATTTTAAATCAGCCTACTTCAGTGTGATATGTTGCCATATTATCATGCTTAACACTAAGAATTTGAATAATTGTAATGTGATGATCAGATGCAGATATCTAAATCAAAGAATATGGGTGGTTTTGCAGGTGGATTATCTATTTTTAACAGTGGATTCAGGTGACTCAAAGTGCACCAGATTAATGAATTTATCTTTAAAATGTACAAAAAAACCCCGAACCCCCATAGAGGTACCAAGCTCAACCCACAAAAATAATGTGGGAAACACAGGCTATATGATGATCGACGAAAAATACAAATTTAATTATCTTATTATTAAAATACATTATTAGGATTTTACCACCTCCGCCTCATTTTAAGCCAGGAAAAACCCCTGAGTAACATAACAAGACAGTAGCTATTTTGCTGAATATTCTCACGATTGCAAATGTTACATTGATTTTAGTTCAATAAACAAGTAGTGAATATTAAATTATTTAAATTACTTAGGTTAAATATTACATATACGCATGTAATATAATGTGTATTTCCATCACAGGTTTGGTCTTAAATTTAATTCAAAGTGGCATTAAAAAGGTCTTAAAAAGTCTTAAATTTAACTTGTTTATATCTGTAGACACCCTGTTTATTCTGATTGGTTGACGAAGATTCTAAGGTGTGCAGTTATTTTCAGGGAAATGCATGACTAAATTAGTTCCAGGCAGGTCTTGACCGCATTCAGTGATATGGCGTCTCTGTCATGTGTCTGTTTAACAGTAAAGCCAGGAGTGTGTCCAAGCACAGATCATGAAGCAGCAAAGTCTGCCATGATGGGTTTAGCGCTGTGTGACGACGACAGTGATTGTCCCAACAATGAGAAATGCTGCAGCAGTGCATGCGGTGGACGTCAGTGTGTGGCTCCAGTTACAGGTATTATATTATATTATATTATATTATATTATATTATATTATATTATATTATATTATTATACTACAGGTCTGTTGAATGCTTCAATCTGATTGGTTGACAAAGATTCTAAGGTGTGCTTATTTTCAGGGAAACGCACGGCTAAAGTAGTTTCAGGCAGGTCTTGATCGCAATACCTATATGTCCATATCCATTTGCCAAATAATTTTAGTTATTTTCAAAGGTCCTTACAGCAATAACAGCAAAAGAACCAAAACCCCCAGTGAAATAAACATTCAGCATTCAGTGATTTGGCTTCTCTGTCATGTGCAGAGATGGCAAAAGTACTCACTTCCCGTACTCATGTAGAAGTACAGATACTTGTGTTAAAATACTCTGGTAAAAGTAGAAGTACTGATTTAACTTCTTTACTCAAGTAAAAGTAACAAAGTACAGGCTTGGGGATTTACTTAAAGTATAAAAGTAAAAGTAGCCTTGCGAATGACAACCATTTTTTATGCAAAGCTAAAATTTCATGAAATAAGGCCATGAAACCCATACTGATTATTTCTTCACACCACTTTTGAAAATTGTATCACGTAGCCTAGAATATTTGCTTCAAAATTATGTGAAAATCATCCTGACAACTCATTCAGATAAAACAATATATCGATGTTTTGTGTAAGAAAGCTTTATGCGAGGAGGCGTGAACACATCATTAATATTGATGGCTTTCACACCTGAGAAAGACAAAGACCCTGCCCTAATGGCCCTATCAGGTGCTATCAGGCCCTATCATTATGAGCAACCTTGCACAAAGAATGAGGAGATTTAAAAAAGAATGGCTTTTTGATTGTTTGGATTTATTTACAACACAACATAATCCAAATATACACAACAAATGACAAAAAAAGCACATTATTTAACCCCCTGGGGTCGGCGGTATCGCCGGCGATACCAGCTCGCTTTTTTTTTATCAGTGTAAAAGAGACTCATAAATACTTTTGAATTTGATTTTCCATAGGAGTTTCATACATCAATCGATCCTGTTAAGTGTGTATTATTTTTGTGTATACTCACAATAAAAACAAAGTGTTGTGCTTTTTGCCAAATAAAGAAAAATAAACACGAAGTGAGTTCTGCCTTCTCTCTGTCAGTGTAGTCCATTCTGAAACGCGTCCGAAAATGAACCATAACTCAGCGAATACTCAGTCAAACAGGCATACAGACACACAGGCATGAAGCTTGAATTCTCTTCTTTTAAATGAAGTAATTTTTATAAAAAACAAATATTCTCAGTTTATGTAATATGTATGTAAAGAGAGAGATGTCAGTCGTTCTCATCTCAGCTCATTAAGTTTTAATGTGACTCTGCCCACGGAGAGCGCGCGCTATTCAAACGCAAATAATCTGAGGACGCAAACCTGTGAAACGCCCACATCAGCTGGATAACACACACCACGAGTTCACTTTCAGTCTCATGTACTTTACGACGCTGTGAGGAATAAGTTATCTCGATAATAATCCTGGAAAATTTACCTCAGAAGTTCTGGAAGTTTCATTTCGAGGAGCAAACGGGTCCGGCTGAGGAATAGGTCAGTTATATGCTTTGTTCTAATCGCAAGTGTCTGTACACGCAAAAAGACTGTTTAAATATGAATCGCGTTTCTGCGTGTGAATGAATGAATGCACAGATGCGCGCTGTTGTGGAGCTACTACAGCTAGCACAAATACTGTTTCAAAATGAATCACGTTTCTGTGTGTGAATGAATGAACAGCTTTTAGCAAACTCTATTGCTATACTAAGATGAGTAAAATGGGGTGGGGTGGGCGGTGGGGGCACCATATCTGCACCTTTAAAGCCCTTTACAGGTGCAGATATGACATTATGCAGATTTAAATATATCAGAGCTGATTGAACACAGATGAGGATATTTCTTCAGAATAAATTATATTTACAGCACACACACACCAAAAAAATTCCGGACAAGCAACTTTTTTACTCGGACAAGTGAATGACAGATTTACTTGTCCAAAGGACAAGCACATGAAAAGGCTTAATGTCGAGCCCTGAGTGAGTCGGAGTTGATAGCAATGACAAAGTGGCAAGGTTATTATTCACCTTATTAGGGCTAAGGGCTATGGTTAGGATAACTCAAGGGCTAGGGTTAAGATAAGGACAACTGAAACTCAACTCGACACTACAAAAAAAACATAATTGACAATGACGATACTTAATGATCACAATTAAACATTAGTGTACCTAATATGTATGATGGGTGTGACAGTGTCACACTTATACCTTATAGTAAGTAGTAAGTAGTGCTTTGCCCCCCCCCCCCCACCACCACCACACACAGACACACACACCCCCAAAAAGGGCTGCTGCTTGATGTCGTGTTGGTAGTAAAAAATATTGTGGAGGTGGTAAAAAAGGTAGTAAAAGGTAGTAAATTCATCTCTATGATTCCTGCATATACCCTGTGTAGCGCGAGTGATCAGATATGATATCTTCTGAGAAAGCATAGAAAGAATATATTTTGAGAAAGCACAGGACATAACCGGACATGGAAACGTTGACAGCACGGACATAACCGGACATGGAAAACGTATGATTTACACTTTTATTATAAATCTGTGTGTGCAATTTGTTGTGATTAGAGACATCCGAGATTGATACATCTTCTTCTTTTTTTCTTTTTTTCTTTTTTTTTTACACATTTTAGAAATGTAAAAATGTTTGATGGTGTTTTTACATGAAACCCCTGCTCTCCGGTTGGGAAACGCTGGTTTAGAACAGGGGTGTTCAATCCTGGTCCTCTTAGGGACCCACCAATCTGCACTTTTTATGTGTCTCTATCTGACAGTCTTAGAACAGCTCTCATCTAATGAGCTGATGAATGCTGGACTTTGATTGGTTGACGAAGATTCTAAGGTGTGCAATTATTTTCAGGGAAACGCACGGCTAAAGTAGTTCCAGGCAGGTCTTGACCGCATTACATGTCCATATCACTTCGGCAAATGATTTCAGTTATTTCAAAGGTCCTTACAGCAACAACAGCAAAAGAACCAAAAGCCCCTGTGAAAAAGACATTCAGTGATATGGCTTCTCTGTCATGTGTCTGTGTAACAGCAAACCCAGGAGTGTGTCCAAGCAGAAAACATGAACCAGGAAAGTGTGCCCGGATACGTTTCGTGTCGTGTGCCGATGACAGTGACTGTGCCAACAATGAGAAATGCTGCAGCAATGGATGTGGACTTCAGTGTATGGCTGCAGTTACAGGTATTTTTATATTACATTATATTATATTACAGTATATTACAAAATTTATTTCTATAACACATTTAAAAGCAACTTGCACCAAAGCGCTGTCCAATAAAACATTGAGCATATAAAAATAAACCATGCAGCATACAAAATATAAACACTGTAACGAATACGACTCTGGGTAAATATGAATTAGCTCAAGAATATGGGGAATCTTGGGAATATTAATATTTATGACTCATGGTCATAATTCATAAGTCGCATGTACATTTATTTTATCAATTATCGAGAATACCTTGTCCTGTAACTGGTTTGACCAACCTTTAACTCGGCCAGCGAGTAGATGTAAGGTCAGTACAGTTAAGAAGGGGTATTCACAAACTCCACTAAAGTTTAGGTTCTGGCCACGAACATTAAACTTTATTGAGTTTATTAATTAAAACTACTGAATGTAGTCTAATATCGAGCTTGTAGCTTAAGATCTTTGGTTTCATTGACTTTAGAATGGTGGGCTTTCAAATACAGAGACAGTGAAAAGTATTTATGAATTTTAATAAATGCAAAACTAGAGATTATATGAGCTACGAATATAAACGTACATAAAAATGCAAACAATAAACAAACAAACATATAACCAAACAATAACATAAGTGATCAGAATGAAATTAAATGAAAGAAAGAAATAAAAGAGAATAAAGAGAAGAGAAAAGTTAGTAATTATTACATACAGAAACCTAAGTTCGCGAGACAACCTGGAAAGCAGTTTTATCAACTCAATATACTTGCGATTTTGTCTTTTGTTCGGGTGATGCTGAAACTGGCAGGACAGCGCGGATGGTGTCCTGTTTCTGTTGCGTCTTCAGGTGCCGCGAAGTTTAAAGGCTCACTGGATGTAACTTTACCGAGAAAGTTCGTCTTCCGTGCGGAAGAGGCCAGAAATCTTGGTTTCTAAGGCAGCAGGCTTTTACATGGCACGGGGGTTTGTGTCCCAGAGGCCACGGCGAGGCCTGTTCAGCTGGTTGCCATGGAGCTGCGCTACACGTGGATGAGGTCCGGGATGAGGGCGACCGGAGAAGAGAGGAAGTGGAATCAGCGGGGTCGAAGAAGGAAGAGCAGGAATCAGAGAAGAGAGCGAGAAGTGGGGGTCTCTTCCTTTTAACAGACAATCTGTTTACGCCTCGTTTTGTGACAGAGCGAATCAAAACTTCTGATCTGTAGCGGGAAGATGTCTTCTTTGTGTGAAGAAAAACACGCCCCCTTGTATCATATGTCTTCTGAGCGAAATAATTAATATTTCCTCTTAAGATTATACATACAGAATAATACATCTTACGATAATACTATGTGCGGGACTGGTTGAATTAAAACAGGACGGTCAGACAGATACCAAGAATTACAGGTAGATATTGGACACACATAACATTATGTTCATATGCCTCATTACACACAAATAAAGCTTGATTAAACACACAATAAAATTGTCAGTGTTTCCGTTATGGCAAACGACGACACTTTGAGAAACATAGGAATACATATCAAACATCTTAGGGAGTTTTCTCTGAAGAGTTTCATGTATGTTAAGGTGTTGGAATGTTGGCTTTACAAGAGGAACTGGATGAGATGCCGTCTTGAGGTCATAAAAGTTTATGACCAGGTTCGAGTTACAAGACACTATGGAGTGATTTTCTTTCAATGAATCTTCGGAATTAAAGATTTTACTCTAGCAAACCACACCTCTATTATAAATTTGTAATGAATGGTAAAATGAAATTTTACTATGTGGAAGTCCATATATGGCAATGTGCCTCAGTTGCATCTCGTGGTGGGTTTCTGGTTGAAAGCCCACGTGTGTGTGTGTGTGTGTAATGTGTGTGTGTGTTTGTGTGGAATGTCACGAGGTTGTAAAGTTGGGGAGAAGGTCGGTGCTGGCAAATTGGTCCTCGTGGGGCAATTATTAACCAGCAAGGACAAAGACGATGTGTTTCTTTTTATCACATGTCTTGACCGCATTACATGTCCATATCACTTCGGCAAATGATTTCAGTTATTTCAAAGGTCCTTACAGCAACAACAGCAAAAGAACCAAAAGCCCCTGTGAAAAAGACATTCAGTGATATGGCTTCTCTGTCATGTGTCTGTGTAACAGCAAACCCAGGAGTGTGTCCAAGCAGAAAACATGAACCAGGAAAGTGTGCCCGGATACGTTTCGTGTCGTGTGCCGATGACAGTGACTGTGCCAACAATGAGAAATGCTGCAGCAATGGATGTGGACTTCAGTGTATGGCTGCAGTTACAGGTATTTTTATATTACATTATATTATATTACAGTATATTACAAAATTTATTTCTATAACACATTTAAAAGCAACTTGCACCAAAGCGCTGTCCAATAAAACATTGAGCATATAAAAATAAACCATGCAGCATACAAAATATAAACACTGTAACGAATACGACTCTGGGTAAATATGAATTAGCTCAAGAATATGGGGAATCTTGGGAATATTAATATTTATGACTCATGGTCATAATTCATAAGTCGCATGTACATTTATTTTATCAATTATCGAGAATACCTTGTCCTGTAACTGGTTTGACCAACCTTTAACTCGGCCAGCGAGTAGATGTAAGGTCAGTACAGTTAAGAAGGGGTATTCACAAACTCCACTAAAGTTTAGGTTCTGGCCACGAACATTAAACTTTATTGAGTTTATTAATTAAAACTACTGAATGTAGTCTAATATCGAGCTTGTAGCTTAAGATCTTTGGTTTCATTGACTTTAGAATGGTGGGCTTTCAAATACAGAGACAGTGAAAAGTATTTATGAATTTTAATAAATGCAAAACTAGAGATTATATGAGCTACGAATATAAACGTACGTAAAAATGCAAACAATAAACAAACAAACATATAACCAAACAATAACATAAGTGATCAGAATGAAATTAAATGAAAGAAAGAAATAAAAGAGAATAAAGAGAAGAGAAAAGTTAGTAATTATTACATACAGAAACCTAAGTTCGCGAGACAACCTGGAAAGCAGTTTTATCAACTCAATATACTTGCGATTTTGTCTTTTGTTCGGGTGATGCTGAAACTGGCAGGACAGCGCGGATGGTGTCCTGTTTCTGTTGCGTCTTCAGGTGCCGCGAAGTTTAAAGGCTCACTGGATGTAACTTTACCGAGAAAGTTCGTCTTCCGTGCGGAAGAGGCCAGAAATCTTGGTTTCTAAGGCAGCAGGCTTTTACATGGCACGGGGGTTTGTGTCCCAGAGGCCACGGCGAGGCCTGTTCAGCTGGTTGCCATGGAGCTGCGCTACACGTGGATGAGGTCCGGGATGAGGGCGACCGGAGAAGAGAGGAAGTGGAATCAGCGGGGTCGAAGAAGGAAGAGCAGGAATCAGAGAAGAGAGCGAGAAGTGGGGGTCTCTTCCTTTTAACAGACAATCTGTTTACGCCTCGTTTTGTGACAGAGCGAATCAAAACTTCTGATCTGTAGCGGGAAGATGTCTTCTTTGTGTGAAGAAAAACACGCCCCCTTGTATCATATGTCTTCTGAGCGAAATAATTAATATTTCCTCTTAAGATTATACATACAGAATAATACATCTTACGATAATACTATGTGCGGGACTGGTTGAATTAAAACAGGACGGTCAGACAGATACCAAGAATTACAGGTAGATATTGGACACACATAACATTATGTTCATATGCCTCATTACACACAAATAAAGCTTGATTAAACACACAATAAAATTGTCAGTGTTTCCGTTATGGCAAACGACGACACTTTGAGAAACATAGGAATACATATCAAACATCTTAGGGAGTTTTCTCTGAAGAGTTTCATGTATGTTAAGGTGTTGGAATGTTGGCTTTACAAGAGGAACTGGATGAGATGCCGTCTTGAGGTCATAAAAGTTTATGACCAGGTTCGAGTTACAAGACACTATGGAGTGATTTTCTTTCAATGAATCTTCGGAATTAAAGATTTTACTCTAGCAAACCACACCTCTATTATAAATTTGTAATGAATGGTAAAATGAAATTTTACTATGTGGAAGTCCATATATGGCAATGTGCCTCAGTTGCATCTCGTGGTGGGTTTCTGGTTGAAAGCCCACGTGTGTGTGTGTGTGTGTAATGTGTGTGTGTGTTTGTGTGGAATGTCACGAGGTTGTAAAGTTGGGGAGAAGGTCGGTGCTGGCAAATTGGTCCTCGTGGGGCAATTATTAACCAGCAAGGACAAAGACGATGTGTTTCTTTTTATCACATGATCCGCTAATTTGAAAAGCAGATGCCATTGTCGCTACACACATTAAACAAAATACAATAAAAATAAAACCTTTAACTAATCTAATCTAATCAAAAGTCAGAGAGAATAAATAAGATTTAAGAGCCAATTTAAAACTGGCTAATGAAGGAGCAGACCTCACATTTAAGGGCAGACTGTTCCAAAGTTCATCACTGTGGGGTATAGTTAAATTCTATTAATAAATGAGAATTTTGTACTTATTTCAGCTGTCCGTGTTAACTCTCCGCGTTCCTACTCATTACATTCATTTATTTATTTATTTAATTATTTATTTATTTATTTTGGGGAGGGGGTTATGCCGCATCCTTCTCACCTTTTTTACCCCTGACCTGTTTTCATGCCTGGTTACCACTGTACTGATTTCTTTCTCAAAATTTAGTGACGAATCAAATGTAACCCCAATATTCCTTACATGAGGTTGAACACTGGCGGCAACAGAATCTAAATTAAAAAGAGATGAAGACCTGGAGGGGCCTAAAATCTAAATTTCACGTTTGCTTTCATTTAATTGTAAAAGATTATTAGCCATCCAACATTTGATCTCCTCAAAACAGTTGCAGAGCACGTCCAAAGGATAAAAACTGTCAGTTTTTCTGGTAGATTAAACTGTGTATCGTCAGCATAGCAGTGGTAGGAGATCTTTTTATTTCTTAAAAATGGCACCCAATTGTAGTATATAAAGTGAAAAGAGAAGAGGGCCTAGAATGGACCCTTGGGGCACACCACATAATAGGGGAACCAATGAAGAAAACTTCCCAATGCTCACTAAGAAAGTTCTGTCTTTGAAGTAAGAGGCCAACCAATGCAAGGTGACACCCTGAAAACCCACCACCTTTTCCAACCGATGTAACAAGATACTAGATCGATTGTATCGAAAGCAGCTCTTAAATCCAACAAGACAAGCACCGTGTGCGAACCAGTATCGAGAACTTGCAAATGGTCATTGCTGACCTTCAACAGTGCAGTTTCTGTACTGTGCATTGATTTAAAACCAGACTGAAAAGTATATTGGACATACTGATATAGGAATTCAACGTACAATGTACAACTCTCTCTAAGAGATTTGAAATAAACTGCAGTTTGGAGATTTGCTGAGGATAGATGTGTCAAGATGAGGTTTCTTTAGCAGAGGGTGAACCACAGCATGTTTAAAACTAGCAGGTACAGGTCCTTACAGCAAATTATTTCCTTGTTTTTTGGAAATAATGATTAGCAGAATAATTGACTCCGGTTCGTTGCATTTTGAGAAAATAATGCACACCCGAGGTGTTCGTTGCTGTAAAACGTATTCCAAAAATATATACAACTTACAAATATATTTTTTTACATTGAAAAAAAGAAACATTCAGCATTCAGTGATTTGGCTTCTCTGCCATGTGTCTGTTTAACAGTAAAGCCAGGAGTGTGTCCAAGCACAGATCATGAAGCAGCAAAGTGTGCCACGATGGGTTCAGCGCTGTGTGACGATGACGGTGATTGTCCCAACAATGAGAAATGCTGCAGCAGTGCATGCGGTGGACGTCAGTGTGTGGCTCCAGTTATAGGTATAATATAATATAATATAATATTTTATATTAGGGATGCACCGATCCAGATTTTTTCACTTCCGATCCTATGAAGGTAAAATGATGCCATAATGAATTGCATGCGCAGGGTAAGATTTGTGAAAGTGTACATAAGATTGCAAGCAAAGATGTACATAAGATGACGAAGTAGTATATCCCAAAGCTTGCCTACTTTTTTGCTACACATTCAAAAGTAAATACCTTTTCTTCACAAAAAGAGTACATACTTTTATGGCGTAGTGTAACTTAGGTGAATTGGGACGCAGCATATGGCTTTACACGATGACGGTTGATCGCTCTGATTGGTTTTAGGTCTATCCGATTGCACCCAGAGGCATTTGAGCGACGTCCGTTGGTGACGCCCCTTTGGAAATGATTTGTCTATGGAGCTTTGCCAGACCATAACTCAGTTACTACTGAGAATGGTCTGGTTTTAACCAGGCTAGAGTTCTTTAGTTCTTTCTTGTAAAATGTATTCCAATAATATTTACAACTTCCAGAAATATTTTTTACAGTGAAAAATTAATTCAGTGATGTGGCTTCTCTGTCATGTGTCTTCATAACAGCAAAGCCAGGAGTGTGTCCAAGAACAAGCTTTGAACATGTATGGTGTATCATGAAGGGGTTAGAGTTGTGTGCCGATGACAGTCAGTGTCCCAACAATGAGAAATGCTGCAGCAGTGCATGCGGTGGACGTCAGTGTACAACTCCAGGTACAGGTATTATTATATTACATTACACTTCAGGGCTATTTAATGCTTGAATCTGATTGGTTGATGAAGATTCTAAGGTGTGCAGTTATTTTCAGGGAAACGCACGGCTAAAGTAGTTCCAGGCAGGTCTTGACCGCATTACATGTCCATATCACTTCGCCAAATGATTTCAGTTATCTCAAAGGTCCTTACAGCAACAACAGCAAAAGAACCAAAAGCCCTTGTGAAAAAGATATTCAGTGATATGGCTTCTCTGTCATGTGTCTGTGTAACAGCAAACCCAGGAGTGTGTCCAAGCAGAAAATATGAACCAGGAAAGTGTGCCCGGATACGTTTCGTGTCGTGTGCCGATGACAGTGACTGTGCCAACAATGAGAAATGCTGCAGCAATGGATGTGGACTTCAGTGTATGGCTGCAGTTACAGGTATTTTTATATTACATTATATTATATTATATTGCCAGCAGCCATATCACCCTGTAGCCCAAGACTGGTCGCCCGCTGAAAAGCAGGGTTGAGCCTGGTTAGTACCTGGATGGGAGACCTCCTGGGAAAACCAGGTTGCTGCTGGAAGAGGTGTTAGTGAGGCCAGCAGGGGGTGCTCACCCTGTGCTCTGTGTGGGTCCTAACACCCCAGTGTAGTGACGGGGACACTATACTGCCAAAAGAGCACCGTCCTTCGGATGAGACATTAAACCGAGGTCCTGACTCTCTGTGGTCATTAAAAAATCCCAGGATGTCCTTTGTAAAAAAAGAGTAGGGGTGTAACCCCGGCATCCTGGCCAAATTTGCCCCTTGGTCTCTGTCCATCATGGCCTCCTAATCATCCCCATATACTGATTGGCTTCATCACTGTCTCCTCTCCACCAATAAGCTGGTGTGTGGTGGGCGTTCTGGCGCAATATGGCTGCCGTTGCATCATCCAGGTGGATGCTGCACATTGGTGGTGGTTGAGGAGATCCCCCCTTGAATGTAAAGCGCTTTGAGGTCTCAGAAAAAGCGCTATATAAATGTAACAAATTATTATTATTATTATTATTATTATATTATATTATATTAATTATATTATATCACTGATACCAATACTGATACTGATGTCTTCAATTATTTATTTATTTTCAATTTTAAACATTAATTATAGCCATTCAACACTACAGTATAATTAAAAGCTATCAATTGTAACATTTATTTGGCTCCAAAAAATATAACAACTTTTAATTTAAGTGAACTTAAAACAATCCTCACATAAGTCCAAAATAAATGTCTTATTTAACTGTGCCCTTCCTACCTAAAAGGTAGGAAATACACAGAAATGTAATAGTTATCAAATACTTCACAGTCTTCACTGCATAAATTATAAATGAAATATAGGTTAATCCTTATTAAAGCTACAAGCGTTCTTTAGTCAAGAGCAGTGAGTGATTTTCTCTGTTACCTGCATGTGTTCTTTGATTCTGCTGTCACGGCTGCACATGTGGAGCACGCGTCCCATTTCCTCACAACTCTTTACGTTCCTTTAGGACTTTATTTAACTCGTCTAAGACTGCTCTTATGAGGATACTCAACAAAACTGACATTTTGGCATAATTGCTTTGCTGGCCGTTAATGCAGTGAATCCATGATAAATCCCAATCACTAACTCACAGTTATAATTAAATACACATGGTGGCGCTGTGGAGCGTGTTTAACAAGTGGATGGTATTTGATCATATAATGTCGGTGTCTGCCTCGCGAAGTTTGGAATTACTTAGATGAAAATTATATTACAAAATGGAAGTACTTTTAATCAAATTAATGAATGAAACTGAGTTATCATAATATCACCATCACAATGAGAAATCACATGAAATCCAAACAGCAGTCGACTGAGGAAAGACAGCTGTCCATCACCCCATTAACAACTGCAGGTAAACTCAGCTGTAGCGCGAGTGATCAGATATGATATCTTCTGAGAAAGCATAGAAAGAATATATTTTGAGAAAGCACAGGACATAACCGGACATGGAAACGTTGACAGCACGGACATAACCGGACATGGAAAACGTATGATTTACACTTTTATTATAAGTCTGTGTGTGGAATTTGTTGTGATTAGAGACATCCGAGATTGATACATCTTCTTTTTTTCTTTTCTTTTTTTTTACATGTTTAGAAATGTAAAAATGTTTGATGGTGTTTTTACATGAAACCCCTGCTCTCCGGTTGGGAAACGCTGGTTTAGAACAGGGGTGTTCAATCCTGGTCCTCTTAGGGACCCACCAATCTGCACTTTTTATGTGTCTCTATCTGACCGTCTTAGAACAGTTCTCATCTAATGAGCTGATGAATGCTGGACTTTGATTGGTTGACGAAGATTCTAAGGTGTGCAATTATTTTTATTTGTGAGAATTCACAGATCCAGTTTCTCTTTTTTAATCTTTACCTTAACATTTAAAGGAATCTACATGTATGTAATGATTTGCCACGAATGAATGCCGTCGAATCTGTCGAGTCGTCTTGTAGTGGTGCATCAACTGTAGCGTATATTCCCATCCAATTGACCGTTCGCAAAGACCCGTCCCCTTTATTTACTGTTGCTATGTCCGACAAGCGACGCCGTTCTCACGAAGTGAAATATACATCGCGGAGCAGAGATGACACTATTAGCATATCAGAATTATTTCTGAAGGATCATGTGACACTGAAGACTGGAGTAATGATGCTGAAAATTCAGCTTTGATCGAAGGAATAAATGACAGTTTAAAATATTCACATAGAAAAAAGATATTTTACATTGTAATAATATTTCACAATATTTTTACTGTAAAGATGAATTTATCTGATCAAAAATAGGCTTCAGACTGTAGTTGTTTTTTTTAATCAAATAAATTCAACCTTTTTTAAAAACATTAAAAATTCTTAATAATTTCAAACTTTTGACCACCAGTGTAGATAGCTATATATAAAACAATGTGAACCAATTACCAAATAATATTTTAAATAGGCTGACACTTTCCTAATCATGGACTTAAAAGGGAAAGTCGTCAGATTTAGCCTGCTCCAGTGTAAGTTTGAGGATAATATTTTGAGTTTTAATATTTTCTTAGACAAGTGAAATTAATGAAGAAAGCCTGGAAACAGATACAGACATTCACTCTTATCTTTTGTCCGATATGCTGGAAACTGTAATGTTTCTTTGTGCATTAGTGACAAATAACATAAGCATGATATGGCCAGTGGTAGTTTACATCCCTGGAAATTAATGTCGGTCATTTAAAAAACATCGGTCGTAACCATTCGGCAAATGTTGATGTATTGTCTCGGCGTGTTCAGCTGCTTATCTTAATACCTCAGCTCAGATTCTTCAAGCATTAAAAAGCGTTGCGCTGCTCGGATTCTGTGGACAGTAAATCCAGCCTTCTTCGATTTGATTGGCTATCAAACATTTCAACATTGACGAGCCGCTACACTGAGACTGAGCGCGCAAAATTTTTGACACAAGTGGGCCGCGCTGGCCATTCATCTGGGCTGACAGAAAGATAGGCTATGTACATTTTCTATAATTCGTTCTTTTAATACATTTATGTAGCAATGGAAGAAACCAAGTTGTACGGCCTACCGGGAAAAGGCCAGGTGAACCAGATGCCCAGTCTGCCCCTGCCAGGAGTGTGTCCAAGCAGAAAATATAAACCAGGAAAGTGTTCCCGGATACGTTTCGTGTCGTGTGCCGATGACAGTGACTGTGCCAACAATGAGAAATGCTGCAACAATGGATGTGGACTTCAGTGTATGGCTCCAGTTACAGGTATTTTTATATTATATTATATTATATTATATTATATTAGATTAGATTAGATTAGATAATATGTCAATGTTATGATTGTACTGTAGCCTACAATTAAGTAAAGTCGTTGCTAAGTCTGCAGTCTTCACTTTACCTCTGAGTGTCCGTTAAAGGCAGGGTAGGGAGGATTTTTCTAAAAAACTTTTTCCCAAATTTGTTTAAACTGTCTTTATAATCCAATACATAATTAGAATGTAAGTACTCTGAAAAGGAGAGTATAAAAATCGAGTGTCTGTAGTCCTCTCAGGGCTGCAATAAACACAGCTACTTATTTCCATTCGGAACGAATGAAATGATTGGCTGGGCGACTGTCACTCTCCCTCGCTACCATGGCTACCACCCCTGCTGCGACAGGAGCTGCACACATGTGCGCACCGAGGAGGGGAAGAGGCACGGAAGCTAGGAAGAATCACAATTATGGCAGAGAAAGAGCAGTCAAAATTCCCAGTACCTGCATATACAGTCAGCAAAGGCAAACATGGCAAAAAAAGGAAGACAGTATTCGAAAAGGCTATGACCAAAAAGTCTTTGGATAATTCACCTTCATCACAGTGTAACTGATGGTAATGGGAAAACTTGTATCAATGCAGCCAGTTTTTTGCTTGGCCTTATGTTACTAGCTTGTTACCGAATCAAACTCAATATATTTGAAACTTTACCAGTATCGATATGCTAGCTTGATAGTGAGTACTAACAGCCATGTTAGTTGTTTATATTCATAATGATAAAGATAGGTATTTTATTACATGTGATTCTGACATGATGTCACTACATGCACTGCGCTCCTCTCCGCTCGGCGCTGACAAACGCGTCCTCCAGCTGAGTGGTCGGCATCGCACGTTCATGTGTTTTGGGGGCGTGGCTTTGGAAGGAGCCCAGAAGGGGGGGGGGGGGGGGGTGAATGGAGTAAGTAGCTGTGTTTATTGCAGTCCTGAGAGGACTACAGACACTTGATTTTTATACTCTCTTTTTCAGAGTACTTACATTCTAATTATGTATTGGTATTTAAAGACAGTTTAAACAAATTTGGGAAAAAGTTTTTTAGAAAAATCCTGCCTACCCTGCCTTTAACTGAATGAATTGAGAATCTCACCTGAAAACCGATAACATCAACAATTTTCATTCAAGACGCTAATTTCGGTAAATGAATGTAAAATTAAATGTATATGCAGCACAGGGTGAAGTCAGTATATACCATAGACAGTATAAGAAAGGGTATATGCACTGACGATAATTTAAACTATGTAAATGGCGCGACAGGATTTTGAACAAGGTCCTGAGCCGTTGGTGGGTGCCGAATGCTTGGCGCTGCTGGTGTGTGTACACTCATAGAGAATGTGTTTGAATTTTAAAGACGCGTTGTGCAGCGCTTCTCGAGAAGTGTTGAGAGCTTCTCAACACTTCTCGATTGTTTTGTGCTGTACATCTGACACTTAATGTTACTAAAAGGCCGGACTAAATCTGAATCTCTATCCATACAGGCGATGTACCCTACTGAAGGGAATCCAGTGTGTGCCGAAAACTGTTCCCATGATGGTCAGTCCCTGCCGGATAGAAATGCTGCTCAACACCTGTGATCATGTATGCAGTGAAACTGCTGATTTAACCACCGGAAAGAGTTGTGAGATTGATTTAGCATAGTACATACTATCTTTTACTTGAATCAATTCAATGCTTAATTTTTTCACTCTTCTCTTGCATGCTTAATATTTTTATGCTTTTGAGAAAAAAAAATTACCAAAAATTTAGCCAAAATTAGTGTTGAAATAACGGAAGCATATAGACATGGCTAGACGGCTAATTCAAATAATAACCCCATGACCTGAGTAACAAGCTTAAGTAATAATAATTGCCAGGTGTGTTTCTGAATTGCACATATGTAGAACTAATCATATTAGAGAAAGATGATGTAATTAGTCATGTTTCCTTTGCCATGTACCTATCCTATATAAACTGTTGTATTCGTTTTGCCGATGGGATTCTCTGTGATTAATATGAGGTCCTCTCGGCCATTAATAAAGCATATTCAAAGGCATCTTTTGGAGCCTTTCTAATCACTGCTGTGTCTCATGCTAGACATTAGATATCTTACTTCTCTTCTCAAGTAAAAAGATGGTATTCATCCCTCCTGGGATGGTGCTGCTCTTCTCTCTAGTAATATGGCTCATGGGTGTCGGAAGAAAAAAAAAAGTGGGTGGGTCCTCCCCCAGAAAAATGTTACTGGAGTAAATACCATTTCATGTATTCTGGTGCCTTTTTAACCCCTTGCTCATCACCCCCAATTTTGGCAAGTGCTGCATACATGACATACCCAAAATAAAAAGGTTGCTGCTCATAAGTCTTTCTGAATAGACACATAACCAACATATATTTAGAAAGCCAACCCTTGAGAGTTTATAGTTCAAGACTCAAAATTAACCAGACTGTTATTAATATTGAGATATATAAGCTCAAACATAAAAACAAAAACAACAAATATTAATAATATATTTATTAAATGTATAAAAATATTATGTGAATTTAGGATAGCAACTTATAACCACAACTAAAGTGTAGCCACAACTGTGGTCATGCTTCGTTTCAAATCTGAGAATGATATCTCTAAAATTATGCATTTTATGAAGCCTATTGTGAGACCATGTCAGGGGAGGATTTGGAGAAGGCTAGAGAAGATTTGGAGAAGATTCTCATCAAATAGTTTATTGCCCTCTAAACACCCATTTACTGTCTCTGACTAATGTCTGGCGAGGAGAATTGGCCCCATTCATGTTCTTTTCATTTAAATTGACCAACCATGATACTTGGTCTTCATTATTCTTTTAGCCTTATTCTTTTGTTTGAATGCAGCCATTATAGCCTTTCTTCTGGCATAATGCTTGGCCATTTACATCTTGTAACCCCCTATAGACGAATAATCCACGCATTAACCCTCTGAGGTCGGCAAACGCGCGGGCGCGTTTTGCCGGATTTTCTCCACATTGTAGCACTATAAACTTAAATTACTCCATCATTTATGGTCATACAGAAAAAAGAAATATAAAAAAAGAATCTGTGATATTTCTCCTTTTGTATGTGTCCACTTACAATCAAATCAAAACATTGTGCTTTTGTAAAATAAAGAAAATAAACAGGGTGTGCGTTCTGCCTCTCTGTCACGGTGAACTTTTTTTTCTTGAGCACGTCTATAAACTGAAACAAAACTCAGCGAATACTTGTCACACATTTATGAGCCATATACCTTTATAAACATTTAAGTGTGTACTTTTAAATAATCGGATTCAAAACGAAAACAAATATTCTCTGTTTACGTAATTTGTATAAAACCAACAAGATGTCCAGCTTCTCAAACGCTTGCTCATTACAGTTAATTTGGCCACGCCTACTCGCGCAAAAGATATTCACATGCAAATCTCCACATGGAACGCGAACGCGCTCGTTACCTCAACAACAAAACACTTCACTTCACTTTTCGTCGAGTTTGAAAGACGTGCCTGAGCTTACATTGGATTTAGGCTACCTCAGAAGAAGAAGAACGCGATCTGAAGACAAGAAAGATAAGGTAAGAAATTCTTACATAGCCTAGTTTGTTATTGTTGCATAAATGTCACGTTGCAGTTGAACTGTTGCTAGATATATGGGGAATATTATAATATTTAGACCCGTGTTTACTGTGTTTGTGGATATCTGCTCAAACATAGATATGTTTATGGTAACCATAATGTTTTATATTTGAGCGTGATCGCGTTTGAATGTATCATATTTTGCAAGCGATCGCGTTTGAATGTATCATATTTTGGATGAAAGCAAAACGCACCAAACAGCTTCATGTTTTTATTATTATCTCATTTCATATCATCATAACGGATGGAAACATTTGAAGTAACATGATAATCAATATATTTTTCTCTAGCTTAGTTGTTACTGAAATCTTTTGGAAGATTTATAGGCTGCTATAGGTTATTTATTGTTATTATTATTTTATCCGCACTGCGCATATACCTTATGCCTACAAGGCACAACAAACCTGGTGTTCATTTTATTATATATCGTTGGAAACGTGTGTGTGTGTGTGTGTGTGTGTGTGTATTCTGTGAATTTTAAAAAGGAATTTTAAAAAGCAATTTTAACCAGAAAAATCTAATATTTATTTCCAAAATCGTGCAGGCCTTTCTCTTGATATCAGTATGTTCACTTTTTTTTTTCAGGTCCCAGATGCCACTGAGGACTTCAACATTCACATGAGTCTCAGTACGTGAACATGGTAAAGTGAAAATCTTGGAAATGAAAGGTATGTACAGTGTTTTTAGGAATGGCACAAAGGTCTCTGTCTTTGAAGTGCTTTTTTGGCATTTGTTGTGTATCTTTGGATTATGTTGTGTTGTAAATAAATCCAAACAATTTAAAAGCCATTCTTTTTTAAATCTCCTCATTTACAGTATTGTGCAAGGTTGCTCAGAATGATAGGGGCCTGATAGCTCCTAATAGGGCCGTTAGGGGAGGTTCTTTGTCTTTCTCAGGTGTGAAAAGCTTACATATTAATGACCTCCGCATAAAGCTTTTTCACACAAAACACGTCGTAAAAATTTTAAATCAATATATTGTCTTATCTGAATGAGCAGTCAGGGTGATTTTCACATAGTTTTGCAGCAAATATTCTAGGCTACGTCATACAATTTTCAAAAGTCTTGTGAAGAAATAATCAGTATGGGTTTCATGGCCTTATTTCAGTGAGAATTTTTTTTTGTATTTTCAAAAACCACGCATAAATGTCATTATCTCAAAACTACAAACTTTTACATACATGCTGTTGATATATTATTGTAGCAGAGTTTGTGCTGAATACAGTGTAATTAGACTTTAGCCATGAAAATGTCACAAGTAACAGATATAACCAGAAATGTCAGAGCATGTCAGAACACCTCCAGGGCCCAGAAAACAGCTCAGACCTCAGAGGGTTAACTTAAGTCTTGTTAGAAAACAAACAACAAAAAACTATTATTGGAACTTTCAATGCGAATTCTTTTAAAAATATATATATTATGGAATAGAAAGCTCCTGCAGCAGGTGCATTAGCACAACAGGTAGCCTCAAGCTACATGACACAATTTAATTTATTAATATTACACTTTTATTTAAAGGTCGCTTTTAAATACCATCGAGTATTTGTATCATATTCCGGTTGCGGTTTAAAATGGATTCAAGTCCCAAAAAGATTTTGAAATATGTTATTTTTAGCATTTTATATGAAGCTATGGGCTATGCTTACTCTTACCTTTATTTTTTATTCATATAAAAATACCCCAAATCGCACGAAAATAACACACAAAACACACATACTTAAATCGTGCATTTATTACAACTTGTTTCGGCGAAGAAATGTCACGTTCGCTTTGTTTATCATGGATGTGCAGAATCCGGAAGTGAACACAGGACGCATCATGCAGAAGAGGTCACGTTGAAGCACGTCAGATGATTGACAGCTGTACAGCCGCAGATCAGATCTGACGCAAATCAGGAAGGGGAGACACACAACAAGCTCCGTGCGCTGTTTGAGCTCTTCAGATCGCATAATTCAGTGGAAAATGAATAGGAATTGTATTCTGTATTGGCGAAATATTTTACTAACATATGATAATTAATCAATATTTCTCCAAATATGCGCACCATTGTAATAATTGCCCTGGCGGATTCTGTGTATTATATGTATCTGAGCACAAATAAACCGGAAAAGACGAGAATGAATGGTGTGTGAGTAATCATTTCTATTAAAAATAACGAACGTTACAGATTCATTATTTTGCACTCCTAGCATAAATTAAGAAATTAATGTCACTGCAAACCAGTTTAATCATAAACAGTGGTCAAATATCGAAGCTGTAGCCTTAAACCTTTCTTGTAATGCTGTTTTTGTCCAGATCAAGTAAGAGTGTGATGTTTAGACGAGCAATGCATTTTGAACAACAATAATCCGGGATCACCAGTGATCCCATGCCACTCAAGGCATGCCACTCACTTAAAACAAGTAAACTAAACTCCACTTCACGTCGGGCGGTTCTTTGCCTCCACGTCGTGCATTAAATGCACAGTTATCCGTGGATTATCCCGCTAATACCATGGTAATTTGCCAGCAATTGCAATTTAAAGCTGTTATTGATGTTTGCAACGTATTTGACTGAAGGGTACAACGTGCGGTTACTTTCGTCAGTTGCGGCTCGTTGAGAAATATAATGTAGCGATTCAGTGGAAATGGGAGTTTAATTTATTAGGGAATTCCCTAATAATTGGATGTGACTGACGGGCGACGCCGCTCTGAAAAGCGAACAGACAAATGCGCTGAATCAGAGACGGTAAAAGTAAGTGGGTCCAATATCATTGATCTTAAAAAGTGGGTGGGTCTTGTCCCACCCATATACAATGGTTCCAACGCCCATAGTCTTAGAGCTCAAACATGACAATCTGGGGCTCAGGTCAGGAAGCAGACAGACTGGCTAAACTGACTGTCTGCTAGCGGCCTCGCGTCACCAAGGTCAGATACATCCCATCACCCTCTTTCACCTAGCTATCATCATATAGAGACTGTGTCTGTTCCCCGAACTTGGAAATCCAAAAAAATGTTTAAACCCATCTAAGGTTAAAAATTTAATTGATGTTCAACAAATAAAAAACAGCTATAATACAGATGAGCAAATGCTAAAGCTTGGGTTGCTGAATATTCGATCGCTTACTTCAAAAGCACTCGTTGTTAATGATATGATTTCAGATTATAACCTAGATGTGCTGTGTTTGACAGAAACCTGGCTAAAACCAAACGATTACATTACTTTAAACTAGAAAAAAAAGTTTGTTGAGACAAACTTTAAGTTGGCTTGAGAAAGCCGGATCAGAGAGTTTGAAGAAGTTTAAAGTACTTTGATGTTTAAAGTAGGTTAAAGTTTGATAGATAGATTAGTTCGGAAGAATAGTTAAAAAAAAGAAACAGATTAGTTAGAAAGAATAGTTAAAAAAGAAACAGATTAGTTTGAAAGAATAGTTAAAAAAAGAAACAGATTAGTTTGAAAGAATAGTAGAAAGAAAGAAAGAAAGATTGATTAGTTAGAAAGATTGATTAGTTAGAAAGAAAAAGAAAGAAAGAAAGATTGATTAGTTAGAAAGAAAGAAAGAAAGAAAGAAAGAAATGAAGATTCGTTAGAAAGGAAGAAAATTTAGTTAGAAAGAAAGAAAGAAATGAAGATTCGTTAGAAAGGAAGAAAATTTAGTTAGAAAGAAAGAAAGATTAGTTAGAAAGAAAGAAAGAGTTTGATTAGTTAGAAAGAAATATAAGTTAGAAAGAAAGAGGGATAGATTAGTTAGAAATAAAGGAAGATAGATTAGTTAGTTAGAAAGATAGATAGATTAGTTAGAAAGAAAGAAAGAAAGAGATAAGTTAGTTAGAAAGATAGATTAGTTAGAAAGAAAGAAATATAGATAAATTAGTTAGAGAGATAGATAGATTAGTAAAAAATAAAGAAAGATAGATAAGTTAGTTAGAAAGATAGATTAGTAAGAAAGAAAGATAGATAAGTTAGTTAGAAAGATAGATTAGTAAGAAAGAAAGAAAGATAAGTTAGTTAGATAGATTAGTTAGAAAGAAAGAAAGATAGATAGATAAGTTGGTTAGAAAGATAGATAGATTAGTAAGAAATAAAGATAGATAGATAAGTTAGTTAGAAAGATAGATAGATTAGTTAGAAAGAAAGAAAGAGATAAGTTAGTTAGAAAGATAGATTAGTTAGAAAGAAAGAAATATAGATAAGTTAGTTAGAAAGATAGATAGATTAGTTAGAAAGAAAGATTGTTAAGTTAGTTAGAAAGATAGATAGATTAGTAAAAAATAAAGATAGATAAGTTAGAAAGATAGATAGATTAGTAAGAAAGATAGATAAGTTAGTTAGAAAGATAGATAGATTAGTAAGAAAGAAAGATAGATAAGTTAGAAAGATCGATAAGATAGATAAGTTAGTTAGAAAGATAGATAAGTTAGAAAGAAAGAAAGAAAGAAAGAAAGAAAGATGAGTTAGATAGATAGATAGATAGATAGATAGATAGATAGATAGATAGATAGATAGATAGATAGATAGATAGATACGCATACCGAGTCAGAACAGTCTGAAGGTCTGACCCGAGTTTGGAGTTTGTAGAGTTAAAGCTCTAGGAGGAGTTAGAATTGTAAATTTAGTCTCAGAATAATAATAAAATGTTTAAATAGGATTTCAGTAAGTTGGCTTTCTCAAGCCAACTTAATGAGTCCACCCCGCAAGATTACTGTTATAAACATGAGCCTCGTCTGAAACGCAAAGGGGGAGGTGTTGCTGTAATTTATAGAAATATTTTCAAAACCACTAAGTATTTAATCAAGTTTTAAATATACTTCTTTTGAAGTGTTGGTGTTTAATGTAAAAATATATAGTATAAGTGATAAATCATGCTTGAGATTTGTGCTGGCTACTGTATACAGGCCACCAGGGCACCATACAGACTTTATCAAAGAATTTGCGGACTTTCTATCAGAATTAATATTGACTGCAGATAAAATACTAATTGTTGGCGATTTTAATATACACATCGATAATGAAAAAGATGCATTGGGATTGGCATTTAAAGACATTGTAAACTCAATTGGAGTTAGACAACACGTGTCAGGACCTACTCATTCTCGTAATCATACTCTAGATCTAATATTATCACACGGAATAGATGTTGATGCCGTTGAAATTCTGCAGCAGAGCGATGACATCTCAGATCATTACCTAGTCTCGTGTAAATTACAATTAGCCAAGGCTGCAAAGCCGACTCCGTGTTTCAAATATGTTAGACCTATCACTTCTGCCACTAAAGATTGCTTTATTAATAATCTTCCTGATCAGTTTCATCATCTCAGCATCCCAGATAGCTTAGAAGAACTAGATATTGCAACAGAAACTTTTAACTCTCTCTTTTCCAGCACTTTAGACACAGTTGCTCTGTTGCGCTTAAAGAAGATTAAAGAAAATAGTCCAACGCCGTGGTACAACGAGCACACTCGGGCCCTTTAAGCCAAGTTCACACTACAGGATTTTAAGCCCGATTTAAGCCGGATTTGCAAATCGTTGAGCTTGCCGACAGGTCGGGGTGTTGTCGCGTGCAAATCGCGGGCGATGAACGCTCGCCAATCTGTATGAAAGTGCCAACAACGCATCAAAGACGCTCGCAGACGCCTCGCGTCGCCGAGCCCAGAAAAATATCTAGCATGCTAGATATCCGGAGCTGTCGGCCGACTCGATAGCCTGTGGTGTCACGTGTCGCGATGAGCAACAGCCAATGATCAGCTTGTTATGCCATTACAAAGCCTTTTGTATTTGTAACCATCGTTGCCAAACCACAACAGGCAGCTGCTTTTTCATTATAATGTTTTACTCACTTCCAACTCTCTCTGACAGATAATCCCTGCTGCCCACGCGTGCTTATCCATCCTTTCACCCATATTCTTTTTCTTTTTTGGGGGGGGGGGGTTCTAAACAGATACATGTATATATGTGTGTATATATATATTAGGGCTGTCAAACGATTAATCGCGATTAATCGCATCCAAAATAAAAGTTTGTGTTTACATAATATATATGTGTGTACGGTATATAATTATTTTCTATATATAAATACACACACATCCATATATATATTTAAGAAAAATGTGTTATTATATATAAAATATTTATATATAATATAAATTATATAAATATATATACACAGTATATACATGCAAATATTTCTTAAATATATACATGTATGTGTGTGTATTTATATATAGAAAATAATTATATACCGTACACACACATATATTATGTAAAAACAAACTTTTATTTTGGATGCGATTAATCACGATTAATCGTTTGACAGCCCTAATATATATATATATATATATATATATATATATATATATATATATATATATATGTATATATATTAGGGGTGTGCCGGTTTCAGAATTGGTGTGACGGTTATGACGTGAGTCAAATGACAAAACTCATCATCCGCACCAACGTTTTTTGACCAAATTTCAAAGCCGCACCCGCCGTCATCTGCTGATTGTTTTGCGGTCTATGGACTGATGCGAGCCGCAAGAAAGCCCTTGTCTATTCAAGAAAGAATACAGCAAAAATATTTAATGCTAATGTATGAGGCATAGGCCTACGCTGAGTTTCATTCATTTACGATGAGATGCGCTCTAGTTCACACAAGTGTTAAAATTAAGATACAATTTGTACAAAACGAAATTCGCTTTAAAGAAATGCTTTCTACAAAGCAAAACTTAATGAAGTGGTAAAAATCATGTCTGACGATTTACAAAACAAAACTTCATTAAGTGGTAAAAACCCAATATATTGTGCATCTTATGATCCTATCTTTTATTACAATAGTTTTTTTTTTTAGCTAAAATGTAATACACATCATATATACACACTGTAGCCTATATGTTTCTTTTATCAAACATGTTTGGGGCCAGTCAAGGGGTAATTATAGGCTACGTTGTTTATTATTGCTAATGTTTATTATTGCAAATGTTTTTCATTTATTTAATGAATCTCATAATTTAATAACACGGTTTTGGCAGTTATTGGGCCCTATTTTAACGATCTGAAACGCCAAGTCAAAAATGTCAGAAATGTCAAGTGCAAGTAACTTTGTGGGCGGGTCTTGGGCGCTGTTGCTATTTTCTAGGGCTGGTCCGAATACCATTTTTTGAGCTTCGAAGCTTCGGTAGTAATGAACATCGAATATTCGAAGCTTCGGAGAGAGGGGGCTGAACATATTCTTCTCTCTAATAAAGGCAGGAATCTCTATGTGTCTGTATGTCCGTTTGCATAATTATTATTTCGAGAACCGTTCATCCAATCGACTTCACACGGGAGTGCAGTGTGCATTTGGTGCAATATATGGACACGCGAGACGACACATTCAGAATTTAAACTTTTAGTAAACTACAGAACAGCGCGAGCGGGAAGCGGCGCGCCTCACGCGGGCAGGGCTTATATTCTCCGAAAACGGACACTGCACTAGTGATATAAAACCATAGACTGTAAAAAATATAAAACGCACACACACAGGTCTGTTAAATTAAGCAATACTTTTAAGGTAGTCTAATATTTTTCTGACTAACAAATTGCTGACACAGTAAAGGGTAGATTTAAAAAAAAAAATTTTTTTTAAGAAAAACGAAATTTAAATAAAGAAAAAATTAAATTTAAATAATGAAAAACGAAATTTAAATAAAGAAAAACTAAATTAAGTTAAATTAAAAACGAGATTAATTTAGATTGATAATAACGGGTAAAAAGGCTAATACATTTTGTTTCTATTATTCTATTTTCCACAATGTCAAAGCAACGCAGCTTAACCCAAAACACAAGCACTTCGGTCCATACAAACTCCGCTGTTCTACTCTAGTCAGAGAACACTCCCGTCGGTTCTATTTCTAGCATGCACGTTTTCCGCGTGGTTCGAGCCGCGCCTGAGACGCGTGTCTCATGCAGGCAGTGTGCAAACTCCAACCTGTTAACATGGGAGCCGAAATAAAAACGGACACGCCACGCAGCCAGTAAGTCGCCGGCCTTATTCAAGCGCGAATGAGAACTGTTTCGCGGGGGATCCAGGTGTGCAAAAAAAGAAAAGAAAAAAAAGAATATTTGAATGTCAAATTTTCAAATCGAATACCAACCCACCGAACGATTATTCGAATATTCGGGTCCAGCCCTACTATTTTCCCGGCGGGATAATAACTCTTGCGCCCGGCGCAAATCTAAAAGGGGTTGGTCTGAAGTAGCTTCATTATTCATAGGTGTGGTTTGGGCGTAACGTGAAATAAACCAATCAGAGCGTCATCTCACATTCCCTTTAAGAGCAGGCGCGCTTGTTCTATAGCGGATTCCTATTATAACGGCGGATTTGCCAGGAGGAGAGGAGGAGACTGACGTTCTCGTCAGGGACGTTGGGGATGGAGAAACGCACCCAAATTAACTTCGGTTAAACAGGCGTACGATAATTTGGGTAAATGTGTAAGCTAGATGTATGCTTTTATAATAAACTATCTATCTATCGTAATAATGTATGATTTGCAAAAATGATAACTGCTGCGTCTGTGTGTAGATGAGAGAATTAAAGTGTATGCGCATTGAGCACACGCTACATTGATTATGGCCAAGCATGCGCCCTTAAAATAGCATATAACATGCCACTGACTTTAAACTGTTTTTTTTTTTTTTTCGGCCAGTGGTGGAATTGTTTTCTAAACCTTTAAAATAGCATGAGGGAACGTTTGCGCCGGAACACGCCTCCTTTTTTGCGCTGAACCGCCCCCGGGAGCGCAAGTTTATTCCCTAGTTTAGCGACGTGCTTCTGTGGAGGGAAGAGCGAGCTTTGCGCGGGTGCAAAATAGTGTAACGTGTTCAAAATGCTGTTCTGTTACAAATAAGGATGCATTTAATGTTAATTTTGTACTTTATTCATTTTATGTGAGTCAATGTGATTCGATGTTCAAGTTCAATATGGAACAAGGCTCCACCCCTTGGGTAGTTTGGGGGGAAAACCTGGGATATAGGGGGAGAGAGCGCCTCGCTGGTTCAAGTGCGGTTCTCTGATAAGTCGGGTGTGTACGGCGTGGGCTGTGGCCGACAACAGCCTCTAATAAACACCCTTTGTTATCTGAAAACGTTTCGTCCTTGCCCGAGAACGCTACAATAGGAATGATACATGCGTCGGTGTACAAAGTCAGTTGCGCTGGGTGCAAGATAGAGCCCTTAGAGTTCTAATGACGGTGTTCAACTATAATCCCTAATATATATATATATATATATATATATATATATATTAGTGGTGGGCCGTTATCGGCGTTAACGTGCTGCGTTAACGTGAGACTCCTTTCGGGCGATAAAAAAAAATCGCCGTTAATCTATTCTCAAAGTTGGGTTGGGAGCTGGGTCTATACTACACAAGCTATGATGACTTTCACCTTGATATTTTAGCGCGGATTCGGTTCGGTACGCATTTTCAAACCAAACGGTTCATTGGACCATTTGTCCTGCCGACCAAAATTTTGTTATTTCAAATTCAACATTGTCCGACATTAAATGGCAAACGTAATGTAAGCGGAACGAAACTGAGCTACTCGTTAATGTGTGGTTGACGGACCGTTTATCAGTTTGGACCAAAGCAGCGCGAGCCGATCTTGATCAAGCGACACTGTTACTACACAGCGCTAAGAGGTCCAGTAAATAAATCATTTGAATTCGCTACTTAAGTAATAACATTGCTGCGAGATCTAGTGAGAAACATTCACATTTCTCCGCTATTAACGGATCAAACAGTGCGTGGAAGCCAGGAAGAAGCATTGTGCCATGAATGAACTATCCAGTGTCCACAGATCTGCAACATTTACCATGGATTTACTGTAGTAACACTAACTGCATCCATGGAAGTTTGGCAGGAATAGTAGGCTATAATGCTTTCAAGTAACATTATGTTGGTTTTATTGACATTATGAATAAAATTGCTGTCTTCAAATGTTAATCTGAACTAAAAATAGACCTTTGTTTATAACTACTACAATATTAGGCTACATTTCATTTTTTCCAAGGAACTGTTTTGTTTTAGCCTATATGCTCATAAGAAGAGTCTATTATAGCTCCATCATTGCTCAAAGTAAAAAAAAAAAATCATACTTTACTATGTTAGTTTTAATTAAAAAAAAAACTCTGGCATTTCTTCACAAGTTCTTTTAAATGTCACTTTGTATTTAAGAAACACGTGCCCTTTAGTCATTATTTGAGTAGCACACATATATTCTGAATGCCTATATATATATATATATATATATTTTTTTTTTTTTTTTTTTAACCGCCAATTTTGTCCCGCCATCCATTTTCAAATAGACAATCCGCCATTGGAATGCACCATTTCCCATTCCACTTCTTGCACATGTTTTCGTGGCAAAATGTGGTTTTGGGACCGGATAGAGTCGTTGGGTGACAGCTTGTGTAGTGTGCAATCCCCCTGTTGCAGAAGATTTACGTAGTGTCACGTAGTGTGAACACCACAACGACTTCAAGACTCCAGAGCAAGTCATGTAGTCTGAACAGCACAGCGATCTGCCGACGTTTAAAGTTGTGTAGTGTGAACTAGGCTTTAGAGAGCAGCCAGAAAAATGGAGCGCAAATGGAAGAAAACAAAACTAGGGGTATTTCGCATTTCATGGAAAGAGAGCTCGATTACGTACAGAGAGGCTTTAAAAGCTGCTAGATCTGCTTATTTTACAACCCTATTAGAAAAAAAATAAAACATAATACTAGGTATTTATTTGTAACAGTGACTAAACTAACGAAAAAGAAAGCTTCAAACACAGAAGTTTCCAAGCAACACAGCAGTAATGACTTTATGAACTTCTTCACTTATAAGATTGATAATATCAGGGACAAAATTATAACTATGCAACCGTCTACTACAGTATCGCATCAGGCAGTGCATTGTAGTCTCCCTGAGGAAAAATTTGATTCATACGTTGCTATAGGAGAGGAAGAATTTTCTAAACTCATTAAATCATCTAAATCTACAACATGTATGTTAGACCCTATACCGACTAAGCTACTGAAAGAGATGCTCCCAGAGGTCATAGATCCTCTTCTTAATATCATTAATTTGTCTTTGTCTCTAGGATACGTACCAAAAAACTTTAAGCTGGCTATGATTAAACCGCTTGATTAAACCGCTTAATTCTGAAAAAACAGAGATTCTAATTATTGGACAAAAAACTTCCTCACGTAATAACCTAGAATACTGTCTAACACTTGATGGCTGCTCTGTTAAGTCTTCGTCGTCGGTTAGGAACCTGGGTGTGCTTTTTGATACCAATCTTTCATTTGAAAGTCACGTGTCTAGTATCTGTAAAAACGCATTTTTCCACCTTAAAAATATATCTAAATTACGCCATATGCTCTCATTGACAAATGCGGAACAATTAGTTCATGCGTTCATGACCTCAAAGCTAGATTATTGTAATGCTCTACTGGGTGGTTGCCCTGCACGCTTAATAAACAAACTACAGCTGGTCCAAAACGCAGCAGCTCGAGTTCTTACCAGAACCAGGAAGTATGACCATATTAGCCCAGTTCTGTCAACACTGCATTGGCTCCCTATTAAACATTGTATACATTTTTAAATATTGCTGATTACTTACAAAGCACTAAATGGTTTAGCTCTGCAGTACTTCAGCGAGCTCTTAAAGGGTTAGTTCACCCAAAAATTCTGTCAGTAATTATTCACCCTCATGTTGTTCCAACCCCGTAAGACCTTCGTACATCTTCGGAACACAAATTAAGATATTTTTGATGAAATCTGAGAGCTGATCACTTCTCCATAGGCTTCTAACTGACTGAAACTTGCTAGCCCAGAGAAGTTATTAAAGAGATCGTTAATATAGTCCAAGTGACTACAGACTCAATCTTAAGTTTATCAAGCGACGAGAATACTTTTTGTGCGCAAAAACAAACAAAAATAACGACTTTATTCCACTTTTCATTTCCTTCTCTCTGGGCCTCGAGTTGGTTCACATAGTGTAACAGCGTAGCGCGTCTGTGTTGCACGTCACCACGTAGGCTCACTATTGGTCGACGCTTCTCATGTGTGTGAATGCTAGGTCAAAGAGATGTGTCTTTAGTCTGGCTTTGAACTGACAGAGTGTGTCTGCTTCCCGGACAATGGTAGGAAGACTGTTCCAGAGTTTTGGTGCTAAATAGGAGAAGGATCTACCGCCAGCAGTTGATTTTGATATTCTAGGTATTATCAACTGGCCGGAATTTTGAGATCGCAATAAAGGACTATAATGCGTTAAGAGCTTACTGAAGTACTGCGGAGCTAAACCATTTAGTGCTTTGTAAGTAATCAGCCCAGTAGAGCATTACTATAATCTAGCCTTGAGCTCATGAACGCATGAACTAATTGTTCCGCATTTGTCAATGAGAGCATATATCGTAATTTAGATATATTTTTAAGATGGAAAAATGCAGTTTTACAGATACTAGACACGTGACTTTCAAACGAAAGATTGGTATCAAAAAGCACACCCAGGTTCCTAACCGACGACAAAGACTTAAACGAGATTTTCAGGTACAGATATTTATAATCTAATGTATAACTTATAGGTCAACCTTTATTAAAGTTAAGAGCAGTTCCTTTATTAAAGTTAAGAGCAGTTAAAGATGCATAAATAATTCTGAAATGTTGAAAATATAAAACATTAATACTATTATTTGAAATTATTAAAGAAATGAAAAGATACATTAAATGTGAAATTAAACCTGCCAGGAGGTGGCAGCAAGTCACTGTTAAAGTCCAACTGAAATCAAAATTGACCCTATTTACTTTGTTAGTGCATATTACTAGTCTTGTGGTGAAAAATTAATCCGTGCAAGTTAATACATAGAAAAAAAATGTTTGCCGTCGTAATCTTTAATCAAAGTCTGAAAAGTGACGGCTTGGGTTTGGAAACGCTTAACCACTCCCCTCAAACCGTTAGTCTGCTATGAGCAGAGATGGAGAGGAGGAGCGCTAGAGTAAAACCCTGCCCTCTGTTCAATATTCCGTTTCACTGGGAAATACCAGAGAATGTCTAATAAGGCGAGAAGTTTCACTCTCAGTACACTTCCGGCTTCTGAACTGGTTGCAGTTCCACTCTGGCTCCATATGAGGGCGCTCACAGGACGAGTGCAGAATGAATGGAGGTCTATAGCGCTATACACATAAAAATCCACTTTTCTCAGGATATAATTTTTTGTTTAGTAATTTGAATGTTGTTTTCGAAAGCAGATGCAAAGAAATTACACATTGCGGGGTGTTAGATTTTTTTAGAGTCACTTATTTGCTTTAAAAAGTCTTTTAAAGTGTCAATGACGTCATACACATCGTACGACCAGATATACTGCTTAACGGCAATCCTTCAGTCACTCTGGTGCTTTCGCGCTCTGCACTTTCTTTTCACTCGAGGCATCGACAACACAGCTGACACGGGTAAACACACGTGCTAGAAGAGTTTTTGTTTTGTTTGTTTCTGGTCCCGCTTCGGATGCCACGATGCCATCAAGCGGCATCTCTGGTCGTAATTAGTCCTTCACTGACCAATCAGCGTTCATTAGCAGAATGCTAGCGTGTTATGGGCAACAACAACTCAACTTGTAAGAAATCGAAAGGACATAAGTACTCGTTTATTCAACTTTCGACCTATAACCCATGTTGAACTTGCAAAACCTAGAATCAAACCTGAGATTTCTCAACGGCAATCGGATGAAAGAGACAAATTTAGCCGTCTAGCCCCATAGAGTCCCATTCATTCTGCACTCATGGACGATCGCCCCTCAGTGGAACTCTGGTGGAACTACAACCAAAACTCAGTACAATAGGACTTAATAGGGAGTGGGCAGGCTCCATAGACAGTAAAAGAAATGGACACAGCGACCCCATTGGATTCAACGGAGACAAAGTGAAGTCAATTAGAAGCACTCACTTCCTGGGGGTCGAGCGTACTGCGCAGACTCAAACTGAGCTTGACGACGTAGATGTGACGTGAGCAACCCGTCTTGTCTTCTAGTAGCTGTGCCAAGAGAAATCTGAATCATTCCCTTCCGAATCTTGCAGAGACGGAGAGTGTGAGTAGGAGCTGTCCATGAGCTATGAGCAAGAGAAACGTTTGCTATGTATTCTGATTAATTATTTTGTCACTTTGCCTCCACGTCCCCCGATTGCGTGCGAGCTTCTCCTCCTGTCCATACGGTAATTCTCTACTGTGCGACAGAGAGTCGCGTGGTTATGACGCAATCGTTAGCCTATTTTTACAAAAATTGCTTCTACGGGGCCATAACGTAAGATACAAGGTAATGGAGCCTTTTATACATTTTCATGTTTCTTTAGAAATAAATAATGGACAAATGGAGTCTTTAAACGCCTCAGATGTAAAGTTATTCGCTGTCAAAGTGACGCCAAAATGAATGGGAGTCAATGGGATGCTAACAGCAGGTGATGGTCCGCTAGCCAATGGCGGCGCCCGGGGGTACCTTCAAAATAATAGAAATCCCTGCCCCCCTGGCAGGCTCTCCGTAGACGGGCTCTGGAAATACGCACAACACTGGAGAAAAGTCGTTTGCAACTTCCGGTTCAACCGATTCATTCAAACGGCTGAGATCCATTCAGGAAGGAATCGATTCAGCTGATTTGTTCAAAAAGCTGATTCATTCAGTAAAGATACACCGTCATGTGTTGTTCAGAGACGTAAACAGTGCTGTGGACTTTGTTTGGAACTATTTTCATTGGCTGAATAGAGCGAAACAGGCGATTTGATGTCTAAAATGTAAGTCACCTAATATTAACTTGTGTTTTAAACTGTACTTTGTATAAAATCAATGTCACATTTGTAATCGTGCTGATATTTGGAGAAAACCAGTGCTCATCGTGTAATTGGTTAACCATGTTAAATAATTTAATCTAAAATACATTATGGGCATTTTGGGATGTATTGGGATGCCATTGAATCTGGGGGGCATTTTAATAGACTAAATCACACAGTAAAAGCGTAGCCTAAATTATACTCTGTGCACGCGTGCTAGCCTAATCTACTGACTTCATCACGCCTGTACACAATGTGTGTGTTTTTGTTAGTTTTTTGTAAAGTGAGGGAAATACTTGATATTGTCAGATCGTTAAATCAACCATTACGATATCATAGACGATATGTATTGCACACAGTCACCCCTACTGGGCAAGTTCCCCCGTCAACTGACTCGGGCTTCGTTCACACTGGCCCCGGGCCATCCGGCAGTCCTTATAGTCGAGCCCTGCACTGGGATTAGTATATTATGTAGTTTAAAGTATTATTCTCATCATCAAAAGTACATTTGTCATTTCCTCTACCAGTGATACTGTAAATGTCTTTCTTCCTCAGAAGTGACACAAAGAAAGGAAAACATGTCAGCATCATCAGTCCTGTGTTTAGTTCACTGGAGAACATCAAGGGAAAGACCCTCAGACGTGTCATAACAGGATAAATGCGGCTACAGGTAAAAGGTTTGATTTTGGTGTACCAATATTGGCTTTTTTTTTAAAGCTACCATTGTATGATGTGACGTGTAGCCAATTATGGTGTCCCCATACTGGGAATTTGTGCCCTTCATTTCACCCATTCAAGTGCACACACACACACTCACACGGTATACACACACCCGGAGCAGTGGGCAGCCATTTTTGCTATTTGCTATTGCAGCAAAAGCTGCAATAGAGTCCAGATCTTCTGCTGTCAGTCTGAATGTCTGGCTATGCGAGACTATGGCGCGACCACAACATTGCCCAGCATCAAATGGCAAATGAAATGAAAGTGAAATGAAACTGCGGTACTCATTTGTGCTTCACGGACCGTTTATTAGTTCGGACCAAAAACAGACAGCGTAGCGCTGCGAGCTAGGCTGCGTTCCACTCCACTTTTAGACACGTACTTGCGAACTTCCCTTTAAGCACTTCCGCTCGGGGGAAATCCCTGCCGCCATTTTGAAGTGCGTTCCACTTCATGAAGTTTAAATGGACAGACCCTCGCCCCCTCGATTTTGACAGAGGTAGCGAGCCTACTTAATATACACTTCAGGCAGATCCATATACCACAATGCAAAACGATTGTAGCGTCAACGCATATTGTGTTTAAACCAAGCGGCAACATTCTAATCTGAAAAATGAAGCCTACCCGAAAGTGCGAAAAACTGCAATACATCGAATATCCGCTAGGGGCAGGTCCCAAAAGGGAGCAAATGTCTATAGACCCCATGTTAAAATGTCCGTTTTCACAGCATAAATTCATGTTTTTACAGGTTGGTCCCATGGACTTTTATTGTATTTTTCGATAGCTTCCGAGTGCCTGACAACTGTGAGGGGGGTGAATTTTTTTCTAACTCGTTAGTTTAGATCGTATTTAGATATAAAATGTATGACAAATAAGGGCATGGTTAACTTTGATTGACAGCTTGATTGACAGCTGATAACGAGCATAGGCTGCGCCAAGGAGAATGACAACATAAGAAGCGCCATTTTTTAATATACAGTTGAAATATAATACTACTGTTTTTGTATCATGAAATGTAGTTTTAAGAGTTTTTCAGGCGAGAATGTAGTTGTTTAAAGCTGAAATCTGTGGTTTATTTATAAAGATTTATGAAAATTTTATCCAGGTTGTGAGATCCAGCGATGACCGGGCGCTCGGCGCTCAAGTACCCCGCCTGGAACAGCCTTTCCTCAGCTAGTCGTTCTGACGTTTGCCGCGGACTCTGGCGTCTCTGTAGTGGTTAAACATGAGATATAATTCGTCTTGTGTATATCTAACGGCCGATTTTTGGTCTTGTGACCGTTTACTTGTACTTTTATAATGGCTAATATTGATAAAACTGAAATTTAACAAAAAGAGACTGGGTTGAGTTTTGTCATTTTAAATTTTAATACAACGAAGATGATCTGTAATGTTGTTTACTGCAAATCTGTTGTTTAGTACAAATGCACATATTGCCTGGACCATATTAAAATGTTTAATATTTTTATAGTATATTTAAAATGAAAAGAGGCAGGTTTGTGTTTTATATTTCGTTTTGTTATAAATAGGCAAACGTTATATGCAGTGAATATAATCAATACGCGTTGCCTGAACCACATTTGTGTGGCTATAATGTTTAAGATTTCTTTAAATGAAAACGAAAAGAGGCAGTGTGGTGTTTTATAACATATTTCGTTTTATTGTTGCCTAAAATATACATACAGAGATAACCGGAGTAGCTGAGCTGGGCTGTTCCATTTGCAGAATAACCGGACTCGCGCCCTCGGGAGTCATTCTCCTGAGTCAGACTTGGCAATTAAGTCCGAGCTTTGCGTACTTGCTATAGAGAAACGCCTAATGTCGGCGCTTGGCTTCTCGTGACAAACACGCCGAGAAGCAAAAACAAGATCTGCTGTATGTCATCCATTGTTGTTTATGTTGCTTTCTTCACGCGAAAATGACGTCATTCAAGTCTCACACAAAGCCCGTCCTTTTACCCATATATGGATTGGCCAGAAGGTGGGCGGGGTTAGGATTTCCCAAGATTTTCCAAGATGGCGCCGCCCATACCCCCCATAAACGGCTTCAAAACCGTTCTTCAGAAAGTCTATGGGTGACGTCACAGACGCTTTGTCCATATTTTTTACAGTCTATGGTTTAAACCAGCCAGCAGTAGTCCATTATTGACCCATTTAACATATTTCTGGCCAAAGAGTCCCTGAAGAATAACTTTATAAACATACTAATTGACTCCTCCTAATATTACATCAGCCAGAGAGTAGACCTTATTTGACCTACTGAACATATTTCTGGCCAAAGGTTCCCTGAACAATAACTTATTATACATACTACTGGACTCCGTCTGATGTCACTTCAGCCATACACACTCTAAAAAGAGATGTGTTAAAAAACAACACAAAGTCATGTGTTGATCGTATTTTGACATTTTTTGTAGATTTTTAACACACAATGGGTCTCATTCATGAAACATTCGTAAATATACGAGTAAATATGTGAGTGATTTGCGCGTAAAGAGACATTCCCGAAAATTCTTCTCCTGATTCACAAATACTTCGTAAACGTCAGATTTGATAGTGAAATGTGTGTGTGGGTTAATGAATTCCAATCACTCGTAAATGGGACGCGCGTGCACGCTCATTCTCAATTACCATAAATCCCGCCAATTAAAACCGACTGACAGCTATATATGGGCATCATATTATGACACGAAACGAAGGATTTCAACATGTCTTCTCAAAAGCGAATGCTATTGTATTATTACATGTATAATTTTGGAAGAAAAAAAAAAAAAAAAGCGAATGAAGAAGAGAAATTTCTCAGATGCAGAAATTGAAGTTTTATTATCAGAAGTTCATTCAAAACGCCACATTTTATTTTCAAGCGTACATAGTGGCGTATCAGGTCCTAAAAAAAAAGGATTTTTTTAGGTAATAGGCTACATGCTTTAGGTAAAAATGCTTGGCAGCATATTACAGATGCAGTTAATGGAGTTTCATCTTTTAATCGAACAGTCCCAGAAGTGAAAAGAAAATGGTTCGACATGAAGCTTGACTGCAACACTTGTAACTTGCGGACTTGTAAAAAACAAAACAAAAAAAAAACAGCTTGAATATAAAAAAATAAAAAAAACTTGTGGACTTGTGTTCCTTTTGCAGATGCTATTACTGGCTCTCGTAATACAAGTAAAAAGAAAAACCGTATGTAATTACTATATATAATACTTTTTCAAAATGCTGTGTAAATATGTACCCGATTACGTTGAATTAAAATGCAGTTTATTAATGAGCAAAACGTTCGGATGTTAAACGTACTATTTACGCGTGGCTGGGAGCAGGTGTAGATTTCTTTCGTACCAACTAACATTTGGGAAATACGAACATTTTAATGAATCCGAAAATTTACGCCAGAACCACTTTACACACGATTTACACAAAAATTCGTTCTGCTCGTGTTTCATGAATGAGACCCATTGTGTGTTACTGGATGGAGGGCAGTTTGTGTTCATGAAGGTATATGTTTATAGGTATATTTTATATGGTATCCCATAAAAAGCTCTAAAATAAATAAAACAATACATTAAAATAAATAAATAAAATCTTAATTCATAAAAATTCAAAGATTAACAGGTGTTTTTTGGCAGCCAATCACATCATGCCTCTCTTTCAATGTCCTTTTCAAATGCTGCTTTCACTTATTACTAACTAGATTGACTTTATTTATGTCAGATGTCTACAGAAGCTCTTAACAGGTTAACAGGTTTTGGTGTTTCATTTAAAATCACCGGAATCGTGATTAGTGGTACCTTTATTTGGGCTCTTGACCCTTGACTCTTTAACATTAGTTTTTCTCTGTTTGTTGTACCTGTGCATTTATTTTGCACAAATAAAAACAGCAGGATTAATAATGCGAAAAGCATGACCAGGTGATAATATTATCATCATATAGTTTTGTTAAGCTCAGCAAGCGTTATATATCTGAAAGATATCTTTTAAACAGGTTTAGCAAGATTAGTATGTTGCAATTAGCTTAAACTTTGTTTTTAAATACACAGTGTGCACAGGATCTTAGAGTCTACGGTATCAAACAGACATCAAGAATAAGCACACGAATCTCAACAATGGTGACAAATGAAAAGCTTCATGCTGCAATGCATGCTGGGTATCTGTATTTGACTAGTTTCTGCTGCAGCTCAAAACTTTCTGAAAACGTTTTTTTTTTAATCAATCAAAATCATTCTGCACTGCTGCATAGCATGATATAGTTTCACAAGACCGTTATAACTACAAGCACATAAATAAAAGCTCACCATCCACATACTCAAAACCTTGATCAGATCAGCACTTGCTGATTTTGACATCATCAAGAAACATCTGATCATATTTTCTCTCACCATAACAAATGTATTTTTTTAAAATACAGTTACAGCAGCCAGAGAGAAACTAAAAGAAGAGTTAAGGGTCAAGTGCCCAAATAAACGAGCCATTAATCACGATTCTGGTGACTTCAAATAAAACATTCAATGAAACATAAAACCTCTGTTCATTCTCAATAAGAGCTTGTCTATGTAGATTCATGATGTCTAAACCATCCAGGTAATAAAATGTTCAAACAAACTCTTTATTAAACATCACTGGACTACATAAAAGCAAGTTAACAATATGTTTCAGTGTTTATCCAAATACTCAGTCGTAAAAACACAGGAAGTAACTCTGGCAAATATGAATGAATGAATGAATTTTATTTCAGACATATCAAAAAATAAACCAAACAAAACCAAACAGAACATCAAAAAATGTACTAAGTTGAATAAGCAAAACTTTCAATAAACAATAAGTAACATTAGCCAACATAGACATGTTTGAAAAAGAGTAGGAAGAAGTATACACTTATTTAATCCTACCCCTTTTCCATAACTTAGTAAATTATTATTAATATTATTTCATTTCCCACGTATTTCTATCTTATTTATATTTATCACATTTATCTTATACCCTCTCTCTCTCTCTCTCTCTCTCTCTCTCTATATATATATATATATATATATATATATACACACACACACATAATCATACCCATACGTCAATTAACACATATTGCAACCGTTTATAGGCCACCTTCTTTCCTATATTATTTGAAAACCATTGCCTTTTACTTTTTTTAAACTGGATTATGTTTGGACATTGCTTTAGTTCTATGCACAGACCATTCAACAATTTCACACCACTGATTGTAATGCACTGACTTTTTATAGTTATAAACTGACTAGTTTATATTTTTATTTATTTAATTTATACTTTTTATAGAATTTATACTTATCCCTTAAATTATAACCTCCCTCTCTATCACAGAAAAAAGAATGAATATTATCTGTTAGTAGATATTTGTTGATTTATACATGATTAGTGCAACTTCAAATTCAACTAGATCAGTAAACTTTAAAGCTCTTGAATGTAAAAACAGTAAGTTGGTGTGATCATAGTTTCCTGCTTTATGTTCTTATCGCTCTTTTTTGTAGTGTGATCAGTGGTTGCAGTGTGCTTTTATAGGTGTTCCCCCAGACCTCCACACAGTAATTTAAATAAGGTAAAACCAGTGAACAATATGCAGTGATTTGTGATCCAATACATGCTTTGCCTTACACAGGACTGAAATGCTTTGTGACACTTTAGATTGAACTTGTTTTATGAGGTTTCCAGCAGACCTTGTGAACTATAATCACACAGAGAAATTTATTTACATAGGCTTATACTCTTTCAATAGTCACACTATCTATCTTAACATGCACTTGAGTATTTGACTTATAATTTCCAAAGTCAAGTCCAGTCACCTTTATTTATATAGCGCTTTTTACAATGCAGATTGCATCAAAGCAGCTTCACAGTGATAACATGAAAATAATACAAAAAAGTTTGTTTCTAGAAGAAAATTGCGTCATCGTCCACCATAAGTAAGGCAGATTAATACTATTGTTGAATATTAATGTCCCCAACTAAGAAGGCCGAAAGCCAAGGCAACAGTGGCAAGGAACCCAAACTCCATCAGTGACAGAATGGAGGGAAAACTGTAAAAGCAACATTGATACAGTGCTGCAGTGAGATAATTAAGAGAATATGTAAGTGATTGTTGAGCATTACTGATGAACACCTGCTGTTAACAAGCAGAATCACTGAAGGAAAGAGGAACAACAAGAACAGAAAATAGAGAAACACAAACTACAACTGACTTCCAACCATTACACATTATTGCACGTATTACTAACCAGTTTTACTTTATTTCTGTCATACGCCTACAGAAGTTCTTATTGAGAATTAACAGATGTTTAAAGGGATACTTCACCTCTGGAAAGATGAATGTTTATTTAAAATGGGTCATTTATGTAGAAGAAATGTGAAGACATTTTTAAATTTGGAGCTTTCTAGACTAAGAAAAGCCAGAAAATGTATTTTTGGCTTATGTGGATGAAAGACAACAACTCCCAGAATGCACTTGCTTCGCTGCCCTAGGAGGCCACTCCCAAGCCACGCCTACCGGTTAGAGCGCAGTTGAAAACAACAAGGCTAGGCTACTAGTGAGTCTCCGTGATGAGTTTGCCAGGGATTTCGAGATCGCCCAAAATGTCCGGGATTCGGCTTTTGCGTTCTACAGTCGCCATTCATCATGTTTACTGTGGCGAGCAGGACGAGGCTGAGGGCCGCAGGAGAACGATGTGAGGCCGGTGGCGTCATTATTGAGACGCGCTGGTCTCGTATCTCTCACGGAGGAGCGGGAATTTTCTTAGCAATGCTAAAACGCACATCAACCGATCACTTGTTTAGCGTTCATGTAAACACTACATTCAGATTCACCAATCGGAATGAATCCAGTTAGATTGAAACAAAAGGTGTGCATGTAAACAATGAATGGCGACCGCAGAAAGCAAAAGCCGAACATTTTGAACGATCTCGCCCGCCGGACAAGTCCGGGAAAAAGGATGGTAACCCCTACTATTCAGCTTTCTCCACAGAACAAGAGCCTGCTAGCTTAGCTTCCAAAGAAAGACGGCTGACACTGTGTGTACATTCTGTGAGTGAGATCCCACCTCTATGGGCGGGTTGAACACATGCGGGACAGCTCCTCCTACTGGCTGTAGTCTTTAGCCTCTGGCCAGAAAATCCTCCGATGATGCAAAATTACGATTTTTGCGTCATCTGAGGATTTTTTCCAGATAAAAAATACATAAATCTCTTGTCTCAGGGGGATATGAGGGTGGAAAGCTTGGTAATTCGAAAATACTATAGGTTTTCTACTAATACAAAGCTTAATGCTAAATCCTGAAGTATCCCTTTAAATATTGAAGTTTAATTAAAAATGTTTTTTTTGAGATGATCGATTGATTGATTGAACAACTTTATTAATCCCGGTAGGGAAACTGGTTTGCCACAAACCACACAGCCATCAAACAAAATACACAACTAACAAACAATAAATAATTCTGCATTAGAAGACTAATAAAACCTGATTAGGAGACACAATTTAAAAAAGATTCAATATCAGTTCAAAAGTATAAAAATACAAACACTATAAAAAAACAAGGATAATAATATTCAGTAATTAACAATGTTCGTTGAAATATCTGATCGCTGCAGGAACAAAAGACCTTCTCATGCGCTCACTAGAGCACCAAGGCATAACCAATCGCTTACTGAAAGAGCTTCTGCATCCCTTAAACAAATTGTGTAGTGGATGGCCTTCAAAAAGCAGGACAATTTTTAATTTTGAACTTATCCTCTTCTCCACAATAACCTCCAGTACATCTGGGTTAAGACCAATAACTGAACCAGCTCTCTTTATCAGCTTATTTATTCTATTTTTGTTCTTGACAGATATACTGCCCCCCCAGCAAAGTACAGCATAAAAAAGAACACTAGCTAAAATCCCTTGATAAAAACATTCAAGAGCTTTGTGCTGATGTTGAATGATCTTAGTTTTCTCAAAAAGAACAGTCTCGACTGAGCTTTCTTCATTACAACATTAGTGTTCTCTTTCCAATTTAATTTTTCATCCAAATGGACACCTAAAAATTTATATGACTGCACAATATCGATCAACTGACCATTAATTGTAACTGGAAGGACCTTCTCTTTTTTCTTTCTGAAATCAATCACAAGTTCTTTAGTCTTCCCTACATTCAGTTTCAAGAAATTTGATTCACACCAGCTGTAAAAAGACTGAACCTCCCTTCTATAAACAAAATCATCACCCTGATTAAGTAGACCCACTAAAGCAGTGTCGTCAGAGAATTTTTGTACCCAGCAAGATGACTGACTAGTCAGCAGTATAAAGTGAAAATAAAAAGGGGGATAAAACTGTACCCTGAGGTGCTCCAGTATTAGTTAAAATGGTATCAGAATATGTGTTACCAATCCTAACAAATTGTGGTCGTGCTAGAACGTAGTCTAAAATCCAGGCAATGGTTGTATTATGCAATTTAAACTCAATTAATTTATTAGCTAAAATATGTGGCTGTATAGTATTAAAAGCACTAGAAAAATTGAAAAACATGATCCTAACAGAACTGGCAGTAGTTTCAAGATGACTGTAAATATTGTGAAGCATAAATAGTAGTGCATCATCTACCCCCACACCCTTCCTGTAAGCAAATTGCAAAGGATCCTGAAAGGCAGACACATGCCTAATCAGATGATCCAGTACAACCCTCTCGAAACACTTCATAATCTGCGACGTCAGAGCTATAGGCCTCAGGTTAGCAAGATTGTTAGACACCTTAGCTTTTTTGGGAATAGGGACAAGACGGGATGTTTTCCACATAACTGGGATTTTGGCAGAAGAAAAAGATAAAGAAAACAATGAATGAAGGACAGAGCACAGCTGGTCAGCACACACTTTTAGGGTACGTGGATGAACACCATCAGAGCCTGCTGCCTTATTTGGTTTAATACGCCTTAACTGCTGACGAACTTCTTCAATGTTAAGAATAATAGCTGGACTACAGTCCTCAGAGCTGTGCTGCTTAAGATTAGAAAGGACATTCTCATGAAGTGAAGAAAAGTCTAATTCATCAAACCTTGCAAAAAAAGTATTGGCATCGTTCGCCTGTAAACCCAAATTACATAAACTGGGTTTACTGGTCCCATATCCAGTAATAGACTTCATACCTTTCCATAGTCCTCTTGTGTTGCTACAGGACATATTTCCTTCAACCTTTTCCTTATACTTTAATTTACCCTGTCTGATAATGACTTGGAGGTCCGATCATTATGGAGATCAGTGTTTGCTTTAGTTGGGCTCTTGACCCTTGACATTTTAGTTTTTCTTTCTGACTTATTTGTATTTTTGCAAGCCACATTTGTTATAGCAAAAAAAAAAAAAAAGATGATGATCATTGAATGTTTTCTGAATCCATCATCTCTGGATTTTTGTTCTTGTTTCTCTGTCCTTCAGTGATTCTGCTTATCAGGTGTTCATCAGTGTCTCAATTAACACACTTATTTTCATTCACTCTGTCAAGTGGAATATATTAGTGAACTAATGTAGGGAATAGTGAATGTTGTGAAATTGTGAAAACAGCCTCTGAGTGTCGACTTTGAGCGCTGTTAATTCACAGTATATTCCTGCACGGGTCCGATTTTGTAAATCCGCACCCGCCTGTACCCGCAGTGCTTCAAACCGCATCCGACCCGTTATCCATCAACAGCACTAATTAAAATCCGCACCCAACACAACCCGCTTAAAGGTGCTGTAAGCGATCTCACACGTTTTTTAGGCCAAAACATTTATCTCCTCACTATCCGCTAGCTGCCTGTCCCCTGAACACACTGTAAAAAAACACGGTCTCTGCAGACAGCCCACGCTCCACAAACTGAGCAACAAACAGATCGACCCGCAGCACGAAACATAACAAACTGTTCCAGCCAATAACCGACAAGAATGATGTGGGGGTGGGGTGCACGGATGAGGAGGAGGGAGGGTCTAGCTAGCCTCCGTTTGTTTGATAATAATTCAAACATCAACAAGAGGTTACGCCAACCGAGATCGCTTAGAGGACCTTTAAAATAGAACCGACACCCGACCCGCACCCGAAATAAAATCAGTTTAGCCAATCACATTATAGACACAATTACAAAAATGTTTATTGCCAGGTCATACAGAAGTTATTACACGACAATTAACACAAGGACAACTTCAGCCGAAGCTGTAAAAAGTGAAATTTTTAAAAGTGAAAGTAGCCTAGGTAACGTTATAGATCCTGGGAGGGTGTGGGCACAAATAAACTGATGTGGATTTTAAATTATTTTATCAACTTGAAATACAGGAATATTTTTGTAGATGTGTTCCTAAAAATATGCATATATTTTTACGTTTGCATGTGATTGTTTTAAACCGGCCCGTGTTTCCACCGTGTCCGACCCGCATCCGTATCCGACACAGTTGGATATTTTTCACCCGTTTGAGCAAAATTTGCGGGTCAACCTGTGCAGGACTCTACTGAAGGCTATTTTCTCAAAAATGAAAAATATTACCCATAATGCATTGTTTTCTATGGTTTTAATGGAAATTTGTATGTTACTGTCAGGATTTGGCCATTTTTTTACAGCAAGGTTGTAAAACAATGTTGCTTTTTGAAGCCTAAAAAGTGCATCCATCCATCATAAAAGTAATCCATATGACTCCAGGGTTTAAATAAAGGCCTTCTGAAGTGAAGCGGTGCATTTTTGTAAGAAAAATATCTATAGTTATAACTTCATAAACTATAATCATTGGCTTCCGGTAGTGGCCGTAAACAAGTCTAGTCTAGTTAGTTAGAGTGACCTTTGACCCGACGCATGACATAGGATATAGGAGTAGCGTAAGCTTAGGTGAGAGTGGTCGCCCCTCACGGTTCAACAAACTCAAGCTCCTCTGACATTTCTCTTTAAAAAATCTCATTTTAGACTTCAATACGTCATGAAAAGCGTTGAAGAGCTTGGATATTTTTTAATACAACTGTGTTTGGTTGAAAGAAGAAAGTCATATATGATTAGGGTGCATTAGTGAGTAAATTATGGGATGATTTTAATTTTCAGGTGAACTAACCATTTAACTAATGTTTTCATCAAACTATTTATCACATGGGTTATTTCATATCATACCTGAATTAAGATCTGTGTGACATTGTTTTTTTTACACTTTTTACCCCACAATTACTACAAAATTACATCCAAGGTAAAAAAGTAAGGAAAATATATGTCATCATTAAGAGGAGAACTTGTGATCTTGTCTAGTTGTGTTCTGGTACAGTCAGTAAAGCATCCTCTGGATCTCTGTCCACATCCACATTCTGAAACAGCACAAGAAGATGATCAGTATCACACAAATTCACATCTCAAACAAAGAAAAGGAGGATGCTGAAAAGTAGAAGATAAAATATGGTTATTGTTTGTGAAATCATGCACTTTTTAATCACAAAGAATGTACACAAATACTGCGGTTATATGTTCGTGCAAGCTTACAAATCAGATTAATGTATGTATACTATATTTACTGAAACATCCTTCTAAATGTCTCGGTGAGGCATTGGTGTTTTTTGCAAATAAAGCAACCCAGGAACAAAGCATCTTGATATTTATACTCTCACAATGGGGGCAATCAGATCTTAGCTGTGGGCAAGACCCAAGCATTTGGTGCAGCACAGTATTATGGCATGACAAGTGCTGACAAAACATACAAAGGAAACCAATAGGGTCTGGTTGCAGACTTACACTTGCACTCTAAGACCAGGACAGCATTTAACACTTTTAGACATACACTCACGAACGTCCCTCAGCACTCGGGGGAATCCCCACTGCCATTCTGAAGTGCGTTCAAGTTCGTCAAGTGGACGAGGGAAGTGTATTTGGACAGACCCTCGACCCCTCGATTTTGACAGAGGGAGCGAGTCTACCCAATATGTACAGCAGGTCGCACTTAATTTACTCCCACCCCACACAACTCTAGTGTATGATATTGGAGTTATTTTGACATTTAACTGCATTTAATACTTGTAGCTACCTTAACCCTTTAAGTGTCACCCCTTTTTTGTGGAATAGACATGAAAATGCACATTCTGAACTTAAATGGTTGTAATTCAAGAAAATGCTTTGGAATATAGACATAAGATTGGTCTTGTGTTAAAGAAGACTTTTGAAGATTTTTGTAGAAGTGAAATAAATTTAGAAAGTGAAACAGAAAAAAAGTTACAGAAGTTTGAGTTTATGAAAATGTAAAAATTGAATTATTCATATTTTATATAAAATATATTTTTTCAAAACTTGTTGGATTCTAAAACTGCAAGAAAATGAAAGCCGAAAATCTGAACAAGTTGTGTTTAAAATTTTAGGTTGATATCTCAAAAAATTAGCTTTCAGTAAGATTTTGTTTGGGCGCAGTACCAAACTTTTTCACTAGGTGACATCCAGACTCCATTACTGCCCATATGAGGGCGCCTTCATTTCCATATATGTTTTGAGTGATCTAAACCATGTATTTCCACAATTTTCATATAATTATGAACTAGACATTCTATTTAGAAGTAGTATGGGAAGTTTGACAGATTTTGATATTAATTCAACCTCTAATAAAGTTAAGGGTTGTCCATAAGTTAAACAAAAATGTCCATGTACAAAAACTGTCATAAAAATGTTATGCTTGGGAGCACAGACTTAAGTTTGGTCTCATTTTAAAGACCCTTGGCAGATAATCGCTGAAGAAAAACAAGTTATAGAGGTTTAAGTTTATGAAAAGGATTTATGAACATTATTTTATTTAAAATATATATTTTATGAAGCATGTTGAACTCCAAAACTGCTAAAAAACCAAAGCCATAAATCCAATAATAACTTGTGTTGCAAATTTGAGGTTGATATCTCAAAAAAAAATATATATCTTTCAGTAAGATTCTGTTTGGGCGCAGTAGCCTACCAAATTTTCCCCATTAGATGCCAGCAAAGCTCCACTGGTACACAGTGGTTGGATTTGTGATTTGCAGTACAGTAAAGTTTTTCTCTCTCAAATATTACACATATACACACACTTTTTTTTTTTATTACACACACAATTTTTTTTGTTTTTTTTGGTTAATTAAGAGAATAATATAAATATTTTCATTGAATTTTTTTGTGTGTGATATTTTGTGGAGGAGTTATTGAATTTACATTTTTGTGTGTGTGTAACTGGTGGCTTATGAGCTATACTGGTCTAAATTCTTATGTTGTGGTAGAATTAACTTCACCTGGCGCCCAAAATAATTTAATTTCAAATTGAAATCCTTTTGTAAGGGCGTGCCACCGTTACAATCCTCAGACTTGGAAAATTGGTCTCGTCTCCCTACTTCTTTTCATGCTCGTATATCGGTAATTAAAATCAATGTTCTCCCACGTATTCATTTCTTTTCATCTCTGATTCCTCTTTCTCCACCTGCTGGCAACTGGAATAAACTTGAAGCATGTGTTTCTCGTTATATATGGGATGGGAAACGTCCTCGAATCAAGCTAGCTTGACTGCCTTACAGCGTGGCAGATTACATGGAGGTCTGTCTTTCCCTAATTTTAGACTTTATGCTCAAGCCTTTACCCTCTGCCCTTTATCAGTCTGATTTGATCCTGATTCTTCTGTGTCATGAAGAATCTTTAGTTTATCCCTTTGAACTGAAGCATCTTGTTTTTTCCGGCGTTCCACACTAAGGCAGTGTAAATCTCAGTTTGGTCCTATTGTAACTCATCTTCTCTCCACTTGGAGGGAAGTCAAAAAGCAAACACACCAAGTTACAATCTGACATTGGCATTTGCCTATTTTCCATAATAATAATCCTTTTTTTCTGGCAAGGCCCCATTTCATTGTCCACAATTGACTCAGAAAGTAAAAACTTTGGGAGAGATCTATGATGATATGGGTCTAAAATAATTTCAGAAAATCAAAGCCCAATATAATTTACAAGGTAAATCTTTTGTAATCTTTTGTCTTTTGTTCCCTTCGGGCATATGGGGTGCCTTGATGGGATTTTTATCACATCTTTTGAGTTTATTACTTTCTTCTTAAATAATGTTAAAATTCCAAAAGAGAGAAAAAAATACAGTAAAAGCAGTTCAATTGCTTAACCACTCTAATTGACCTATGGCTAAGCCACGCCCCCTCCACTCACTCGGACAAATAGTCAACATTCGGTAACAGGCGCTATGGCAGCTGTCACAGTAGGAGACATTTCACAGGAGGCAATTGATGATTTTTGGAGACAGAAAGATTATATATAATCTCAAAGTCACCAAAAGGGCCTTAACTATGCATTGGAGGGTTATATTAATCATTTTATTTTGAGAAGGTCGATGAAAAGCTTCAGCTCCAGACAAAGATTTAACGTTATAGTTTGGTGCTATTTCGCTTCAGACACTCGCTTTATACGCGCGTCCTATTCGCTTTGGATTCAAAGTGTTCAAGCGTCGAAGTAGACGCAATATGCGTGAATCTGACACTCTATTCGCGTTTGGTGTGAACGCAGCATAATGAACAGGCTGCGATGTCAAGATTGCAATGCTGGAGTGTGTGTGTGTCAGAGAGAGAGGCGCGGGCGCGATCGAACAGTGGAAACATAAAAACATACTCCATTTTGTTCATACAGGACATCATTAAAACTGCAAAGTGTTTAGCCTACTTATATTTGTGTAAAACACAACATTGTGCTTTTGTCAAACTGTACTCTTGTCAAACTGCAACGCAGCTAGAAGCTAGGCTAACGTTAAGTTAGAGATGTTAAAGATAACGTTCAAATACGTTGTTGACTTACCTTAGAACAGATGTAGACATCCTTGTTTAATTTATCCACGTTTAGTTGGTGTTGTGGTCTAAGTTACCGCATAAATTATCCAGTCACTTAACGTTATCTCGGTTGAGATGTGGCTTGGGAAAGGGTAAAAAAATACACACCGTTGCCCAGCCTCTCAGGATACCTAGTGTTGGAGTTGAATGTACCCCATGCACACCGTCTGACCATTTTAAACTTAAAATGACAAGAAAAAACTGATAAAAACGAATGAAAACTGACTAACTGCAATGCATTTTAATGGACGTGGAAGCAGAGAATGTCCGAGTGTATTGGGTTAGCTATGCGCACTGTGATTGGTTCATCGCGTTTGGGGGCGTGGCTTAGCCATAGGTCAATTGCAATCCTGTTATTAAAACAAACTTCTTGATCTGCTTTATCAATGCAGAAATCCATAAACACCTGCAATTACTGATAAAGCACAAACTTAATGAAAGTCAAGGGTCAAGAGCCCAATTAAAGCAAACACTGATCTCTATGATGGTGACCTCGAACGAAACATTTTCAATCATTCATCAAAATCTAAACCTCTGTTAATTCTCAATAAGAGCTTCTGTAGACGTGACAGAAATAAAGTCAGTCTGGTTAGTAATAAGTGAAGCTGGTAATGCTGTTTCTTATTACTCTTTCAAAAGATGGTTGAAAGAATGTTTCAGGAACATCATACTAACCTTTAAATAACATTCTAGCAACATTAAGGAACCTGGACATTTTTATGTTCTTGGAATGTTACAAATCAACGTTCCTAGAATACAGAATTTTAAATCAAAATTAAGTTGAAAGAACATTTGAGGAACATGATACCTTTTAAAACACGTTCCTCTAACGTCAAGAAAACTGGACATTTTTTATGTTCCCAGAACCAACACTTAATATTTGGAGAACGTTCTTATAACTGAAGTCTGTTAGCTGGGCTTTTGCTTTGTATTTTTGTATTTCTTGACCTTAAAAAAGAAAACTCAATAAACAGTTGTTAAAAATGTATGGAAAATTCAAAATCGAGGAATCTTTTACCAGAAGAATGCTCAGTAGGTCAAATATGTACTGCTGTCTGTCTGATATATAATCAGAAGATGTGAATCTGTATGTATATAAAGTTCTTGATCGACGACTCTTTGACCAGTAATATGTTCATTAGGTCAAATGTGTACAAAAAGGGGAACCAAAAGATAAAAAGGTGCTCTAAGTGATGTCATGCGTTTGGGAGTGTAATCTCACTGTGTTGCGTTATTGGGAGTGTAATCTCACTTTTTGGATGAACTTTAAGAGCCAATGCTTGAAACGGGCGGTGGAGGAGGATTAGATGTTCCACGCTTATAATAATAGCAATGCAAATGAGCAAACAAGCGGAGATGACAAATAAGTATATTCAAGCAAGATAGCATCTCATAGTTCCATGAAACACAGCAAAACCAATACTCATGTATCGAGAAGAAATAAAGCAACCTCGGCAGCTCTGCAGAAAACACCCTTACGGAACGAAATTATATTTTCATAGTTATAATCAATATATTATGTGGTGTAAACATACAGAAAAATTTATGAAATAATATATTGCATTAATATAATGTTATATATTACAATATATTGAATAATACATGAGGAATTACCGCTTTTCGTATATTGATCTCTCAAGATCTCTGCAGAGGAGCGGTAAACAACAAAAACAGCATTACCAGCTCCACTTATTACTAACAGTCTGACTTTATTTCTGTCAGACGTCTACAGAAGTTCTTATTGAGAATTAACAGAGGTTTAGATGCTGATGATTTATTGAAAATATTATACATTTATGTATGTATAAACACCATGATGGAGTTCAGAGTTTGCTTTAGTTGGGCTCTTGACTCTTGAACTTTGACCTTTCATTTTTCTCTGGTTGCTGTAACTGTGTTATGCCATAAACGCTAAGATAAATTCTTGTGATAATCATCAACAATTAAACTGAGTCACGGATCACTTCCCAACATACCAAATCAAAAATGTATTAGTTCATAAAATACATTTTAAATATTTTAATTAATAAATAAACAATATATTACTATAACAAAATATCAACCATTGTTGTGGTAATCAGATTTATAAATAAAAAAATACAGCAGAAATGTGTACACATTAGACACATTATGCAAAAAAAACATTTTGAATTTCTTCTCTAGTCACTTTTGCACGCATTGCAGCATTTCACCGTTGTTGAGATTCATACACTGATTCTTGATGTCTGTGTGTGACTAAATACCGCAGTAGCTCAAAATGTTTTGAACACAACGTGTTAAAAAAAGAGGGTTACACTTTATTTTAAGGTGTCATTGTTACAGTGTAATTATATATTTAAGCACTGAGTAATACTAAGCAACTACATGTACTTACTGTAGGGTTAGGGTAGGATTAGGATTTGGTTGAGGGTTAGTTGCATGTAATTATGCATAATTTACTGTTATTACTATGGTAAGTATGTAACATATGTAACAAGGACACTGTAAAATAAAGTGTTACCAAAAGAGATCTGGGATCCAGAGCTTCTGTAGACGTCTGACAGATATAAAGTCAGACAGTTAGTAATAAGTGGAGCTGGTAATGCTGTTTGTGTTGTTTACCGCTCCTCTGCTGACATCTTGAGAGATCTGTTAGTGTTTAATGTTCTGTTGGGATGTAAAGTGTTTCTGTTGTGTGAGTTTTGTGGGTCACTATTGTGCTGGAGAGTAGAGTCTGTGCTTCAGTTCAGAAGAAGACACAACATTGAGACTATACTGGATGTTGCTTTATCTAAAAGACATTATTGACAATATTGTAATATATATAGCCTAACATAATATATTAAGGCGAGACACGGCAGGCAAAAACATTGTTTTTTTATGTTTTTTACTGGTCAATTTTGAGATTTTTGGATATTTGTCTTCAATAACATGTCTCTTTCAGACTTGTGGTCTTTAGGTCTTTATTTTACTACACTTTGTCTGTTTGCGTCTGTAGATTTCTCATAAATTCAACAAATGTTGCCGTTCTTAATCAACATGCTGCACCGCGATCGCTGCCGGCAGCCTGTCATCACACACACCGTTAGGAAGCGCTCTCTCTCCTGTACAATGCTGTCGGATCCAAATATGGTAATTTCCTTTTTATCAGCTGATTATGGCTAATGATAAATCTTTAAAGCCCGTTTTCTCAAAATGACTTTTCTCACATTCTCCAAGTCCGAAATCTCCACTTCAGTAGCACCGATATACACCAAACTCTCCAGTCTTGTACCTAGTTATATTATGAAGACATTTACTGAGGGATTTGTAAATATATTATTCCTAGCCTGATTTATATAACATTTTATTCCAAAAAACGGCTATTTTTAAGGCTATTGACAGTATATTCTGATTTACAGGATAACAAAAGTAGATATCCATAAATCCCTCTGTAATTTTTTCCCCATCTAATATGTGAACACAATGAAACAATTTTTTTTAACCTGGCTTTATCCAATACTCAGATTTTTTTAGTGCAAATTAGTGCATATTTAATTAGATATTGCCTAATTTGCATATTTAAACATTAAATTACAGAAAACTTGTAATACATTTTTTTCTCATCTTAAAGCTGCTCTAAGTGATGTTGGGTGACCTCACTTCTTGTTGACGTTCGAAGTATTGTCAAACAAAACGGAGGCTAGCTAGACCCTCCCTCCCTCCTCCTCATCCGCGCACTAACCCCCCAAACCCCACCCCAAATCATTCTTGCCGGTTATTGGCTGGAACAGTTTGTTATGTTTAGTGGTGCGGGTTAGCCCAGATTGTTTTTCTTGCTGTTTGTGGAGCCTGGGCTGTCTACAGAGACCGCGTTTTTTCACAGTGTGTTCAGGGGACAGAGAGCTAGCAGATGGTTAGGAGATGTTTGCTGTATGTGACAAAAAATGTTTCGGCCTAAAAAACGCATGACATCACTTAGAGCACCTTTAATGTAGGTAATCAACTGGGAAAGTTTCATGGTGATATCTGCTAGTTAAAAAGTTTACCCTATTCACCTGTAGTGTCTCGCCTTAATGCAATCTAATATTTTTCAGTATTTACACCATATAATATATTGATCATAAATATATGGCAATATATTTTTGTTCCATAAGGGCAGTGTTGTCATCATCCAGATCAGTTCAGTTCTCATAGCGTCAATGCAGTCAGATCAATAATATTGTTGAATATTAAGTGTCCCCCAACTAAGCAAGCCGCAGGCAACAGTGGCAAGGAACCCAAACTCCTTTAGGTGACAGAAATTGAGAAAAAAAACCTTGGGGGAACCCAGGCTCAGTCGGGGGAACAGTTCTCCTCTGGCCAAACCAACCAACATGGTGTGATTATGATTTCTGGCTGCAATCACAAGTCTGATTGCCAATGGATCATTCAGAATATATAATCCAGTTCCTTTAGCATGAGGATTGGGATACATCATACGCTGGGGGTTGAAGCTGGCCATAGGGTCAGAGGACTTCGACAAGGTCTTCACAGGGGATTTGTCTCTAAGGCTTGTCTAGTCGTTGTGGTCTCTGCTAACATTAGGTTTGCCACCATACCGTAAAATACGGGATCGTCCCATATTTAAAGGTAAAATGATGAGTTCCATATGAAATCACTACGGGACGTGATTTGTCCCCTATTTTTCATACACACAGTTGAATAAACACAAAGATTTTGCAGTGTGGACAATACTAATAGCAAATATAAAGAAACCAATTTCACAAGTAGTAGAAAAATGGTTTGAGAATGGGTTTCCCTTATTTGCCACATTGAACGTGGCAACTCTAACTGATAGTCAAATGTGTTAAAATGAAAGATAAAATTAAATTTTCATAAATTTATGAAAGGCAATTACTGTAAAATAAAAGGTGAAATTTCAGTAACTGATGAAACCAGATTTAAAGTCAACTAAATATATGCTGAGTGAGAGTAGTAATAAGAATTTTGAAAATGTACCAATTATTTGTAAAAATATTAGAACCCCAATTCCATGCAATAAAATGAAGAATTTGTGATTTGTTAATTCTCTTGAACCTTTATTTAACTGACAAAAGTACAAAGAAAAAATGTCCAATGTATTCACTGGCCAAATTTTGTAAACAGATTTTGATTTTGATGGCTCCAAAAAAGTTGTGACAGATGCTAAATAAAAGTATAAAGATTACAGAATATTTAAGTTAAGCTGTTTTGAAACAGTCCATAATAAGCAGGTGAACTGGTAAGAGGTGAGGGTACCGTGAACGAGTGTAAAAGGAGCATCCACCAAAAGCTCAGTCTTTGCAAGCAGAGATGGGTCATGGCTCACCACTTTGTGCCAAAGTTCATACATCAACTCTATGCAGAGATGCCCAGAGTTCTCTGGACCCGAGCTCATCTCAGATGCTTTAAAGGGGTCATATAATGTAATTTTTGTACAAGCTAATATGATTCTTTAGGATCTAAATTAAAAGTTTGTAATATACTTTAATTAAAAATTCTCATTAGTATTGTAAGAAAACACTAATTTTACCTGGTCAAAAACAGCTCTGTTTTCAGCACGCCGTTTCAGTGCATGTGTCTTTAAATGATAATGAGCTTTGCTGACCCCGCCCCTCTGTTCTGTGCGTACACCGTTTAAAATAATAATACAAAAACCATAACGCGTTGTTCATTATAAACGTGGGATTATGAATTATATTGAGAACGTCGTACATAGAAAACATGCCATAATGTACCCTGCCCAGCAAACATACCAGTGTGGGCCCACTGTGGGTAAGTGTGGGTTTTCTGTGGGACAGTGTGGGCAAGGGCAAACCCTTTCGGGCCCCATGTGGGCTTGCCCAAAGAAAACCCACACGGGCCCCTACTGGGTTAGCCCATGTGGGGCCCATAGCAGTTTTGCCCATTTGGGCCCCCATTAGGATTTACTGTGGGCAACCCACTGTGGGACTGCCCACAGAAAACCCACACGGGCCCCCAGTGGGTTAGCCCATGCGGGGCCCATAGCAGTTTTACCCATTTGGGCCCCCATTAGGATTTACTGTGGGCAACCCACTGTGGGACTGCCCACAGAAAAACCCATACGGGCCCCTAGTGGGTTAGCCCATGCGGGGCCCATAGCAGTTTTACCCATTTGGGCCCCAAAGTACAACCAAACTAATCTTGTTATTTGTTAAGGCCACAGGTACTGTATATTACAATACATCTTTGCATTGTCCGCAGTATGCCCACACTTTTCCCAGTGCACCCACAGTATGCCCACACTTTTTACAGTGTACCCACAGTATGCCCACAACTGGCCCCAATGGGGGCCCACTCTACTTAGTGTGGGCCAGCCCACAGTCAGCCCACACTTTGGGCTGTCCCGATGGGGCCCCACCTGGGCCCCATAGTGTGGGGCCCACATGTGCCCCGCATTTCACGCCGGTATCTGGGCCCACAGTGGGCTGCCCGCAAGGGCCCCATTCGGGCCCCAAAGGAGCATGTTTGCTGGGTGAGTGTAAAAATAGCCACATTCATCGTGAAGCGTGCAAGCTATTTGCAAAGATTAATATAAAGATTAATATAAAGGTCAATAAAACGTTACACTCACTTGTTCTTCTGGAGGTTCAGCAGGAACACGAATAGTTGGTACTGATCCTTTTTTCTGGAGCAGCTTCTTAGCAAAAACAGCTTTATACTGACCCTCGTTTGTAACGTTAAAGCAGTCTCGAGTCTGGTGAAATGATTCGCGCAAACATGAAAGCATTGACGTTGATCGTGGGGAATATTCCCTTCGAAAACAAACTCAGCCACTGCGTCTTCAGCTGTACGGATTTAGAAACATCATCAATATGACTGCTGTGTTCGTTATTACACCCAAGAACAGAACACCACAATCGTTAGACGCCATTCTGCTCAGCACTCCAGCTATCAACAATGAACGCGCCGGTCGGCGATTGCTATGATTGACAGCTCGCTCACGAGGGCGCGAGGGCGGGTCTGTGTTTGAAACGCTACTGTCAATCAGCCATCGTGGGAGGGGCGTCGATATTGTGAAGTCACAATATCGAACAGCTTGATTTGAGACAGGAGGAAACAAATAAGAAGATTTAAAAAAAACCACTGGATGGATTTTTATCATTTTATGATGGTTGTATACAGGCACTGCCAACACACATTTCAGTACAATCAACTTGTAAAAGTGCATGTACCATTATATGACCCCTTTAAAAGACAGTGTAAATCTGTGCTGTGGTCAGATGAATCCACGTTTCAGCATGTTTTTGGGAAAAACGGACATCGAGTTATCAGGGCCAAAGATGAAAGGGACTATACAGAATTTAATTAGTGACAGGTGCAAGAGCAAACATCTGTCATTGTATGGGGGTTCAGCAATGCAAATATGTGAAGGTACCATTGATGTGGAGGAGTAAATAGAGACATATACTGCCATCAAAATGACATCTTTCCTGGGAAGAAAGACAAGACACACTCTGATGTAGCATTGAGTGACACTACACTGTAGAATGGATGTGCTGGACTGGCCTTTACCTGCAGTCCAGATCTGTCTCTTATTGAAAATGTATAGCCCATCACGAAAAGGAGAATCAAAAAAAGTGGACCACGAACTGCTGAGCTGCTGTCTGGTATCAGGAGAGATTTGGCAAAAAATCTACTTGGAAACCTACAACAATTAGTATCCTCAATTCCCAACTGATTAAAAAGTGTAATCAAAAGGAAAGGTGATGTGACACAGTTGTAAACATGCCTCTGTCCTAACTTGAAGTGTGTTGTAGCCATCAAGTTGGTCAGTGAAAACATTGAGAATCGTTTCTTTGTACTTTTGTCAGTTAAATAAAGGTTCAAGAGAATTAACAAATCACAGACTCTTGATTTTATTGCAATTTACAAAATGTCCCAATGTTTCTAGAAAATGGGGTTGTACTGTACCAAACTGATTAAAACCCCCTGTAACTGGAGAATTGCACTGCTCTTTATTTCAGAAGTGCTACAGTATGAGAGTATTACTGTGCTCACCACAGGTCTGTCTCTGTGTGTGTTCACTGCTTCAACTTTCAGGAAAATAGACTCAACATCACAGCCTGGAAACACAATAGAAAAATGTATAATTTTACGATCTAATTGATCTTTATGTGAAGTTATATTGCAGAAGAGAGTAAGAGAGTCTGACCATAGGCAACAGGAGTGAGTTTCATCACCGTGTGCAGAGGACACTTCAGATAAGGCAGCTCATCTAGAGGGACGTCAGGGCAGAGCAGTAGTTAAAGCCTGTTCAGACAAATTTACATGTACAAGGAGGAAAACTGTAAATATCAGTGATCAACTAAATGTTTGTGAACTAATTGTATTTCTGCATTGATTACTGATGGTCTGTTCAGTCATAATTACACACAAGCACAATCTGACTTACAACACTCAAGCAGTTTTTTATTGAAGACTATAAATGATCATTATAATCATTTACAGTGCAGGCTGGAAAAAGTAAACTAACCCCTGAATTCAACAATTTGTAGTTCTTTTAAAAATTTGTAGCAGCACAACTTCAACCAAATGTTTTCTGTTGCTGCTTATAAAATCTACACCACATTGAAGATGAATTTCGTAACATCCCCCTATAAAACAAAACAAATGCTTTCACTTCATCAGTATTTATTTGTTTTCTTTTCTGTCTGTCATTTTCGATGTTTTGTCGAAATACTGACACTGGGGTTCGCCCTTGAGAGCCCCAAACACCTCCAACGTATTCAGAAAAGGCCAGTGGCGTGTGGAAATTGCAGAGCGTGCCCCAGACATATGGCAGCCTGCACACACACACTTCAGCTTTGTTCTTCAAGGTCTCTTGATTCTAAAGAGAAACAATTTCCATCCGCCTCTGCAAAGAGACAGTAGGTGCTGGATCGTCGGCACAGAACAGTGGTCTCTCTCCAGTGTGCACAGATAAGTGCAGAGAGCTCCCCTGGGTGGATCAGCAGTGCTCCGATTTCCTTAAAGGGATACTTCACCACTGGAAAGATGAATGTTTATTTAAAATGGGTCATTTATGTAGAAGAAATGTGAAATTATTTTTTAGACTGAGAAAAGCCAGAAAATGTATTTTTGGCTTATGTGGATGAAAGACAACAACTCCCAGAATGCACTTGCTTCGCTGCCCTAGGAGGCCACTCCCAAGCCACGCCTACCGGTTAGAGCGCAGTTGAAAACAACAAGGCTAGGCTACTAGCGAGTCTCCGTTACGAGTTTGCCCTGGATTTCGAAATCGCCCAAAATGTCCGGGATTCGGCTTTTGCGTTCTACAGTCGCATGCAATCATGTTTACTGTGGCGAGCAGGACGAGGCTGACGGCCGCGGGAGAACGGCGCGAGGCCGGTGGCTTCATTACTGAGAGACGCCGGTGACGTGATTACTGAGACGCGACGGTTTCGTATCTCTCACGGAGGAGCGGGTATTTTCTTAGCAATGCTAAAACGCACATCAACCGATCACTTGTTTAGCGTTCATGTAAACACTACATTCAGATTCACCAATCGGAATGAATCCAGTTAGATTGAAACAAAAGGTGTGCATGTAAACAATGAATGGCGACTGCAGAAAGCAAAAGCCGAATCCCGGACATTTTGGACGATCTCGACGGCCGGACATGTCCGGGAAAAAGGATGGTAACCCATTCAGCTTTCTCCACAGAACAAGAGCCTGCTAGCTTAGCTTCCAAAGAAAGACGACTGACACTTTGTGTACATTCTGTGAGTGAGATCCCACCCTCTATGGGCGGGTTGAAAACTTGCGGGACAGCTCCTCCTACTGGCTGTAGTCTTTAGCCTCTGGGCAAAAAATCCTCCGATGAACCATCCCTTTAATAAAAGAGCAAATTCCCCTAAAAGAGCTGCACGGCGGATCGCGTCTTTTTAAAGATGCCTGAGGGTGACACAGAGGCTGATGCAGAGTTGCTTTCCCGCGCAGCCGTGAGCATCAGGCTTAAGTGGTCTCCGCCGCCCTGTCCTGAATGCTAGATCAGATGCTATGGCTCAACCTCGCAGAGATGCGGGATGCAGAGAAAGTGCGCTTTCACAATCTCCAAAGGTGGCCTTTCGGGTCACACACACACACACACGATGTTCATGGCCCGTCTTCACGATGGTCAGACATCGATAGAGCCTGTCCCTCCAGCTGAGACGAACAGCTTTACAGCCTCTACTTCATTGTGCCAAATAAAGGAGGTGGGTTCTAAATCATCCTCTAAATTGCAGAAATCATGTTCTGAGTGAAAAATAAATACTTTAAAAATAAATACAATTTTGGGTTGGGGGTCTTTTGCCGTTACTCTTAAGTTCTTCATCTCCTCTTTCAGGATTGCCTATTGGACTCAAATGCCCACTCTTAGGGAGAGTAGCAACAGGCCTGAATTTTCTCCATTTGTAGACAACTTGTCAAACCATGGAATAACAAACACTTGTAATGCAATGTCTTTAGCAATGCCGTTTTCTTAGACACGAATGAGAATCACAACACTAATCAATGCAGAAATCCAGGGCTGCATTTCCCAAAGCATTGTGAGCCAAGTTGATTGTAGAGACCATTAGTTGCTGTGGTTCTACGATCTACTTAAAGGGATAGTTCACTTTGAAATAAAATTTTGGTATGTTTTAGCTTACCTCAAGGGCATCCAAGATGTAGGTGTCTTTATTTCCGCAGTAGTTTCAATTTTGATATTTTTAGGTCAAACTGTTCTTGTCTGTCAGTCATTTAATGCAGGTTTATGGTCACTATCTCAAAGAGCATGCACAGAGAAGTCCAAATTAAACAATTCCCCATCGTAAGTACACATTGATGGCCTAAGACACGAAACGACCAGTTTGTGTTTGAAAACGAACAGTATTTATATCGTTTTTACCTCTTGTACACAACCACGTCCAAGTGATCTGAGTGATCTGAGAGATCTTCCGGCGCTTTCTTCTTCTTCTTGTTTTTTTTATTTTATGGCGGATCGCAAACAAATATGTGCATTACTGCCACCTATATCAGAAATGGACCATTTACACTTTCCTATACTTTAACCTATCAACCGACATAAATTCCCCTTATTTACCCGCATAGAGGCTTCATAGAATTTCATCCGGCGCTGCGTGTTCAGCTCCTCCGTCCACTCCATAGACTGTAAAAAATATGGACAAAGCGTCTGTGACGTCACCCATAGACTTTCTGAAGAACGGTTCTGAAGCCGTTTATGGGGGGTATGGGCGGCGCCATCTTGGGAAATCCTAACCCCGCCCACCTTCTGACGCAGCGCGCGTCACTCAGCTCGCTCTGCTACTCCGGTTATCTCTGTGTATATTTTAGGCAACGAAATATGTTATAAAACACCATACTACCATACCATACTTTTCGTTTTCATTTAAAGAAATCTTAAACATTATAGCCACACAAATGTTGTTCAGGCAACGCGTATTGATTATATTCACTGCATATAACGTTTGCCTATTTATAAAAACACAAAATATGAAACACAAACCTGCCTCTTTTCGTTTTAAATATAATATACAAATATTAAACATTTTAATATGGTCCAGGCAATATGTGCATTTGTACTAAACAACAGATGTTGCAGTAATCAACATTACAGATCATCTTCGTTGTATTAGAAATTAAAATGACAAAACTCAACCCAGTCTCTTTTTGTTCAATTTCAGTTTTTATCAATATTAGCTATTATAAAAGTATAAGTAAAAGGTATATAAAGCTATACAAATAAAGCAAACAATTCAGTCAAACATACAAAGTCAGCGCTCTAGTCTAACCATACAATGGTAAAGTTAAATAGCTTATAAAGTTATGAAACTTCCCCTCAGCCAAAACGATTGCCCAGGGAACAAATTATAGATTCATGAGACCAAAAATCGCCCGTTAGATATACACAAGACGTATTATATCTCATATTAAACCACTACAGAGACGCCAGAGTCAGCGGCAAACGTCAGAACGACTAGCCGAGGAAAGGCTGTTCCAGGCGGGGTACATGAACGCCGAGCGCCCGGTCATCGCTGGATCTCACAACCTGGATAAAATTTTCATAAATCTTTATAAATAAACCACAGATTTGAGCTTTAAACAACTACATTCTCGCCTGAAAAACTCTTAAAACTACATTTCATGATACAGAAACAGTAGTATTATATTTCAACTGTGTTAATAAATGGCGCTTCTTATGTTGTCATTCTCCTTGGCGTAGCCTATGCTCGTTATCAGCTGTCAATCAAAGTTAACCACGCCCTTATTCGTCATACATTTTATATCTAAATACGATCTAAACTAACGAGTTAGAAAAAAATTCACCCCCCTCACAGTTGTCAGGCACTCGGAAGCTATCGAAAAATACAATAAAAGTCCATGGGACCAACCTGTAAAAAACGAAACGAAAACGGACATTTTAACATGGGGTCTATAGACATTTGCTCCCTTTTGGGACCTGCCCCTAGCGGATTTTCGATGTATTGCAGTTTTTCGCACTTCCGGGTAGGCTTCATTTTTCAGATTAGAATGTTGCCGCTTGGTCCACTCTCAGCCCCCATGACAGGAAAAAAAACCCCGCGTCCAAGTGATCTACCCTTATATCTGGATCCAACTCCGCCCCCTGGATCTCGTCTACTGCATTGAGGTGCTACTGGAATTAAATGAGGGTTTTTTTTTCCTGTCATGGGGGGGAAATGGTAATTTTTCCGCAGCGCCAGATTAAATTCTATGAAGCCTCTATGCGGGTAAATAAGGGGAATTTATGTCGGTTGATAGTGTCAATGGTCCATTTCTGATATAGGTGGCGGTAATGCACATATTTGTTTGCGATCCGCCATAAAAACCAAAAAAACAAAAAGAAGAAAGCGCCGGAAGCGCGCGCGCTCTCAGATCACTTGGATGTGGTTGTGTAGAAGAGTTAAAAACGATATAAATACTGTTCATTTTCTCACACAAACTGCTCGTTTCGTGTCTTAGGCCATCAATGTGTACTTACGATGGGGAATTGTTTAATTTGGACTCTTTGCATGCTCTTTGAGATAGTGACCATAAACCTGCATTATATGACTGACAGACAAGAACGGTTTGACCTAAAAATATCAAAATTGAAACTACTGCGGAAAAAAAGACACCTACATCTTGGATGCCCTTGAGGTAAGCTAAAGCATACCAAAATTTAATTTCAAAGTGAACTATTCCTTTAACATTACGATGCTTTCGGGAATAGCAGGGTTTGCAAACTTTTTCTGTAAAGCTCATGTATTGGAGTAAATTAATGTTCCAGAAGTTTGCTCCAAGGTTTCACTCTACCTGCACTTTTGTCCAGGAAGTATGCCAGCAGACAGCGCATGACAGCCTGATGACATATGACCAAAACATTCTCCTGGCGCTCAAGCTCCATGATTACAGGCTCTAAACGCTGAACCAGATCCTCGTAGGACTGAACACACAAACACACACACACACAAGCACTGCAGTACTAAAAGAAGGATACAAATATATAACCTTTGTATTTAATGTAAATTGAATTGATTGTGGCATTTCTTTGTTGTTTAGAATCCAGTATTCCCGTAATTCTTTTGTCTTTTCGAATTGCCTGAAAAAACACCTCAAAAGTAAAAACTTGTTTGCCATATATGGGAGTTTTTGCGAAATTGACGTGTTTCCATTGGGCGTATATTCAATTCGCAATTTAAATTTGCGCAATTTGAAGGGGAATTGGAAACGCGGCTAATATAGTCTTCAGGAAGGCTCACTGCAAAACCTTTATCAGTAATGCACTGACTGACAGCCTGTGCAACACACAAACACATAAAGCATCCCAAAAAATAATTTTAAAATCTCTTATGCTGGAATGCTGTTTAGGCAATCAAGGTCCAAAAGTGTCTTTTCATACATGGTAGCCCAGCTGAGTTTTAACAAAGTCCCTTTCAAGGCAAGTCACTGCCTTATTCTTCTTGTCGCTTGCCACAATATACTCACCTCCCCCTTTGGATAGCGGTACCGGTATTTGTCTTGGTCTCTGAGTGCAAACTCCTCAGGGAAGTGATCTTGAATCTCTTCGTACATCATCTCCTCACACACACCCTGCACATGAACACATGCACTTCATGACATATATATATCATTCAAAATCAAACACACTCTGCAAAAGAACCAAAACAATTGGCAACTGTGGCTTTTGCCCAGTGGGCACTTCGGCCAATCTCATATGTGCAACTAGAAACAGGACTTGACTCACAGCATCAATCTCATTCAGTGCTTTCCATTGCTCATATGGCACTCCAATCGCCTCCGCAGTCTGAATTGTTCTCCTCATGTGACTGGTCCAGATCTTCAGGTCCAGGATGCACTGACCCCTGATGTATGTCCCTAGAGCTGCAGCAAACTGACACAAATAAAAAAAAGTGTGTCCCAAATCATAGTATGTTGAAATGAGTATTTCAAAGATAACCTGATTGTCTAAGATTCCCAGGGGGAATTCTGAGTGCAGATTAACTCTACCTCAGCTCCTCTCTTTTTGTCAATATAGTCTTTACATTTCTGCTGTTTACGTGTCACAGTGTGTTTGATCTCGGAATATGTCTTCACTTCCGTGCTGACGGGCAGGACATCCAATTTTGTACGCATCTTTCCTTCATTCATTTCATTTTCATTTTATTGTCCACAATGTGGAAATTTGCCTTCGGTCTCATAAAAACAACAATCAAACCAACAACAACAAAAACAACAAGAACAACAAGACTAACACACAGACATCTTCAGGGCAAAATGCAGCACAGCAATAGCAATTACATTACAATACATCAACGGGACGTGTTGTTCAGCGTCCGAATTGCATTAGGAATAAAATAATTTTTAAAAATATTACGATTTGCCCTAGGTACTTTGTAACGTCTGCCAGAGGGAAGAAGTTCAAACTCCCTATTGAGTGGATGAGAGGGATCGTTTGCTATTTTAAAAGCTTTTTTCCTGAGAACTTCCTCGTACGTGGAACTTAATTGTTTCTGACTTCTCCCTATGATTTTTGAGGCGATGTTTACTATTCTCTGCAGCTTGCTTCTCCCTTTTACGTTTAAATTACCATACCACATCGCCATGTTAAAAGTTAGAATACTCTCTATCAGATTCTTATAGACTGTTTCCATAATGTGCTTGCTCACTCTAAAGGAGTTGAGCTTGCGCAGTAGATGGAGACGTTGGTTACAGGTTTTAAAAATGTAGTCTGTGTTTTCACCGAAATTTAGATTAAAATCAATATATGTACCGAGGTATTTGAACTTTTCTACTACCTCTACAATTTGTCCCCTAATTATAAGGGGCTGCACAGGGTCCTTTTCATGAAAGACAAGTTCCTGTGTTTTTGTTACATTTATCTCTAAGGAACTTTCATCGCACCATTTCTGGAGAGATGACACATGTGCTCTATATACTTCCTCTTCTATCTTGCGGCCACGCGTGAGTTTGAAAGGTGTAGCCCCTGTGGTAGCATATACCCACATAGCAAAATTGTGACGTCCCAGATCTGGCCCACATCTGGCACATGTGGAAAGATGATCTGGCCCACATGTACGTGGAATGACGGCCCTTAGGCGGACCGCTCCTGTTTGCCAGATCTGGGCCACAAGCAGGCCGTAGCAATGCCACATGTCAGCCAAGAGCAAAGAAATAAACCAGAACTGGACCTGATCTGAGCCACAAAACCCACAAAACATTCTTCTAAATATCTTCCTTTCTGTTCAGCAGAAGAAAGAAATTCATACAGGTTTGAAACAACATGAGGGTGAGTATATGATGACAGAATTTTCATTTTAAAGTTAACTATTCCTTTAATAAGCCTGTTAACAAGCAGAATCACTGAAGGAACAGAAAAAGAGACGAGCAGAAACACAAGAACTACAACTGACTTCAGACAGTCTTAGATGAAATCAACTGAAGATAAAAGAAGACATTAAATCTCTCTCAGGCTGAGATGACTCCATATTTAATATACACAATAACTCTGCAGACACAACAGTAATGATCTAGTAAATGACAGAATCACAGAATTGTGGTTTGATTATAATAAACAGTAATAATAATTACTTAAAACATCATCAATCCAGGATTCATTCAAAGCCTGAAAGTCCTGTTCAACACTCTTTCTATTATTTTAGATTTTAGATAAGATTTACGCTAACCTTCTTTCCTTGTGTAGACAGACCGGAATCACCTCCGATACGCCCCACAATGTTGAGTTCACTCTCTCCATGACGACAGAGGTAGATAGTGCGAGGTGTGACATGGATGTTCATCAGGTAGTAGACGATCCTGCTCTGAATATGATCCTGAACCTGATTCACCAGGTACCTGCTGCCCACGTTAAAGATCTTAATGTATGACAGGTTCCTGTGGACACACAGAGACAGGGCAGTAATGATGAGGACTTCCACTGCAATCATGTCAAACAACAGATGTTGGTCAAATTCGTTCTGCACTGTTAACCCTTGCTGTAAAAAAGGCCAAATTCTGACAGTATCTGACAGTTTCGCCTTTTCCTTTACAACAGTAATATACTGTAGAAAATTCAACCATTCTGGGTAATATTTGTCGTTTTCGAGAAAATAGTCTACAGGAAGTATACTGTGAATCAACAGCGCTCAAAGTCGACACTCAGAGGCTGTGTGTCCAAATCACACCCTATACCCTCATTCACTATTCCCTATAGTTCACTAATATAGTCCACTTGTGAGAGTGAATGAAAAGAAGAGAGTGAATTCAGACAATGATGAACACCTGATAAGCAGAATCACTGAAGAACAGAGAAACAAGAACAGAAAAAAGAGAAACACAAGAGCTACAACACTAATGCTCAACAATCAGCTACACATTCACTGAGTTATCTCACCACAACACTGTCTCAATGTTACTTTTCACACTTTGTAGTATGGATTTTCCTGTGGGTTTGAAAGAGTTAACAGTTTAAGATAAAAAGACACTCCCACGAAATGTATTTTAACAGTAATAACTTAACAGTACGTTATAAAAGACTGTTGCAGTTTAGGTTTTTTTTGGTCCACCATTGTGCTGAAGAGTAGAGCCAGTGCTTTAGTCCAGGGGAAGATCTATTAACATTATGCTGTATGTTGCATTTTTTTTAGTGGTCTAAAATGAAATAAATTCCCAGTAATACTTTGCTCACATTATAAGTGCATTATAAATATTAGTTAATACATTTAAATGACAGTTGGTCAATTTAAGACAGTTGGTTTCTGCAAATGAAATTAGTTAACGCGAGTTTTAATTTAGTGCATTTTACAGTTTTACTGTTACAGTGTGTTGCCAGTATTTTGAGATGGTCCTCACTGCAGAACATGAGATCCACGGGGAGGAGTCGGATCCAGATCCAACTCCTCCCACCTTCCATATACCTAAACCTACCCATCTCCACCCCCTGATCCCTAAACCCACCAATCTCCACCCCCAAATCTACCCATCTCCACCCCCTGATCCCTAAACCTACCCATCTCCACCCCTTAATCCCTAAACCCACCCCTAAACCTACCCATCTCCACCCCCTGATCCCTAAACCCACCAATCTCCACCCCCAAATCTACCCATCTCCACCCCCTGATCCCTAAACCCACCCCTAAACCTACCCATCTCCACCCCCTGATCCCTAAACCTACCAATCTCCACCCCCTGATCCCTAAACCCACCAATCTCCACCCCCAAATCTACCCATCTCCACCCCCTGATCCCTAAACCCACCCCTAAACCTACCCATCTCCACCCCTTAATCCCTAAACCCACCCCTAAACCTACCAATCTCCACCCCCTGATCCCTAAACCCACCAATCTCCACCCCCAAATCTACCCATCTCCACCCCCTGATCCCTAAACCCACCACTAAACCTACCAATCTCCACCCCCTGATCCCTAAACCCACCAATCTCCACCCCCAAATCTACCCATCTCCACCCCTTAATCCATAAACCCACCCCTAAACCTACCCATCTCCACCCCTTAATCCCTAAACCCACCCCTAAACCTACCCATCTCCACCCCCTGATCCCTAAACCCACCAATCTCCACCCCCAAATCTACCCATCTCCACCCCTTAATCCCTAAACCCACCCCTAAACCTACCAATCTCCACCCCCTGATCCCTAAACCCACCAATCTCCACCCCCAAATCTACCCATCTCCACCCCCTGATCCCTAAACCCACCACTAAACCTACCAATCTCCACCCCCTGATCCCTAAACCCACCAATCTCCACCCCCAAATCTACCCATCTCCACCCCTTAATCCCTAAACCCACCCCTAAACCTACCCATCTCCACCCCTTAATCCCTAAACCCACCCCTAAACCTACCCATCTCCACCCCCTGATCCCTAAACCCACCAATCTCCACCCCCAAATCTACCCATCTCCACCCCTTAATCCCTAAACCCACCCCTAAACCTACCAATCTCCACCCCTTATATCTGGATCCAACTCCGCCCCCCAGATCTCGTCTACTGCATTGAGGTGCTACTGAGTATTTTACTGTAAAAAAGCCTGGTACGGTCTAACTGTGTGGGTGACAGTGTTTCACCTGTCTTTGTCATCATCTAACGGAACATATGCGAGTTTGTAGCAGTCTATTCTCTTGAGGAAGTCAGCCACTGCCTCCTCTTTATCACAGTCTACGTAATCAGGACTGCTCAGCTTCACTTGCTGCAGATACAGACAGAAAACAAAGCTCTTTTACAGGATGTAGAGTGTGAACAAACATTCCAATACAGACAAACTCCTACAGACTGTCAAGAAATTACCAGATAATAGTTTAATAATTATGCCGCTCAGTAAAAAGCAACTCAGTCAATACATTAATACACAGATCAATAATCAATTAGATCCTTAAACAAGAAATAAATATATATTTTAAACACATCATGAAATAAATCTTATTACCTTGATGTTTTCTGCGATGATTTCTGGGTCATCACAAAGAGATTCAATAAAAAAGACCTACAAGAAGGATAATTTTATTTAAATTTAAAAATGATAGATTGAAGAGATATTAATTTCTAAAGATGAATTATTCATTTTGATGAATATTAACTCATCAATTCACCTGTTTCACTCACTTTATAGCCGTTCTCTTTAGCAAAGGTGAGAATCATCTCTCTACGTTCTCTTGTTGTGTTGGTCGCATCAAACACCTGTAAGAAAATTAATTTCCAAAACTGGCTTGATTATCATATAGAATTCATTGCACCATATGAGTGAAGCACAGACCACATCGGTTACAACAGGAGCAAATTCATTTACAGGTTACAAATTAGTCACACCAGATACTGACTGGTTTTCTTTTGGTTTCTTGCCACTGTCACCTTTTTCGCCTTTTGCTTTCAGCTTTCTTAGTTGGGGACATTTAGTTTAATAATCTTCAACAATATTATTGATCTGCCTGCATTGACACTATTACATGAGAACTGAACTGAGCCGGACGATGACATCACGGTTTTCTCCAGAGCGGCTTTTTACAACAAAAATTAACCATCACTGATCTTACTTAAGCTGGACTTAGATGTTATTTTCTTCAAGACACAAACGTTGTTGCATTCTTTTCTTGTTATCTCTGTAAAGCTGCTTTGAAACAATCTGTATTGTAAAAAGCCCTATATAATTATTTATGTCCTTTAATTAATTAATGTTTATAATTACCTTTATAGGTGACTTGACTTAAATATAATGTGTTATATATTACAATGTATTGAATAATACATCAGGAATTGCCGCTTTACATATATTGAAAAATGTATTTACAATATATTTACACTGTAAAATGTAATTAGTTGAGTGTACTTAGAAAACATGAAAAACAAATGCCTTAAGGATCAAGGATGTTTTACTGAAAGTCGTAAGTTTCTAAAATAGATATAGATGATTTATTGAAAATAATATAATTTTACATTCACCATTATGGTGATCAATGTTTGCTTTAGTTGGAAAGCAAATAAAGCTATTCTTGCAAGATTAAAGCTTATAAAGACACTATGATTATTTGCTTTTTCAATTTCAGCCTCACCATAATTAAAGTTTATTTTTTCTGCCACAATATATATGTTAGTTATTTTAAATTTAAATAATATTCACAATATTACTATTTTGACTATGTTTATAATGAAATAAACAGCCTCGGTGAGCATAAAACACTCAAAAACATTTAAAAAATGTTGATTATTTCAAAGTTTTTGGCTGGTTGTGTATAAAACATTACGCATTAATCAGAAACTACTGTGATAATACCTATGGCCTTACCAGCTGCTTAGTTTTCCGAAACAGAAAAAGTTAAGTTTCTAATCACAGCTCTTCTAAATTCATCAAGATCTAAACGTCAGTAACTATTGTCCATGTTCAGATGAGCATGTGTGTGTGCTTGTCACTTACTGCAACTTGTCCATGATCCTGAGTGAAGTAACAACAGACGTCTTTCAACGCCGCCAGAGCACACGCTCTAAAGCACACAATTTACAAGAAAAAGAAAATACAATAACACACACACACACACAAAAAAATATTTGTACAATATAATTGTATAAATGTAAGTACGAAGTACGAGTGTACTTAGAAAACGTGGAAAACGATTGCCTTAAATTTCTCAAGGAAGTTTTACCCAAAGCTGGTTCTAATATAAAAACATACAAAAGAGAATCAGGACATTGATAAACTACGCATTTTTTTTTATTATAAAAAAAAAAAAGACATCAAGTTAAAGAAGTTAACAGATTGTCTTGCCACTTTTTTCACTCTTTTGTGTGTTTTTATATTAGAATCTTACAACTTTGAGTAAAACATCCATGAGAAATTTAAGGTAATTGTTTCATGTTTTCTAAGTACACTTGTCTAATGACATTCTACAGTCTGAATATATTGTAAGTATATTTTTCAATATATGATATAAAAGCATATTATATAAAAGCATCAATTCCTTATGTATAATTCAATATATTGTAACATATAACACAAAACGTTACACTTTATTTTAAGGTGTCCTTGTTACAGTGTTGCAATAATAATTATATATTTAAGTACTGAATAATATTAAGCAACTACATGTACTTACTATAGGGTTAGGGTAGGATTTGGTTGAGGGTTAGTTGCATGTAATTATGCATAATTTAATAATTATGTAATAATTATGAGCACCTGTTATTACTATGGTAAGTACATGTAAAATATGTAACAAGGACACTGTAAAATAAAGTGTTACCTTTATTTCATATATTTTTCAATATATTTACACCATAAAATATATTTGTCAATATATTTTCGTTCTGTAAGGGTGAATATTCAGAACAATAGCATAATTGTGAGTGTGATATTGTGATATAGTGTGATATATTTTATACAACAGTTCCATAAACAAGAACTTAATATTAATTTTGGAGAAACAGCACTCATGTGATATTACTTAAATGAAGCACTGTTGTGTAAAGTGTTTCTCACTTGCGAATCTTCATGGCCTCTTCGTTGTCTGGGAGGAAGAATTCGTAACTCTTATAAGTGTGAACGGCATCCCTTCGGTACTGTCCAACGTTAAACACTGTTAAAATAGGTTCACATCAGTGACTGTTTAGTGCAAGAAATAATGTTCTATGATTTTATTCGGTCTACAGAGGCACATATTACAAATACATATTTTAAGACTTAAAGGTGGGGTATGTGATTTGCAAAACGGCCGGCAGATTTTGAAAATACACAACTCAAATGGTCCTACCTTCTTTCCTTTGACTCCACCCATTCAAAGAACATGGACATGGATGGGGGGGATGGTACGACCGTTTGATTGATGCACTTACTGTCCAATGATTCTAGGTGGTCTTGGAAATGATTGGCTGGAGTTTTTCGAGTCCTGCCCGTTCCACAGATGATTAAATTGCTTAATTTTTATTTCAGTGCTTCTAACTCAGTGGCTGTAAGTGGGTTAGGAATAGGATTTTAAGTGATTTTGAAAAAATGGCCAAAAAAGAGAATTACATACCCCACCATTAAGTTCTTTAAAGACTACTGAATTTGTAAAACAACCAAAGCATTTTGCCAAAGTTGCCCATTTAACATTTAAAATGCCAAAAATGACAGTTCAACAGCCATCTACCAATATATCGGGCTTCAATGACCTGTATTGACCAATAAGTGTACAACAGAAACATAGTGCCTAAATCTACCAAAAGCCTTGACATTTTTTGTTTTTACAGTTTTTCTTGATTGCTTAAACACATTAACCAGGCTTTTGAACTAAAATTTCAAAATCATAACGCCATTTATCAAAAAGCACACCCATTTCCCGAAACTATACACTATTCCCCTGTTTTGACACATAAGTCAGATTTGTTGAACTGTCACTGCAAAACTACACTTAATTTCTCATTGCCTACACTATGTTGTCATTTAGAAAGCACTAGCATTCAATATTGTTCACTCAAGTCAGCACAGCTTCAGCTCAGTTAGCACACAAATACCCAAGTGGAAACACTAAGAGTCAAAATTTAACACACATCAATCAGAACCTTCAATAGATAGATAAAAGGGGCAGAGTCAGTTCATTGGGTTTTGGAACAATGGATCCAGAAAGACATGAAGGAAGAGGTTGAGGACACTGGAGTGGAGGAGGAGGAGGAAGAAGAGTAGATGGGAGTGGAGGAAGAGGTGAAGGAAGAGGAAAAGTAGGAGGTGGAGGAGGAGGAAGAGCAGTAGGGACTGGAGGAAGAGAATGAGGAAGGTGAAAGGGAAGGGCAAGGCCAAAGAGACAAGCAGTGCCACTCTTGCCCATGTCTTTGTCCATGGTATGACTAATGAGGGAGGCTGGGCAACGAATACAGCCAAACTTGAGTCGCTTCACCGTCGCCTCGATCATAAGAAGGAACAGGTACAGTAGATGCACTTCAGCCACTACTGTAACTGTTGCCCGTCCCTTGAACGCAAAACGTAGGAATGGTCTGTGTTGAGGGAGAATCGAGACATGAAATCACGCTTCCTTCAGGTCAATCGCTGCAAACCGATCTTGGGGGCGAACTCACTCGAAAATGTGTCTGCGTTAGCCTCATATCGGCTAGACTTTGCCAGTACTGTGATCTCCACACGCAGGACAGGAGCATCCTTGTCTGCCACTGAGGTAAACCGGACCCCGCTGAACCTGTGGGGATGCCGGGCGAACTGAATCGAGTAGCCGAGTCTGATCGAATGAGCCAGCGAGATGGGCTGGGAAGCACTAGCCAGGCTCGCAGACACCGTGTGAGTGAAACCAGTGGAACTACAGACGTACCCGCAGTGGGGTAGCACAGGGGCCTGACCCAGAAGGCATAGCGTCCCGGAGTGGGGACCGAGTTGTGCGGTGCAACACTTACCTGGTCGTCTTCCTGCAGGGGGGCTCGACGTCGCGGCTGAGCTGAGCTTTTTGGTTGCAGGGGAACGGACGCTCTTGGCAAAAGCAGACTGAGGGGCAAAGCATGTGAGCAGAGGTTGCGTTGGAGCAGGTTCTTGATAGCCTCAGCCTGCTTCTGGACAGCCAAGAACTGCTAGGCATGAGATCCGCGGGGGTTTTCCCAGCAGAAGAGCTCTTACTGTAATCCTAGATCTCCCAAGTGTTGAGCAGACCCACAGCTGTGCTTTTACACACAAGCAGCAGCTGGGCAACAGCAAAGGGGACTCAAGCCTTTACGAGAAAGTCTAGTCGCGGCCAGCGTGCCAGTGTGGCGACCATCATTCTCATGACGACCACCCAAGAACGCCATTATGCCCAGGCATGTGAGACAGCAATCGTGGCCATCAGATGAGGACAGGAAACGACCACATCCAGAAATGTATGGGGAGAGAGGCGTCTTTAAAAAGACGCTCGCTGTCCGCTTGCTCTTTTAGGGAAAAAAAGTGCTGAAGCGCACAGGGGAACAGTTGCTGCAAGACCAACTTCAGGAAGTCTGCAGCGTGCAAAATACTATTTTAGGAGAACTTCAATGTATGCAGAGAAAGCTCTTTTAGAAGCGACCACCGCTGACAGGCCGTCACACACACACTCACTGAAGAGCTTCTTCCTAGTTTGTTGCACACATGCACTCGAACAATGATTGCTGAGCAGAATCATGAGAAATGCTCGGCTTCAAAGTGAAAGCTTGAATTAAAGCTTGGTTAAAGCACGTTAAAGCATACCCGTCTCACGGGGAGTGGTTGACGATGCAAATCACTTCTGACGTAACGTCGAACGTGGCTGACTGAAAGGGAACCACATGCAAAACAACTTTTTTTTGAGTGCTTGTGTGTAATGTCTGAGGGCAAAGTTAGATTTTTCAGCAAAATTTAATGGTTTTGAATGGAGAGCTTCATTTTGATCTGAAAATAGGAAGTTTGGGGAATTAGGTGAGAAGTTAAGGATTTGTGTTTGAGTGTGGGTTAGGAAGTTTTGAGTAAAGGAAGCATAATTTCAAAAAAAGTGTTTAAGCAATCAAGAAAAACTGTAATGTGTGAGAACATTTTGTGCTTCTACCTGTTACTTTTATTAATTTAAATGTTTGTATAATGTTTCCATGAATAATAATTCTCACCCTTGGTTGGAACGCCAATCCAGTTGAGGTAGCGTGTGAGTTTCTTAGAGATGTAGGTCTTTCCACGGGCAGGAAGACCAACCATCACAATCATGGTGGGAGAGTTGGTGAACTGCGGAACTGATGCTGAAACAAGCACATATGGCAAGCCGTTTTAACTTTTATTAATTTCCAGGATATGAATCCTTGATATCAACAATTCAATTTTCACCAGTTAAAATGATAGTTATTGAAATCAGGAATTAGATTTCTACTAGAAATATTTTTGATATCAGAAATTACATTTCCACTATAACAATGCTAATTCTTGATATCCACAATTAAATTTTCACTAGTTAAAATGATAATTCTTGATATCAACAATTGAATTTCAACTAGAAAAAACTATAATTCTTGATATCTGTAATTGTATTTTCACCAGTGAAATGTCACCATAGGCTGCCATTCAAAATCAATTGTTGATATCAAGAATTGATTTCTTACTAGTTGAAATTCACATTAAATACAGAAATACAATTCTTACTAGTTAAAACCTTTATTTTTGATATCAAGAATTCAGCTGTCACTAGTTGAAATGTCTATTCTTGATATCAACAATTGAATTGCTAGTAAAAATGTTCATTTTTGATATCAATAATTCCATTTTCACTAGTGACAGTGTTAATTTCTGATATCATGAATGTGATTGTTACTAGTAAGAAAGCCATTTTAGATATCTGAAATATTGATATCAGAAATACATTTTCAGATATCAAATTTTTTTACTAGTAGCAATTCAATTGTTGATATCAAGAATAGACATTTCAACTAGTGACAGTTGAATTATTGATATCAAAAATTATATTTCTACTAGTAAGAAATCAATTCTTGATATCAACAACTGATTTTGAATGGCAGCCTATGGTGACATTTCACTAGTGAAAATATAATTACAGATATCAAGAATTAAATTGTTGATATCAACAATTCATATCCTGGAAATGAATAAAAGTTAAAACGGCTTGCCATAATCACACACATTATGTCTAATTAAATAAATAAACCCCATGATAGTTTCATACACATTATATTAATCTAACATTTCATTTCAAACTGACGCATCATTTGATATGGTTTTACAATGCATTTCTTTAACTGATCTCTATGGAGACAGAAGCCATGTTTACACTCCCAGTCATTTATTCAAGTTATCAATTTTACTAAAGAAACAGTAGTGTCTCATGTATCAGTCGTTTGTTTGTGTGTGTGTGTGTGTGTGTGTGTGTGTGTGTGTGTTGTGTGTGTGTGTGTGTGTGTGTGTGTGTGTGTGTGTGTGTGTGCGTAAATGGCAATGAACTGGACTCCAGAGAGGTGAATAGCCCAGAGGACACAAACCATCATACACTGTCAAACTAAAACACACGCACAAAAAAAAAAAAAAAAAAAAAAAGTATTAGGAAATATTCTCTGTATGATTTTATTTTAAAGCATTTTCACTATGCAATACGCTTTTTTTAATCTATCTATTACATACTAACTCTCACTTCTTACTTAGGCAGTCTCTTAAAAATATTTTTTCAAGGTTTTATGAAAAAGAGTTTATGGAGGTTTTATGAAAATTGGTCCAGTTTGCTGATATTCTAACAGCATAGTGAATACAAATATGTCCACTAACTTATACTTTTATAACCTGATGGCAAGAACACAGAAATAGAGTGAAGGATGAGAGTGAAGAGTGAAGGACAAGTCAAGTCACCTCTATTATTATAGCGCTTATTACAATACAGATTGTTTCAAAGCAGCTTCACAGTGATAACAGGAAATGAATGTAACAAAGATTGAGAGAGATGTTTCTTTAGATGTCTGACTTACAGCCTCTTCTCTGTCTCAGCCTGCTGCTCATCCACGGCACCCAGATCTTCTCCAGAGGATTTTGTGTAAGTTCCATTTGTGAGCGATAGATATTTATTCTGTGTAAGATATATACAGGTGTGTATAATAAATGCACAAAGTGACCAGTCAAACTGATGTCTTCTCTAATGTATGTGTAACCTTGTCCACTTTGAGGCAGATGTGTTTACACTGGTGAACCCTGGTATAGAGGAGGTGCATCAAGCACCTGATTACACACGTTACACACAACAGCCTATCAATATTCACTACAAAACAAGCATGATCTGAATATATTATGCAACTAATAATCACTAAAACAATTCCTCCTTTCCATCACCGAAAGGCAAAAGCCAATTAATCCAGAATACCCAGAAATGTGAATGACGTTGCTGACAACAAAAAAATCAATTAAATAAATAAATAAATAGTACCTGGAGGATATTAATACATTGTGAAATTCAGAAACTGGTTCTGTCTTATGTGTAACTTAAAAGCGGACAGGTGGTCTCTGTCTAGAAGTCTGTTTGCCCTCAGCCATCTCTGATTTATCCAGAACACATCTGTGAGACGACACCACACCTCTGCCAGTACAGACACAGTGTGTGTGTGTGTGTGTGTGTCCTGGTAAACCCTACATTATGGTGACAAAATGTCCCCACAAAGATGTCAATATCAGAAATCCATTTCCTTGTGGGGACATTTTTGGTCCCCATGAGGAAAACAGCTTATAAATCATACTAAGTGATGTTTTTTTGAAAATGTAAAAATTCAGAAAGTTTTGTGTGATGTGTAGGTTTAGTGGTAGTGTTAGTGTCAATGGAGAGAATATACAGTTTGTACAGAATAAAATGTCTATGGAATGTCCCATAGACATAATAAAACATGAAAACACCAAATGTGTGTGTGTGTGTGTGTGTGTCTGTATGATAAAGAGATTGCTTTTGCATACATTTAATTTATTTAAAATACACTCATGATAATATGCCTGTAATGCTTTCATTATATTCTCATTAAAATACTTCCCTCTTTGATTTATGTGGCCCTTGCTTATAGGTTATTTTTAAAATCACTCAACTTTAATATAATACTTGGCATGGGTCCATAAATATATGTTTTATATTTAATGAACAAAATTCCAATGCATTTCCATCATAATACATACATTAATGTTGTTATCTGATAATGGTAATTTTATGAAATGACATATAGTGCATCCAACTAAAAAGGGCCATTTTGAGTTTTGGAGTTAATTTAGGAAAGTGTTCAAAGACCAGAAATTATAAAGATGCCTTCAAAAAAACAAAAAACTTGAGAAACCACTTAGAAAGTCCATTACAAATCACCACTCTTTTAAACTGCTGCTGTTGACACTGAAAATTGTGTTTTATCAGAAAATGCATAATTTGATAATGAAATATAATTATGATAAATTATATTCTTGATTAATAATAAAATAAAATAAAATCTTACTGATATGACCTTGAATGGTTTAGCTCCTCAGTACTTGAACTTACTGAACATTACTTAACGTATTATAGTACTTCACGCTTATTGCAATCTCAAAATTCTGGCCAGTTGATAATCCCTAAAGGTCAACTGAAACCGGGAACACTTCCCATAACATTCAATGTACTTATTACATCGTAAGATGAATGGCTTTTAAGCTTACATAAGTATCTCTCCCTGCTTCTCAATGTCCATATCCATCCTAAACAGTATGTGAGATTGAAATAAGTGTGTCCCAAAGCATAGTATGTTAAAAATTGTATGCTAGAAGTCCCTTGATGGTGTACTCTTTCCGGTCTACACTCTAAAGGCTAATATTGCCCACAAACCATTGCGCTTTGGAGGAAGAACTACAAACACGAGTAAAAAGTGTTAAAAAACTACAAAACATGGTGAATATGCGTGACTGGCGGTGAGAGGTTTAGATAAAGGTTTGAGTGACTAATCAAAGTTTAATCTGATAAAAAAAATGTTATCCGTGTTATTTTTCATCTGCAATAACAATGTGGACTTATATAAAGATCCGTTTGGTCATTAACTTTAAATGCATCATTATGCATTAATATGAGGAGAGTCTCTGCATGAAAGACCCACGACTGCAGGTCAACGTGCTTCTGCATTTCTATCCGATATTGTATGAAATGAAATGTGGAGGATTTTATCTTTGACAAGATGATTGACAGGTCAGTTTACTGTGACAGGAGGCGACAGAGAGCAACCGTTAAAGACGCAATTGTATGATGTGATAGAATGTCCCAAAGCTTGTCTACTCTTCTACTACACACTCAAAAGTACCTACTTTTTCTTCACAAAAAGAGTACATACTTTTAGGGCGTAGTATAAGTAGGTGAATTGAGACGCAGCATCTGTCTCATCTCTATCCCGAGGTTACAGCAGTCAGCCAGGGATGCGTTTCCCGTACAACGATGTAACTTAACTGAAGAAATCAACTAGCTAGTCACAACTGTTTCCTGAAACCGTATTGTCGCAAATTTGTCGTTCCTACCACACAACTTTGCAATGCTGTTTGCGAGTGTTCACTGGAAACATCATAAATGTAAACAAACCTTTGTATTAAAAGTCAAAGAAAACATGTGTTTTAAGACAGGATTTCAACTCAGATAAGGTAGAAGCCATTCTGATATGATTTGATAGACTATTCCATAGAGTGGGACCAGCCACGGCTCTCTAGGCGGGCTCTAGAGATCTGGAGTAAGTTTTTATCTTCAGATCTAAGACCTCTTGAGGGAGAGTTGGGGTGGAGTAAAAATGTGGTCATGTGGTAAAACAGAGGCCATAGGAAAGACTCATAGCCCTTAAAACAGACTTTCCTGCATTCATTTATAGACAAACATCTATAAATGAACATGCATCCCAGGACATTGTGTGTTTGATATTATTATTTCTTGTATAGTGTCTCTTGCACTTGTATTTATTTCATGCATGCTTTATGAGAGAACTAATGTAACCCCACCTAGGCTATATCATGTCTCCTATCTAATTAATACTCATTTAATGACTCACACTTTAGTGTACATCACCTTCTCATAGAATGCAGCATGTGTTTGTTATATTAATCTGAGTATAAATGGACACAAACGGCAAGGCCCATGTCTAACCACACTTGAGACAGTCATAAAACCTCCCAACAGAGGAATTTTCCTGCTTGGAAATTCCACCTTTCTTATTGGTCAAGCCGATCCTGAGAGGTGGGACCTTTCTCAGGCTTTAAGAGCGTCTACACAAGCCTTTCCCTCTCTTGGCCTTCTCGGTACCTTCGGGTTTGTCGAATGTGTCATTCCCTGTTCCATTTATTAGTTAGTTGTGTTTGTGATTTAGTTAATAAAACTTGTGCACAATACGTATTTAGTTCTTATTCTATGCTTGCAACAAAGTCAATTTAACGATTTCTGATTTTGTGACGCTCTAAGCGCAAAATTACGTCACGAAATATGTCAAAAATGAAAGTCATATTGATGTCAAAGTGTCGATGTCAATTTGATGTCAAGATTTTGACCTCTGCTGATGTCATTTTGATGTTATTTTGATGTCATGCTTTGTTGGTATTTGATGTCAATTCAACATTTATTTGACGTCAAGATGTCATGATGTTGATCCCAGCAGGCACAGGATATAGACTACAGCGTCGGTCAGACGTTGGATTTTGGTTGAAAATGAAAGTCGGGTTGATGTCTAAATCCAATGTTTGTTTGACGTTCAAAGGTGAAATGCATGGCCGTACACTTATTACCAGCTTCACTTAAAACTAACCAGATTTACTTTATTTAATTTCCGTTTTAATGAAATCATATTTTGTATTTTAAAGTCACCATGATGGTGGTTAGCGTTTGCTTTAGTTGTGCTCTTGACCCTTTACTCATTAATATAAAAATTTCTCTGGCTGCTATAATTGTGTGCTTATAAAGCACAATTGTTGTAACAAAAAAAGCCATGATAAAATGAGATCAGGTGATGTTGGCTGTTTATTGATGATGATGACAATATCATCATGTAATTGCCTGAATCCCTGGTCTTATTCAGCTTTGACTATATAGGACTTGTGGTTTTAATATTGTTTTATTCATAATAGAAATCATTTGATTCTACAGCATATCTAGCTGTGTTTATCAAATAATATACTTGGATTTTGAAACAGTTTAAGGATAAAACAGTCGAATGACTGAAAGAACCCCCCCCCCCCCCAAAAAAAACCCCTGTAACATTAAAGGAAAACATCCTAAATTTGTTATTTCCTGAATTATACCAATAATTGTATGTATTAGCTGAGTTTATTAGCTGAGTTTATGTAATATATATATATATATATAGAGAGAGAGAGAGAGAGAGAGTATGTTAAATGTAACAAATTTCCACATGACCCTTGAGATATTTTGTTATCAGTATTATGATAATCTGAAATCAAAAATATATTAATATATATATCATACAGAAAATGTTTTGCACTGTTTTTTTTTTTAGGAGTATAGAGACATCAAGAATCAACATATGAATCTCAACACTAGTGACAATCAACAAAGCTTTTTTGTGACTTTAGTAGCTTGTTTTGTGACGAGTTCAGAGTTGATCTGAATTTTTTTCATTGTCACCATTGTTGCGATTCATATGCTGATTTTTTATGTCTGTGTGAGTCTAGGTGATTCTGTCAACATTTTTTTATATATAACTTCATAAAATCTTTCAGAGCACTGTATTTGCAAGCAAAGTTTATAACCAATATTTAACAACTTAATCCGATATTAAAGTTCAGGTGGTGTCAATACATCAGGCCATGATGACTAACATCTCTAAAGTGACCAACATCATCTGATCTGAGTTTCTCTTGGATTCCTACCATAACAAATATGTGTCAGAGACACAGTTAAAGAAGCCAGAGAAAAACTAATGTTAAAACTGAAGGGTCAAGAGCCCAACTAAAGCAAACACTGATCATCAAACTTTATTATTCTCAATAAAATAGAGAAAAAATTCTCAACTTCTAAACCTCTGTTCATTCTCAATAAGAATGTTAGTATGAAAGAAATAAAGTCTGGATTGTAATAAGTGAAGATGCTGACATCTTGAGAGATCTGTTAGTGTTTAATGTTCTGATGGGATGTAAAGTGTTTCTGTATGGTGTGTTTGTGGGTCATCATTGAGCTGGAGAGTAGAGCCTGAGCTTCAGTCCAGGATGAGCAGAGAAACACTGATGATATGCTGTGTGTTGCTTTGTTTAAAATACAGTAACTGTGTAGTTGCTGATGCAATTACATATAATCACAGTAAATCACAAATGAAATAAACTGATCAGTAATTCTGAAAGTGAATAAAAATCATGAGCACAATATCTTTTTCATGCAAGTTTAAGTTTAAACACAAGTTAATCATGCAGTCACACTCAGACATCAAGATTTTGCATTTGAATCACAACACCGGTAACAACCAAAACAAAAAAAGTTTCATGCTGCAATGCATGATGGGTGGCTTCATATATAATACAAAACTCATCCTTAATTCCCAAGCTAATTTGTATTTATTGTCACCATTGTTGCAACCATCAGTGGTTGGAGAGAGCTGTGGTGAGGAGACCTGAAGCACCAGCCAGCAGCGATCAACCTGAAGCTTTCGCCTGCACTCCCACCGAAGCTCAGGTGGGTTGAGCCCAGTCTTCATCTGGATGGGAAACCTCTGGGAGACTGGGTTGCTGCTGGAAGAGGTGTTAGAGAGGCTACAGGTCTGATCAACCTGAGGCCTGAGTGGGTCCTAACGCCCCAGTACAGTTACAATAAGCTGTCCTGTATAAAGGGAAACCCTGGTGTAAAATAGTCTTTATAACACATATTGTCAACCTCCCAGTACAATCTTCATAAGCTGTACTGAATAAAGGGTTCAAATAAACCCCAGACAATAAGGGGTGTAACCCTGGGGCAAAAAATAATCCTAAATATAACATACTTAGTTAGTTTATTTCAAATCACAAATGATATAGTACTATATTTACTTCTTACATGGAAGCCAAAAAAAAAATGCCATGAAACAAGTTTCTTATGCTTATCAAGCCTGCATTTATTTGATCAAATACACAGAAAAAACTATAACTGTATTGTAAAATATTATTACAATTTAAAATAATGGTTTTCTATTTGAATATACTTTCAAATATAATTTATTTCTGTGATCAAGGCTGAAATCCGATTGATCCAATCGGATACGCAAATAATCGAAGTTGGACTGACAGTCTGAACGTAGCCTTTGAGTCCACACTCAAGAAGCAGTGTTAAAGTTAATGAGATAATTAAGTGATTAATTGAGTGTTGATTGACAATTATTGATGAACACTTGATGTTAACAAGCAGAATCACTGAAGGAAAGAGTCAAGAGTCCTTTTTTTAAGTTGCCATTATGGAGATCAGTGTTTGCTTTAGTTGGGCTCTTACCATTGATTACTTTGCATAACTTTTCTTCTGGTTGTTATAACTCTGGGTTTTTGGCTATGGTGAAAAAAAAACAAGAAAAAAAGTCTGGTCGTTTGTTGGTGGCTATGGTTTAACCTCATTAATGTTTTTCAGTGTTAAAACTTTAGAGGTGAGGTGAATTTATCTAGTTGATTGTAACAGCCCTAAGAATCTTAATCTGAAGAAGTTTCAGAAGTTGGTTTGATATATTCTATCACTTACAGTGTATAAATCACAACAATGGTGACAATAAAAAAAGTATGCTGCAGTGTCTTCTGGGTGCACCAATCAAAACTAATCCATGGCTCCCAGCATGCATTGCGGCATGAATAAATTATGAGCCGAATTCTCTTAGTAATTTCTGTTAATTTGACTATTTTCTTTTTTCTGTTTGCTCTTTTGATGTGACTTTTTAGTAGCTTACTTTGTGATGTTCAAAGCTCTGCTTATCTATTTGACTGCCATTGTTGAGATTCATATGTTGATTATTGATGTGTGTGTGTCTGAATGCTATAACAGTCATCATGTCTAAATTCTTCAAAAGTCACAGGGCTGCTTTAAGCAATAATGTAAAAACAACACATCATCCATATGAGCAAATCTCTTTGAGTGAAATCATTGATTTAAGCACTACATGGTGATCACACCCATCAAAATATAAACACCTTATTCATTTTTTGCTGTGCTTTCTTTGCTATAACAAATATGCTTTACAAACACACTATTACACCAACCAGAATAATAATAGTAATAATGTTAAAAAGTCAAGGATCAAGAGCCCAACTACATCAAACACTTAAAACAGTGAATCTTTCTTTCAGTGATTCTGCTTGTTAACAGCAAATGTTCATTACTAAAGTTCAATCATCACTCAATGAATCACTTTAACTCTAACACTGCTCGGGTGTTGCTTTTAACACCTGCTGGTGGCCATATAAACACAGTGGTGTTCATTTTACACCGGGGATTTAACTGGGGATGAGACTCGAGAATGGATTTGAAGCGCCCAGGTGGCAGTTAATGTCCACTGCATTGAATCAACATCTCTTTTGCTCCCGCATTTAATGTTGAAATTTTTTCGAAATTTCGTCCATAAATCAATGATAATCAATGATAATGGCATTGAGTCAATGTTAATGTTAATGTGTTGTTGGTTCAACATCATGCCTGCACTCTCAGAAAATGAAACAACAATTACAACAGACTTAAAGCCACACAGCCTGAAACCAACTGCAAATAAAATAAGACAATACATCTCTCAAGATCTCAGCAGAAGGTTTTTTTTTTTTTTTTTTTTTTTTGAGAATTAACAGATGTTTAGTAGTTGATGTTTTATTGAAAATATTTGGTCAACATTACAGTGATCAGTGTTTGCTTTAGTTGGACGTTTGACTCTTGGCTTTTATGTGTGTTTCAGGTCTTTGTAACAGTGTTTAGTTGCAAAGAAAACTAGAAACAAAGTTAATCAGACAAAACAGTTTTCAGCATAATTAGACGTAGACTGGTTTACTAATTTTATCCCTGAACAAAAATAGTTTTCCTTTATCAATAATAACATTCATTATCAATTCAAAAACTATTCTTGCAACATATCAAATTTTCAGATTTTTGATTAATAAATACAAAGCAAGCATTTTCTTTGCTTGACACACATTCATCAAGAATCAGCATACAAATCTCAATAATGGTGACATGCTGGTTTTATACTATGGTGGCTCCCAGCATGCACTGCAGCATGAAGAATATCACCATTGTTGAGTTTCATATGCTGAATCTTGATGTCTGCATGTGTATCCAACAAACAGTTTTCCTTTAATGTATTTAAAAATCTCACAATGTCTGATCTGTGGCAAGACAGAACTGTTTGTGAATAGAACTTAATAACAAATTATCACTTTTGGTCAGTGGTAAGATTAGTGAATTATGATGCTGAAAACTATTGCACCTGATAATTTCTGTAATTTCTGTAAATTCTTTCTTTGCAGTAAATTATGTGTTTTAGAATACACGGTTGCAAACATCACAAACTAAAGGAAACACTGATCAACATAATGGTTACCAAACATTTTCAATAAACCATCATCTAAACCTCTGTTAATTGTCAAAAAGAACTTCTGCTGAGTTCTTGAGAGATTTATTGTCTTCTTTTATTTCTAGTTGATTTCAGGCTGTGTGGCTTTAAGTCATTAGTTGTTGTGTTTCATTTTCTGAGAGTGCAAACATGATGTTGAACCAACTTTACATTGCAACATTGATTCAATGCCATTACCATTGATTTTTGGATGAAATCTTAAAAATATTTCAACATTAATTGTGGGAGCAAAAGTGATGTTGAGTCAAAAATGTACATATTAACATTGAATTATCATTGTTTCGATGGTTGCTGTCTATCTGGATCCCTAATCAAACACACCTGAAACCAGCTAATCAGTGTCTTCAGAGAAAGCTACAGGCAGGAGAGTTTATCAGGGTTGGAGCTAAACTCTGCAGAGCTGTGGCCCTCCAGGACCGAGTTTGCCCATCGCTGGTTTAGAGGGAACTATAGGGCAGACAACAACAGAACCCTTACGAAAATGGTTTTTACTACAGATTTCCCAGCCTGAAATTTTGTCCCATTCCGGCCCTGTTCTACATGGTGGTTGTTCAGTCTGGATACATTCATCAGCTAACAAAATTTGAAATGTAAGTTTGTTTGTATTAATGTATTAATATGATGTGAGGTCCAGTTACCAGCGTGACACTAAAACAGGTGGTAGTACTGACTACACTTTTTTACTCTAGACTTTTTAAACATGAGTATCTGTACTTCTACTTTAGTGAAGGATGTGTGTAGCTACTTTTGCCATCTGTGAGGACAGAACAGTAGTGATGGGAGACAGGAATACTGTTTTGTGGGCACCTTTAAAAAAAAAAAAAAGATTTACTTTGACTTTAGTGGACAAGAATGAAAGTCAATGTTTTACACAAAATGATGGTGCATAACATTATACTTTCAATAAAAACCAAAAAAAGTTAAAAAGTTTAATGAAGATGTCTGTAAAAGTCTTTTGCCATTGCTGACAGGTTTTTTTTTTTTTTTTTACAGTAAAGATAATTGACTGTTATAATTCAGGAAATAGCTGTAAAATAGCAGTGTTTTTCTGTAAAACATTTAAGGAAAATATCTGTAAAAGTTTTCTTCACTTTATTTAAATTAGGATATTTTACTTTATTTTGAAGGTTTTTGTTTGGCAGCCGCAGCTGACAGTCATTGACAGCTGATTGACAATCAGTACATTTTTTTTTACAGTGTAAAGTGTAATGTTTACACATGGATAAATGTGTGCTACTGAAGTTCACAGTATGACACTTGAGTTAATTATATTATGTCTTCGTGTTTTCTAAATGAGAGTATGGTTATACCTGTGCAAAATGAGGACATTTTTCTGTAGAGTTTTGCAGAAAACATTGAGAAGCTTGGAATGCTTGAAAACATGTGTTAAACGTTTTGAGAAACGTGTCTGTTTCAAGAACTGCATTAATGGTTTGGGAAATTGGGCCAACTGAATTAGTTATAATGTGTTAGCAATTGATAAAATCTGTAAACATTTTAAAATATTGCTTATTACTTACAAAGCACTAAATGGTTTAGCTCTGTTTTAAGCGAGCTCTTAACGCATTATAGTCCTTCACGTCTATTGTGATCTCAAAACTCTGGCCAGTTGATAATACCTAGAATATCAAAATCGACTGCTGGCTGTAGATCCTTTTACTATTTAGCACCAAAACTCTGGAACAGTCTTCCTAACATTGTCCGGGAAGCAGACACACTCTGTCAGTTCAAATCTAGACTAAAAACACACCTCTTTTACCTGGCATACATTTTTTCAAATCAGTTGAATAATAAAATGATTATTAGGCTGCATAAATTAGGTCAGCCGAAACCGGGAATCACTTCCTATAACACACAATGTACCCGTTACATCATAAGAAGAATTGCATCTACGCTAATATTAGTATCTATGCTTATTCCGAGGTTTACCACAGTCTGCTGGATCAAGGCCGTATTCAGATCAGATGGTGGACCTGCACCTATACACGACCACAACGCATGATGAAGTCAGCCGGATCCGGGCCGTATCCAGATCAGATGGAGGACCTGCACCTGGACACGACCACAACACATGATGAAGTCAGCCGGATCCGGGCCGTATCCAGATCAGATGGTGGACCTGCACCTGGACACGACCACAACGCATGATGTAGTCAGCCGGATCCGGGCCGTATCCAGATCAGATGGAGGACCTGCACCTATACACGACCACAACGCATGATGTAGTCAGCCGGATCCGGGCCGTATCCAGATCAGATGGAGGACCTGCACCTGGACACGACCACAACACATGATGAAGTCAGCCGGATCCGGGCCGTATCCAGATCAGATGGAGGACCTGCGCCTGGACACGACCACAACGCATCCCTGAAGTGTCAGCAGAGATTGTGTCAACTAGACTCTCCCCTGTGAAGGCCTCATCGACACGACAGCCATCAGCACTGATCCTCAGCAAACCCTTCTCCATACCGGCGTGACTCCGATCTTCAACCAGATGAACTGGATAATACTCTGAATGTTCTGATCCAATCTGACCTCTGACCTGTAATGCTGCCTGGATCATAATCATACACTGTTTGCTCGTTGGCCAGAGGAGAACTGGCCCCCGACTGAGCCTGGGTTCCCACAAGGTTTTTTTCTCCATTCTGTCACTGATGGAGTTTTGGTTCTGTGCCACTGTTGCCTTTGCTTTTGGCTTGCTTAGTTGGGGACATTTAATATTCAACAATATCATTGATCTGCAGCAGTAAGAGAAAAATTAATGTTAAAAAGTCAAGAGTCCAGAGCCCAACTAAAGCAAACACTGATCTCTACAATAGTAACTTCAAACCAAACATTTTCAATTAAACATCTCAATAACAACTTCTTTAGATGTATGACAGAAATAAAGCCATACTGTTAATAATAAGTGTAATAATGTGTAATGGCTGGAAGTCAGGTGTAGTTCTCGTGTTTCTCTGTTTCCCGTTCTTGTGTTTCTCTTTCCCTCAGTGATTCTGCTTGTTAACAGCAGGTGTTCATCACTAATGCTCAATCATCACTTATTTCACTTATTAACTTATTATTCAACATATTCACTTAATTATCTCACCGCAACATTGCATCAATGTTACTTTTGACTCTTTGTAGTGTGGATTAATCGTAAAAAAATTATATTAGTTCAAGTTTGCTCTATGTGGATGTATTGCTCTGTTCCAGTGATTTTCTATGACTAAACCTTGAAGGGAAAATATATCTCCTATGGGGTCAAAGCCTGTTCCCCAATGGTATCTGCTGAAGTCTTTGCAAGAGGCATATATTCCACTCGGGTCCCAGCAAGTTTTCACCAAGGTGGTCGGACCCAGCGATCCTTTGCGTCACTTTGCATACCTTGTTTATTCGTGTAGCCTGCCCTCCAGATAATAAAGATGAACTTGCTTTGCAATTCATCCATTGGGTTATTATGGAATCAAACTAATCAAGAGTTCTAGACTCTGACAGGTTCTTCTTATTTGTTTTCATTTTGCTGTTCTCATGATTGCTGCATGATATTTGTATAGACAACTACGCGTGTTTAGCTCTAACTCTAACCAAAACAAACGAACAAGATTAATCAAGAATTACTCACAAATTATAGTCAGGTGGCTTAAATTGGGATTGCTACTAAAAGGTGTGTTGGACATCTGCAGATGGATGTAGCCAGTCGGCGAGAGTTGCCGCTTGCAGTCGCGGAGGAGCTGAAAACGGAGATGTGAAGTCAGACACTTTCTGCTTCCCGTAGTGACGCTCATGCAGTGTTTGCATATTTTATCATAGCTGAAGTTAAATAAATGCAGTTGTAACAAAGGACGAAGAAGTCAGCTCAGCAAGTTCTCAGATTATTGATTTATTTCTCTCAAACAAAACAAAATGTAAATCAAAATAGCACTGTCTAAATAGTGGGGTCTACATTTTTTTATATCAGTTTTATTTTGATAAACATGACAATATAACATTGCGACTACAAAACTGCACACCTGCAAAACACGGATTTGTGAGCATTATTGTACGAATAAGCATGAAACACACGTGATTGTTGTCATGTGGTGAATCCGGCCAATCGTGGTCAAGTGTTAAGACAAAATTTCTAACCAGCATGCACTGGTTCAAGTCAGAAATTTCAATCTGGTTTCCGTTCCCGACAGCACTGAGACTGCTCTGGTCACCAATGACCCACTGCTTGCAGCAGACACTGGCCTGTACTCCATTTTAATTCTCCTTGACCTCAGCTCAGCCTTTGACACAGAGTTGGTTGGCAACAGGCGGCCCGCGGACCAAAACTGGCCGTCAGCAATAATATCTGTCCCGCGCCCGCAGCCAGATCACCCTGATAGAGGCTGGTTCTGAAATACAACTGTTACTCACAATCACTTCGTCTTTAGTTTTTGCCTTCAAAATAAAAGTATGGGAACGTTTTTGCAGCAATGTTTTATTTTGAGATGAATTGAGAGCTTTTAATTTCTGAAAGACATTCAAAAGAGTCTGTGGATCGCTTCGTTGCAGATAAGACACACCGGCTTTGCATTCACAAAACTAGGTAGGATGAACACAGTTGTCAAGTCAAGTCAAGTCATCTTCATTTATATAGCGCTTTTAACAATGTAGATTGTTTCAAAGCAGCTTTACAGAGATAAGCGTATAATTTAAGGTAACAGAGATTGTTTTGGCTTTATAGCGGTTCTTTAAGTTATTTTCCATCTAAAGTTAGTTTTGATTGATTCGCTTCCGTCGCAACGATCATTTGTTATTAAATTAGGGGCCGCTAAGACGACACCATTCTCTCTACACAGACTTTAAACGCGAACCTGTGAGAAACGCTGATGGCGTTCACGTGCGCATTAAGAATTGGTTCTATAGTTATGTGCGTTTGAATATGTGTGCGCAGGTTTGGAATTCCCTACAGACCAAGCCTAAACAAAGTACTGGTGTTTCCTTATAAATTTTGATAAAGAATTTTATTTTATTTTGTCACTTTGGGGTAGGAACGCGAAACTAAATTTCCCGACAACGCTTTATCTGGAGTGGTAAAGGGATCCTCCATAGGGAGAGACTAGTTGACACTTCAGCACTGCGTTGTCATCGGGTCCAGGCGAAGGTCCTTCGTCAGATCTGGATACGGCCTGGGTCCGGCAGGCTGCGGGAAAACCTCGGGATAAACACAGACACTAAAATTAGCGTAGATGCCATTCTTCTCATGATGTAACGAGTACATCAGGATTTATGGGAAGTGTTCCCGGTTCCGGCTGACCTAATCTATGCAGCCTAACATTGAACTATAGAAGTCTATAATGTATTATGTGAATGCTAGGTCAAAGAGATGACCTAGCATTGTCTTTCCATTCTTCTTTGTATGCCCTATTTTCGGCGTCAGTTTCCTCTTTAGACTCTTTGATAGTGCCATTTTCTGTCACCAGCTAGCTTAAATGTTAACATCACTCTTCACACGACGTAATAGCGTACCTCCAGCACGCAAACAATAATTAAAAAAAGCAGTTTAGTATGTGAGGATGCCAAGGAATAATTCTGAGTATAAAAATTGTCTATGTCAAATAATTATTACAATAAGTTAGCCTCCATTGTGTAACAATCAAATTAAAATGATACAAATGTATTATTCACAATATGGAAAGAGTAAATAAAACAGTTTAAGAGCATGACTCAAACATGCCATTAATTAAACATGCTTTTATTTTCTGAGTTACTTTCATTCATCCCGCATCTCCCACATATGTGTGTTTTAGCACGGCGGTGCAAGTTGCTGAATGAAGACACTTGCTAGGTTACGTGTCACTACTGCTTTATTAATTTATCCAGTGTAAAACCTGGACACCGCCACACAAATGTGGCTTTTTGTTAATGACTGTCCTACTACAGGATTTAACAGAGTAAACGCTCACTACCAGTTACAAAAGACACTGTAACAGTCTGTCACAGGCAATTCTAGTAATCAATTAATGTCTTAAATTATCATTTGACTATGTTCTGGCCCGCCATCTAGTGGCAAATGTTTTTTTTTTGCCCGATGCCAGACGTACTTGCCGACCCATGCAGTAGACCATAATATCTTAATTAACCGTCTAAAGACCAAGCATCAGTGATGTGGCTTTGGATTGGTTTACTCCCTATTTATCGAACGGGTCCTTCTCAGTAGTGCTTGGAGTTGCGTCCTCCTCCTCTCTTGCTCCTCTATTTTGTGGGGTCCCCCAAGGATCTATTTTGGGTCCCCTTCTGTTTACCATTTACATACTACCCTTGGGTCAAATTATGCATAGTCATCATGACACAGATTTCGACTGCTACGCAAATGACATGCAATTGTATGTCCCGATAAAGCCTGGTACCACGGATGCATCCTGCATCATGTCCTGCTTCACCGAGATTAAAAATTGGATGTTGAAAATAATTTCTGCAATTGAATGACTCCAAATCTGAGGTACTTATAATCACCCCAATTGTCCCCAGTACTAGTAGCATTAATAATCTCTCCTCTAGTCAGGGTGCCTTATCTAATAATGTTCGAAAAGAGGCCCGCAACCGAGGTGTCATCTCTGATTCAGGACTGTCCTTCGATGCTCAGGTGACTAAAGTGGTGAACTCCTGCTTTGCACAACTGAGACAGCTAACACAGTTCAAGTCATTCCTTTCTTCTGCAGATTTAAAAAAGGTCATTCATGCTTTTATCTCCTCCAGACTTGACTATTGTAATGCACTTTATCTGGTATAAGCAGGCAAAACATCCACAGACTGCAGCTGATTCACAATGCTGCCGTCTCACTAAGAGAAGTGACCACATTACACTGACCCTTGCTGCCCTTCTCTGGTTACCTGTGAGTTTTACTGCTTGTTTGTAAAGCCTTGCATGGTCAGGCTCCTGATCTGCTAATTCCCCATGAGCCTGATCGCTGCTTGAGATCCTCTGCTAGGGCCTACTAATGGTCCCAGAATCTCGAATGTGGGCTTTTTGCAGTGCGGGCCGCTCAGCTGTGGAAGACCTGGGCATCTCAGGCATTCAAGCACGCTATCCTCCTTTACATCTCTTCTCAAGACTCAGCTTTTACTTAATCTGATGGTATTTGTTGTAATTATTTAAATGACTCTATCATTTTATAAGTTTTATTATATGTTCTTATTGTTAAGCACTTTGTAACTTTGTTTTGAAAGATGCTATATCAATATAGCACAAATAAAAATGAATTATTAAAACAAACAAATAAATAATCATCTCGGCAGTGACAATTTTAAGGGAATTTTGAGCACATACACTGGATTTCAGACTTTCATCCTTCAAAATGATGGGATCTAACTCCTCGCTATATGCAATGATGCAGTCTCATATTGTGGCTAAAATCAAGCACAATCAGACTTTTTCAACCAAAGTTTTGTTTTCCCAGTAGTAAGTATATATATATATATGTGTGTGTGTGTGTGTGTGTTTTAACGATAAAAGCAGAATACAAAATAAAACACAAAAAATCTATTAATTTTGATCTCTAACTGTATGTCTCCAGAACTCCTCCAAGAGAGGCACCTCCTCCTCTCTAACACCGTTTGCTGTCTTAAGCATAGATTCATGAGATTTAATGTACATTCTTTTAATTCTGGGGCTTTCAGTGTTTCCCAGTGTCTTAGAATAATCCTGCTGGCCATTGTGATGCATGCCATAATAACAGAACATACACCTTTTGAAACATCTGGTATTTGGGACTTGCTTAAATTAGGGGTTAAAGATCATCCAAAACGGTTTGACCAGACTACATCCCCTTATACAGTACCGGCCAAAAGTTTGGAAACATTATGATTTGTTTTTGTATATTTATTTGAACAAAAATTCAGCAATATTGTGAAATATTACACTTTAAAATATCTGTTTTAATATAATATGTAATTTATTCCTGTGATCAAAGCTGAACTTTCAGCATCATTACTCTTCCTTGTACCTTCAGAAATCATAGTAAAATGCTGATTTTGTGCTCAATTATTAATAATAGTTCCTATTTTTATCAATGTTGAAAAACATTTTTGCATGCTTAATATTTTTGTGGAAACATTTTTTTTTTTGATGAATAGAAAGTCAAAAGAACAGCATTTATTTGAAATATAATCTTTTGTAACAATATTAATGTCTTTACTGTAACTTTTGACCAATTTAATGCATCATTACTAAATAAAAAGTATTATATATTAGCATATAGCATTTTTTCATATTTATTACTCATCCCAAACCTTTGAATGGTAGTGTACCGCTTAACACACTAAAAGTAGGAAGCACAACTGTTTTCAGCATTGATGATAATGAATGTTTCTTGAGCATCAAATCCTCATATTAATGATTTCTGAAGGATCATGTGACACTGAAGTAATGATGCTGAAAATTCAGATTTGATCACACAAATAAATCACAGCTTAAATTATATATATATATATTTTTCACAATATTAGTTTTTACTGTATTTTCAATCAAATAAATGCAGCCTTTGTGAGCAGAAGAGACTTCTTTCAGAAACATTACAAAAATCTTAGTTTCCAAACTTTTAACTGGTATAAATTATATATTAACACACACATAGATATCCCAAAGCTTCATTCCTGTCAAAAATTAAATAAGGTGCTACTCTGACTAAGATATATAGGTTACAAATATGGCCAAAACATATATAAATGCAAAAATGATGTCAAAATCAAACCACACCCTTGCAAATAAATATTCCAACAACACTTCTGTTCTTGATTTGAAATCAGTTTATTGAAACACATTTGTTAAGAGCATATGGACCTTCGGGATGAACTGTATTCAACAGGTACGGCTGGCAGGAACACGCATCACACTGAGGGAAGGTTAAGATCACGTGATGTGAACCGGTGACCGCCACACCCGGTCTCATGGCTTCCTCTATTCCTGCGCTCAATGACAGTCAGTAAAGCACATTCAGGCAGATTGACGTCCGCTCCCATTCCCTGCAGTGAGTCCAGCCATTTTGTACATTGTGAACAGTGTTTTATTCTGTGTCGTGTTTCTGCGAGCCTAGCGTTGAGTCAACGGCTGCATGATCAGATTTACACATGACCATAAGATGTGAAGCCCAAGAAATCCATGTGTAATCAAACATTAGTGAAAAGCAGGGTTTATTTGTCAAGAGTAAAATTAGGACAAAAAACAGTGACTACAAAAGGGATTATACAATTCTTTACTGAAATAACAGCTTCCACTGCAGGTCTTGGCCAGTTCACACTTACTCCAACTCAAACTGGGATGGTTTGCACTAGAAAGCTTTAAAGCAAATTATGCCAAGTTACAAATGTAAAAAAGTCTAGTAATTAGTTTGAATGGATTAATCAAAATCACATGATTGCCAACAGGTACTAAACAGAAACACAGATGATTCCACCTATTCACGTATGAAGGCAAAAAGAAATAGAAATTCATAATGAAACATTTAAATCCAGCAAGAGACAAATGTAAATATTAAGAACTAAAAAAGCCAAGCTGATCTCTAGAAAGTACAGAGAAAAACACAAATGATTTAAGAATGTGAATGTGTCACTCATTGGGATTGGGATTGGCATCAGGATACTGGGAGAGGTCAAAGGTCAGGACTTTACTGATGACGCAGTCTCCTTGCTGTTGAGACAGAAATGCATAAATCAAGTCAGTTATTTGTACAGTGCCTTTATTTAAAACTACAGTTCACATGGTTTGAAAACAGCTTTAAAGTGTGTCATACTGTTAAAGGGCACAGGCACGTTTAGTTCGGTTTCTGTAAATATACACTCACCGCCACTCTATTAGGTACAGTACACCTGTTCATCTGCTGTTAATGCAAATATCAGGGTTCGTACACTTTTTCCAAGGTCAAATTAAAGCACTTTTCAAGCACTTTCCAGGTCCATTTTAAAGCTTTTTCCAGCACCTTACATACCAAATTACGTAAATTACATACCAATACATACTTAAAATTATTATTTAGTGTTTTTATCACATCAAAAGAGATAAACAGCCAAATGTTTCATAATAGCAGAGGGCTGCACGATATTAAAGAAAAATGAGATATGCGATAACTCATTAAATAATGCGATATTCAATATGCAATACGATAATGCTTAAAGTGTGTCAAATTAACTTAAATTATCTTTAAAATGATATAACCTACACATACGTGTTTCACATTCTTTTTGTGATAAGAAAATATCCCTACAACTTCAAGACAGTGAACATCAGTGTTTTACTGTAGCATAAGAAGTGTTATTTTAACACCACTGGGGTTTAGGGGTTCAGGTTATCCTACATTAGGTTTATTTAACAACAGAAACTGATTAATCAAATGTAAAAATAAACACTGCTTAGTTTTCACTGCATGAATTAAATATCCTGATTCTTATTAAAGCTACAAAAGTTATTCAGCCAAAAGCAGTGAGTGATTTTCTTTGTCTTTTGTTCATGACCCCAGTTATTGCAAGCCGTTGCGATATGCAATTATGCATATTGTAATATATACATTTGCAATATTTCGATGTATTGTGCAGCCCTAATATTTAAGCCAATCGCAAGTTTTATTCTTCAAAATGTATCACTAAGTATATGAATAATATACTTTTCATTATATTAATGTCCAAATATTGCTTACCAGATAATGTGATTTATAGGCTGTAAAACTGAATTAATTTCAAATATGAAGACTTAGAAATATTTGACAGGCCTTCCCGTTTTGGGACACATTCTTGATATAGACGAGGTTTGAACAATATCTGAGTGCACAGGCACCTGCCTGATAAATGTATTTCATTGCCAAGATGTCTTGGGCCAAGACACAACGTTAGCTAATACGTTTACTGGAATAGAGCAGTGTAAATATTGCATAGGGCCATCCTAACCCTTACAGTAACAGTATACTAACTTAAGACACTGACTGATTTCAGTTCAGCAATCAACGACTGTTGTTATGCACTGGGCTAACGTTTGCAGGTTAATTTGCACGTTACAGTTCTGTAATTCTGGCAATGTTCACTGCATATTCCACAAATGAACATAACGGACATGCAATACTTACATTACATTATCACACCAAGTACTCTCAGTCACTAATGGCCCTTTAGGACGCGGCCGCGCTGCGCTATGAAATGAAACCGATATATTTCAATGGCTTGCGCCGCGCGACTCGGACCAAAGCGGAGCTCAGCAAGCTTTAAAATAGTTCAACTGTTGCCGCTGCGTGGCCAATAAAAACGGTGCATCCAAACAACCGCGGAAATCAAAATGAAAACTCCGCCTACTTTTGCTCTGGCCAGCGTAACGCAAATCAATCTGTATCTGATTCTGAAGGGCTACATTTTTTTCTCCATCTAATAAAGAACTATTTCGTCAAAGATATTTCTTGTGAAAGAAATACAGTTACAAATTCAAGCATTTTCAAGTATTTTATCCAAAATTCAAGCACTTTTCAAACCTTGAAAACACAACATCAAAATTCAAGCACTTTCAAGGATTTCAAGCACCCGTACGAACCCTGAAATATCTAATCAGCCAATCACGTGGCAGCGCCTCAATGCCTCAAGCATGTAGAGATGATGAGACGATCTGCTGGAGCTCAAACTGAGCATCAGAACGAGGAAGAAGAAGATTTCAGTGACTCTGAACGTGGCGTGTGTTGTACTCCAGAAACTGCTGATCTACTGGATTTTCACACACAATCTCTAGCTTACAGAGAATGGTCTGAAGAAGAGTAAATATCCAGTGATCTGCAGTTCTGTGGGAGGTCAGAGGTCAGAGGAGAACGGCCACACTGGTTCCAGTGGATAGTAAGACAACAGAAACTCAAATAAGTCTGCAGAAGAGCATCTCTGAACGCTCGACACACACACACACACCTGTGAATCTCAGCAGACTGAGGCCACAGTTCACACAGGCTCAACAGGACAGCAGAAGACTGGAGAAGCGTTGCCTGATCTGACGGGTCATACTGTGAGAATGTGCCGTGAAAGCCTGATCATCCGGCCTCGTGTCAGCGGTTCAGGCTGCTGCTGATGTCATGGTGTGTGGGATATTTCCCTCAGTCCAGCTGAGCACCATTTACACACCAGAGGACTGTCCATCCCTTTATGACCACAGTGGACACATCTACTGATGGATCCTCCCAGCAGGGTAACACGCCGTAACCAATCATCATAACCGGTCTCTTGATCATGAGTTCACTTGAACTCAGCCGGCCTCCAGTCTCCAGATCTCAGTCCAGGAGAGCAGCTCTGAGATGTGCAGGAACGGGAGATTCACATCATGATCATGACGATATGGACCCGAAGCTCTGAGGAATGTTTCCAGCAGCTTGTTGGATCTGTGCCATGAAGAATTAAGGCAGTTCTGACGGCAAAAGCGGGTCCGACCCGGTACTAGCAAGGTCTACCTAATAGAGTGGCCGGTGAGAGTATATCGCTGTATAGTCAGCAGGTAAAGCAGAACACGTGTATAATAGCTGTCAATTCAATTTAATCATTTATTTTTTCCATGATATTGAATATTATCTGTATGTTTTTGGGTAAATGTACAACATTGTGTAGTGAGTGACAAACACACTTCCCCCAGAATTACTAGGCGATGAGTATCACTGCCATGATTAAATATTTTGGTCATATTGCCCATGCCTAAGCAGTTTCATCGAGAAGCTGATTTAAAGTCATTATACATCACAGTAATGTACAGAAATAAAGCATGCGTGTGTGTGTGAACCCTGACCTCAGGATACACCCCGATCAGGGAGTCTGCCTTCGTGTAAAACTCCTCTTTCAGAGAGATCACGATCGCCTGGAAGTTCTGCACCGACTGATCCTTGATGTAGTTTGCGACCTACACAACACACACACACACACACAACACACGTCAATCTCAGAGAATGAAAATCAGGAGCATTCAAGTTTTGTTCATGGTAATGGTAACGCGGTCACAATCATGATATTAGGGCTGTCAATTCAAAAAAAATTTTTTTTTTATTTCTAATGTTAACACGTAAGATTTACACATAAACCTTAAAGGGATAGTTCACCCAAAAATGAAAATGATGTCATCATTAACCCACTCTCATTACAGATCTGTATGACTTGGAACATAAAAGATGATATCTTAAAGGAGTCATGACCTGTAATTTTCACTTTTCCACGAGAAAAAATGTATGTTATGATTGCCTAACGATTATACACTGGCCGGGAAGCCGATATTTAAAAGTGAAGCGTTTGTTTACCCCTGGGTTCGTCAACCAGCCCACGCGCACTCAAATACGTGATGTTAATTTCAGGATATGCCATATATGGACACCGCAGACCTAAGCTGCAGGAAGCCCCGCCCCTCCCCCCCTCATATTCAGTCGAGCGCCGCCATTACTGAATCCCGATTCGAAGTACGCACTCGACCGTGACAGATGCAGAAACGTGGTGCACACGTGAGTTGCTCTGTTGTTGACTGCCAGAATCAACATGGAAATGTTTTTTCTCTCGCAAGAACGGACCAAGCTATCAGGGACCAGTGGATTAAATTCATTTTTATAAGGTTGAATCCCGTAGGTCGCGGCCAGGTCGGGTTCATTCACAACTGAAGCGTCACCTGCGGTGTCAACCCCCCTCCTTCCTGCCACCAATCAACGCGCCCCTCATTTGCATTATTACAATGACCGTCCATGACAGCCAAAATATCGCATCAGATCTCGCGAGACAATAATGCCTTCAGAAATAAGGGTCAGAGGAGCTCTGTGTTTATTTTTTTTCCACTTTTCTTTTTTAGAAGGGCCTGAAAGACTATAATAGAGCGTGGGTATCCAAGGTAATACTAGGTTATGACTCCTTTAAAGAATATTTATAACCAAACCAAAACAGTTTTGATTACCAAAAAAATCCTGAGTGGGGGGAAAAAACAACAACTATTCCTTAAAATGCCTCTTTCTGTTTTCCACATATAAAATCATCATATAGGTTTGGAGTAACAGATGACAATCTCTTCAAGAACAAGTCATTGATCAACATGAACTATGAATCATACAGTAAAGCAGCGGTTCCCAAACTTTCTCTGCCAGCCCCTGTGTGACGGGTTTCTCCTGCGTTGAAAATGTTTTGGCCGCCGCCAAAATTACTCTTTTTCCTGATCATGTATGTGACAATATCTGCCTGTACCCACTGACAGCTGTCTGCTTTAAAACACTCCCATGAGTGTTTGTGTAAGCACTCTGTGAAGAGCATCAAAGGTTTGTGAATCTCCAGTGTTGAGATTTGTAGCCGATCACAGACACACCGCTGAGCGCGTGAACTCAACGGATGTGTTTAAGTTAGTCAGAATCCACTCAACTCCTTTCAAAGCAGGAGTTTCTGTTCAGTGTGAGTTCTGCACACTCACGAATCCTTTCAATATGACTAACAAAGTATAAGCACAATGTTAATAAGATTGATTTTACAGCTTCACTGATTATAGTGGGAGTTTTCGTGAGAGTGCAGATTTGCCATATTTCTGTATATAATGTATATTTTTCATGTGGCTAACTACACATGTACAAGTGTCTGGATGACAGCCGTATTTAAATGCATGATTGAATCCGACTGACAGTGGACGAAGTACACAAATCAAGTACTTGAATAAAAGTACAGATATTTATTGCTAATTAATTACTGCTCCAGTAAAAGTATTAAGTACTCCTTTTCAATTTTACTCACGTAAAAGTACTTGATTTTCAATGTACTTAATTATTAAAAATAAAAAGTACTGATCAATGAATGTTTATTTTGTAATTATGTTCACTTGTATATTTGATATTTGATAATTACATCCAGCGCTGCTCAGCATGGCTACACACACACACACACACGTTACAGCACAGCGGGGCTGGTGCTAACAGACAACTCTACTACTGAGACATTTCATGTCGGCACGTTATTTGAGCGGACTTCGCTTTCCCGGTGAGCGTGATCGGTGCATGAGTGGAGCGTCGGCATGGAGCAGAGCGTCACACTGAACACTGAGGGCTGGGGCGGCATGTGTGTTCGGCCCTTTCTCTCTTTCGGCCAAGAACCGAAAATTGGGTGCATCCCTAATGGGTGCTTCGTACTGTGTGTGGATGTACGGATGTGTGTGACCGTGTTTGTCTGCCACCGCTGAAGACCATTTTGACCCAGGAGAAACCCTGGTGTGTTGTGTGCCTCAGAATATTAGCTTCTGACTATATAAAGCTGAACAAGTTAAGCTGCTACCTAGGCTTCTCTTCTGTGTTTATGGTGTGAAGTGTCTGTTACAGCTGAGAAGTTGTAATACTGTATTAATTACAATGTTTCAAATAAATCCTATAGGATTTGCAAGCAAGGTCATGTCTAAAGAGTGTCTCTATGTGGGTGGGTGTGGGTGTGGGTGTGGGTGAGTGTGTGTGGGTGAGTGTGTGTGGGTGGGTGTGGGTGGGTGTGGGTGAGTGTGTGTGGGTGTGGGTGAGTGTGTGTGGGTGAGTGAGTGTGGGTGGGTGTGGGTGAGTGTGTGTGGGTGTGGGTGAGTGTGTGTGGGTGTGGGTGAGTGTGTGTGGGTGAGTGTGGGTGAGTGTGGGTGAGTGTGGGTGAGTGTGGGTGAGTGTGTGTGGGTGGGTGTGGGTGAGTGTGTGTGGGTGAGTGTGTGTGGGTGAGTGAGTGTGGGTGGGTGTGGGTGGGTGTGGGTGAGTGTGTGTGGGTGTGGGTGAGTGTGTGTGGGTGAGTGAGTGTGGGTGGGTGTGGGTGAGTGTGGGTGAGTGTGGGTGGGTGTGGGTGTGGGTGAGTGTGGGTGGGTGTGGGTGAGTGAGTGTGTGTGGGTGAGTGTGGGTGGGTGTGGGTGAGTGTGTGTGGGTGTGGGTGGGTGGGGGGCTTCTCTACAAAAGGAGCCCGGCAGAAAAAGCTCGGAAACCGCTGAACGCAAGTATGTTGTTCCATGCATGAAAATATGAGAAGTTAAATGTTCATCATGTTGCAGTTTAAATTGCAGAAGCAATATGACACAATGATCACAGTGACAAAACTGCGTGGCCCTTAATGACTGTGTGTGACACTTATTTTAAACAGGTTTTGTAATAAACTCTGGTGAGAAACAGACCTTGCCAATGTTTGTATTGTCCAGCGCTGCATCAATCTCATCCAGCACGAAGAAGGGAGCAGGCTTATAGCTGTGGAGGTGGAGAAGGTCGTCAGGTACACACTGGTGAAGGATCTGACATGAAGGAAACGCACGTCTACACACCTGTGAATGGCAAACAGCAGAGCTAGAGCAGCCACAGTCTTCTCTCCTCCAGACAGGTTGTCCATGGGCCTGAAACGTTTGCCTGGGGCCACACAGTTATAGTTGATGCCATCCAGGTATGGCTCCTCGGGGTTCTCAGGCCCCAGAAAAGCCTAGCAAAACACACCAGTGGAAAGATTTGTCTTAGTGTTCAGGAGAGGATTAGTTCTGCACTGACTGTAGCAGAGGCAATGCAGGTTTACACAAGCACGATACACACTTCATGGGTTGTAAGCATATGGTTTCATGTGGCCAGGCTATACACAGTTACTTTTGTTGTTTATGCAATCAAAACCACACTTGCTTTGCATGATGACCCCTCTAGATGACCAGTGGTCCGTGACGTCTATGTAATAGGTAGTAGGAGTGCTCTGAGGCTCCGCATTTGTAATGTGGACATTTTCTTTGCTTCATCTCTTCTGATCAGTCCATTGAGGTCGGCATCCGCGTGTAACAACTGTTTTTTCACGTTTAATACTGTAAAGCTGATTACTTTTAAGTTATACACTGTGTAAAAAGTGGTATATAAATAAACGTGACTTGACTGCCGAACTGGTACAAACATATCTATGATATTCAATTTTTCCCCCCTAAGCGAAGAACGAAAAAGAAGTTCGCCGTGAGTGTATGGTGGCCTTTAGAGAGGAAGCATCACTGTACCTGGGCACTGCTGTTGCGGGACAGAGCTTTATAGATCTCGTCGATGTTGGTGGCCACAGACTCAAAGCAGGCATTGAAACGGTCAAACCTCTCCTTCTTTATCTGTTCAAACGCCTGCTTGGCTTTCTTCGCCCTCTTCCTGGCAGCTTCAAACTCTATGACATTAAAAACAATTACATTCAAATGACATTAAACAAACAAACATACAGAAAATGTTAATGCAATTCTGGGTGAGCTGCAAAAACAGACAAGCTGAGTGATACAAACAGTGATGAAAAGAACTATGGCGCTTGTAAAAGTTTGTAAAGAGATCGTGAAGAAATCTATATGAATCGAGTGGTTTAATCAAAACTTCCGCTGACCATATTTAATGTGTTTTGGTGGACCAGACATCTCCAGGTTTAAATAATATCTTCATGTGTGTTTGACAGATTAATGAAGACCCCTGCACTATTGTGTTTCTGCTTTACAGCTGAACTGAACTCTGTTTGCACTGATTCTCTTATTTTATCCCTGTAAAGCTGCATGAAACAACCTGTTCTGTAAAAAGCGCTATAGAAATAATGGTGACTTATTGCGCATAACTTAACACGAATCCTACTTATTATAATTATTATATATTGTATAATGTTTTGGGGTTTGTTGTCAGTTTAATTTATAAACCTGGATTTTGTGTTAAGTTTACCTGTCTGATTAAATGTGTTGGGAGTGTATATATATACACATACACACACAGTACCGTGCATGTGTCTTAAAGGTCCCGTTTTATGCCCCTTTTCACAAGATGTAAAATAAGTCTATGATGTCCCCAGAGTGTGTATGTGAAGTTTCAGCTCAAAATACCCAACAGATCATTTTTTACAGCATGTTTAAATTGTCATTTTTTGGGGCTCAGAAAAACGCGCTGTTTTAGTGTGTGCCCTTTAAATGCAAATGAGCTGCTGCTGGACGACCCAGGGGGCGGAGCTTCATGAGCTCGCTCAGTCTCTCAGGACAATTTCATCTCACGGAATGATGATAATATCAGAAACTCTCAGTAACGGTGTTCATTTCGAGTCGGACAATAATGTCTACAGAGTCAGAGTGCTGTATAGAGATGAAACAGGTATAGTTTAGTAGTTTAATTACGGTTATTATAACGTATTTGTCATCTGCTTGTATGTATCCATTTATTAATAGCCTACAAGTCTGCTGTCCGAATGATGATCAAACATATACTGATGAGTTTAATAAAGTTTATTGTACATCACACAAAAGATGAAGCGTCAGTTTTACTTCAGAAAATCACCGTAAGAGCTGAGTAAACAGTAAGTTATAAGAAGTGCGCAAGTACATAAACGAATTTCGGTAGAGTTGAGGGAGCATTCCTGTGGGCGGAGGTTAGTCAAAAAACGGTTCTAGTGACGTCATTAAAGAAGGAAGTAGAGGGATGTAGTCCAAACGGGCCGTTCGATGTAGGCGACTTCTGTTAAATAAAATATCTCCCTTGGCATTGAACTTTGAGCTTTATAATTTTACAGATATTATTTATACTCTAACAGCAACATTACACACTAACTAAAGTTTGAAACATGGGATCACGAAGAACGGGACCTTTAAGGCTATAGGAAGGTTATTTATATATTTTGCTTTAGTTAGCCAATATTAACGGAATTTTACATTTTAAACAATTTTTTCTATGCACAAGGAGTAGGACAACAGACGTATGGTCCATCCGATCTCATCTCATCTCATGAATTAGATTAAAGGGACAGTTCTCCCAAAAATGAAAATTCTCATCATTTACTCTCTCTCAAGTTGTTCCAAACCTGCATAAATTTCTTTCTTCTGCTGAACACAAAAGATGATATTTTGAAGAATATGGGTAACCAAACAATTGATGGACCCCATTGACTTCCAAAAAAGGGAATGAAATAAAATAACGTGAATGTTAAGTCAATTTAATGTGTTTTCGTCTTGATCTTCATGTGTGTGTCAAGTTGTTCAGCTGTTCGGCTACTGACATTCTTTAAAATATCTTTTTTTTTTTGCACGTGTGTTCAGGAGGAAGAAATTCATACAGATTTGGAACAACTTGAGTGAGAGTAAATGGAGAATTTTCATTTTTGGGTGAACTGTCCCTTGAAGAGAGAAAAAACTGACCGACGAAATCCATTAGAAACGTCTTTCTTAGTGCCACACTAAAGCAAAAGTATATAAATAACTGTTTTAAAACAATTTCTAGCATGCCTAAGACTTTTATCTGTCAACTTTTTATGCCATAAGCACATTTCTTTTCCATGAGAATGGATAATGAAGTTTAAAGTACTAGGTAAATAATATAAAGTGGCATTAACTGCTTAGACTAGTCTTACAAGTTAGTCATCTAACTTTTTTCTTTAAGACTGGTCATCATTTTTTTAAGCAAGTTATTAAAACCCCCAAGGGTAGATACCATAGACTGTAAAAAAAGATGGACGACGCCCCTTCGCTCTCTTCCATTGATGAGAACTGAAGCCGCCGGAGTCCCGATATGGCGCTGACATATTGGAACTTGAGTCTGCGCAGTAGCGATCTCGGGACCAGACCCGCGCAGTAGCGATCTCGGGACCAGACCTGCGCAGTAGCGATCTCGGGACCAGACCCGCGCAGTAGCGATCTCGGGACCAGACCCGCGCAGTAGCGATCTCGGGACCAGACCCGCGCAGTAGCGATCTCGGGACCAGACCCGCGCAGTAGCGATCTCGGGACCAGACCCGCGCAGTAGCGATCTCGGGACCAGACCCGCGCAGTAGCGATCTCGGGACCAGACCCGCGCAGTAGCGATCTCGGGACCAGACCCGCGCAGTAGCGATCTCGGGACCAGACCCGCGCAGTAGCGATCTCGGGACCAGACCCGCGCAGTAGCGATCTCGGGACCAGACCCGCGCAGTAGCGATCTCGGGACCAGACCCGCGCAGTAGCGATCTCGGGACCAGACCCGCGCAGTAGCGATCTCGGGACCAGACCCGCGCAGTAGCGATCTCGGGACCAGACCCGCGCAGTAGTGAACAGGAAGTAAAGCCGTGTAATCTACGCTCCGCCCTCACTCTCGCAGAGAGAGTGCATTCTGTACACTTTTTTAAAAATTGATTGCAGTACGACAAGAGGCTTGTTAAATACAATCTCCTCAGTCCTCCGAAGATCCCGAAAAAATGTCTGTTGGTGCTTCAGTGACTACTTCGCTCAGAGAACCTGTCAATCACGGCTGTCAATCATGACGTTACACCACCGCATCACGTAACTAACTAAAAACCAACTTATTTTTGAAACGGACACTTGAACTTACATCAGCGTGATAAAAACGACAGCAAATGAAAGAAACCACCTTTGGAAAAAAGATATTTGAAGTGTAATTTAATTGTTTAGTTGGTCTCACGTCCCGTTGAATAACACGGGGAGGCGGGGCTTATGACCTATACTAGGACCAGTCACCAGGGGGCGATCGAGACGTTTTGGCTTCACTTTTCAGGGCTTGTGCGGCACGCTTGGTAGATACCCCTTGGCTAACTGCTAGTGGGTCAGACTAGTCCGCAAGACTCAGTCTGAACATAATGACTGTTATTGCATCTCATGCATGTGAATGGCTGACCGTCACTGGTCTCCTGGAACTTGTCTCTGACGCTCTCCAGCTTCTCCATGGCCTTCATGTTGGGCGCACTGATCCTCTGCAGGATGCTCTGCTGCTCATTGAGTCTCTGCTGTAACGTGTTCATCTCCGCCTTGAGCTCCTCCTCTGACAGAGAGTCCTGCAAGCAGCATCGGTCACGTCACATTCTGAACACAACGACGTGCTTCTGAGAGTGTACACAGTAATGCAAGTCTCGATGTACCTTTAGGTCTTCTGACAAGCTGCTGAAGTCGATCTCAATGAGCGCTTCCTTGGCTAGGACAGTGCTAGATGCCTTCTGACTGCTGCTGAGGGTCTCCTCGGCCTGAGAACTGCCCTGCAACACACACACACACACACACACACACACACACAAGCAGGATATCCGGTGGAGTTAGCAGATACACTGGTAGAAAGCTTCAACACAACTACATGCTCTTTATTAGGATTTTTTTACCACCACTTATATCCCAATAATAGTAAAGTTTTATTTCAAAAATTGTTATAATTCATGAAAACTATGAAATAAAACAAATGTGGGACATTATAAGAATGGCAATTATGTAGTCAAAAATTGTTTGTTCACACAATTCATAACCATCTTATATTTTCGATTCTTTGGGTTATAGTTTAAAACTGCTTTCAACAACAGTGAAGTCACCTCTTCCTGGCTGATGTCGTCCATAGTGCCCGAGCGCAGCGGGAGTCTGATGTCCTGCATCTTGCAGGCCTGCAGCAGATTGTGTCTGTCACTGCGCTTCTGCTCCAGCTTGGTCTCGATGGCCGTCACCTCCTTCTGCAGCTGCGTCAACTCCCTGACCACACACACACACACACAGGTTTCTCCTTACAACATCATACTCGTTTGCTTGGAAACATCTACGCATGTCTGGAATGAAGCAGTGAAAGGTCTCACTTGTTAGCTCCCCCTAGTTTCTTGCGGATCTCCTCCATTTCGTGGTTTTTATCATTAACCTCAGATTTCTTGGCCAAGTGCTGGTTTTTCAGATCCTGCAGCTGTGCCATGGTTTCATCAATGATCTTCATATTCCTCTGCTCTTCCTGTTTAAAAATATTAAATGAAACTCAGCAAGCATTATTTCTAGGCTCGATCATCATGAGAGTGTCTGAATGATCTCTACCTTCTTGAGTCTCTCGATCTCGTTCTCATCTTTCTTGACCGTCTGTTCCCACATGATCACCTTCTCCTGGTCTTCCTTCAGCTGATTCTTCTCGTAGTCCAGCTGGATCGCCAGACGAGTCTTCTGAGTCTCAAATTCCAGGCTACCAGAGAGAGTTTGAGGAAAGGATGAATTATCAGTTACAGAGAATAAAATGGTTATCATAATTGTCATAATTCTCCATCAGATGAAAATATTCAAGTACTCTCCACAAATTCTGATTGACCTTGTTAAAAATATAAAGAATAATGATAAAAAAAAAAGGTTTTTTTTGTGCCATTTTCTTTGTTGTGATGTAAGACATCTTTGTTGAAACAATGTATCCACAACAAGCAGATTATTTCAATGATCGCACCGTTTTTTTGCAATCTCATTCTGTCTCTTGACTTTCTCTTCTTCAAATTCACGAATGTTACGAACTCCAATCTCTTTGCAGAAGTCCAAAAACACCTCGTCCTCCACCTGGAATGAAAGACAAACACCCACATGACCGCTGAGAGGCGATAGATAAACCACAGTAAAGCTGTTTTAGATGACTCTACTGTGTCCTACCAAGTTCATGCGGTCCTTCAGGTCTTTCATATCTCTCTCTCGTGACTGGACGATTCTCTTGATGTCATTAATGCGTGGACTAAAGTTAGCAAGTTCACTCTCCAGCTTTGATTTTTCCTGAAATCACCACAATAACAAGATATTTTTCACACTTACATATGAGAAAAGCAAAAAAGCAGGAAAACACACTGCTTTTGACAATCACTTTTGTATCATTATGAATCAATTTATATTTAATTCATTCAGTGAAGACTATACAGGGTTTTATTTCTGAAGCATTTCTTATAGCATGTTAAATAAAACATTGTTTTGTACCTACTGTACCTGAACAAATTAGTTTTTTATTTATTTATTTATTGACCAGTTTTACATTTGCAAAAGTTTTTTGTTTTTGTATCAAGGGATTTTATTGATGTACTAAGTAGTTTTTCTATTTGTCTCAGGCCTTACAGAAGACTGCCAGTCATGCGTGTAACGACTGCAGTCAGCTTCAATAATATTTGTTGTATAATATTGGGTTGACTAAAATGGGAAGAAAAAAACGTTCCAAACGTTGTATGGCTTGTAAACCCTGAAATGAGAAGTGGAGTAAGTGGTGGTACCTGCATGTTAAGGGACAGGTGTCTGGTCTTGGTTTGCTCCAGATCACTCTGAGAGTACTTGAGTCTCATCTGCAAACCATGAGCTTGAGACTGAACCTGACGCAGCTCTGCCTCCTTCCTCTTGGCCTTCATTTGCTCCTGATATTAACACGCAAACAGTCAGTCACGGCACATTTGCTCAAATCCCATAAACACCCTTCTAATTCAGCATGACTTACTTTAAGCTCCTCTGTGAGTTTTTCCTTTCTGTCTTTCAGTTTATCAACGGCCTTCTCATCCCAGCGCCGAGCCTTGGCCTTCAGATCACTGGCACCTCCGGAGATCACTCCAGACTTCTGGAATAACGTCCCATCTAGAGCCACAGTCTAAGCAATACATAAAACATGTCCAGAATCAATAAACTACATCCATTCTTACATTTCCCACAAAAAGTGAGCAGTGCTTGCCTACACAATAATCCCCAACTCTATGGTGTTTTGGGTTGCGGAAGCATTCAGATTAGTCGCTGGGGTGTGTGATGGATTTTTAATAGATAAGATAGTAAACTATCTTTTAAACTGACCATGATTCTACCATCTAATCCTTACTTCCCTTTTTTAGGCCTATCATTCTAACACTTGAACAAAATGTACTAAAATGTTCTGTTATTTGAAGATTGTCCATGGAAAATTCTGAAGTGCTGACCAAGACAATATCAAACATATACTGCCTGGAATAGCCTCATGGCATATTGAGTAATCGACTCTTAACCCTTTTCTTATTTTTTCTGATGATTCGAGATAATTTTGCTCATGCCAGTAACAGAGGGTGAAAGGCTTGCTTTTACAAACTGAACCAATCATATTGAAAGAAGGTGACGCGAGTTAAGTCATGAGTTGGTCACGTTGATCTTATTGTTGTGTCTGTCTTTATCCCATAAAACCTGATGTATTATTCTTTTTGGGTGAAATTCTCTGAGAAATGCTCGAGAACTCTCCCGGCCGTGATTAAAGCATGTGAAGGACATTGTCTGAAGACTGTCGGATATTATTGCTGCGCAGCAAGTTATTTAGTGAAACACTAGAGACCTTACTACCAAGTGATTGTGTTCGATAGGGGGCGAGACGTTGTTCGACTCTTTGTGAGACTCTTAGGTTATGTTAGATTGCGGTCAGGTAACTAATTCTCGGGCATTTATTTATGCGGTAAGAATAGCTATGCTTAGGCGTTCAGAGGCAACTCAACCGAGTATAATAGTTTCAGGTGTCAAGCACACTCTGTTCACCCTAAGTCAGGTGCGTAGGGGAAAAGTCTACCACTACTGCCACAGTCCTCATTCGGCACAACTATGGACCATCTAATGCATAATCCACTCAAAACTAGGGAGAAACAGATCCGATTTAGTGACTTTTTTCTCTGTACCTTGTGTCTGTATGGTCCCCCGAAAGCGATCCTGCGAGCGTCCTCCACGTTCTCACAGACCAGGGCGTTTCCACAGGCATACTGCAGGGCTTTCTTAATATGTGGAGGCTCATATCGAATTACATCAATCACCAATTTGGCACCACGCAGCTCACGCAGCTTCTCATCTGTGGGCTTGACCTGTTGAGGGCATTATAATACATCAACATGCATGGTTCACAACACATTCAGTGAAACACACTCCAGTGACGTCACCTCCAGGTAGTCCAGGGGCAGGAAGGTCTCGGGCTCGCCACGCTGCTCTTTTATGTACTGGATACAATCACGACCTGTCTTCTCAGAGTCCACAATGATAGCATCCATGTTTTTGCCCAGCACCTTCGTGACAGCGATCTGGAATTTCTTCTGTGTGGGCTGGCACAGGTCAATCAGTCTCCCGTACTGGAGTGTGAGAGGATCATATGTGAGCATACAAATATATAAGACACATTCATATACAAAAAAAACATCTACAAACCCCATCAAAACGGCAGCTTTTCAAACAAAGATAAATCATTATCAGACCTTTTGCACCTAAAAACTACAGCCTATGCAATGGCAGTGAAAACCAAAGACACATTTCAGAGAATAAATATGTGCAACCCTTTTATAATTTGGTATGTGTCCATGTTCAGAATTAACTAATCAAGCTCATGTGAAATAGTACACAGCCGTCTTCACTTACTCTGATTAACTCTAAATAAATCTTAAATTGTTACGAAGAATCAGCTGGATCTCACTGTTGAAATGTATCACTCAGGTGAGGGTTACAACATTCCCAAGTAGGGATGGGAACCGAGAACCCAGTGAATCGATTCCTTGGAACCGTTAGTATGCCTGCTTAACGATTCCGCTTATCGGTTCCGCTCGTTCAAATGTGACACGACGTCACACACGTGCTGCGTTGTTTTGGTTCAGAACGTAGCAAACACTATGAGCAAACATGGCATCGAGGCAGAAGCGCTCTGACCGCGTCCTAACAACATGCGACGCGACGGCGCGACACGCGATAAAAAGTATAATTTTCCATGTTAATCAAAGTTTAACCAGCCGCGACACGCGACGATTCTATTTGAAACGTATCCTATTTTACTGCGACGTCGCGCTGGAACAACAATCTCAAAGTGTGGCAATGATAATATCAGGTACTATTTTTGTGCTTTATTTAATGTTAAAAGCGTGTATAAAGTGACTGAATATCATTTAGTGCTCCCAGCTTTGTAGCTGTAAAAACAACAATGGATAAGTCACATCAGATCTTGAAATTAAACAAATGGAGACAAAAACGTTCAAAATGTGAAGAAAACCCGTGTATTATTTGACAAAGATTGTTTTAGTAACTCAATAGCCTAATCCAAATGAGCACTGTTAATATTCCAAAAGACACAAGCTCTTCCTTAACTGTTTTCAGTCTGTGTTTTTAGTTTTTATGGCACATAAATGGCAGTTTTATTTATTTTTTTGTCCGGACCAATGAATGTGAAAATTGTCAATTTCCTAATCCTAAGGCACTCTTGATAATCTTTCAAGGCACACACTAGCGTGCCATGGCATACTGGTTGAGAAACACTGCCCTAGGCTATAGGTCCCTGGACTTTACTTTGAGAAGTAGCTCACCTACTTTTAGGTTTGTTCTGAGGTTGCTACACATCATTTGTGTATACTCTGTGCTGTGTCTTCTGATCAGATATTAAAGCGAGTTAATACAAACAAATTTGTACTTATTCCCTCACCCAATAAGAATCGATAAGAGAATCGATAAGGAATCGGATCGATAAGCAATATCGATAATGGAATCGGAATCGTTAAATTCTTATCAATTCCCATCCCTATTCCCAAGGCATGAGATATACCATGGCACACATCAACGAGTGAAGAAAGTATGGCACATCAAGAACAGGTCATCCCTCTAGAACTGACCATGAAACTAAATGTTCAGGGAGGCTTTCAAAAGGCCAACAGCAGCATTACATGAGTCGCAGCTGTTTCTAGCACGTACTGGTTGCTCTATACATGTGACAAGCCTTTTCTGACTAAACCACAAACAAGCCCGGCTAAACCTTGCAAAAACAAACTCGGTCTCCTAAAACCATGTGGGGAAATGTGTTACGGTCTGAGACAAAGACTGAACTTTATGGTCAAGACTAGGGCTGGGGCGGTTACCGCATTACCGCGGTCACATGATGCCTACCGCGGGTCTGAGCTCGTCACCGTCATCACCAAAAAAAAAAAAAAAAAAAGCATTGGCCTGCATGTGTGCACGTTGTGTCTAATTACATTGATTCTAATGACATGGATTGTGTCTAATGACATTGTGTCTTACATAAGTTTTGTTTAGAAAACCTTGAATCCATTAAAAGATGGAGCACATCCGACCTTTCGCGAGTTGGGGAGCGCAATGTTCCATGACACATAATAACATTCCATTCGTATTGACTATTAGGCCTATATGCGAGAGTACCTACAGACATTGGGGTTGATTTAAAGCGGTTTACCGCTATACCGCGGGAATTTCTTGCTTTTCAACCACGGTAAGAAAAAATCCATACCGTCCCAGCCCTAGTCAAGACTGTAGAAGGAATGTCTGGCACAAAGACAACAGCACATCAGAAAAAGATCACTAACATTGGGAACAACATGAGAAACTCTGTGTCTGGGGAACTGACCCTTGAATAGCTCCAAGTACCAGACAAGTTGGGCACAAGACCTTCTGGCGTCTGCTAGAAAGCTGAAAATGAAGAGAACGTACACCTCTCGGCATGACAATGATCCAAAAGCCACTCCACTTGAAGATTTTTGCCGGTGGATGCTATGGGTGGACCTGAGAAGGTATAGGAGACCTCCGTGCAATTTAACAGATCGGGATCATTTTTGTAAAGAAGAGTGGGAAAATATTCCCAAGTCAAGATGTGCCTTTCTAAACAGACCGCTGTAATCGAAAGGGTGCCTCAAGTAATAGTTCAGGGGTGTGTACACCTGCAATCAGTTAATCCAAGCTTTTCATTTATCCTTTTCACTTTGCCTTTTAGGCATAGGTTGCAATTTCACAATTCATTAATTATACATTAAACATGCACAAGATCTGATATGATTAATCTTCGTTTTGTTTTTTACATCACAAAAACAGCCCCTATATCTGAATATACATCTACATATACGCTAATATACGCTACATCTCTCCACTATATATGAAATGAAGGCTAAAGGAGCCCCTTCTCACCACTGATCCAGGATACAGCCTCTTGATGCTCTCCAGGATCTCAGCCTTGCGCTGCTGTCTGCTGTTCTCCTGTCTGTCGATGCGAGCATCACCCAGCTGCTCCATCACCTGCACAACACACATCACACACTTCAGCAAACACAGCTCTTGTTCACGCCGTAACCTTTCACTCCTCTCAAAGACTGCCTGAGTTCAGGCCGCTGTTCTCTCAGGTATAGCGTGATAATGTACACCGTGTCAAAAGATGGCACAGCCTCGTGTCATTCTTGGCATGCCTGTGGACAGTCTGTCAAGTGGGTGAAAATGGGGTTTAATAATAAAAACGATGCGTTTAATTTACATAGCATTTTTCCCAAGCTCAATCAATAAATACAAATACATCAAAAACAAATATAAGAAACAATACAGTATACACATCAAACACCAGACGATCATGGAATCTGAGTTAAAAGCATAGTCTGGAGTGACACATACATGATCAACAACCCATGGTTGCATCACTATTACTCTATCAAAGAATCTGCTGACTTTCTATCAGAGTTAGTACTGGCTGCAGATAAAGTCCTAATTGTTGGTGATTTTAATATCCATGTCGATAATGAAAAAGATGCATTGGCATTTAAAGACATTCTGAACTCTATTATTAGACAACAGGTGTCAGGACCTACTTATTGTCGTAATCATACTCTAGATCTAATATTATCACACAGAATCAATGTTGATGCCGTTGAAATTCAGCAGCCGAGCGAAGACATCTCAGATCATCATCTAGTCTCGTGTAATGCTAAGAACTCGATGATGCGACAGAAGCTTTTGACTCTCTCTTTTCCAGCACTTTACACACAGTTTAAAAGAAGATTAAAGAAAATAGTCCAACACCGTGGTACACAGCATTTGATGATAGGACAGTGTTATTGCACACATAAAGGCTTTAAAAACTAAACTAACGAGAAATAAAGCTTCAACACCAAACGTTTCCAAGCAGAACTGCAGTAATGACTTTATAAACTTCTTTTCTTACAAGATTGATAATATTCGAGAGAAAATTATAACCATGCAGCCGTCTACTACAGTATCGCATCAGACGCTGTGCTGTAGAGCCCCTGAGGAACTATCCTCTTTACTCTTTGCTCTAGGAGAGGAAGAACTGTCCAATCTTTATAAGTTCAAACCTAAATTTGAGATTGTAATAAAACGTGGAGTCAGATAAAAGTTTAATTGGAATTAAATTACTTTGCTACACTGAAAAGAAAGAGCGCTCTGCGCAGGAAACCGTCTGCCACGCCACTGGCCACTGTCCTTGGGCCAATATACATGGTGGACCGTATACATGCATTTGGTCTCAGTCGAGAGCTCTGACTCGGTGTCTTCTTAGAGCTGCTTTAACGCTTCCTCTCAGACTGTACCTGGTTCAGCTCCATGTTGATCTCATCTATCCTCCGCTTGGCCTGTTCCACCTCTTCGGTGAGCTCCTCTTCCATCCTCTTCTGCTCGTCCAGAGACTGTCTGAGGAGCAGAGCGAGAGCGTGAAGCGCACACACTCACAGCTGTGTGCCGGGTCAGATGTGGTGTGTGATGTGTTTGTACCTGCTGGTGGTGATGTAGTCCTCCAGCTTCTCAATGCGCTTCTGGTTCTCCTCGATCTCTCTGATCTTCTGCTTGATCTTGGCCTATAACAACAATCACAGCAAATCAAGCTACTTACTCCGTGTGTTTATTTTCACTTAATGAGTGAAGTTTGCAGAAACGCTTCGCACCTCCGTCTCTATCTTCTTCCTCTCCTCCAGGTCCAGGCGGTCCTGGTCCGCTTTCTGGTCTCTGTTGAACTTCTCCAGCTCTTGAGCCAGTGTCGCCGCTCGCTTACTCGCCTCCTCCTTCAGGCGGTGATATGCCTTCACCTGAGCACAAACACACACCACAGTTATATTGCACGCTAAGGAAGCTGTTATTTAATCATTTTCAAGGCAATGCTCTGCAAGTTTACATTTTACCCTGGTAGAAGTATACTTTTACTATGCAAAACTAGATGCAACCAGATGAGTCCTCTGTATGGTCAGCTATGACCGTGTCATGCCAGGACCAGCTGGGGCCTAAACACAGTTTTTAACAAGGATGACGTTCTCTTGTGTGTGTGTGTCTTCCCCTTAGTTGCTTGTAGAGGGAAAAGCTGCCCATAACTGCTGCTCTAGGATCAGTTTTCTGCATAATAATAGCAGATCCGGCAGGCGATCTAGCGTTTCTATTCACAACGTCTTTTTGCAATGTTGACCAATATAGCCAATCCCAAACAAACATAAATGTTGATTTCTTGAACGCAATGGCCAATCAGAGGCGTTTCAGTTATTCAGGTATTTCATGTTCAGTGTAAGGGGATTATTATGAGGCCATGATTGGCGAGGGCCACTGGAGGGAAAGTGTCCAGGACACCGGGTTACACCCCGACTCTTTACCGGAAGTGCCATGGCATTTTTAATGACCACAGAGAGTCAGGACCTCGCTTTAACGTCTCATCTGAAGGATGTTAGACATTAACGTATCCGTAGACATTATGAGAGATTCTTTGTGCAGTCAGCTTTACTGATTATGACAGAACTTTAGATTAAATGAGTGACAGCTTTTTAGTGATTATAAAGCGAGAGCTCCCTGCACGCTTTCAGTAGCCTTGACTTGCTTTTCTGTTCAAATTAGCAGTGGTTTGAGCGTGTAGATGATGTGAACAGACGGTTAATGCTGGGATGTGTAGGGTGGAGCCGTCGATCAGCTGTACCTGGTTCTCTTCCAGCTGCAGATCTTGCCCCTGGCTCTGGGCCTCCTCCTCCATGCGCTCCTCAAACTCCTGTCTGGCCATCTCCACCGACCCCTGCTCCCGGTCCAGCTCGTCCATGTCTCCCTTGCGCTTCTTGTAGCACTTCTGTGCGTTCTGCAGAGACTTACGGGCAGCCTCCAGTTTCTTTATCTTGTGAGCAGTATTCTCCTTGGCTTTAATGTACAGAGGCCTCTTCTGATTGAGATCTGCATCCTTCTCCCTGTACACACGTCAAACACAATCAATTTACATTTCACAGCTCTAGCGGAGCGCTAATCGTGTATAATCATGTGTGATCATTTAGAGATCGCCATACTGTTTTCCATATCCTTATAGATAATATGGAATAAATTCTGCAAGAGCTCAGGGCTCTACATTTTTGTTTGTTATTTTTTATTTATACATTTTCATAGTTGAACTTAGGGACTTTCTGCTTGGTCGGGTGATCAAGCAACATTTATCATATATAAAAGCTGCCTCACGATTGTTTTCAGAGGTCCAACAAAACCTGCAGATATACTCGGTTTAGCTTTACTCGGTTTACTTTACTCCTATACTTATGGTCAGAAACTTTTGTCAGGCATTCAATGAACAATCTCCACAGACTGTGGTGACGTATTTCAACAGCAACTAACTTATTATTATATATTAAAATGTTTTATTTTTAATGAAATAAAATGCTGTGTGTGTAAAATATACACACAAACACTCAAACAAACTGATGTGCACACACACATGAACGGGTGTTACTGTAACTTTTATTCCCTAGATTTGTTAAATGAAATCAGTGTAGCCATGATGCAGTGGAAAGTGCACAGCAATGAATGGTTTACACTAAAACATCCAAGCCAGGATTAGGCTTTAGTTCAGTTAGGATATTTAAGCAGCTTTTATAAATGTGCCTAAGAAAAAAACATTCCTGGTGTGCATCTTGAGACAAAACGACACTGATATATTTTAAAATGTATCAGTGCAAGTTGCTTTCAGTTAAAACAGATCAAACATGCGTTTTAGTCTGGGACTAGCGTAAGCCTCGTCTGTGACACTGGGGGCAAGAGTGTAAAACACAAAGAAAGAGATAAAAAGATCATTTGGAGACTGTTTGACCAGACAGTGGAGCCAGAAGACTCAACAACAACATTTTACAAAGTAAACTAGCCAGAAAATATGATATATAACCTTTCTTTTAGTTTATTATGTAACACACAGACAGGTAGCCTATACAGGCTCTAGCACTAGCCAAATCAAACCCGAGTTCGCAGGGGTTTATTTCTTCAAAAGAGCCAGATTCAAACACCCGGTGTGAACGTGAATCTGTCTCTCGTCTACTTGTGCTCCGGCTGACCAAGCGCATCTTAACACACTCAGACTCACTTGATCTCCTTCTCAATGGTCTGCTGGTCCCTCATCATTCTGCCCAGCTCCTTCTTCTTGTCTTTCAGCTCGTCCTCCACGCGGTCCATGCGCTTCCGGTCCTTGTCGATCTCCTTGTTGCGGTGGGCGAGCTCTCGGTTCAGCTTCTCAATCTCTGACTCTCTGTGGAACAGTTTGAAGAGCTGTAGCTGTACATGAGCGCGCACCACCTCGTCCTTCAGCCGCTGGTACCGCTCCGCCTGCACACGGCACATGGAGAACACACAGGTTCAGGGTTTCTGACACTCACATCAATTAGAAGAAAGAGAAGATGTACATTAGGAGCCCACCTCTTCTTTCTCCTGCTTGGCCTCCTTCCGCTCAGCAGCGATGTTCTTCTTGCGATGGTAGTTAAACTGTGTGTCCTCCTCGGCCTTCACCATCTCCTTCTTGAGCCTGTCGTACTCCTGCGCGAGCTCTCCGGAGCGAGAGATCTCCTCAAACAGAGCCGTTCTCTCTTTAGGGTTCTTCATAGCGATCGACTCCACCGCACCCTGAGGGAGAAACACACCAGAGAGACATCTGCACTTACTGGAGATACTTCCTGCATGTTCTGGTTTATGTCCATTTATCTGACCTGTACACACTTAACGCGTTTTTCTAAAACGTGAGGCACACAGCACTGCCCCATCACACAGAACAAGCAGTGCGCTGCGTTTTTTATGTTGCTAGGCAACCACTGAAACAGCTGTCCTGTCAGTCAAGTAAACACCAAATCAGCCTTTTATTAACTTTATTTACTTTGTTAACATTGTGGTAGTTAGGTTTGTGAAGTCGTTAAGCTCCTGGTAACCCGCGAGAGCACCACAACTTTATCCTCCATCATCGCACTCTCCGGGTGATGAAGCAACTGTAGCTGTCATCAGTAAAACGCAAGGCCCACCTCTCCATTCATTCGATTGGACAGTGGAAAGAAACGCTTTTTCCGCTCGGAGTTGCTTTTTTTTCAACTGCAAAAACGCGAGGCGCAGCAGGCGGTAAAACGTGAGGCCCCTGGGGTGCGTAAACAGCGCGCAGAATGCTCACGGCCAAAGGAAACCAATTGAAAAAAGGCGCCTCACTGCAAAAAACGCGTCAGGTGTGATCGGGGCCTTACAGGGTCTTATGAGACCTTTGTCAGACCTGAAGATATAGAAATGAATACTGTACATTAGGGGTGTGCAATATTGACAAATTACATCTCTAAAGATTTTGTTGATAATAATTAGATCATATTATTCATATTCTATGCGATGTTCAGTTCACAGTGAACGGAAATTGTCACGTGAATAAGCAAATCCGCAAAGAAAGATTAATACAAATCTTTGTTAGATAGTTTTAATTTGGTAAAGTGTTTATATATGTCTAAGTCAAAGTGTAATCTAAAATGTAAGACATTGCATAAGTAAAAAGACTTTATGACCTTACATTTTCTTAAAAGCATCATGAGCTAAGTTGATGGTAGGGACCACTGGTGCCAGTGTTATATGATGGACTTATGCTTACGATGCAGCCCAGGACTGCAGAAACGACACACTCCACCTTTAAAACTGAACAAGTATAAAGCAGCAGCTCTAATAACCTGAAAGACGAGGAAGTTTCTGGCCTTGATGAGGATTCCCAGTTTCTCCAGTTCCTCGCTGTATTCAGCCAGAGCCACCACTTTACTGTTGATGCGGTACTCTGAGGAGGAGCCTGCACAACACATGAACAGTTCAGACACCATGCAGAAGACAAGCACTCCTCTCTGTTCTAGGGCTGCACACTTATTACACTGAAACAAATTTGGAGTAGGATTTACTTGAAAAAAGCTAGGCAACTTTTTTCACTCAGAAAATGCTAGTAAATTTACAAAGATTTGCCAAGTAAAAACCTAAACACATTTATCAGTAGCTTTAATTAGAAATCTTTAAGTTAAATTTACTTGGAATATGGAATTAAGTAAACTTTACTTAACCTAGTTAAGTGAAAGTAACACAGAAAATAAGTAATTTTAACTTGCCTAGTAAAAGGTTGATTAATATCGATTTAGTTGAAATTTCCTTTGCATTACATTTGACTCAAACAATAATATTGAATTATACCAGTCATTTATAGTATGTGCTTTACTTAGATTATCTAAGTAATTTATACTACAGCATGTCAGATGTTAAGCCTCATGTGAATGCAAAGACCTCAATACTTGGTAGACAATACACAATGACGGTAACATTTGATGGATCGTTTTTGTGTTTGAATGTGTCATTTTGAGCAGAAAATGTACTCGAAATGTCACAAAATGGCAAGTTACTTAATCCTGACAACAAAAGCAATGATAAAACAGTGTAAATACAGCTGGTGGAAACCAGTGAAAAATGAACCTCATTAATTATTCAAGGTCCAGTGCATGATGGGAACCCCAGTATCAGAAAAGCTGAGTAATTTTTACTTAATTTTATTGAGTTGATATTTACGCTTTCATTTCTACTCGCTTGAATTAAGTACTGATATGGAATTTACTTCGTTTTTTAAATTCTTGCCTGAACTAACTTTTTCATGTAAATTACATTGTTTTTTTTCAGTAGTATTTACTTCACCAAAAAATCATTTTTTACAGTGTAATAATAATAATAATAACAATAAAGTCAACTCCTGTGGTTTCACTGAAAGTATGTTATTGAACAGCCAAACATGTAATCAAACACACTCATGTCCATTGAGCGCATGAAAGGACATCTGGACAAACATGTTTCAGTCCTGAGACTTCCACAGAAGATGTGTGTGTACATGTTTTAATATTTAGACCAATCAGAATCCAGTAGAGATGCATCGACCGGCCAGGGACCAAAACTGATCAAAATTTGTTTATTTATTCTTATTTATAACTGACTGTTTACTTGTCTTTATTAATGTTTGAAATGTATGTTAAACCATAGGCAAAAGTTCCTAGTGTAAGTGCTGCCGATTCTTGCTGATGTTACTCAGCAATATAATGTTTTGCAAAAACACAGAATAAATAATTGATATCTAAATGACTGACTCTTTTTTTTTTTACCTTATTGGAGTCAAAACTGGGAATCGATAAGCAGAATGGGAATCGCTAAAACTCAAAGATAGCCTGTTGTGTGTGCAGGCCTAAGGCCAGCGTGAGCAGTGTGTGCAGTACCGATGATGATCCTGGAGAAGGTCAGGTCCTGTCCGCTGTCCTGCTGGTACACCATGCTCACAAACGCCCGGTTGGCTGCAGGCTTGCCCACTGGAGCTCCATGAATCAGATCCTTCAGAGTTTTCACACGCAAGTTGCTGGTCTTCTCTGCCAGAACAAAGCTGATGGCGTCCATGAGATTGGATTTGCCTGATAATAAAAAAATATTCATTAGATAAACGTCAATAAAAGACAATAAAAAGAAAACTAGATTTGATTCAGAATCACAAGCTTGGGGTGTAACGACACCCTCACGTCACGAGTAGTTAAATATCACAAAACTGAACTCACGATACGATATTATTGCGACCCTCCAAGACATTAGGTTATCAAAAAATGAACTGTTGATTTAAAAAGGTAAATCTGGTTTCACATTGTGTGTGTAAATGAACAGGCTTGGACTTGGTGCTGAAACCCAAAGCACAGGACAATAGAGACGCCAGAATAACAATATTCATGATTCTGAAGCTGAAAATACAGGATTATTGTAGATGAATATGCTTGATCTCTGTCACTGACTAGATATATTTATAATAATGTAGGACACTTTTTACTGGTAACATCAGACATCTGGCTTTATCAGGACCCACAGATATTCCCCCATTGCATTATTATACATTATATTCAACATTATATACAGTAGTTTAATGTAGTACTGACACTAAAACTCTGAAAACTTAATTTTTTTCTCACAGTCATTTTTATTTTTAACCATCCACGATACATCTTGTTGCATTCATGTATTGTGATATAATGTGGCAGGATATATGTTACACAGCCCTATCACAAGCTCTTCATTCGATTCGGATCTTGATTTGATATTTATTCATTTGGATATATCAGGTACAGTACACATAATTTTTCTAAAGAAAAAAAAAAATCTCTGTCAAATAAAGCTGTAAACTACACAGGGAACTGTAAGTACACACTGTTAAAAAACGAACAAAAACAGATATCGGCAGGTTGCAACTGTGTACAAGTCAATTCAGTTTTTTGGGGAAAAAGTTTCAATACAAATATTCTCACTTCTTGCTCTTGCACTGAATACACACACTGTGAATTAAGAAAATGTTAAAAATTACAATGGAAAACTATGTTCTGGAATGTTGATTATATGTGCTTTGGTGTGCATAGTTTTGAGCTATATTAACTCCTTATAGCCTTTGGATAGCGGGTGTCCTTTAGGAGTCTCCAAGTGAACCTCCTCAAGACTCCTGAAGGCTCCGAGGTCCTCCAGCCAGTCTAAACTAAATCAGGTAACACTAATAATAATAATAATTGCATATTGTCATGTTGGATGGCTCAAACACAGTAAATGTGGCCTTTGATAAGTCAAGTAGTGAGATTTTTTTTTTAACTGATCACTTTATTGGCACTGAAAGAGGTCTGAGTTATGTTTTGTAAAGAGTATATCCAAGAGTAAACACCCTTTAAACACCACATTTACACATGTATACCACATCTGAGCTGCATTAGTCTGTACACATCTGGATGAATGCCACTTCATATGCAGCTTTAGTATCACCCTTTACAGTGCAGAGATGGGGTTCACTGATACTGACTTTATTTGATTGGTAAATTACTTTAATGAACTATTAATATGCTGAAGAATTTGACAAAAGAGGACGGGGACGTCATAAACTGATGGACATAAGGGATATAAATTAATGCGGTGATATGTGCATATATTAATAAGGTTAAACGTGTAATTATCCTTGATTGTTTATTAAAAGTGTTGTTATTATTATAAGCGAACTGTGAACACGCTTACCTGATCCATTCGGCCCGATAATCGCTGTAAACTTGTGGAAAGGCCCGATTATCTGTCTGCCTTTGTAAGATTTAAAGTTTTCGATCTCTATTAACTTTAGGTAGCCCATGGCGAATTACTTGTTCCGGAGAGTTTGATAAAAAATAAAATAAATAAATGTGAAGCTGTTCAGAGCGCCTAATGCTAGCACGAAAAAAGCAAGCAGGCTAACATCGACTCTGAGCACTTCAGATATATTCAACGGCAGACTAATATAGCTATAAAATAACCTGCACTTCAATAGTGCAATCCTGCACTGCACTAAAAAATAAACTAATATATATTTGTGATATTCGTTATAATAACACAACTAAAACAGGCGGCCATTGAATCCCGCCGCAGCGCGCGCGATAACTGTCTGTTCCATAAACACAACACATATCGCGAGAAGATGCTAATACTCTCTTAAACATGAAGGATATCGCGAGAATGTAGTACTGCGTCAGACGCCCCGCCCCAGCAAGCCCCGGCCTAGCGCGGTTTGTGTGTGTGTGTGTGTGTGTGTGTGTGTGTGTGTTCCTTCTCCAGATTGAAGTGATGTCCTATGAGGAGGTCTTTAAATCTTAATATTGCTGGGACTTAATGATATAATTAATTTATCCCAAATTAAGCTTTAATGTACGGTGAAAATGCATCACTATGGATACAGAGATATCGCAAAGGCTCCCTCTAGCGGCCATTGGCGGATGCACGATAGAGTTGCGGGAAGCTCGTTCGAGAAGTGTTTGTTAGTGATGGGCATTCCGGCTCTTTTTCGTGAGCCGGCTCATTTGACTCGGCTCACTGAAAAGAGCCGGCTCTTTTTGACTCACAAACGGCTCTTTAAAAAATATATGTTTTAACTCGCTGAAAGTCCACCAGACAACTGTGCAACGTGAATATTCACATTTTTAACTGTCCATAACAACCCAAAAACTAGCCTGCTTGCCTTGCACATCTAATTAATGGGCAAAGTTATGACTGACTATTTTTCTTACCTTCTTTTTTACTTTTTAATGTGGATATTATTGAGCTTGTAGAAGTTTAGCTCTTGCGTTCTTCTGAACATCTTGCGCTTCAATTGCCCGATGTCATTTCTGAGTCATATCAGACCATAATCTGTCTCTCTTTTAAATGCATATTCCACAGTGGTAGTAGGCTACGATTGGCTGTTTTAAAATATTATTAATATCGAAACAAAATAACACTCATCTAAGATACGTTTAGGCCTCCTCCAATAGTACTGACAGCTGGGCATAGCTTGCAGGTTTGCTTAGTGGCAAACTTTTTTCATTTGATTGGTTCAACCGCCACCCGCCCGAATTTAATTAAAATATTATTTTTCGTCACGTCATCCGCCTGATCCGCGGTTTATCCGCATCTCTAGTGTGTGTGTGTGAGTTTGCTCAGCCCTCCCTCATGCAGTTTAATTGGTTGAAATCGCGTGTATGATTGACAGGAACAGAATGTGAGGCTGATCAGACAGTCGAAACAAATGTGTGTGCGCCTTTAGGCCTATATAATTATGTTTTTGTTGGTTTTTGAATTAGTCAATTATTTTAAATGCATTTAAAATCATTCATTATTTCATTATTAGCCTACATAATGATTTAATTTCTATAGGCTATATTTTTAAAAATAGAGTCGGCTCTTCAGATATGCGAGCCGGCTCCCGTCGTTCACCTACAAGAGCCGGCTCTTAGATCCGGCTCATTCGCGAACGACCCATCACTAGTGTTTGTGTTGTTGTTTATCAATAACTGTGTGCGTCCATTCCAGAAATCCGCACACACGTATAATGTAAACCCATCATCTCTATCAATATAAGCTGAGCTGCATGTCCAAATCAGTTGAAGAAACACTCAGTGCTCAAACTAACCCCTGCCTCATGTCTGTGTACTGAACTACACTTAGCGCCTGTGGTCCTGCTCTCACACATACATGAAGAGAATAAACACTGCTTATCCCTCCATATAGCAGAACTGAACGCAAGAAAACAAGTTCTAGTTATGCCACTGCCACTAAACAAGTCTTTTCTGGAGTATTTCTATGATCCCATCACAAGATACATCTCATAACTTCATTACCAGAACTCTACTGTACATCTGCAGATTGTAGATACTGTAAACGTGTGATTTATTAGGATGAACCCCTTGAGATGAACCATCTCGTTCTCCAGGGAGTCCTGTACACCACACAGCGTGTAACAGTCACTATATCAAAAACACAAAACAAATTAACAATACATCGACAAACAACAAACCACAAACATTGAGAAATAACACCACAAAGTTGAAATAACAACAACTAATAAATGTACAACAAAGTATCTGTATCAATCTAATTATAAATAACATCCAATATAAAAATAAAGTGTCACCTTCAATGATAGCATGTACAGTCCGACGCAAAATGAGAGTTTGTTTAAACATCCAAAATGATGTAATAATTGAATTATTCCAGTCTATTGGGCCTTTAAACATAAAAGCTCTTTTACCGATTGTTTTTTGTTTTGTTCAAAAATATTGTTGAAAATAACTAGGATATTTCAAATAAATACATTTACATATAAATTGAAGCCAATGCATATGTGTTCTCAAAAGCAAAGATGAAAAGCTCACTCTAGAGAAAGCTATTGCTGATTTCCTTCATCTTTCTACAGGATTTATCCACTCCATGTCACAGCTTTTCAATTCCTTACATACACTGCACACATTTAAGTGTATTCATTTTGCATTATTACTATTTTAACATTTTATAAATATTGCAAAGTCATGTAAACTGACTTATGTCAGCAAAACTGTCGGTTTATTTTGATGCACTGATCTGTGAAACGGCTGGAATAAGCTGTTGATTATAAAGGTGTGTTTCTTCACTTCTGGCCACACTGCAGACTCACACTTGGAGTGTGTGGCGTAAACCACACCAGACACTGAACGCAGTAGATGAGAGAATTGGAAAATAACTTTATTTGTTTACAAAATACAAAGAAATGTAAGAATGAAAGCAGTGCACATAAGGGTTGTGTGTGAGTGTGAAAGCAGAGCTATGATGATGTCCTCTGGCTGCTGGTGTCCACAGTGCTCTGAGTGCTGGCCTCTCTGAACTGCTGAGTCCAGCTCTGAGGATCCTGCTCAAACAGCTGCCGGAGCACACACACACACACACACATCATTCAGATACATGTGTTCAACCGAAAGGCATTACACTCATGCATAAATCACCTCGGCTGTTCAACAGTCATTTTAAGGGTAACATGTCAGGGCCGTACATCAGTAACAGAAATACAGCTTGTTTTAAAGAGCCTGTGCAGAGCCATGTCTGTTTATTAGCCGACTATGATCACGGATGCAAACACAACACGGGTGAAAAGACCAAAGTGTAACAAGGTTGGGAAAAGACATTTGAAAAAGAGAGGTCAGTGCCATTCAAATGTAATTTAGTACAAGGCAGAGTGGTAATATTAGGGTTAAGTTTATATATTATATATATTTTAGTGCTGGGCAATGATTAATCGCATCGCAAATACAAGCGATTTGTGTTTACAATAATTTGGGTGTACTATGTATAAATATTTTGTTTAAGATTTTTTTTTATTCATATTTAAAATATTTATATATAATATAAATTATGTATAAATATATATACAGTATATACATGCAAATATTTCTTAAATAGGTATGCATATGTATGGAAGCCCTGAACCGCAACGTAAAAAAAAAAAAATCAAAAATCAGAGAAAATTTCGAGAATAAAGTCAAATTATTTCGAGATTCGAGATGTACTCGTTACGTTTAACTAATGTTAGATTATTTTGTTCACAGATTTTCTTTTTTTTTACGTTGAGGTTCAGGGCTTCCATACATATACAATATGTACATACAATAATTATACACACATATATTATGTAAACACATGAATGTAACATTAGTAAACCTGAACGGACCTCTCCAACGAACTCCAGCATCTTGAGTTTGGACACCTCCTTCTCCGCCCGCAGACCCCAGCGAAACTCAAACTCCACCGGCTCCGTGTGAGGAATCTTCACATACTCCAGATACCTGAAGCACAGGAGACACGCGACATGAAGATCAAGAGGCTTCGCTCATGTTAACAGCCTTCAGCCCTTGTGTTGTCAGCAAAGGGCTTTAAAGGAAGAGTTAGAAATGAAAACTGTCATCATTTACTCTCCCTCAAGTTGCTCCAAACCTGTATGAGTTTCTTCTTCTGCTGAACACAGAAGATGTTTTGAAGAATGTAATGTAATTGACTTCCATAGTATTTCTTTTTCATCCTATGGGGTCCATCAGCTGTCTGCTTACTGACATTCTTCTAAACATCTTCTTTTGTGAAAGTACAGGTTTGAAACAACTTGAGGGAGAGTAAATGATGACAGAGTGTGTGACCATCACCCACTAGGCTCTGACTAAAGTATTTCATTAGCAGTCCCTCTTGAACAGTTGCTGAACGCCACTATGGTTATAGTCAGACACATGTCAGGAGTCCTCTGATGAAGATCATGAATCTGTTTCTGTCTTCATTCTGCTGGACCCTTTATTGTCTATGGTGTGATATAAACCAGCTGTTCATGGTCTGAGGAACAGCGGCTCTGAACACACCACCTAACCTGGGACTCAAACACACAACCTGTGTGTTTCAGGGAGTGTGTTCTCGAGCCCCAGGCACTGTTGTTGTGCGGATGAGCGGACCGGAGCGCGCTGAGTGTTTTCTGTTAGAACGGTGTGTGTTAGCGGCCCCTAAGTTAATAACTAATGATCGTTGCAACGGAAGTGAATCAATCAATCAAAACTAACTTTAGCTGGACAATAACTTTATTCTAGAGCTGCTGTAAAGCCTAAACACTCTCTGTTACTGTAATCTCTGATTATCACTGTAATTTCTCTCTCATACTGATCAGAATCCCCATCGGATCGCAAGGAAGTTATTTTAAACACTCGCTGGGGTCTGAAAGTGAGTTTTGAGCTGAAAATTGTTTAAAATGTCTTAAACGCTGAAGTTAGGATAGGCCCGGATGAGGCCCGGATGTCCCCGGAGGAACAGTGGAAGCACGGCTAATGAGTATTGAAAGTGAGGGCTTGGGAAACACACACCATTTAAAGAAAGCCAATCATTTTGTCGCAGAAAGACACGTTCACTTACTTCTGCCGTACAAACTCATCTGTGACCACCTTCTTCACATCACCAAACTCGTCGTGCTTCTCCCTGCGAGGACACACCCGTGATTCATTAAAAAAGAAAAACAGCTAATCAGTAAAATGAGTTTTTCCAGAAGGATCTTGTCCACCAACCCTGGATCCACGCGCAGCTTCTTGAGTGTATTCCACACCAGATCTGCAGCGTTCATGAAAACACATGAACACACACATCAGAAAGAGATCAGCAGGGGTGTGTGTGTGTGTGTGTGATGATGAAGCACTCACTCTCTTTGATGACACCACCCTTCATGAAGACGACACTGAGGATGACGAACAGCAGCCCCTTCTTCGGGGTTAGAGGACGCCTGTGTGGACAGAGGAACAGCTGGATACTGTGTGTCTCACAAACACTCCATCATATCCAAAACATTATCATGGCAACAAAGTTCGTCAGAATCGTCACATTCCCATTATTGCTCACACAATGTGTGCGAGACAGGCCTGAGCGATAAAGGGCACACGCCACACTGATGTTAAACTTCATATTCATCATCAATATCACTGATCTGACGGCACTGACTCTATTATACTGAGCGGATGATGACATCACTGCTTCTCCAGAGCTGCTGTACAGCTGAAATTAACTCATTTTATTATTGATGGACTTTACACAGCTAGTGAACTGAATCAACACTGAAGAACGACTGAACTGTTCATCACTGAATCATCATTTTCCTGTCATCTCTGTAAAGCTGCTTTGACACATTCAGTATCATATAAAGCACTGGAGAAATAAAGGCGACTCAAAGATGTTCCTCTGTTGAGCTGTACAAGATGCAAGCGGTCCCCTGCTAGCTTAGCTCATGTCTTCTGGGTGCTTTTTGGTCTCAGATTTTTGTGTCTTATTCTAGAATATTCAGTAAAGATGTTTGTGCACATCCTTTAACTGCCATCTTTGGTATTGTGTGTGAAAAACACACTGTCAGAAGGTGAGTTGGACTGTATAGCCTTTCCCTTCTCTGCTGGCAAGGCTTCCCCCCTTCTGTTAAACAGTGTGTGTTACAGTTCCTGAGTTTGGGAAAAATAAGACTTCATTTCAGGGGCTCTGGGCCTAAGCTCACTGTCATCTCCAAAACCAGTTATAACTGGAACTGGACGAACTGATGCTGGCGTCAGGTTTTGCCTTTGATCTGCTGATGCTATTCTTTCTCTTTCTCTTTATACACACGATGTAAAAGCACAATGTATGTCCGCATGTATGTTGTGTTGTTGGTTGTGTTGTGAATGTGAATATGTATGTTGATTGTAAAAATGAACATAAAACAAAAAAAACAAAAACAAATAAAGGTGCCTCGACTTAAACCCAGACTGACAAAATCCAGTAATGTGTAAGTAGAAGTGCATTACTACAGAAGCGCAGAAGTCTGCACTGATCTCAGACACAGCACTAATGAGGGAGCGTTTCAGCCGCTCGTTTACACGACAGCAGCGTCTGAGGGCCTGAAAACACACACTTCTGAAAGCGATACAGTTATCGTCTCCATGTAAACTACAACACGAGTCTGTGAAAACAGTGACATCACGCACATCACACACACACACACACACACACACACACACACACACACACACACACACACACGAGTCTATAGGCGTGTTTCTTTAAAAAGTGACATGGCCGACTCCTGGCCTGTCATCAATAACACAGTGTGTTCAGTTGTGTTTGCAGATCCGTGTGAACGGGGATCATTATGACAACCTTGTCTTGTGTTCGCAAAGGACAAACTTTCCAGTGTTTAGTCCAGCGCTGTCATGCACAGGTCTCCTCAGACTCTGGCTAATGCTATATGCTCAAATACTTCACTTGTGCTATTTTACTGACTTTCTATCTGCATTTTATGGAAGCCTTTGAAAGCACTGCATATTGTTTTCTTTTGACTAATACATACTTGTACATGGAAGCGTGTTATAGTAGTGCTTATCCAGAGTGTGTGTGTGTGTGTGTGTGTGTGTGTGTGTAACTTACATACGCACAGGCTCTCCTTGAATGGGATCCAGCTTATTGATCAGGATATAAATGTGATTTTTGGGATCAGTCTCCACCAGCTTTAGTCCAAACACCTGTCATACACACACACACACACACACACACCCCTGTCATAAATACACCTGTATCCATAGTATGGACACCATTATTATGGTAATAAAAAGATTCATGAATGACACACACACACACACGAGTTGAGCTCTGCTCATATTCACACTATAAAGGCCCTTCAGTCGAGGTGTTCAACACCTGCATCTCTCACACACACACACACACACACACACACACACACACACACACACACACACACACACACACACACAGTACCTGCTCAAATGTGCGACACACTCGGTTCATGATGTCAGTGTAGAGGAGTTTGTAGTCCTTTATCACATGTTTGCCGATGTCTGCAGAAATCAGTCAGAAGACAGAAAACAATGAATATGTATTACATTTTAATACAATATTTCTCTAATGAATCATGATTCTCTGTAAAGCAGAACTGTGATATAGACACTGACTGCAGGAGACACACCTGCTCTCCGAATGGGGATCTTCTTCTGGTCTTTAATCAGGATGAACTGGACCACCTCCGCCACCTTGGCACCAGAGCAGAGAAACATCAGATATAACTATTACTGATCAACATTTATATCACATTTTGGCTTGCTTAGTTGGAGAAACTTAATATTCATCAATATCATTGATCTGACGGCACTGGCACTGTTGGACGAGCACTGAGCTGATGAACTTTACACAGTTATTGAACTGAACTATCACTCATTTCAACTAAATAATGATTACTATTGTTTTCTTAGAGCTGCTTTACAGCAGAAGAGAGCATCTGATTAGACAGAAAATCTGAAGAGCCGAAAGATCAAGATCCTCATTGGTGGACGAGAGAGACTGTAGATCTGAGAGCATATATCCAGTATACGTGAAGCTTGTCATTGTTCTGGAGCACACTAGCATAAAGATAAGCAAGCATACTTATTCATATTAAGCCAACATAGCCTATTCATACTAAAAGCTGGAAAACTTCAGTTTTGCTTTCTTGGAGCATTCGAGATGTTTGAGTTTGGGATGTTCAGTGTCTATTGAAGCTCAGCTGAAGTCATGTTCATCTTCATCAGTGAAGAACCAGCTGTAATTCACAGTCACTCTCTAATCGCCAGACTAACTCTCTAATCGCCAGACTAACTCTTTAATCGCCACACTAACTCTCTAATCGCCACACTAACTCTCTAATCGCCAGACTAACTCTCTAATCGCCACACTAACTCTCTAATCGCCACACTAACTCTCTAATCGCCAGACTAACTCTCTAATCGCCAGACTAACTCTTTAATCGCCACACTAACTCTCTAATCGCCACACTAACTCTCTAATCGCCAGACTAACTCTTTAATCGCCACACTAACTCTCTAATCGCCAGACTAACTCTCTAATCGCCACACTAACTCTCTAATCGCCACACTAACTCTCTAATCGCCAGACTAACTCTTTAATCGCCACACTAACTCTCTAATCGCCAGACTAACTCTCTAATCGCCACACTAACTCTCTAATCGCCACACTAACTCTCTAATCGCCACACTAACTCTTTAATCGCCAGACTAACTCTCTAATCGCCACACTAACTCTCTAATCGCCACACTAACTCTTTAATCGCCAGACTAACTCTTTAATCGCCACACTAACTCTCTAATCGCCACACTAACTCTCTAATCGCCACACTAACTCTCTAATCGCCACACTAACTCTCTAATCGCCAGACTAACTCTCTAATCGCCACACTAACTCTTTAATCGCCAGACTAACTCTTTAATCGCCACACTAACTCTCTAATCGCCACACTAACTCTCTAATCGCCACACTAACTCTCTAATCGCCACACTAACTCTTTAATCGCCAGACTAACTCTTTAATCGCCAGACTAACTCTCTAATCGCCACACTAACTCTCTAATCGCCACACTAACTCTTTAATCGCCAGACTAACTCTCTAATCGCCAGACTAACTCTTTAATCGCCACACTAACTCTCTAATCGCCACACTAACTCTCTAATCGCCAGACTAACTCTCTAATCGCCAGACTAACTCTCTAATCGCCACACTAACTCTTTAATCGCCAGACTAACTCTTTAATCGCCAGACTAACTCTCTAATCGCCAGACTAACTCTTTAATCGCCAGACTAACTCTTTAATCGCCAGACTAACTCTTTAATCGCCACACTAACTCTCTAATCGCCAGACTAACTCTCTAATCGCCACACTAACTCTTTAATCGCCAGACTAACTCTTTAATCGCCAGACTAACTCTCTAATCGCCAGACTAACTCTCTAATCGCCAGACTAACTCTTTAATCGCCAGACTAACTCTCTAATCGCCACACTAACTCTCTAATCGCCACACTAACTCTTTAATCGCCAGACTAACTCTCTAATCGCCACACTAACTCTCTAATCGCCACACTAACTCTTTAATCGCCACACTAACTCTTTAATCGCCACACTAACTCTTTAATCGCCAGACTAACTCTCTAATCGCCACACTAACTCTCTAATCGCCACACTAACTCTTTAATCGCCACACTAACTCTTTAATCGCCAGACTAACTCTCTAATCGCCAGACTAACTCTTTAATCGCCACACTAACTCTCTAATCGCCACACTAACTCTCTAATCGCCACACTAACTCTCTAATCGCCACACTAACTCTTTAATCGCCAGACTAACTCTCTAATCGCCACACTAACTCTCTAATCGCCAGACTAACTCTCTAATCGCCAGACTAACTCTTCCACATGCCCCACAGAAGAAAAGGAGAGAGTTAAAGCACCTTGCGGTCGAGCTGGTCAGATGTGAAGTTCTCTCGGGCTCTCTGGACCTGTGTTGATGTCACCTGGCTGAAGGACGCCTCCTCCTCATCCTCATTCAGTGTGGCCTGAGAGCGCTACACACACACACACACACACAATCATTGACAATGTGTTGTGAACTTCTTACCAACGCAGCTCTCAAAATTCAGAATTTAAGTTAACTTACTCTTCTGTTTTAAAACAAGAATATGTTGTTTATTTAACACGTTTGTATTGTAAATGTGATTTCTTACTCTCTGAGTTTTGTTCTGAGAAGCTGAAACCGCTTTCTTCCTCTGAGACATAGCGATCGATCCCTACACACACACACACACACAAATACAAATGGAAATAAATACACAAATCCATGTAACGTTACTGTTTCTCTCTCATTTTGGATGTTACAAACGCAATACATACGTTACGATATTAACATCAGGACCAATAGATTAAATTATATAAACCATTAACATTACATATGTTTGAGTAAATGCCGTAAATAATAATGATAGTAATAACAACACAGGATAAGATGTTTGAAACGGTTTCCACCTGTCAGTGATGCTCTACCAGAGCAGTTTCCCGGTTCTTCTTCTTCTTCTGCTGATGAATGACAGTGAGCGGAAGCTGATCCTCGTCACACCGCCGCCATCTGCAGGACAACAGCGCACAGCACAGACATAATACTTACTTTACTTACAGTACCAGTCAAAAGTTTGGAAACATTACTATTTTTAATGTTTTTGAAAGAAGTCTCTTATGCTCATCAAGCCTGCAGTTAAAAAAAAACAAACAAACAAAAAAAAAAACAGTAATATTATGAAATATAATTACAATTTAAAATAATGGTTCTCTTTTTTAATATACTTTAAAATGTAATTTATTTTTGTGATGCAAAGCTGAATTTTCATCAGCAAGTACTCCAGTCTTTGGTGTCTTATGATCCTTCAGAAATCATTCTAATATGCTGATTTATGATCAGTGTTGGAAACAGTTGTGCTGCTTAATATTTTTTTTATAACCTGAGATACTTTTTTCAGGATTATTTGATGAATAAAAAGTTAAAAAGAACTGTATTTATTTAGAATAGAAATCTTTTGTAACAATATACACTACCGTTCAAAAGTTTGGGAACAATAACTATTTTTTTTAAAAGAAATTAGTACTTTAATTCAACAAGGATGCGTTAAATTGATAAAAGGTGATGGTAACGATTTATATTGTTAGAAATGTTTTTATTTTGAATAAATGCTGTTTTTATGAATAAATGCTGTTAACGTTTTACTCATCAATGAATCCTGAAAAAAGTATTCCAAAAAAATATATTAAGCAGCACAACTGTTTCCATCATTGATAATAACTGAGTATCAAATCATCATATTAGAATGATTTCTGAAGGATCATAAGACACCAAAGACTGGAGTACTTGCTGATGAAAATTCAGCTTTGCATCACAAAAATAAATTACATTTTAAAATATATTAAAAAAGAGAACCATTATTTTAAATTGTAATAATATTTCATAATATTACTGTTTTTTTTATTTTTATTTTATTTTTTTTAACTGCAGGCTTGATGAGCATAAGAGACTTCTTTCAAAAACATTAAAAATGGTAATTTTCCAAACTTTTGACTGGTACTGTACTTACTTATGTTATGTCTATGTCTACGCTGCTTCGTCGTGTGGATATGGAAGCTTGTTTTCCCATGGAATAAAAAATAAAAAAGGTAATTGCGACTTTTTATCTCACAATTCTGACTTAACGGCGAAATCTCATTCATCAACACGGTGCGCTTCACAGAAGGTGCGCTTTATATAGCGTATGGATGGCGACTGTACATTATAATTTACACACATCTGGCTGGGTGGAAAATAAAACTTTGTGTCGAGTCAAAAATAAAGCACTAAATTAAGAGGGACATTTTCAAAAAGTGGGGGAACAGGGAGCACACTTTCGGGTTAATAACAATAATGATAATTTATTATATTTTATTCTATTTATTCTACGTGCAATTCATACCAATTGCCGTTAGAGGAGGCAAGTGTAAAGGTTGAAAGATGTTCTGCAAGCTCAGGGAAACAGTGGTGAAGTCCTCTGATAGCAGATGATCAATGAAGAGAGCGCTCAGACACTCAGAGGAGTAGTTTGGGGAATATTGAATATTATATTCTGCAGTATAGTCGTAATAATGGATGCCGTCGAGCCCGACAGAAGGGTTTCTCCTCTGAGGAACTTCGTGGCTGGAGGGGTGGGTGGGCTCTGTCTCGTATTCGCTGGACACCCGCTGGACACTATCAAGGTAAAACTTGCCCAAGAATAGCAAGATTCATGAAGTAACAGAGCACAATGAAGAGGAACATACATTGACAAGGGTGTCATTTATAAAGTCATATTTTTATCTGCTTTAACATGATTTAGCAGGAGCTTTGGGGTGATACATTTGGCATTCATCTAGACAAACATAATAATGCATAATAGTGCTATTCTGCTACTGTAATATGTAAATAGAAGATCAGAATAGATCACAATTATTGTGCAACATTAATTCAGTTCTGGTTTATATGACAGAATTCACTCAGCTGAATTAAGAATAGTGCATGAACGCATTTTACTGGGTTTCTCTTCTCAGTTCCTTCAGTAAATGATTGCTCAGCAGTTTTAGAGTGGTTAATGTTTCGAGGACAGATGAAGAAACACAGTCACACATTTGTGACAGTAGTGATATGTTATCCAAAGACACAGAGAGAGCGAATAACACAGATAACGCCAGCTTTTACTGACATAGGGCTGTATCAGTTTTTATTAGACGCTTTATCTCAAATTGTTCTCAAGACTCCCTCCAGATAAAAGTGTCTTTCTTCACAGTGCTGCGAGTTATGTCATGTCTTCAGTATTCATGCTTCCACAGGTCCGTCTGCAAACTCAGGGAAGTGTTGTCTACAGAGGAACATATGACTGCCTCCGGAAGACTGTTTTCAAAGAGGTAATAGCTTTCTGTAAGCTCATGCTTTTGGACTAGCACACAGAAAGTGTCCCACTACATGACAGATGACAGATCATCTGAGAAACTAACAACACTGACAGAGTTTTGTTATAAGAACGTTCTCCAAATATTCAGTGTTGGTCTCAATATCAGTGCAGAAATGTTTTCTGAAAACACCTGCAAAGGCTGGAAAAAAGCAACTTAACATAAGGCAAGGGTCAATAGCCCAACTAAAGCAAACGCTGATCACCATGATAGTGACGTCAAACGAAACAGTCATTCATCAACTTCTAAACCTCTGTTAATTCTCAGTAAGAGCTTCTGTAGACGTCTGACAAGTCAGTCTGGTTAGTAATAAGTCAAGCTGGTAATGCTGTTTGTGGAGTTGTTTAATCAGATCTTGAGAGAGTTAATGTCTTTTATCTTCAGTTAATCTAAGACTGTGTCTGAAGAAAGTTGTAGTTTGTGTTCTTATTTCTCTGTCTTTCAGTGCTTGTTCACAGCAGGAGTTTGAGTGAAAGAATGTTTCAGGAACATCATACTAACCTTTAACATTCTCTTAACATTCAGGAAATTCTATGTTCTTGGAATGTTACAAATCAACATTCCTAGAATATTTAATTGTTAATCAAAATTAAGTTGAAAGAACGTTTGAGGAACATCATACCTTCTAAAACACGTTCTTCTAACGACATTTTTTACGTTCCCAGAACCAACACTGAATTAGTGAAAAAGGTCTATAAATGTAATTATTAATACATTTATTCCAGTCATGACAACTCTCTGGATAAATCTTTAGTGTGTCATATGACAAGTGAAATATCAATTAAATACTTTGACTGGATGCACAACCTTTGATGTCAACAACAAAGAATATGAGAAGTGAATTTAAAAGCACATATTTATATTGCTAACCTGCTCACATAAACTTCTCTTTCTTTTACCCTGTTTTGCTGTCTGCAGGGGGTATTGGGCCTGTATAAAGGGATGGGCGCTCCGCTAGCTGGTGTCACCCCGATGATGGCACTGAATTTCTTTGGCTTTGGGCTGGGAAAGGAACTTCTGCAACGGGACCCCACCGTACCAATCACGTTAGTACAGCAGAGACACGGGGCGTTTGTCATTTAAAATGATGTCAAGTCTGTGCTGAATATGTCACATTTAACACGCTCAGTTTCCATGATGTGTCTGAAGGTACAATTTGTAGTCTTAATAAAAGCTCATGTATGTTCATCTGTAGCTGAAGACAGCAGCAGGTGAACAGATGTGTTTCTCGTGGCTTTATCTCTGTCAGGTACACACAGATCTGCTTGGCAGGGATGCTGGCAGGAGTGTTCACCACTGTGATCGTGGCTCCTGGAGAGAGAATCAAGTGTTTACTTCAGGCAGGGCACATTACTGACACACACTCACACTCACACACACACACACACACACACACACACACACACACACACACACACACACACACACACACACAGTGACACACACACACACACACACACACACTACTGTCATAAATACACCTGTATCCATAGTATGGACACCATTATTATGGTAATAAAAAGACTCATGAATGAAGTCTAACCAATTTACTATAGCAACAATACTGTATAACTCACTCGACTTTCATTAAGAAAAGCACAAGACTATAACAGAAAAAAACTGTTCTTGAGAACCAAAACACTGTAAAATTAGGTTACTTTAGTAACCGAGTCGCTCCATTTCGAGCGGTCACTCGTATTCACATCACATCGAACCAATCCGTTCACGCCGTGATATGTTCAAGCCGAGCGTCATGTTCTATGGCCCCGAGGGCGGAGGGCTAATGCGTGCCCTGAAGAGGGTTCAGAGATTGGTAGGAACCTCTAAGAGTAATGGTGGGCTCTTTCAGAGGCCAGCTCCAACTATACAGAGAGGATATGTGCCTGTAGCGCAGGGACTTCCAGGTTATAAAATCTGGCGAAGGTGGACGGCGAGGACCAGCCGGCTGCCGCACATATATCGCCAATAGACACCGCACTGGACCACGCCCAGGAGGAGGCCATGCCTCTGGTGGAGTGTGCACTGATGCTAATGGGGCACTGAAGGCCCATTGAAGCGTAAGCTGAAGCGATAGCATCCAGTAGGTCTTGTAGAAATGACAGTACCAGCGGTACTTCGCATAATGCAGGGTCCTGGCTCCGGGCTGAGCACCAGCTGGAGAAGACGGACCACTTAAGGGCATAGGGGCGTCTCGTGGACAGGGCTCTAGCCTCACAAATGGTGCTTAGGACTCTCGCTGGGAAGCCTGTAAGCGTCGAGGGGCCACACATGGAGGGCCCATAGTTTGGGACGGAGGTGCCAAATCGTCCTGTTCGTCTGGGAAAGGAGGTCTTTCCTCAGGGGTATCGCCATGGGCTGCTGTCAGCAGCTGAATCAGCTCGAGGAACCAAGGTTGGGTCCGCCAGAGAGGGGCCACTGGAAGGACTACGTGTCCGCCCTCCCTGATCCGTTTGATGACCTGAGGGAGAAGCGTGACCGGGGGACCGGGGTGTACTTGCGCGAGGATTTGTTTCAGGGTTAGCATCTTGAACGGCTTGACAGCTCACCACGCGTTGGATCAGCTGGCTTGAAGAGCGTGCTGAATCTGCTGCTGCAGTTCGCTGGCTCGTTAGCTTGCTCGCTTGTTTCGTCGGCGAGGAAGGCTCTCTGGAGTTATCTGCGAAGTCCGAAGATCGTCGCTGAAGGAGATTAAATCTGAACCATATTGCGAAATGAGCTGCTTTTATAGGCAGGTGCCCCACCCCTTCTGGCGGGCTCTGCGCTCCGATCGGTGGGCTGTGCAACGATTGGTTCGCGCCGTTACGCCACTCCGCCACAGGCTCGTGCAGTTCCCACTGACCAGCTAATAGCGTGCATGTAGATCAGTGCATGGCTGTGCAGTAGCACTGTGTTATTTTATAAAAGGCTTCAGTAATTGGAGAATTGGAGTTTTCCCCATCGCATCTTGCAGACGCAATACGAGTCACCGTTCGAAAGGGAGACAGCCTTTATTAAACTCAAATACTCTGGAAAACACTAGAATTAACTTAATTACTTAACTAAAAAATTAATTAATTAATTAATTAGACATAAACCACACATGAACGAGAACCGACAAGCAGTGCGTTGCGTTTTGTCTGTGTTTTGGTGTCATGTTCAAGGACTGGTTTGTTTCTCTTTGTTTCCTGTGTTCCATATGTTGTCCCTGGTTGTCATGGTAATTCATTGTTTGATTGATTAGAGTACACCTGCCCACATTAGTTCTGTTGTTCATCTGTAAGTAATGCCCTCTGTTTCAGTTTGTGTTATACACGCTGTTATGTCTCTCTTCTTCTGTTTGGATTACTGTTATGTTTGGATAATGCTATCTTGTTTTTGTTAAATAAACTTTTAAGATCCTCTACTCCTCATCATCATTATCATCATCATCTGTCCGTGACACAATGACTAAAACACAGGAGTATACATACACACACATGATACAAATAAAGGAAACTAGATAGAGGAACAGGTGTACATAATCAATTAATCAAAGAGTAACTGTTGAAACACACTAGGGAGTAATAATGAGTACCAAGGAAACTAAACAGAGTGGGGAAACAGGAACTAAAGGAAACGGGCCAAAATTCTAAACCAAACAAAACCGTTACAGAAACGTGATCAGTAAATATAGTTAAATTTACATAATGTCTGTGAAATCACATTGGGCCTAGTCACAAGAGGGAACATTTATAAATCCCTTTAAACTTCAAAAGAAAGAATAGAAATAAGTAAAATTTTGTATTTATTTGACGATTGCATGTGTGTTGTAGACGCAGTCCTCAGCCTGTCAGCTGAAGTACACTGGACCAGTGGATTGTGGACTCAGACTTTATAAGGAAAAGGGAATTTGCGGTGTCTACAAGGGCACTGTTCTTACTCTAATCAGAGGTGTGTGTATACTGTACTGCACTGTATGTGTGTGTTCTTCAGATGACATCATTTAGTCCCTGACCTGTAAACTAAGATTAACAGGTGTCCTCTATGGATGCTGCTCAGTGTCATGCCATAGCCGTTACTATGTTGTGTATTTTATCAGAACAGCAACCCTTACAAAAAAATAAAGTATACTTCAAGTTCATTTTAATTTAGTACGTATATTAATATCAAGGTACTAGTTGTAAACTTGTAAGTGTACTATTTCAATACTAATTGGGACTAAATTGGCCCTCTTTTTTTCAAGTATACTTAACAGTAGTAAACTTTGAGTACACAACTAATTTACAACTTCAATTCACATTTATTTGAATAGCGCTTTTCACAATACACATCGTTTCACAGCAGCTTTACAGAAAATGCATGAGTCTACATTACAATTTAGAGTGATTTCAGAGATGACTTTCTTAGTTATGTATTTCAGAAATGTACATATACAAATCACACAGTTAGCTAACAATGTATTAATTTAAACAATATAATAATTTAAGTCAGAAACAATGTAATAATTTAAGGCAGAAACAATATATCATGTCTGTACCACAAGTAAACTTATACTGATATACTTATACTTTCAAATACGTGTAGCACATTTTTTAGTTTATGAAAGTACACTTTGAAGTATACTCTCTGTAAACTACTATTTTAGTAGTTTAATACTGCAAGTGTACTTGTAAGTTACACTTAAGTAAGTTATCTTAACATCATAATTATAGTTTACTATTTATATTTTATTTTTTGAGCATTAAGAATACTACTATGTTCCTATTTAGGTATTAATTTTTATACTTGAAATATACCTTTACTTGTACTTTAAGTAGATTTGAAGTAAATTCCATTGCACACTAACAGTGGACTAGCCTACGCAAAAAAAAATCACATACTCAGAATTATAAACATATCTGTTGCCTTTATAAATCAATAAAAAAGATCTATTATATGCCAAACCATGTAAGTTTATAAGACAGTTTTTTAAAACTATGTGGAAAAAAGTATTTAATAGGCTACTCGATCAAAAGTGTTAACATAACTACAAGCCAAGTATACTTAGAATACTCAATTATACTTTTACGTATATCTGATCAAGAGATTGAGTACAAGTACAGGCCAAATATACTTTTCTGTCAGTATAGGTGAAGTAATAACACCGTAATTTTAAGTATATTTCTGAGAAGTACATACAAAATAGACTGAAAGTATACTTTCTTATTTTTTAGTTTAAAAGAATTATTCTAAAAGCACACTTGAATAAACGTATTATTGTAAGGGAATTGTTAATCTGCCTTAAGGACCACAGCTATGCATTTTATGAAGATGATTGTGATAAACACTAACATATTTCTCTTTTTGATTTATTTAGATGTGCCCTCAAATGGTATATACTTTCTTACATATGACTTCTTAAAACACTACCTGACCCCTGATGGAGAGAGGTAAGAGTCAATTTGTTGTCCTGGCTATAAATAATGTCTAGATTTATAACTAATATTCTCAGATTTCCCCCAGTGTTCATCATCTCAGCACGTCCAGAGTTCTTCTCGCGGGGGGGATTGCTGGCATGGTAAACTGGCTGATCGCTCTGCCTGCAGATGTGCTGAAGTCAAACTATCAAACCGGTACACAACAAACATCTCTTCTGAATATGTCAATGTCAGAGTTGGGAGGGTCACTTTAAAAAAGTATTCTGTTACAGTTACAAATGATGTATTCAGTAACGTAATCCAAGCACCACAATATGGAAGTACTGTAATCTGATTACTTTTGGATTCCTTCAAGGTCACATACGAAAATAAAGTCAAGTAAAAAGCAGTATCTAGGAGAACGATTGCCATGCACCAGTGGGGGATCACGCGAGTATCAGCTGTCAGTTAGAGAGATGCGGATCAGTTCTAACGTCAACCGGATACTGCTAAAAATAAACCTTTTTCTCTGATTTACATATCCGCACCCAATCGACACATAACAATAATTATAATTCTCAGTGTTAAGCGTAAAGATATGGTAATATATTACACTGAAGTAGGCTGCTTTTAAATTAACATTAGTTATATAAAGTAAAAGTTCTTCTTTGGCCAAATTGCATTTCCTTTATACCCTAAACACAGGCTTTGTTTATCTAACAACAGTTTCTGTTGTCTTACACTGGAACCAGTCAGGCCGTTCTCCTCTGACCTCTGACCTCCCACAGAACTGCAGATCACTGGATATTTACTCTTCTTCAGCCCATTCTCTGTAAGCTAGAGATTGTGTGTGAAAATCCAGTAGATCAGCAGTTTCTGGAGTACAACACACGCCACGTTCAGAGTCACTGAAATCTTCTTCTTCCTCGTTCTGATGCTCAGTTTGAGCTCCAGCAGATCATCTCATCATCTCTACATGCCTGAAGCATTGAGGCGCTGCCACGTGATTGGCTGATTAGATATTTGCATTAACAGCAGATGAACAGGTGTACTGTACCTAATAAAGTGGCGGTGAGTGTAGAGAGAAATGCATAATAATAAATGATGTTACCCTTAATTAATTAGCAAGAATGCCTTTTTGAACATATTTTTTTTAGAATTGCTCAATAATGGAATTTAGTTAATTGTTAACCAATTGCAACATTAATATAACTTTTATTTTACGTTTTGGTGAGACATTTTCTTAAATATACATACATAAATTTGACTTTATTTAAAGGTTATATTTTTGCGAATACTTTGAATGGAAGAATTTTTGAAGTCCGGTTTGCTCATAATCACCAAGGGTGCCAATATTAGAGCTTTAAATGTGGACACTGTCCTGTGGTCTCTGTCCCACAGCCACAGACGGGCGTTACCGGGGTTTAGGAGACGTGCTGAGAACACTGTTACGGGACGAAGGAGCTCGCGCTCTCTACAAAGGCTTGAGCGCAGTCATGTTACGAGCATTTCCAGCTAATGCGGTGAGAAAACACACTCATGCAAAACATTTGACAATATCAGCACTTCATTTGGAGTTGTAGAAAATGGTTGGTGAGACGATTCGAATTTTATGGATTTCAGAATAAATAGATCTCAGTTGGTTTCAGTGGAATTGTGAATTATGAGAAAATTAAAGTGTATTTTGACATTGGATGTATGTACATAAACCTATTGTAGGAAACCTTTAAAATAGCATGATAGGGGTCAGATGATTATTGTAGGCAGAAATCCTGACCTTTCCAATTGTTCACAAACATTTTCTCACAACTCTGCATTTTGTAATGGGTCAGTGATACATTTTTAATTTTACAGTTGTTATTCAAGGGACACAGAATGCTAAAATGAGTGTTGATATGCTTCGAAAGGTTCTGCTTTTAATAGTGTTATTCTCTGTGTGTTTATCCTGTTTTTAGGCTTGTTTTCTAGGTTTTGAGGTTGCGCTAAAGTGCCTAAACTACATTGCTCCAGACTGGTGACTTCACAATGACAACTGATGAGGGTTATTTTAATTATTTAAATACATTGTTTTTTATGTAGCATGTTTTCTGACAGCCTTTAAGGGGCAGAAAGACAAATGCACATTGGTTTATCTTTTCCTTGCCATGTAATTTATAACAGATGACAGATGTTGTGCCTTTACAGTCAAGTGCCTTACATTTCTAAGACGCTCTCTTACAGTATGTCATGCCTATTACTTGAATGTATGTATGTATCATGAATGTTATCTTATTATGTAAATTATTTGCAATTTAATAATAACAATACTGTTTAATTTACAACTGACAGTGTTTCAATTGATTGGATGTTTAAAATTTGTTTTTGCATTAAAACCATGTAATCTCACATGAGATTAATTTCTACTTGTATGTGTAAAAATAAAAGATAGACCTATTACTTAATGTCCACAACAAACATTCATTCTTATATGGTAGTTAGTTGGCCACCTTACAAACAAGTGAAGAGCATCTGCATGTAAGCCACTGCAGAAATCAATCATTTATAGTCATTGTGCCTTGATCATACAATTTCTTAAAAATAAAGAACTGAAATGAAAAACACAAGTATTCAGACTGTTAACTCAGCACTTGTTTGAAGCCCCTTTGGCAGTGACTACAGCCTCAGGTCTGTTTGGGTGTGATGAACAAGCCTTGCACACCTGGAGTTCTGAATGAAGAACGATGGTGTCATGCTCCGAAACACACAAGTTATTCTAACTCTCTCTTTTCCAGCACTTTAGACACAGTTGCTCCGTTGCGCTTAAAGAAGATTAAAGAAATAAGGTCCAACGCCGTGGTACAACGAGCACACAAAAATGGAGCGCAACTGGAAGAAAACAAAACTAGAGGTATTTCGGATTTCATGGCAGGAGAGCTCGATTACTTACAGAGAGGCTTTAAAAGCTGCTAGATCTGCTTATTTTTCAACCCTATTAGAAGAAAATAAACAAAACCCTAGGTATTTATTTGAAACAGTGGCTAAACTAACGAAAAAGAAAGCTTCAAGCCCAGAAGTTTCCAAGCAACACAGTAGTAATGACTTTATGAACTTCTTCACTTATAAGATTGATAATATCAGTGACAAAATTACAACTATGCAACCGTCTACTACAGTATCGCATCAGGCAGTGCATTGTAGTCTCCCTGAGGAAATATTTGATTCATTCATTGCTATAGAAGAGGAAGAATTGTCTAAACTCGTTAAATCATCTAAATCTACAACATGTATGTTAGACCCTATACCGACTAAGCTACTGAAAGAGATGCTTCCAGAGGTCATAGATCCTCTTCTTACTATCATTAATTCGTCTTTGTCTCTAGGATACGTACCAAAAAACTTTAAGCTGGCTATGATTAAACCGCTTGTTAAAAAAACCACAACTTGATCCTACAGAATTAGTCAATTACAGGCCGATCTCGAATCTACCTTTTCTGTCAAAGATATTAGAAAAAACTGTATCTTCACAACTATGTTCCTTTTCAGAAAGAAATGATATCTGCGAGGATTTCCAGTCCGGATTTAGACCGTACCATAGTACCGAGACTGCTCTCGTTAGAGTCACAAATGATTTGCTCTTATCATCCGATCGTGGTTGTATCTCTCTATTAGTGTTACTCGATCTTAGTGGAATTGCACTAGCATGGTTTAAATCATACTTATCTGACCGTTATCAGTTTGTAGCAGTAAATGAACAGATGTCTTATCGATCACAAGTTCAGTATGGCGTACCACAAGGCTCAGTACTAGGACCGTTGCTGTTCACTCTGTACATGCTACCCTTAGGAGATATCATTAGGAAACATGGAATTAGTTTTCACTGTTATGCTGACGATACTCAGCTGTATCAAAAGAGGAGACCCAAGGTCTAGCTAGGACCAAGGAGCAGGACCGGAGCACACAACGTTTTAAGTCATTTTTATTGGTGCAAAACGACTAACGTTTCGACGCCCATGCGTCTTCTTCAGAGTCAAACAGTCAGTGGCAACGATGTACAGATTTTAAAGAATCAAAATACAAGACATTGGCCACTGGCCTAGGTAGGTGTGGTACATCAATTAACCAGTCCTATACCTATGCCAATGCCTTGTATTTTGATTCTTTAAAATCTGTACATCGTTGCCACTGACGAAGAAGAAGAAGATGCATGGGCGTCCTGCTCCTTGGTCCGAGCTAGACCTTGGGTTTTTTTTATTTCTGCGTCCTGTTCCGTGAGCACCAACCAGGCTGAAGCGCAAACGACCCCTTTCTGATACTCAGCTGTATATTTCTTCAAAACCTAACGAAACTTACCAATTCACAAAATTAATGGAATGCATAGTTGATATAAAAAACTGGATGACTAGTAATTTCCTACTACTAAATTCTGAAAAAAAAAACAGAGATTCTAATTATTGGACAAAAAACTTCCTCACGTAATAACCTAGAATACTGTCTAACACTTGATGGCTGCTCTGTTAAGTCTTCGTCGTTGGTTAGGAACCTGGGTGTGCTCTTTGATACCAATCTTTCATTTGAAAGTCACGTGTCTAGTATCTGTAAAACCGCATTTTCCATCTTAAAAATATATCTAAATTACGCCATAAGCTTTCATTGACAAATGCGGAACAATTAGTTCATGCGTTCATGACCTCAAGGCTAGATTATTGTAATGCTCTACTGGGTGGTTGCCCTGCACGCTTAATAAACAAACTACAGCTGGTCCAAAACGCAGCAGCTCGAGTTCTTACCAGAACCAGGAAGTATGACCATATTAGCCCTGTTCTGTCAACACTGCATTGGCTCCCTATTGAACATCGCATATATTGCTGATTACTTACAAAGCACTAAATGGTTTAGCTCCGCGGTACTTGAGCGAGCTCTTAATGCATTATAGTCCTTTACGTCTATTGCGATCTCAAAATTCTGGCCAGTTAATAATACCTAGAATATCAAAATCGACTGCTGGCGGTAGATCCTTTTCCTATTTAGCACCAAAACTTTGGAACAGTCTTCCTAACATTGTCCGGGAAGCAGACACACTCTCTCAGTTAGACACATCTCTTTGACCTAGCATTCACATAACACATTATAGACTTCTATAATTCAATATTAGGCTGCATAGATTAGGTCAGCCGGAACCGGGAACACTTGCCATAAATCCTGATGTACTCGTTACATCATAAGAAGAATGGCATCTACGCTAATTTTAGTGTCTTTGTTTATCCCAAGGTTTTCCCGCAGCCTGCCGGATCCAGGCCGTATCCAGATCTGACGAATGACCTTCACCTGGACCCGATGACAACGCAGTGCTGAAGTGCCAACTAGTCTCTCCCTATGGAGGATCCCTTTACCACTCCAGATAAAGCGTTGTCGGGAAAATTAGTTTCGCGTACTTACCCCGAAGTGACAAAATAAAATAAAATTCTGTATCAAAATTTATAAGGAAAGACAAGTACTTTGTGTAGGCTTGGTTTGTAAGGACATTACAAACCCACGCACATATATTCAAATGCACATAACTATAGAACCAATTCTTAATAAGCATGCGAACACCATCAGCGTTTCTCACAGATTCGCGTTTAAAGTCTGTGTAGAGAGAATGGTGTCGTCTTAATGTTTTGAAAGATAATAGAGAGCTGTTGTTTGTTTTAAATTTATTTCTTTATTGTGTAATTTTGCATATTATAGCACATGTTAGATCTTACCTGTCTGAGCCAGTGTTTTGGAGGTGGGCTCTGCCAGAACGTACCATTTTTCAAGATGAAGAAAGGCGGATGCCCCTGAGTTTCATCCACCACAGGAATGGTCTCATATGAAGGAGACCAAGGGCAGCACAGGAGAGGCTGCTGCCATGAGCCCCAGAAGCCTGCGACATATGCCCACCGCTACATGATGGCCGAGCCTGAAACGGGCCAAGCACGCACGGAAACTGGAAACTCGAGCAGGGGCCAGACGGGACACAGGTCCTATATGGGGCGCAGACCCCATCCTTCTTTGGGATGAGGAAGTAGCGGCTGAAGAAACCGCGGTCCAAGTCTGAAGGAGGAACCTCATCTATCGCTCCCTTCAGGAGGAGGGACGTTTCTTCTTGCTGTAGAACAGAAGCCTCTAGGGTGCTGTTCGTGACAGTGGGGTGAACTCCATCGAAGCACGGAGGGTTGCGGCAGAACTGGAGTATCCAAATTGGATTGTGTGGAGAACCCAGCACGACACACCTGGCAGAAGTCTCCACGCTGCTAGGTGATGAGACAAGGGCTGCGCGGGAATGGGCCTTTGTAGGGGCCTCGCCGCCAGACTCTCTGAGTGACAGCCAGCGAGAGGTGGTGGGCACAGAGCTAAAACGAAGGAGGGCCTGAGGCGTCCTTTGACTGTGAAGATTGGCCCACAGGGGTCACCGAGGTCTCTCTCATTCTGGGGTCTAGCATAGGGGCTTGAGCATTCAACACAAGGAGAAAGCTAGATGCGTCTCCTTCCGTGGGTGAAACAGCTCAAGCGAGAAGATGCATTGAGGGGAGATAGCCTTGAGCGTCTCAATCCTTCAATACAGAGAGATGGTTTTGGCAGGTTGACTCTGCATCCCCAAGCGGGGGGTGTTGGAGATTTTCCTTTGCCTCATGTAAAAGTCTGTATTTCTGTGTCTCAGTCAGAACCCAGGTTAAATCAGGATACATCAGGTCAAATTAGGTCAAGTGGTCTGTGAGGATGAAAGAGTACCTAACAAGCTCAGAGAGAAGATGTGTATAGGTAGCTGATAAGATGGTACTAAAAACGTTAATTAAAAATGATGGATGGTATTACAACACTGCAGGTGCATTGAATCATGTGACCAAAGATATTCTTTAAAAATGGGTATGACCAAAGATTTTTCCACCAATAGAATAATGTCTCCGGGAAAGATGATGCTAACGGTAGCGAGATCTTGATAGCTGATTGGCTACCTAGTGATAAGAAAAGGTATAAGACCTGAGGTTCTGACCATTGCAGATCAGATGGCCAGCTGGCATCTCACTTTGTTGCTTGTCAATAAAGTTACTTTTGAGACCTGGAACTTCGACTCTTAGAGATTTCTTCGAGACCCGATTTGAGGACTTAGAATTTGCTACAACAGGGGTATGACAGATTTTGATCCGGAGAGCATCTCGAGGGGAAACAGATACGCTTCAGCAGTCTGTCCCTCCCTTCTGAGATGGGGGAAGCTCTCCGTTTCCTGACACGTGGATCAGGAATGCCCCTGCGAAGCTGAAGCAGCGGGTTTTGTTGGCTGCCTCAGGTCAACGCGTCTACGGGGGCGCTGACGGGGCATCGGACGACCAAGAGCTCCCCAGACCGTGCGAGGTGGGAGATGTCTCAGCTAGTCACTCCTTCTAGGGGCCTCTTTGTGGTGTGTGAAGCGGTCTCTAGGCGCTGGGGAAGGAGTTGGAGGATCACAGGCCCTCCTAGGCATAAACTGCTTAAAGGCAGCCGGCGTGTCCTAGCAGATCGGAATTTGTCATTTGTCTCTTTGACCGTTTCCGGGGTGAGGCCCCCGTCCTCGTCCATTTCCTTGAGGGCTTCCGCTTGGTAGGCCTGGAGAATTGCCATGGTATGGAGCGCCGTGCAAGATTTTCCCACGAGGGCTACGTGGTCTTGCAGGGCTTCAATGGAAGAAGAGGGCAAGACTTCCAGGAAGGAGTGGACGAAGGCGAAAGGTGTGTGGACAATGTGTCCTCAACCACTGGAATGCACGTGTAGCCCTGCTCCACAGAACCAACCAGGTTGGTGAAGTCAGAGGCCGCAGCATTAGTCAGCCGCGCGGAGAAAGGTTGCTTCCAGGGCCTAGAAATCTCACAGTGAAGATCGTTGAAAAATGGCAGCTTTCTTCTAAAGTGTCGTGAAGAGATTGACCCAGAAAACGTTCGTTGAGCTTGGAGGACTGAGAATCACGAGGCTCGTCCAGCCATTCAATGCTAAGCTTCTCAGTAGCACGTGCTAACACATCCACGAGCTCGGTGTAGGCCGTAGAGGGCTGCGCTTCCTGGCCACTGGGCGGGAGAGCATTGGCCGCGGACCCGAAATCCTCAGAATCAGACACCGCGTTGAATAAAACATCCTCCAGTCCAAAGGAGAAGATGTTGCGTGCCTCTGGACTGGGGCATAAATAGTCGTGTAGAAACTCCACCAGAGAATCGCCACAGCGTGCGAGAGAGAGTGAGAGAGGGAATAGCAGGCCTGCTCACTTTCTAACGCCTCGAGCTCGACGTCCGATCCCCAGGCCTTGGCTTTATGAAGGCCGCGGGCCTCGTCATTAACAGCAGCGCGGCGGGGGAGTGCGGACTGGATATCTTTATCAAAGCAGGCAAGCCTAGCGCGGACAGTTTTTAGTCTAAAATTCTCACAAGACTTGCAGCTAGAAGCGCCAAAAATAGCCTCTCGAGCATGTGCTATGCCAAGACATTTCACACACTTACCATGCGGGTCGTCACTTGCAATGAAGCGAGAGCACTGAGGCTGGCAACGACGCAAATCCATAGTGCTTCACCAAGATGGCGCGTTCACTATATAAAGGGTGAGTGACGTAGCGCTGCTGAGGAGGCGCCCGCGCCATCAGGCCAATGAATTGCGTGATTCTTTACGGGTTCAGACAATCTGCACCGCCTTGGGGGCGTTCCCTTTGCGTCATCACTACGCAGCGTCGAGTGAACCTATGAAAGAGAACAGAACATACAAAACATAAGAAACCATATGTCTCTACCTTATATTTGCTCATATTGGAATCAATTGACAGACAATACTGTGTGGAAAAAGGTTTGGCTTATACCTAATCAATTATTTAATTGCAAACAAAGTTAAGGAGGAATCATTCAAAATTATACATAGAATTTACCCAGTTAAACATTACTTTGTGAAAAGTGAAAAAGTGAATCAAATTTTTAAAAGTGAATTTGATTTTAATTGCACTTTTTGCGACAGTTGTCTGAAACTGTGGTTCATTTATTTTGGCACTGCCCATTTGTAAGAACATTTATGGCCAATTTGTGTTGTTTTGGAAACATTTACTATTTGGTCTTTTTGGAGAACTATAGAGACAAGCACAGTCAGGTTTATATAATACATTTTATTATTTTAATGGCAAAATTTCATATTCACAAATGTAAATTTTCCAGTAAAAAAAAAACTGTTTTACATCATTTAAGAAAGAAATGGAGCTTTATATTGACTCGATTTTCTATCAAGCAAAAAGCAGTAACAACTTTGAAAATGTGTAAATGTGTAAATGTTTATGTAGATCTAATCCCCCTAGTGTGCAACTCGTTACGTTTGTTGTATTTTCTTGTGTAGTATTTATAACATACTCTTCTTTTCTGTAATACAAATAAATAAAATAAATAAATGCCCTTCAGTAGTCCTGCGACACTATTTTTGTCCTCCTAACCTAATACTAATATGTTAGAATAGATCCCTCAAGGCCAAGGAAACCAATAACGACTACAAAACTACACCTCCCACAATCCCTCACGGTGGAATAGTGTTTCCGGTTCCGCTGCATTTCTGCGGCCATCGGCTGACGGGACAGAAGAAGGTGGGAAGATTACAACTAAACTTACATTTTACAATAAACCAACCTCACGTAACAATTAACTTTGTTATTACAGACAATCTCAAAACAATGAACCACACCCATAACTATACTCAGTGCTGTTATCTTGTTTACATTACACGTTTCAGTTTAAAATGAGGAAGTTTCTCATGTTTTGACATTCAGCATTCATTTATGTCATATTTTGTCGCTGTATTTTGTGTATTCGCTATTACTACACACACTATTTCTCAATATTGTGTAATTAACGGCTGCCAGGCTGCTCCTGTATTTTTAGTTGGACATATGCTTAAACAGATCTCTACCAAAATGATAACATGCCACATCTGAAGCGAACATACACTCAGCAATTGAACTGCACAGACATGTACATTCCTGACAGACCCTGCCAGCTGTTAAAGCTGTGTGTTGTGTTGTGTTGTGTTGTGTTGTGTCAGTGAGTGTGTGAATGCTGAGAGATGCCCTTGGAGGTGGCATGGCCCTTCCCACAGTGCCCTCGGCTGGGCTGGAGGGTCTCCAGCAGGGTCATCACGGGGATGGTGGGCTCCTACAGTTACCTTTGGACCAGTGAGGCCAATGTTTCTCCATACTCGTATTTTCAATAACGTGTGCTATGAACTTACGGCAGATGTAACTGAATGACTTTCTCTGAATTTGCCTGACACTAGAGTATTTCAACTCTCTGATGGTGCACAACCCGGATGTGTTGCTGGACCTGGTGGACGAGCGTCCTCGGGACACCCCACTCATCACCCTGTGCAATCACCAGTCCTGCATGGATGACCCACACCTCTGGGGTAGGCCGGCCTCGGATCGCTGTACTGTAGAGGACACTCGCCTGCAGAAAACTGAACGCAGTTGTGGTGTTTTTCAGGAGTCCTGAAGCTCCGGCAGCTGTGGAACTTTAACAGGATGAGATGGTGTGTGTGAATGAAGGCCGAATCTGGAGACTCATGGAAAGGTGTTGTCAGTTCATATCATGTCGTGTGGTGTGTGTGTGTGTGTGTGTGTGTCCAGGGCACCTGCTGCCTCTGATATCTGTTTCACAAGAGAGTTTCACTCCAGCTTCTTCAGCAGAGGGAAGTGTGTGCCTGTTGTTCGAGGTAAACTCTTCTAATGACACATTTGATCATTTCTGCAGTCTGCTTTTATTTCACACAGGTTTTAGAAACATTTATAAAACATTTTTTTTATACTAAATCAAAATTCAGTCAGTAATGCATTTTCTATTAGCAAGTAATATTATTTGCATGCAAAACTGAAAACACTGATCTGAAATAGGGGTGTGCAGCGGAGCCCAAATCTGATCTCAATATCCAAATCTGATCTCAATATCCAAATCTGATCTCAATATCCATATCCGGAAGTGGCCGGGGCTTTGACCCCGAGGTCAGGGAATGACATGAGAAGCCCTGTTTTTTTTCTTTTCACTTCATAGTTTTCATTTAACAAATATGCCTTTTTATAACTCATAAAATATATATATTTTATCATTGCAAATTTTCTTTGTTTAATGTCTTCTAATTAAATCAATAATACTAAATGTTAAATAAAAGAAGGGAAAAAATCTTTTTAATTTAAATTTCTAGAGGAACTAGAGGCAGTTTCTGTTAGGACAATCATCCATAACCTCAAGGCAAGTGTATTTATATAGCACATTTCATACACTATGGCAATTCAAAGTGCTTTACAGAGAGAGGAATAAAAATAATCACAAAATAAAAGCAAGGGTAAGAGGATTCTACATAAAATAGCAGATTAGAGAACATGGAAATGAAAGAAAATTTTCAATGGCAGAAAATTTCTACAAATCTAAAAACAACTTTGGTCACATTTTACAATAAGGTCTCATTTGTTAACATTACTAAATGCATTTATTAACACATCATGTCGAACAAGACGTCAATTAGTAGAACGTGTGTATGATTCGGTATCTTAGTTGATAAGACTCTTGTCAAGCTCTTATTTCTGAGAGACGCACAGGCAACAACGCAGATATTTGATTTTAGACTGCGCTGCGCACATCTCATTTACAGTCATTCGTGTATCATATCGTACGTTAAATATACAGTACCAGTCAAAAGTTTGGAAACATTACTATTTTTAATGTTTTTGAAAGAAGTCTCTTATGCTCATCAAGCCTGCAGTTAAAAAAACAAAAAAAAACTAAAAAAAAACAGTAATATTATGAAATATTATTACAATTTAAAATAATGGTTCTCTTTTTTAATATATTTTAAAATGTAATTTATTTTTGTGATGCAAAGCTGAATTTTCATCAGCAAGTACTCCAGTCTTTGGTGTCTTATGATCCTTCAGAAATCATTCTAATATGATGATTTGATACTCAGTTATTATCAATGATGGAAACAGTTGTGCTGTTTAATATATTTTTTTGGAATACTTTTTTCAGGATTCATTGATGAGTAAAACGTTAACAGCATTTATTCATAAAAACAGCATTTATTCAAAATAAAAACATTTCTAACAATATAAATCGTTACCATCACCTTTTATCAATTTAACGCATCCTTGTTGAATTAAAGTACTAATTTCTTTAAAAAAAAATAGTTATTGTTCCCAAACTTTTGAACGGTAGTGTATATTGTTACAAAAGATTATCTCAGGTTATAAAAAAAATATTAAGCAGCACAACTGTTTCCAACATTGATCATAAATCATCATATTAGAATGATTTCTGAAGGATCATAAGACACCAAAGACTGGAGTACTTGCTGATGAAAATTCAGCTTTGCATCACAAAAATAAATTACATTTTGAAGTATATTAAAAAAGAGAACCATTATTTTAAATTGTAATAATATTTCATAATATTACTGTTTTTTTGTTTTTTTTAACTGCAGGCTTGATGAGCATAAGAGACTTCTTTCAAAAACATTAAAAATAGTAATGTTTCCAAACTTTTGACTGGTACTGTATATATCAATTAGTAGAACACGTGTGTGATGTTGAGATCATTGTGCTCGTTTCATTCATTCATTCACTTCACACACACATTATTACAGCAGAGTGACTTTAGACTTGTATAAAGCTATAATATTCTGCTATCACAAGAAGTGTCAGATCAATATTTTTATCCTGTTATTCTGTCAAATTCGTTTTTTTGTTGTTTTGTTTTGAAGCCATTATCTGCCTTTCCACATATGCTAGTCTGAAACATTTGACTGTTGTAAAAGCACTATGGCTTGTATCGGAGGCAGGCCCTGTGTTCAGAAGCAGTCGGCTCGGAAGAGATCGTAAAGAGTAAGAGTAAGCTTAATCTCATCAGTGCAATACGATTAGAAGAAGAGTCATTTATCTCTACCTAACTGCTGTTAACTGACAGTCAGATATGATAAATCACAAATACATGCTAATAGTACAGTTCTCAGTGCTTTTTAAAGCCAATTAATATAGAAGACACTCGAGTTGATCAGGGTTTTAAGGTATTGTAAATGAAACGGCCCAACCGTCCTCTGTTTTCCAGGAGATGGAGTCTATCAGAAAGGAATGGATTTCCTGTTGGAAAAGCTGAATCAAGGGGATTGGGTACACATATTTCCAGAGGGTACAGACACTCATATTTTTAACCTTAATATTTGTTTCGTGTACAACTTTCCTAATGTCTAGGAAATATGGTGTGTTTTCTCCTCCAGGTAAAGTGAACATGACTGGAGACTTCATGAGGATAAAGTGGGGTAAGATTTACACTCCTATAACTAGATACCTCTTGTTTCACCCTTATGTTTAGTTAAGTAAATCCTTTTGTTTCTGTACAGGAATTGGACGTTTGATTGCAGAGTGCTCTCTTCACCCAATCATTTTACCCATGTGGCATCTAGGTGAGTTATGCACGCACAAGTTCAAGAGCCAGATTTACTAAACCGGGCAAATTAGCGTGAGAGCGCAATTCCACAAAAGTGCAGATGGGAGTGGCTAGTTTTGCGCGTGATCTACTGACGACACGCAAATTAAAGAACAGACGCAGTCAAATCATTTACATAATGACCAACGCAATCTACCAAGAGCAGCGCAAGTTAGCGCCGGGACCACGGGTAACGCTGGTGAAAATGCAGACTGTGAATCCCAGCTAAAGAAGCCACAGTACATTGAAAAGTTTGTATATATATGTTCTTATAACGTCTTCCTCTGGCGTTCCAAAGAAATGAATACCAGTGGAAAATATTTTCTACCAGGCGCTCTCTGTTCTCTGCGGTGTCTCCTCCTAGCAGCAACAAGTGCAGCCATGTCGCAAAGTGGGTTAAGACATGCTTTTTGGGGTGTTATATAATAGCGCAAACACCGGTACAGTGACGAGCTCAAACACCGGTACAGTGACGAGCTCAAACACCAGTACAGTGACTAGCTCAAACACCAGTACACTGACGAGCTCAAACACCGGTACAGTGACGAGCTCAAACACCAGTACACTGACGAGCTCAAACACCAGTACACTGACGAGCACAAACACCAGTACACTGACGAGCTCAAACACCAGTACACTGACGAGCTCAAACACCAGTACACTGACGAGCTCAAACACCAGTACACTGACGAGCACAAACACCAGTACACTGACGAGCTCAAACACCAGTACAGTGACGAGCTCAAACACCAGTACAGTGACGAGCACAAACACCGGTACACTGACGAGCACAAACACCGGTACACTGACGAGCTCAAACACCGGTACACTGACGAGCGCAAACACCGGTACACTGACGAGCTCAAACACCAGTACAGTGACGAGCTCAAACACCAGTACACTGACGAGCACAAACACCAGTACACTGACGAGCACAAACACCAGTACAGTGACGAGCACAAACACCAGTACAGTGACGAGCACAAACACCAGTACAGTGACGAGCACAAACACCAGTACAGTGACGAGCTCAAACACCAGTACAGTGACGAGCTCAAACACCAGTACAGTGACGAGCACAAACACCAGTACAGTGACGAGCTCAAACACCAGTACACTGACGAGCTCAAACACCGGTACAGTGACGAGCGCAAACACCGGTACAGTGACGAGCTCAAACACCAGTACAGTGACGAGCACAAACACCAGTACAGTGACGAGCTCAAACACCAGTACAGTGACGAGCTCAAACACCGGTACAGTGACGAGCTCAAACACCGGTACAGTGACGAGCGCAAACACCGGTACAGTGACGAGCGCAAACACCGGTACAGTGACGAGCGCAAACACCGGTACACTGACGAGCACAAACACCGGTACACTGACGAGCACAAACACCGGTACAGTGACGAGCTCAAACACCAGTACAGTGACGAGCTCAAACACCAGTACAGTGACGAGCTCAAACACCAGTACAGTGACGAGCACAAACACCAGTACACTGACGAGCTCAAACACCAGTACACTGACGAGCACAAACACCAGTACAGTGACGAGCTCAAACACCAGTACACTGACGAGCTCAAACACCAGTACACTGACGAGCACAAACACCAGTACACTGACGAGCACAAACACCAGTACACTGACGAGCGCAAACACCAGTACAGTGACGAGCTCAAACACCAGTACACTGACGAGCACAAACACCAGTACACTGACGAGCACAAACACCGGTACAGTGACGAGCTCAAACACCGGTACAGTGACGAGCTCAAACACCGGTACAGTGACGAGCTCAAACACCAGTACACTGACGAGCTCAAACACCAGTACAGTGACGAGCTCAAACACCAGTACACTGACGAGCTCAAACACCGGTACAGTGACGAGCTCAAACACCAGTACACTGACGAGCTCAAACACCAGTACAGTGACGAGCTCAAACACCAGTACACTGACGAGCTCAAACACCGGTACAGTGACGAGCTCAAACACCGGTACAGTGACGAGCTCAAACACCGGTACAGTGACGAGCTCAAACACCGGTACACTGACGAGCACAAACACCAGTACACTGACGAGCACAAACACCGGTACAGTGACGAGCTCAAACACCGGTACAGTGACGAGCTCAAACACCGGTACAGTGACGAGCTCAAACACCAGTACACTGACGAGCTCAAACACCAGTACAGTGACGAGCTCAAACACCAGTACACTGACGAGCTCAAACACCGGTACAGTGACGAGCGCAAACACCGGTACAGTGACGAGCTCAAACACCAGTACAGTGACGAGCACAAACACCAGTACACTGACGAGCTCAAACACCGGTACAGTGACGAGCACAAACACCAGTACACTGACGAGCTCAAACACCGGTACAGTGACGAGCTCAAACACCGGTACACTGACGAGCTCAAACACCGGTACAGTGACGAGCGCAAACACCGGTACAGTGACGAGCTCAAACACCAGTACAGTGACGAGCACAAACACCAGTACACTGACGAGCTCAAACACCAGTACACTGACGAGCTCAAACACCAGTACAGTGACGAGCTCAAACACCAGTACACTGACGAGCACAAACACCAGTACAGTGACGAGCTCAAACACCGGTACAGTGACGAGCACAAACACCGGTACACTGACGAGCTCAAACACCGGTACAGTGACGAGCTCAAACACCAGTACAGTGACGAGCACAAACACCAGTACACTGACGAGCTCAAACACCAGTACACTGACGAGCTCAAACACCGGTACACTGACGAGCACAAACACCGGTACAGTGACGAGCTCAAACACCGGTACAGTGACGAGCGCAAACACCGGTACAGTGACGAGCTCAAACACCAGTACACTGACGAGCTCAAACACCAGTACACTGACGAGCTCAAACACCAGTACACTGACGAGCTCAAACACCAGTACACTGACGAGCTCAAACACCAGTACACTGACGAGCGCAAACACCAGTACAGTGACGAGCTCAAACACCAGTACACTGACGAGCACAAACACCAGTACAGTGACGAGCTCAAACACCAGTACACTGACGAGCACAAACACCAGTACACTGACGAGCTCAAACACCAGTACAGTGACGAGCTCAAACACCAGTACACTGACGAGCTCAAACACCAGTACACTGACGAGCTCAAACACCAGTACAGTGACGAGCTCAAACACCAGTACACTGACGAGCTCAAACACCAGTACAGTGACGAGCTCAAACACCAGTACACTGACGAGCTCAAACACCAGTACAGTGACGAGCTCAAACACCAGTACACTGACGAGCTCAAACACCAGTACAGTGACGAGCTCAAACACCAGTACACTGACGAGCACAAACACCAGTACACTGACGAGCTCAAACAGCGGTACAGTGACGAGCTCAAACAGCGGTACAGTGACGAGCTCAAACACCGGTACAGTGACGAGCTCAAACACCGGTACAGTGACGAGCTCAAACACCAGTACACTGACGAGCACAAACACCAGTACAGTGACGAGCTCAAACACCAGTACACTGACGAGCTCAAACACCAGTACAGTGACGAGCTCAAACACCAGTACACTGACGAGCTCAAACACCAGTACACTGACGAGCTCAAACACCAGTACACTGACGAGCTCAAACAGCGGTACAGTGACGAGCTCAAACACCGGTACAGTGACGAGCGCAAACACCGGTACACTGACGAGCTCAAACACCGGTACAGTGACGAGCTCAAACACCAGTACAGTGACGAGCACAAACACCAGTACAGTGACGAGCTCAAACACCAGTACACTGACGAGCACAAACACCAGTACAGTGACGAGCTCAAACACCAGTACACTGACGAGCACAAACACCAGTACAGTGACGAGCTCAAACACCAGTACACTGACGAGCTCAAACACCAGTACACTGACGAGCTCAAACACCAGTACACTGACGAGCTCAAACAGCGGTACACTGACGAGCTCAAACACCGGTACAGTGACGAGCGCAAACACCGGTACAGTGACGAGCTGAAACACCAGTACACTGACGAGCTCAAACACCAGTACACTGACGAGCTCAAACACCAGTACACTGACGAGCTCAAACACCAGTACACTGACGAGCTCAAACACCAGTACACTGACGAGCTCAAACACCAGTACACTGACGAGCACAAACACCAGTACAGTGACGAGCTCAAACACCAGTACACTGACGAGCACAAACACCAGTACACTGACGAGCTCAAACACCAGTACAGTGACGAGCTCAAACACCAGTACAGTGACGAGCTCAAACACCAGTACACTGACGAGCTCAAACACCAGTACACTGACGAGCTCAAACACCAGTACAGTGACGAGCTCAAACACCAGTACAGTGACGAGCTCAAACACCGGTACAGTGACGAGCTCAAACACCAGTACACTGACGAGCTCAAACACCAGTACACTGACGAGCTCAAACACCAGTACACTGACGAGCTCAAACACCGGTACACTGACGAGCTCAAACACCGGTACAGTGACGAGCTCAAACACCAGTACACTGACGAGCACAAACACCGGTACAGTGACGAGCTCAAACACCAGTACAGTGACGAGCTCAAACACCAGTACACTGACGAGCTCAAACACCAGTACAGTGACGAGCTCAAACACCAGTACAGTGACGAGCTCAAACACCAGTACAGTGACGAGCTCAAACACCAGTACACTGACGAGCTCAAACACCAGTACAGTGACGAGCTCAAACACCAGTACACTGACGAGCTCAAACACCAGTACAGTGACGAGCTCAAACACCAGTACACTGACGAGCACAAACACCAGTACACTGACGAGCTCAAACACCAGTACAGTGACGAGCTCAAACACCGGTACAGTGACGAGCGCAAACACCGGTACACTGACGAGCTCAAACACCGGTACAGTGACGAGCGCAAACACCGGTACACTGACGAGCTCAAACACCAGTACACTGACGAGCTCAAACACCAGTACAGTGACGAGCTCAAACACCAGTACAGTGACGAGCACAAACACCAGTACAGTGACGAGCTCAAACACCAGTACACTGACGAGCACAAACACCAGTACAGTGACGAGCTCAAACACCAGTACACTGACGAGCACAAACACCAGTACAGTGACGAGCTCAAACACCAGTACACTGACGAGCACAAACACCAGTACAGTGACGAGCTCAAACACCAGTACACTGACGAGCACAAACACCAGTACACTGACGAGCTCAAACACCAGTACAGTGACGAGCTCAAACACCAGTACACTGACGAGCACAAACACCAGTACAGTGACGAGCTCAAACACCAGTACAGTGACGAGCACAAACACCAGTACAGTGACGAGCTCAAACACCAGTACACTGACGAGCACAAACACCAGTACACTGACGAGCACAAACACCAGTACAGTGACGAGCTCAAACACCGGTACACTGACGAGCTCAAACACCAGTACACTGACGAGCTCAAACACCAGTACAGTGACGAGCACAAACACCGGTACAGTGACGAGCTGAAACACCAGTACACTGACGAGCACAAACACCAGTACAGTGACGAGCTGAAACACCAGTACACTGACGAGGTGACGAGCTCAAACACCAGTACACTGACGAGCACAAACACCAGTACACTGACGAGCTCAAACACCAGTACACTGACGAGCTCAAACACCAGTACAGTGACGAGCTCAAACACCAGTACACTGACGAGCTCAAACACCAGCACAGTGACGAGCTCAAACACCAGTACACTGACGAGCTCAAACACCAGTACAGTGACGAGCTCAAACACCAGTACAGTGACGAGCTCAAACACCAGTACAGTGACGAGCTCAAACACCAGTACAGTGACGAGCTCAAACACCAGTACACTGACGAGCTCAAACACCAGTACAGTGACGAGCTCAAACACCAGTACACTGACGAGCACAAACACCAGTACAGTGACGAGCTCAAACACCAGTACAGTGACGAGCTCAAACACCAGTACAGTGACGAGCTCAAACACCAGTACACTGACGAGCTCAAACACCAGTACACTGACGAGCACAAACACCGGTACAGTGACGAGCTCAAACACCGGTACAGTGACGAGCTCAAACACCGGTACAGTGACGAGCGCAAACACCGGTACAGTGACGAGCTCAAACACCGGTACACTGACGAGCTCAAACACCAGTACACTGACGAGCTCAAACACCAGTACACTGACGAGCTCAAACACCAGTACACTGACGAGCTCAAACACCAGTACACTGACGAGCTCAAACACCAGTACACTGACGAGCGCAAACACCAGTACAGTGACGAGCTCAAACACCAGTACACTGACGAGCACAAACACCGGTACACTGACGAGCTCAAACAGCGGTACAGTGACGAGCTCAAACAGCGGTACAGTGACGAGCTCAAACAGCGGTACAGTGACGAGCTCAAACACCAGTACAGTGACGAGCTCAAACACCAGTACACTGACGAGCACAAACACCAGTACAGTGACGAGCTCAAACACCAGTACACTGACGAGCTCAAACACCAGTACACTGACGAGCTCAAACACCAGTACACTGACGAGCTCAAACACCGGTACAGTGACGAGCGCAAACACCGGTACACTGACGAGCTCAAACACCGGTACAGTGACGAGCTCAAACACCAGTACAGTGACGAGCTCAAACACCAGTACAGTGACGAGCTCAAACACCAGTACACTGACGAGCACAAACACCAGTACAGTGACGAGCTCAAACACCAGTACACTGACGAGCACAAACACCAGTACACTGACGAGCACAAACACCAGTACAGTGACGAGCTCAAACACCAGTACACTGACGAGCTCAAACACCGGTACAGTGACGAGCGCAAACACCGGTACAGTGACGAGCTGAAACACCAGTACACTGACGAGCTCAAACACCAGTACAGTGACGAGCGCAAACACCAGTACAGTGACGAGCTCAAACACCAGTACAGTGACGAGCGCAAACACCAGTACAGTGACGAGCTGAAACACCAGTACACTGACGAGCTCAAACACCAGTACAGTGACGAGCGCAAACACCAGTACACTGACGAGCTCAAACACCAGTACACTGACGAGCTCAAACACCAGTACACTGACGAGCACAAACACCAGTACAGTGACGAGCTCAAACACCAGTACACTGACGAGCACAAACACCAGTACACTGACGAGCTCAAACACCAGTACAGTGACGAGCTCAAACACCAGTACAGTGACGAGCTCAAACACCAGTACACTGACGAGCTCAAACACCAGTACACTGACGAGCTCAAACACCAGTACAGTGACGAGCTCAAACACCAGTACACTGACGAGCACAAACACCAGTACAGTGACGAGCTCAAACACCAGTACACTGACGAGCACAAACACCAGTACAGTGACGAGCTCAAACACCAGTACACTGACGAGCACAAACACCAGTACACTGACGAGCTCAAACACCAGTACAGTGACGAGCTCAAACACCAGTACACTGACGAGCACAAACACCAGTACAGTGACGAGCTCAAACACCAGTACAGTGACGAGCACAAACACCAGTACAGTGACGAGCTCAAACACCAGTACACTGACGAGCACAAACACCAGTACACTGACGAGCTCAAACACCAGTACAGTGACGAGCTCAAACACCAGTACACTGACGAGCTCAAACACCGGTACAGTGACGAGCTCAAACACCAGTACACTGACGAGCTCAAACACCAGTACAGTGACGAGCTCAAACACCGGTACACTGACGAGCTCAAACACCAGTACAGTGACGAGCACAAACACCAGTACACTGACGAGCTCAAACACCAGTACAGTGACGAGCTCAAACACCGGTACACTGACGAGCTCAAACACCAGTACACTGACGAGCTCAAACACCAGTACAGTGACGAGCTCAAACACCAGTACACTGACGAGCACAAACACCAGTACACTGACGAGCACAAACACCAGTACAGTGACGAGCTCAAACACCAGTACACTGACGAGCACAAACACCAGTACACTGACGAGCACAAACACCAGTACAGTGACGAGCTCAAACACCGGTACACTGACGAGCTCAAACACCAGTACACTGACGAGCTCAAACACCAGTACACTGACGAGCTGAAACACCAGTACAGTGACGAGCTCAAACACCAGTACACTGACGAGCACAAACACCAGTACACTGACGAGCACAAACACCAGTACAGTGACGAGCTCAAACACCAGTACACTGACGAGCTCAAACACCAGTACACTGACGAGCTCAAACACCAGTACACTGACGAGCTGAAACACCAGTACAGTGACGAGCTCAAACACCAGTACACTGACGAGCACAAACACCAGTACACTGACGAGCTCAAACACCAGTACAGTGACGAGCTCAAACACCAGTACACTGACGAGCACAAACACCAGTACACTGACGAGCACAAACACCAGTACAGTGACGAGCTCAAACACCAGTACACTGACGAGCACAAACACCAGTACACTGACGAGCACAAACACCAGTACAGTGACGAGCTCAAACACCGGTACACTGACGAGCTCAAACACCAGTACACTGACGAGCTCAAACACCAGTACAGTGACGAGCACAAACACCGGTACAGTGACGAGCTGAAACACCAGTACAGTGACGAGCGCAAACACCGGTACAGTGACGAGCTGAAACACCAGTACAGTGACGAGCGCAAACACCGGTACAGTGACGAGCTGAAACACCAGTACAGTGACGAGCGCAAACACCAGTACAGTGACGAGCTGAAACACCAGTACACTGACGAGGTGACGAGCTCAAACACCAGTACACTGACGAGCACAAACACCAGTACACTGACGAGCTCAAACACCAGTACAGTGACGAGCTCAAACACCAGTACAGTGACGAGCTCAAACACCAGTACACTGACGAGCTCAAACACCAGTACACTGACGAGGTGACGAGCTCAAACACCAGTACACTGACGAGCACAAACACCAGTACACTGACGAGCTCAAACACCAGTACACTGACGAGCTCAAACACCAGTACAGTGACGAGCTCAAACACCAGTACAGTGACGAGCTCAAACACCAGTACACTGACGAGCTCAAACACCAGCACAGTGACGAGCTCAAACACCAGTACACTGACGAGCTCAAACACCAGTACAGTGACGAGCTCAAACACCAGTACAGTGACGAGCTCAAACACCAGTACAGTGACGAGCTCAAACACCAGTACAGTGACGAGCTCAAACACCAGTACACTGACGAGCTCAAACACCAGTACAGTGACGAGCTCAAACACCAGTACACTGACGAGCACAAACACCAGTACAGTGACGAGCTCAAACACCAGTACAGTGACGAGCTCAAACACCAGTACACTGACGAGCTCAAACACCAGTACACTGACGAGCTCAAACACCAGTACAGTGACGAGCTCAAACACCAGTACAGTGACGAGCTCAAACACCAGTAAATCACCTTGCGTGATTCATTTAATTACTCTCCTTCTTAAATACTGAGTCTGAAAGGAAAACTTCTACAAATGCATATGTAATAAGGTCAGCCGCAAAAGTAACCCTGTCCACGCCTTTCCAGCGCTAGTTTTACACTGCGTGTCTTTAGTAAATCCTGACAGTAGTTTAACGCCTAAAGAGGGTTTGAGCTGGAGCTGTCGGTCAGTCTGGCCCTCAGAGGCGTACGTGTCTACCACAGCACATGACTTCATGATGAATATCTGAGCTATTCCTTACTTGTGGACCTTTGTTCTTCAGGTCTGAATGATGTCCTGCCAAATAAAGCTCCTTACATTCCTCGAGTGGGACAGGTAATACACACTTTCCTTGTGCGATGTGTCACATGCGCTGATCTTCCGTTGTCACACTGTTCTTCCGTTCTGTGCAGCGAATAACCGTTCTCGTTGGAAAACCCTTCACAGTCAGACATCTGGTGGACGCGCTGAGAGCTGAAAACACCAGTCCGGTAGGTGGTCATGTGACAGCGAGATGAGTGATGTGTGTGTCAAACTGATAGGCTTGCAGTTGAGAGCAACATTGGTTTCCTTACAGATGGAAATGCGGAAAACCGTGACAGACTTTGTTCAAGGGGAGTTTCTCGGTTTGAAAGCCCAGGCTGAAGCTCTTCATCACAGGATACAGAACTGCACATAACAGCGAGGAACTCGTCTCGGGAGACATCGCCCTTCAGCTAACCCTGGCCTTACACCTCTAGAGCAGAGGATACACACCGAGAGGTGCACGGCATCTCTGTAAGGAGTGTTATACCCGTGATGAAGAGGCATGAGAGGTGAATGAGTGGATGTGTGTGTGGACAGTCAGATATGAGCTGATATGAGCTTTTGTTGTTGTGAATGAGTTGTGACTCAAGCCATGTTCAAGACCTCAGGACACACACAGTGTGTGACCGCCTGGAAATGCCTTCAGACTGCGGAGCACCATATGTTGCATCCTCCCACAGTCGTTGATTTCTACTTAATTCTACACGATACTTTACCCTTCAGAAAACTTAGTGTTGAAAATAGCTCTTTTACTAGTAACGCATGTCAGTGAGTCATTTGTATTAAATTTCTTGAATATCTGAACATGTTGAATTTGTTTGCATGCTCATTTGTCATAGCTGGATCAGTAATTGTGATGACAGACATATTAACAATGTTAAATTCTTGATTTACTGGGAATGCTGAAGGATTTAGTCAGTCTTTTTAATGACAGATTGAGAATTTCGAGATGACAGTAATAGCCGTTAATATTTGGTGCAGTATTTGACTGTTCATGCTCTGTAAATACATAATTCTGACTGTGAACTGAATTATTTCACAATGCACTTATGCATCTTATTTGCCTAAATCATGATGGAATGAGAGTTGATCAAAAGCATGTGAAAGGTGATAATATTTTGTTAAATACATTTTAGGGATAAATTGATATTTGATATTGTTCAAAATATAAAGCAAAAAAGTTAAATAAAAAGATAAAACTGGCTACACTGTCATTTTTATTATCATGTGTTTAAGGTGTTTTCCTACCACGACTTCTCAGTTTAATGAAAGGTGATAAATATGACTGGACTAAAGATGTTCACATTTATTTGTATAGCGCTTTTCCTAATACACATCATTTCAAAGCAGCTTTACAGGAAATTATATTATATTATATTATATTGTTTTCAAATCATCTGACTGCTGAAAATATGTAAGTGTGCAGGTCATTGAACTCAAAATGAGAGAATTGATCAAATCCATAAATGTCATTAAAAAAATATATAATCTCAAAACAACATACAGACAGTAACAAATAACATCAAAAAGAAACAGATATATAAAAAGGAGAAGGGGGAATAAATTAGACAATACGCTGAGTGACAAGGCATGATGCTGAAATTATATGACAGATAAGGTACATGTATGACAATATTCTATTGTTTTGGTTATTATTCTATAGATAAGTTTATACAAATCTAAGTCATTACACTGGAAAATAATAACATATAATACATGCTATTTGTTCATCAAAGCGGTGCTGTTGTTGAGGGTAATGATTAATAGCTGTTATACAGTATAGCAAGTGCTCTTTTAGTTACAAGAGTTCAAAATCCTGAAATAACACTTTGAATGAATTTGATCTAACCTTATTATACACTCACCTAAAGGATTATTAGGAACACCTGTTCAATTTCTCATTAATGCAATTATCTAATCAACCAATCACATGGCAGTTGCTTCAATGCATTTAGGGGTGTGGTCCTGGTCAAGACAATCTCCTTCTAAGAAGCAAGCCGCCAATAAAAACGAAAAAGAAGAAGAAGAAGACAATCTCCTTAACTCCAAACTGAATGTCAGAATGGGAAAGAAAGGTGATTTAAGCAATTCTGAGCGTGGCATGGTTGTTGGTGCCAGACGGGCCGGTCTGAGTATTTCACAATCCGCTCAGTTACTGGGATTTTCACGCACAACCATTTCTAGGGTTTACAAAGAATGGTGTGAAAAGGGAAAAACATCCAGTATGCGGCAGTCCTGCAGGCGAAAATGCCTTGTTGATGCTAGAGGTCAGAGGAGAATGGGCCGACTGATTCAAGCTGATAGAAGAGCAACTTTGACTGAAATAACCACTCGTTACAACCGAGGTATGCAGCAAAGCATTTGTGAAGCCACAACACGCACAACCTTGAGGCGGATGGGCTACAACAGCAGAAGACCCCACCGGGTACCACTCATCTCCACTACAAATAGGAAAAAGAGGCTACAATTTGCACAAGCTCACCAAAATTGGACAGTTGAAGACTGGAAAAATGTTGCCTGGTCTGATGAGTCTCGATTTCTGTTGAGACATTCAGATGGTAGAGTCAGAATTTGGCGTAAACAGAATGAGAACATGGATCCATCATGCCTTGTTACCACTGTGCAGGCTGGTGGTGGTGGTGTAATGGTGTGGGGGATGTTTTCTTGGCACACTTTAGGCCCCTTAGTGCCAATTGGGCATCGTTTAAATGCCACGGCCTACCTGAGCATTGTTTCTGACCATGTCCATCCCTTTATGACCACCATGTACCCATCCTCTGATGGCTACTTCCAGCAGGATAATGCACCATGTCACAAAGCTCGAATCATTTCAAATTGGTTTCTTGAACATGACATTGAGTTCACTGTACTAAAATGGCCCCCACAGTCACCAGATCTCAACCCAATAGAGCATCTTTGGGATGTGGTGGAACGGGAGCTTCGTGCCCTGGATGTGTATCCCACAAATCTCCATCAACTGCAAGATGCTATCCTATCAATATGGGCCAACATTTCTAAAGAATGCTTTCAGCACCTTGTTGAATCAATGCCACGTAGAATTAAGGCAGTTCTGAAGGCGAAAGGGGGTCAAACACAGTATTAGTATGGTGTTCCTAATAATCCTTAAGGTGAGTGTATATGTATGTCATCTTTAATGTTAAAATCTTAAATTTACTCAGCCTATAGTGTCATTTTATTCTGATTTGTTACCAATTAAATCTGCATCAACCAAAGCCATTTTTACACTGCAGCGCTACACTTAATACTCGGTATATTAATGGAATTAAACTCAGAATATTGTCTAAAACAAAAGTTTTGACTGCTGCATATTTACACTGTAGTGAAGCACAGGCCAGCATCAGTTTATATGTAAATGTAAACGCTTGCAAAAAAAAAAAACCCTCACGTGACCTTTGCCTCAACAAATCATGTGATTGAATAACCAGCGGATCTCATATTTCAAAATGTGAAATATTGTCTTTTGAATATTGAATTAATTATTTGGGCATAAGTGTCTTTCAGTTTAAATATGGTTCTTACAGAAATTAATTTAAATCCCATTAATGACGTGATTAAAAAGAAGTTCAATTCTTGGCTGGCGAGAGATTTGTCTCTCCCTGGTCGAGTTTTTAATCAAAATGTGTTGTTTATTCCTCGTGTTCTTCTACCGATTTCCTGAGTTCATCATGCTAGACTGTTAAAATATTCCTAGTCTTAGTGTGTTGCTTACGACACGCTACAAAAAGGATGTTCTAATAAATAAGATTAGTGATGGGGGTCTTTGAGTTGTTGACCATGTGTTAAAAGTAAATTGGTTAAAAAGTTTAATAAAAAAAACAGACTCTAAAGGAAATATCTTTTATTTATAAAATGGATTTTGGGGCTTCATTAAAAGAGTATAATATTGTATCCGACACCATTCCTAGTGGTATAAAAACTCTCTTGAAAGGAGAGCAAATCTGTAATCCTATTTCTCTGTGTAACACTTCTATTTCAGTTGAAGGAATTTAGATTACTGTTGACTAATTCAATAACCACTTTGTTCGCTATCATATCAACAGAAAATATATTCCAGTATCTTCTTTTAAATGGATGGTGTTATACAATGTGAACTGTAATTTGGTCTGGTCTCTATCACACAAATATAAACAAACACCAAAAATAAAAGAAGTCACGTTTAAAATATTACATAGATATTACTCTTGTAATATTGTTTTCAATACATGCATTCTATATATATATATATATATATATATATATATATATATATATATATATATATATATATATATATATATAAACACTTTCTGTGATATAGAAAAGACAATTGTACATCTTTCTTGTGCATGTGTTTGTGTTCAAGCTTTTTGGAACAAGTTATACCTATCTCTCAGAAAAAAAATAAATGTCAGAATATGTATAAACACTTTTAATATTATTTTTCTTTATCCCAACTCAAATTCTCGTATTCAGTACATTGTTCATCTTTTTATACTTGCCATTTTTATAGCCTACACAAATGCAATTTTTTTGTGTAAGAACCTGCTAACGTACTGTCAATTGTTCTGGTAGACTATAATTCCTGTTTTGTCTTTGATGGGCATGAAAAACAAAAACAAATCCTTGAAAAGTCAAAAATTACTTTCAATGTTTATCCTTGTATAACTTTTTTTCACACTCTGGCATTTTATTTATTTTATTTGTATTATTTTTATTATTTTTATTATATATGTCTTATTTTCAACTGTTCTTGATGTCGTATACTTGTTTCAGTTTCATGTTAGTATTTTGGCGTTAATAAAAAAGAAAGAAGAAAAAAAAATAGAAAAGAAATGAGAAGCTGGGGAAGAATTGATGACGACACGGTTTGATCTTTGGTTAACCAATCAGCGGAAGGGAACGTCACTGCTCGGGCCGCTGAAGATGGCCGCCTGTGACGTCACAGCTCATCGCGCTCAAGATGGCCGCTTCGAGGACGGTCTCCGGGAACGCTATGATGATTTTATATCTGTTTCTCTGCGTGTTCGCAGCAGCGAAGAGCGATGAGCAAGTGCCTCTGGTCGCATGGGCGAGTGACGGGTAAAGTACTGATATTATATGACACTAGTCATGGAGAACTGATGGCGAGAGTTAGCTTTGGCAGTGTGCTAGCGGAATGACCCGGTCGCTGTCCAGTACTGAAACACGTCTGAGCAAACGAGATGTGTTCATTCTCGAATAAACGCCACATATTGAGTAATCTAACTCATATTTATCAACAGACGTAATCGTGTATACATTAGTGTCGAGCGGTGATGACTGTCTCAAACCCAGTAACCTGTCAAGACAACCTTTGACCGTCATTGATGTCTAGATAAGCATGTGTTATCATTGGCCTGAAGCCGATTTTTGCGTTGTTTGTAAAAGTTCTAATCATGACTGTAATTTTATGGGTTCGTCTTCTTTTCTAATGTGTTGTGCGTGTGCAGGTTCGTCTTGTCTCCTGTGAATGCTCCATCATCAGGCCACACTGTGTCTGTGGACGAGCTGGAGTCATTCCTGACCCGAGCTCTGAGCACTTCACCTCATAATCTCCTGCTCTTCCTGCAGGACAAAGTACTTCACACAGCACACACTCTTATATCTATTCGCTTATATTTCCAAACATTTCTTCTGCAAATATAATAATAATCCAGTGAGATTTTTGATCTAATAAGGAGTCCTTTAGCAGATGTCTGTTACTGCATTCATAAAACACTGTCATTGTGTTGCCACATGTTTATAAAGGACCAAACAAAACCAGAACAACAAAAAAGATCACTATATCACACATGATAGATATACATTTCTAAACGCTTTACCATGAGAAACACTGTCAGAAGAAGACGATGAATTCATGTTCAGTTTTAATAAAGACAACAATCTGAAGTGATGTATTGGTTCTTTCTATTGTGAAGTGTATAACTCAAATGACACATGAACCCATTGTTGATTAATCAGCCACTGGCATTAGGCTGGCTCAGGCAGTGTCCATCTTACGGTTTGAATTCCCTCTGTTTCATTCAGCTGAGTGTTGATGACTTCACAATGTACGGAGGAGTATTCGGGAACAAACAGGATAGTGTCTTCCAAAATCTGGAGGTATGCTGATGTGTTTTCCTCTGTCACTGCTTTTGATATTTATTACTGCTTATGATTTTGACTTCAGTTAACTGACAGGTTGTTTTTGTAAGTGCTATCAACTGAGATGAGTGGCAGGCAATATAATTCTTCAAAAATGTATTGGGAAACTAAATCCTAATGTTTTGTGAAGCCAAGATATACTCTTTAGAAAACATCAGTGTATTATCAGATAAAATCACCTTGAAAAGTGCTTGTTAGCCCAGACATGAATAAGCCTGTCTGATGTTCTGTTGGTGTCCCCAGGCGTCTCTGCTGTCCTCCTCCTCCTTATGGCTGCCGTGTGTGTCGTCGTCCGCCACTGCTCAGGTCTCCACACTGCTCCAGAACCAGATCGAAGCGGCTCCTCTCTACATGAACCCGGACACGCTTGCTCAACTCCGACTCAACGCGTCTGTGGCGGCCTTGCTGGTGTTCCGCCTCCCTTACAGCAGCGGGTGAGCCCATCTCCTCCAGTTCAGCTAACTCTGACTCGTTTTTTAAACATTATTTGAAACAAATCATTAAGCAGTGGGAAACATTTCAAACAGTACTGTTACACTATCACATGACCTCATCCATGCAAGGAGTAAGTGCCTTTCAGTTCTCATCTCCAACAAATAGTAATTTGACATATTTAGTTAAGTGCAGGGTAATTTCACTACAGTGGTTCATGCTGAAATAGCTGAAGAAATATGGTGATACTGTATAAACAGATTTCTCTACCCTTAGTGGTGGAAGAAAAAAATCGATGCATCGTGATTCTCTCTCCAACGATTCAGAACCGATTCTGAACTTATTTTTAACTGCAGATGCACAAAGACTTTACAAGTCTTGTGTGCTTTAGAAACACCCGTATTCTGCTTGCTTCCATTTCCACACACACACACACACACACCGCTTGAACCTTCCAGAAATAATCTTTCATAAAGTTCGAAAAAGTTGAAGTGAATTATAAGGACATTTACGGGCTTCATTGCACAGGATACGCGAGCTTTGCCTGATGTTACTCTTGCAGTGTGTGTTCTCGCCCGCCGGTATTTTCCTACAAATGCTCTACGAAAGCATAATTTATGTCGTTTGGAATGCAGTGGGCTTATATATTAAATATATGAAACTCACTGACAGAAGGCTGCTTTTCATTTCAAGTGCTCACGTGGGCTGTGTGTGTGTGTGTGTGTGTGTGTCTGTGTGTGTGCAAGTGGTTAAATGTACTTGCATCTCAAAATGCTTTTATGTCGTGAAATGAATGTAAACACAGTTTTGCCAGTTATGGCTTAAAGGATTAAACAGACTGGACAAAAACATATTATGTTTCAAATAAATAGAATAAATAAAATAATTTTTTTCAAGTAAATAAATATTTCATTTAATTTTCCACAATGTAAAAAGGTTAATACGCAGACTAGTGTTTTATGTGAGCGTGTTCTAGTCATCTCTTAAGGAATTTGACCAAGCATTATGATTACTTAATTGACCTAATGACCTCAGCTACTTATCCATAAAACAGAAACCCAGCTGTAGCTCAGACACATCAGTATAGTATATGTGTCAGTCTCCACTGCAGGAGCAACGACACACTCTCATGATCAACACTTCTCACTAAATCATCTCCTCATAGATGGTCAAGTTGAACACAGTGCATTATGGGATACAGTATTCCACACAGTGTGCTATGTTGTATACTGTACATTTTGAAATGTGTAGTCGTCATCAGGGTATTTCATGATTACAGAAAATGTGTTTACTATGCACATTACACAAGTGTTAGAGTGGTACAGTAGTAAAAGTATGTAATTCTGAATACAACCATTTGCAGGATGAGCATGTTTTTGATGAAAACCGTGAAAACAGACAAAAATCCCTTACATTTTGGACCTTCTTTAAATCTGAAAAGGAGATGAGAAAACCAAAACTCTTGATATTCTGAGGACTGTTAGTTGTCTTTTTCTTGCAGGGCTGATATGATGTCTACTAAAGAAGTGCTCAGTGGAAACGGTACGTGTAGTATTCAAACACCACTAAAAACCAAAAGCCTTGTGCTCCAACAGTTATTATTATTGTAGAAAAGCCAAGATGAAATGATGCAAATGAATGTGATTGTGTTGTTTGTTGTAGATGAGGTGATGGGTCAGGTGCTGAGCATCATGAAGGCTCAGTCTGTGCCGTATACTGCAGTGTTCACTGCGCTGGGAGCCTCGAGGGTGAGACACACACACACACACACACACACACACACACACACACACACACACACACACACACACCTTCAGCGAGAGCTGGGCAGTACGACCAAAATCTGGCATTAGAATAGAGTCATTTTATATGACGGCAACAGTATACAATGCAGTATTGTTCATTTGAAATTCAACCGAAAATGGTTTATATATGTTAAATAACCAATGTGGTAAATTAAATAATGTTGAATTTTTTATTATTATTATTATATAAAACTTAAAGGAACACTTCGACTTTTTGGGACTTTAGGTTATTCACCGTATCCCCCAGAGTTAGATAAGTCCACACATACCCTTCTCATCTCCGTGCGTGCTGTAAGTCTGTTTGACGCACCCACAGCTAGCCTAGCTTAGCACAAAGACTGGATGTAAATGGCTACAGCTAGCATACCGCTCCCAATAAGTGACAAAATAACGCCAACATTTTCCTATTTACATGTTGTGATTTGTATAGTCACAGTGTGTACAAATAACAAGGTCATATGAGACACAGACATTTTTTAAACATTTAAATACTGGGAACTATTTTCTCAGAAGGCGAAGCACTGCTACCTGGGCGGAGTGATGAGCGCTGCACCCGAGATGCGCCGTTCCGTCAACAAAACCAACATGACTAACTAGCTAGTAGCGAACGTGATTCGTGATCATGGCTGACTTTGAAGAATTGTCAGAGGATTTTTATTTGGTATCAAACCAGAACCATATCGTTTTGAGCCAGAATACACAGACGAGGAGTTACAAACTTTGGAAGCTAATAGACAAGATGCCGAACAGACTGAGGTCGAGGGGAGAATCAGAACGGGAGTAGCCTACTATTTCACAAACAAGGTCACTGTTTCTCAGAAATGAAAACTGCCCATCACCCCTCTAATTCATTAGCAAGTTGAAGGCTACAGTCCTGAAAGTTACCTTTAGCGACGCTTATTTGTTACTGGGGCGAACAGAGCGCGTTTGTGACAACACAATACTAACATTACAGGGGATACATGGAGCCCGGGAACAACTGTAATAGTAGTGAGCACCCTATACATGTAATAGTGTCACTAAGGTTACATTACATCTAGCTAATGGCACTGTAACAGTAGGCTAACGTTAGTCATCTAAAAACATAACGGAACACTTACCGCAGCCGCAGGTGATCCTCTTTGTCCTGTCTTTACTATCGATCGGATGGCCGTATCCTTCAGCACACGTTTCATGGTCCGTGTGGCAAATTCCATTTTTTCAAAATAGTCGTCCTCAGTGAAATGTTCTGAGCAAACGTGATAGTCCTTGATGATGTCTACAGGTGTGTTTGGATCTATATCCAGAGCAAGTAGCCATTGATTCATCAGGTCAGCGTTTATGGTTGGAATTCTATGAAACATCATGGTATTACCTGGTCTCCCCTGTTTATTGTCGCAGCTCTTTACAATACAGCGAACACCCATGATTGTAAACTTTGCATTTACTATCTCGTAATTGCTGACTCTATTACTCCAACTCTGAGCGAACTCTCTGCTCCTCACCACGGCGCTTCTCGGGTGCTGCGCTCATCACTCCGCCCAGGTAGCAGTGCTTCGCCTTCTGAGAAAGTAGTTCCCAGTATTAAAACGTTTAAAAAATGTCTGTGTCTCATGTGACCTTGTTATTTGTACACACTGTGACTATACAAATCACAACATGTAAATAGGAAAATGTTGGCGTTATTTTGTCACTTATTGGGATTAGTATGCTAGCTGTAGCCATTTACATCCAGTCTTTGTGCTAAGCTAGGCTAGCGGTGGGTGCGTCAATCAGACTTAAAGCACGCACGGAGATGAAAAAGGTATGTGTGGACTTATCTAACTCTGGGGGATACGGTGAATAAGCTAAAGTCCCAAAAAGTCGAAGAGTTCCTTTAATGGACGCAAACAAAAGCTGTAAAGGAATACTTCCCACTCGGATATCTGGTTGGATGAGCCACATTCAGAGATGTTGTTAAATAACTTACATCAGTGGTTCTCACACCGGGGTACGAGAGGTGACCGAGGGGGACGCAAACAAAATGATGATTTTTGCTGTTCATTTGATTCTACCCCACCTTAAAATAACATTATACAGAGCATGTTTTTCTAACAGGCAAAATGCCTCTTCAAGAGTAAAAACAGGGAAATGGTAGTGCTGTAAAAGGTCAAATACATGACATCCAATCAAATGATCTTAGTTTTTGCGGTCAAAACTGCCTGCATCCACACAAGCAACTAACTAGCATAAAGAAGAACATATATAGACACAGACAAACCACAGATAAACCACTGACATGCATAAATAGCCCTTTGATGGAATTCAGTTTTGAATCCAAACACATTTGTCAACACAAGACTACCAAAGGATTTTAGCATTTCATGATATATTGGTTTTAAATTATATAAAGATGGATAATATACATGTATTCCATTGCCTGGCTGATCGTGTGCAGCTGCATGAGCACAGGTGACACATCTGACAAGCAGAGTGTGTTTCTCTAGAGGATCACAGCGTATACATGCATACAACATCTGTTGAAACTTTTGATATATGAATTAGGCATGTTGCAGCATTTCTTTAGAACTGTAACATGAGCACGGTGAGTTGAAGATAATTGGAGGTGTCTTGTGTTTGTCTCAGGTGATCGAGGAGTCTCCGGCTGTGCACTCGGTCTGGTCCCGGTCCCTCCTGCAGTCCCGGCGTGAGGAAGCTCCTGTCCCGAACCCGCCGCTGGAGTTTAAGGAGAAGGGCTCCGTCTGCATCCTCCTGTGGGCCGAGTCAGTGGTGGTCAGCCAGTATCGCTCCGGGAAGTGGGAGAGGCACGACCTCACCTCCAAAACCTTCGGGAGAGGTGTGACGCCCGACCTGTCTGGATCCTCCTGCAACGAGTCCCACTCTCGGTAAACACAGCATGTTAAAGACCCCCTGTGGTGAAAATCAAGTTGTTTATAATGTGTTTTTTAATAATGCTTTAAAGTGTAAGTTGCAAGTTAACCACCACAGCCAATTAATGTGTAAATTAAAGTGCTCTATATATATATATTTAATTATTTCTGTCTTAAAATGCGTTAAAATAACATTTATTGGGGTTTCTTCAAAGGTAGCGTATTTTTTCAGTAACTGGTAATGACGTCATAAGAGGAACTCGCAACCCATACTCTGCTAGATTCTTACTGTATTATGGCTATTTGGAGAACGACTGAGGATGTGGGAAACCATCAAATTCTTTATGGACCACAGCCCTACATGAGAGAGGGGAGGAAATTGCCAGGACCCATGGCACTCAAAGAGTTATTAATGCTTGGTGTGAGGAGAATGAGTGGAGGGTTGGCCAGGTGTCCTGGTGAGTAGCTACGTTAGAGCTAGTCTAGGCTAGCCTGGATCAAACTTAACCCGGATAATATAAGGGAACAAGCCAGTCTTTTCAAAATCTTGCCGTCATGTAGAATAGCAAGGAGGGACAACGACTGAAGACATTATTTACTTACATGGTGTCAGTCCAAATCAGAGCTGTAGAGATGCACACACTGCACAGGCACCAATCGCTAGTCTCATCGACGCCTCAAACGTCATGTAATACCCTTCCTCAATCCACGCTATTTCTCATTATTTAATTAGCGATGTTTATTGTCAGAAAATAAAAAGAGAGATCGATGTCCCCATCAGAGAGTATGTGCTGCCGTGAGGTGAACGTGGAACAGCTCGACCTGCGACCGGATGATCTGACGTGCCTGAACCCGTTTGTTTTGCAAATAGCTTATTCTCATTTCAGGCAGGATCACGGTCCCCTTCAAGTCAGCACACACGAGTATGTTTACAGTTGAGTTATTTTATCCATAATTTTTTTATCAAATAAATCATACAACCAACTTTTCTGTAGTTATGTAAGGCATCTATAGCTATGACTATGCCGGTAACTCTACTAGTGAGTTCCTCTTATGACGTCACGCCCCATCTAGTGGAAGGCAGCGGGAGCGGTTAAAACCACTGTTAAAAGTGCCAACTTTTCATATTATATTCAGCATTTTGGTATAAAAAACAATGGTGGGCTATCTTTATGTTTAATAAACACATTGCATTATCTTTGTGAAAAATTTAACCTGCAATTTACACTTTAAGACAAACCATGTGCAAATTCATCAGTCAACACCAGAAACGCTCTTTGAAACCACCCCAGTCCCGTCCACGGCACGGTCAACTACCGTTATGTGTCGACTTTATTCAAATTCTGAAGGGATTATATATAGCCTAGAAAGCACACAGAGCGCTCCCTTTACAATCACTTAAAAGCTGTCACTCATCTCAGTTCGCAATCTCACAAAGTTTCATTCTAATCAATGACATTGTCTACACTACACAATGAATCTCTGATTTACATCTTGTCTACACTTTGTTAATAAGAGGATTCGCGAGTGCGCACAAGTCTGAACTAAAACTCCGGCGTTGAGACCGGTGAGTGGATTCTGACTGAATTAAACACTTCTGATTGGCCACTGCGTTCAAGAGATCAACAAACATCAGTGATTGGTCACCGCTGCCAAAGACATGTTGTAAATAGAAATATTTGACGTTCTCCAGAGAGCAAACACAAATACTCACTGGAGCATTCACTAAATCTGTTCTGACAATATGATATTATTACATTATCAGCGGAGGGTGCTCTTGCTTTATTAAACTAGTATTTCCACTTGCCGTTGTGCAGTGTTTACTACAGTAAAGCTGAGCGAGTGGAGGTGCTGTGAGTGAGTGGAGCCGGGGACTCATTTACATATTCATGGATCCGCGTATACTAAAGGAAGCAAGGGTGTAGAGTTACATTCAAGCTATTTTAAGGCATTAAGAAATCATTTTCACATGAAAAAAAAACTTTTAAATAGGTCATTGTGATTATCAAAGATGAGTTATAAGGGATAAAATGATTCACTGAAGGGAGAAGTTAAGTTAAAGGGACCATTTTCTACAGAATTAATTTTTTCCCTGCAATCCACATCTAGTGTTAGCTTTAGTCATAATTATTTAATTTAATTATTTTCCACCCTTTTTTTGACCCTTAGAATTAAATGTAATTACATTTTTGTTATCTTACCTTTAAGACTACTACATGTAAATTAATTTGATTATGATTGGCTAAGCTCTTCACATGTGACAATAGTAACAGGGCCCCCGCCTTACTGAATAAGCACTGATATGTAAACATGGTCATATTGATCACTAGCCAAAGGATTTTTTGCAAAAAAAGGTTTTAAAATGGTTTCTGATATAGCTGATGGAGAGAATGGTGGCGTCTTAGCGACCCCTAATTTAATAACAAATGATCGTTGCGACTAACTGTAAAGACTATGTGTTGCGACTAACTACTGTGTTGCGACTAACTACTGTGTTGCGACTAACTGTTAGCTGGAAAATAACTTTATTAAAGAACCGCTATAAAGCCAAGACAATCTCTGTTACCTTAAATTATACGCTTATCTCTGTAAAGCTGCTTTGAAACAATCTACATTGTTAAAAGCGCTATATAAATGAAGATGACTTGACTTGACTTGATGGAAATGACATTCATCGGGAAAAAACCCTCAAGCGTTTAACTGTAGTGCATATATTCACAGGAGAGCAAAGTAGGGGCTGTGACTGAAATTGCCCCTATACCCTTATATAGTGCACTATCTAAAGGAGACAACCATCTGTAGTGGTGTCTAAAACCATAGTGCGCTCATTCAGTCCGATGCACAGTCGATGTCTGCTAGAGAACACTGTCAGTCACGCAGTGTTTGAATCCACTGGTGAATGAGGGTATGGGGGCGATTCGGGTTTTTCCGGGGTCAAACGTGGTCTTTGGTGGTGGCAGATGAACACACACACACAGCTCAGAAACCTCCAGGACACAGATAAAATACACATGACAACCTGACAACTCAAGAATAAAACATGTGATCAAGTATGTGAACTTGCAATATAACACATTTTATATTATTTTACATTTGATTTATTTTATTTAGTTGTTAAAGAACTCCTCCAGGATATGTCTGTGCCTTAAGCAGTCATTCTGTCTGTACCCAGTTATCACTTTTTAGCCAGTTCTGCAGCTGTGCCCTGGATGAGCTTCATTTACTTAAATTAGGACTCCTTTATGTAATTATTTGTCCCATTTTTAAATAAATAAACTAAGTCTTTATATATACAGTTTACTAACTTTTTATATAGAATGATAAATTAATAAATAACATTATTATAATCTTAATAGCATTCTAATAGTAATACATTATTTATATTATTACCAATGTAAATAACATTATAATATTAATTAGTGATCAGTCTAATAATGTTTTAAAATATAATAATTATCTGTCTACCCAGCTCTGATGATGTATCGAATATTATATTCATAGATTTGAATAGATTATCCAAATGAAAAGCAATAGGTCTATTCATACCCTTTAGCACATTAGCACATTAGCACAGTCCGCCGTGAGCTAAAGAAAATAGTCCTCACTTTAGATGAGCTCACTGAAATAGTTCACTGACCACTACTAAATTAATCAGGAATTACAGTAGGAATGCATGTGAATAAAGCATTTATAAACACTGAGTAACTACAGTATTACTATATGTCTAAATAGTATGTATAAATGTACATTTAAATATTTTATTAACCATATACTTGCACTTTCTAAATGATCTTATGAACCACTGACAACTCCTAATAACTGGTTTGTAAATAATGTAATACTAATTTAGAAATGATAAATTGAGTATTAATAAAGTATGAAAATACAATTATTAAACACATGCTTATAAATCAAGAATTAAGCATTTATAACTGTATTTATGAACTTCTTATTAATGTCTACTAATGCTTTATAAATGATGAATGAACTATTTACTAATGCTTAACTAATGAATCATAGCATGCAGTTATTTTAAAGTGTTCCCAGAAAAAGGCTTTTTGTGGAAACTGTGCAGTTGGCCTTGTGTGTAGCCGGTGGTTGGCTGTAGTCTTTGCAGTGTGTGAAGTGTGCCTTTAGGTCCTGATGCAGTGTGATGTGTGGCGACGCCATCGCTTTCGCCACTGATAGTTCTTTGATGTCAGCAATGTTCTGTCACAGCCTTGAATGTTTCCAGTTCATGAACCACAGTATTTCACCTGTGAATTTTCTCCTCAAATACAGGTTGGTTCTGAATTATGAAGATGTCCTGGATTACCGTTCATTCAAGCTCATGTAAGTGTCTCATTTTCTCACACAGACACACACACACACACATTCTTGTACATCTATCTTTATGAGGACATTCATTGACACAATGCAATCTCTAGCCACTTACCCTAACCTTACCCATCACAACTAAGTGCCTAACCCGACCCCTGACCCTAAACCGGACCCTTAACCTCATCATAACCTTATCCCTAAAACCAAGTCTTGACCCTCAAACAGGCCTTTAACCCTCTGAGGTCTGAGCTGTTTTCTGGGCCCTGGAGGTGTTCTGACATGCTCTGACATTTCTGGTTATTTCTGTTACTTGTGACATTTTCATGGCTAAAGTCTAATTACACTGTATTCAGCACAAACTCTGCTACAATAATATATCAACAGCATGTATGTAAAAGTTTGTAGTTTTGAGATAATGACATTTATGCATGGTTTTTGAAAATACAAAAAAAAATTCTCACTGAAATAAGGCCATGAAACCCATACTGATTATTTCTTCACAAGACTTTTGAAAATTGTATGACGTAGCCTAGAATATTTGCTGCAAAACTATGTGAAAATCACCCTGACTGCTCATTCAGATAAGACAATATATTGATTTAAAATTTTTACGACGTGTTTTGTGTGAAAAAGCTTTATGCGAGAGCTCATTAATATGTAAGCTTTTCTCACCTGAGAAAGACAAAGAACCTCCCCTAACGGCCCTATTAGGAGCTATCAGGCCCCTATCATTCTGAGCAACCTTGCACAATACTGTAAATGAGGAGATTTAAAAAAGAATGGCTTTTAAATTGTTTGGATTTATTTACAACACAACATAATCCAAAGATACACAACAAATGCCAAAAAAGCACTTCAAAGACAGAGACCTTTGTGCCATTCCTAAAAACACTGTACATACCTTTCATTTCCAAGATTTTCACTTTACCATGTTCACGTACTGAGACTCATGTGAATGTTGAAGTCCTCAGTGGCATCTGGGACCTGAAAAAAAAAAGTGAACATACTGATATCAAGAGAAAGGCCTGCACGATTTTGGAAATAAATATTAGATTTTTCTGGTTAAAATTGCTTTTTAAAATTCCTTTTTAAAATTCACAGAATACACACACACACACACACACACACACACACACACACACACACACGTTTCCAACGATATATAATATAATGAACACCAGGTTTGTTGTGCCTTGTAGGCATAAGGTATATGCGCAGTGCGGATAAAATAATAATAACAATAAATAACCTATAGCGGCCTATAAATCTTCCAAAAGATTTCAGTAACAACTAAGCTAGAGAAAAATATATTGATTATCATGTTACTTCAAATGTTTCCATCCGTTATGATGATATGAAATGAGATAATAATAAAAACATGAAGCCGTTTGGTGCGTTTTGCTTTCATCCAAAATATGATACATTCAAACGCGATCGCTTGCAAAATATGATACATTCAAACGCGATCACGCTCAAATATAAAACATTATGGTTACCATAAACATATCTATGTTTGAGCAGATATCCACAAACACAGTAAACACGGGTCTAAATATTATAATATTCCCCATATATCTAGCAACAGTTCAACTGCAACGTGACATTTATGCAACAATAACAAACTAGGCTATGTAAGAATTTCTTACCTTATCTTTCTTGTCTTCAGATCACGTTCTTCTTCTTCTGAGGTAGCCTAAATCCAATGTAAGCTCAGGCACGTCTTTCAAACTCGACGAAAAGTGAAGTGAAGTGTTTTGTTGTTGAGGTAACGAGCGCGTTCGCGTTCCATGTGGAGATTTGCATGTGAATATCTTTTGCGCGAGTAGGCGTGGCCAAATTAACTGTAATGAGCAAGCGTTTGAGAAGCTGGACATCTTGTTGGTTTTATACAAATTACGTAAACAGAGAATATTTGTTTTCGTTTTGAATCCGATTATTTAAAAGTACACACTTAAATGTTTATAAAGGTATATGGCTCATAAATGTGTGACAAGTATTCGCTGAGTTTTGTTTCAGTTTATAGACGTGCTCAAGAAAAAAAAGTTCACCGCGACAGAGAGGCAGAACGCACACCCTGTTTATTTTCTTTATTTTACAAAAGCACAATGTTTTGATTTGATTGTAAGTGGACACATACAAAAGGAGAAATATCACAGATTCTTTTTTATATTTCTTTTTTCTGTATGACCATAAATGATGGAGTAATTTAAGTTTATAGTGCTACAATGTGGAGAAAATCCGGCAAAACGCGCCCGCGCGTTTGCCGACCTCAGAGGGTTAAAGGCTCTCAAAGAGTGAGGACTGGCCCAAATGTCCTTACTTTACTCTTTTTGTCCTCACTCCAATGGTCTAAAACTCAAACTGGTCCTCACAAAGATAGTTGTACAAGTACACACACACACACACACACACACACACACACACACTGTGTACTGGGCTTGAACTGTGTCCTATATCCTCCTCAGTTTTGTAATGAACCGGCGTCACTATAAGGTTTCTGCCCGTCATTGGTTCACCATGGACCGGGTTCACCTGGAGTATGATGGGAAAGCGGCCTCGTTCAATGGCAGCCGTCACATCTACGCCCCGGCCGAGTACTCGTACCGCTGTGAGTCTGTGAGCAGCTCCTACTACCCTCAGCTGTCACCACACTCAGACAAGGACAACGCCAACGACTGGCACATCTCTTTTGATGACTTCCAGGTAGGTCCTGAGAAAACTAGACTTCATGGTTCCCACGGTTTAAACATTTTCCATAGTAAGTCCCAATAAGCAGACCAGAACTGTTGAACATTAGTGTTCCCTCAGAGCTCTAGCATCTATTGCAGAGGCTGGATACATTAGCGTTCACTTTGTCTATGTCTGTCTAAGCAGAAGAGTGTCTGTCTCTGATACTTGAAATTCCTCCCCAAGATCAACTCCCAATAGTCCCCTGACTTAATATAGTTATACAAATAGTTATACAAAAAGTATAACTTTTACAATAGTTATCCCTGTTCAGATTCATGAGTATATTTTCAAAGCAACTAAGTGCCAATGGAGGAGAGGACATTTAGGTAGTTAGCACTTTTGTGTGCGCTACTGTCATCATCACGACAGCAAACATCTTCTATTACTACTTGGATAGTACGCTTTTCAATTGCTTTAATTCATTCGAGTATATTTAGGTTTATAATGGGTCTGGTTCTCATCTTATTGACAAAGAGGAATTGTAGTTTGCAAGTAAAGGCCTGTTCACACCAAGAATGATAACTGTAAAGATAACTATATTAGCATCCACACCAGCGGACGATATCGTTCTGTTTATTCAAAGCCACTTTAAATGCTGGAGCTCGTTACAGCAGGATGGATTCTGATTGGCTATCAATGCGTTTATCGTTCATCAGGTGGAATAAATCATTCTGAAAGGGATTCCAACTATATTGTTTTTCTGTGCTATTATCATTATATCTGTGTCGAGTCAAGTCACCTTTATTTATATAGCGCTTTTTACAATACATATTTGTATCAAAGCAGTGATAACATGAAAATAATACAACAAAGTTTGTTTCTAGAAGAAAATTGCATCATCGTCCACCTTAAGTAAGGCAGATCAATACTATTGTTGAATTTTAATGTCCCCAACTAAGCAAGGCAAAAGCAAAGGCAACAGTGGCAAGAAACCCAAACTCCATCAGTGACAGAATGGAGAAAAAATCCTTGTGGGATTCTCCTCTGGCCAACGAGCAAACAGTGTATGATTATGATCCAGGCAGCATTACAGGTCAGAGGTCAGATTGGATCAGAACATTCAGAGTATTATCCAGTTCCATCTGGTTGAAGATCGGAGTCACGCCGGTATGGAGAAGGGTTTGCTGAGGATCAGTGCCGATGGCTGTCGTGTCGATGAGGCCTTCACAGGGGAGAGTCTAGTTGACACAATCTCTGCTGACACTTCAGGGATGCGTTGTGGTCGTGTCCAGGCGCAGGTCCTCCATCTGATCTGGATCCGGCCCGGATCCGGCTGACTTCAGTAAACCTCGGAATAAACAGAAAGACTAACATTAGCATAGATGCCATTCTTCTTATGATGTAACGGGTACATCGGGTGTTATGGGAAGTGTTCTCGGTTCTGGCTGACCTAATCTATGCAGCCTAATAATCATTTAACTGATTTGAATAATAGAAATGTATAATTTTCTATATGAATGCCAGGTAAAAGAGGTGTGTTTTTAGTCTAGCTTTGAACTGACAGAGTGCGTCTGCTTCCCGGACAATGTTAGGAAGACTGTTCCAAAGTTTTGGTGTTAAATAGGAGAAGGATCTACCGCCAGCAGTCGATTTTGATATTCTAGGTATTATCAACTGGCCGGAATTTTGAGATCGCAATAGACGTGAAGGACTATAATGCGTTAAGTATGTACTGCGGAGCTAAACCATTTAGTACTTTGTAAGTAATCAGCAATATTTTAAAATTTATACAACGTTTAATAGGGAGCCAATGCAGTGTGGACAGAACCGGGCTAATATGGTCATACTTCCTGGTTCTGGTAAGAACTCGAGCTGCTGCGTTTTGGACCAGCTGTAGTTTGTTTATTAAGCGTGCAGGGCAACCACCCAGTAGAGCATTACTATAATCTAGCCTTGATGTCATGAACGCATGAACTAATTGTTCCGCATTTGTCATTGAAATCATATGTCATAATTTAAATATATTTTTAAGATAGAAGAATGCGGTTTTACAGATGCTAGACACGTGACTTTCAAATGAAAGATTGGTATCAAAGAGCACACCCAGGTTCCTAACCGACGACGAAGACTTAACAGAGCAGCCATCAAGTGTTAGACAGTATTCTAGGTTATTACGTGAGGAAGTTTTTTGTCCAATAATTAGAATCTCTGTTTTTTCATAGTTGAAAGGATACTGCCTTTTCTATTAATCTCAGTGTCTCGGTACTATGGTACAGTCTAAATCCTGACTGAAAATCCTCACAGATATCATTTCTTTCTAAAAAGGAACACAGTTGTGAGGATACTGCCTTTTCTAGTATCTTTGACAGAAAAGGCAGATTCGAGATCGGCCTGTAATTGACTAATTCTGTACGATCAAGTTGAGGTTTTTTAACAAGCGGTTTAATCATAGCCAGCTTAAAAGTTTTTGGTACATATCCTAGAGACAAAGATTAATTAATGATATTAAAGGGGCATTCCACTCATAGGAACATTGTTTTTTATTGTCATATATGTAGTCGAAATGTAAAATAAATTTTGAATTTGGTGCCTTCGTGACCGAGGAAAGACAAAAAATAACTTCAGGACGCATTTGTATGAAAGACAACAACTCCCACAATGCACCACATTGCACAGCTCCGCAAGCCACTCCCACTAATCCAGAAAGCGCATATCTGCCTATAAGAGAAATCACTCTTCCGTCTACAAGGCTAGCTACCACCAGAGCTTGAAATTCATTTCACACAAAATGTCTAGTTAGTTGGCGAACTCATTAGTGCATTACTCCTCGTTTGTATTTCTTTCGAAAAGGTGAATTATTGCATGGTACCGGGATGTTCAGTCAGAACATATGCGGCGCGAAACTAGGATAGTTCACAACACAAACGTTCGTGTCCTCGTCTGATTCAGAGATTTCGTCCAGGAGAAATTGTCATCGTTGAAATTCTTTGCCGCAGACGGACTCTATCTCTGTGTTCGTAGTTGCATAGTGAGATCACCGGCGCCACCAGTCCGCCCTAACTCGAGCCAGTCCGGGCTCCTCGTCCGCGGCAGGCAGGTCTTCTGCCTCGGCTGCTCTTCGCTATAATGCGGCTTGTAAAGGTAGCCACAAACACCTGATTCAAGCATCAGACTTCCGAAATCCTCTTCTTCTATATCATATTGAGTACTCTCCTCCGCTATTGTCATAACTTTACATCTGTCTCCACAGCGCCTGTTAGCTTAGCTTCAAACAAGATGGAGGATATTGCTTTCAGTTTCAGAGAGTAAAGTCCCACCCACTGATCTGTAATAGGTCTGTAGCGTGAGCGGGTCCCGCCCCTGGGAAAGATGAGGAACGAGTGTCTGTAGTCTCAACAGAAATCCCCCCCTCTTACACTTCCTCTGACAATGACGCAAAATGACGATTTTTGCGTCATTGTGGGAGGAAGTGTAAGAGGTAAATAACGGATTTCTCCCGTCTCAGGGGAAAATGAGAGAGTGTTGCACGACCATTCAACAGTATGACTGGGTTTCTAACAATGCAAAGCTTAATGCAAATGGGTGGAGTGTCCCTTTAAGAAGAGGATCTATGACCTCTTTTCAAGCATCTCTTTCAGTAGCTTAGTCGGTATTTGAAACTGATCAGGAAGAAGTGATAGGGCTAACATATTTATAACACAGAGTTGGTTTTGCCACCTTGGCTAAATGAAGTTTACACGAGACTAGATAATGATCTGAGATGTCATCGCTCTGCTGCAGAATTTCAATGCCATCAACGTTGATTCCATGTGATAATATTAGATCTAGAGTATGATTACGATGATGAGTAGGTCCTGACACCTGTTGTCTAACTCCAGTGGAGTTCAGAATGTCTTTAAATGCCAATCCCAATGCATCTTTTTCATTATCTACATGTATATTAAAATCACCAACAATTATGACTTTATCTGCAGCCAGTACTAACTCTGATAGAAAGTCAGTAAATTCTTTGATAAAGTCTGTATGGTGCCCTGGTGGCCTGTATACAGTAGCCAGCACAAATCTCAAACGTGATTTATCACTTACACAAGATAACGTTACAGAAAGCACCATCACTTCAAAAGAATTATATTTGAAACTAGACTTCTGAGTAATACTGAAGATATTGCTATAAATTACAGCAACACCTCCCCCTTTTCCTTTTAAACAAGCCTTGTGTTTATAACAGTAATCTTGGGGGGTGGACTCATTTAAAGTAATGTAATCGTTTGGTTTTAGCCAGGTTTCTGTCAAACACAGCACATCTAGATTATAGTCTGTAATCATATCATTAACAATGAGTGCTTTTGAAGAAAGGGATCGAATATTCAGCAACCCAAGCTTTATCATTTGCTCATCTGCATTATATTTGTTTTTTATTTGTTGAACATCACTTAAATTTTAACCCTTTGTGACGGTATTTGGCCTTAAAAGATTGGGTTCGGGTGCCAGGGGTAAAAACCACCACAATTATTTAATTAATCCCTCATTAGAAACACTACACATAGGGATGACATTATCAATTATAAAGCACAGAACAAGGAACCAGAAGAAAGTTGATTTAAAAGTTTTCTATTCAAGCTCAATTCCAGTCATATTACATTACAATTCAGTACATCAATACGTTCAATTCAAAAGAAAAATAGAACAAAAAAGAAAAAAAGCAATTATTAAATAAATCAACTTAATTTCAGACCCAGAAACATTTACCTTTTAATTACCTCACAACAATAAACGAATGACAGATAAATCAAATAAATAATTCAGATAATTAAATGCAATGCAAGAAACATTTACCTTTTAATTACCTCACAACAATAAATGAATAACAGATAAATCAAATAAATAATTCAGATAATTAAATGCAATGCAATAAATCTTATGCAAGAACGAAAAAATTAATCAAAATATACCATGTCACTCATTAAACTACTGGGCCTGAAATACAATTCATTACATCAAACACAATATTTACAAAATAATTCGGCAACTCGAGCGCCAAAATAAACACCAAAAGAAAAGCCTCCCTACACCAAAACCTCCTCAAAACATACTAACGTTACCTATAATGCCCTGAATTAGCGTCGAAACCACAACATAACCGGATTGGAAAAAGCTCTCTCTCAAGCGATCCATTTACACGCAAATCACCAAATCGCGCTCAACAACTTCCCAATGCTTTACGAAATTCAATGAGGGAAACATATCCTCACAATATGAATCGTAAGCATTAAAAACAGGAAAAGACCGCAGTATTAACACCTCAATGCAACGCGGACTACAACAACAATACTCACAAGCCATCCGCTAGCGTGACCATGACCGGGAATAACCCGCGCCTAACAGCAAAGGCTAGAGAGCGCAAGAGAGAGAGACGCAATCACACTTCCTTAAATAACTTCCTACCTGGTTCCCCGGATATACGCTCAACAGCGCCATCCCCAGTACGGAATAGGAAAAACACAAATCATTGACGACTGTCACACCTTAAATGGGTTTGGGAGTTTTTGGTATTTCCTAATTCAGGGAACAGACACAGTCTCTGTATGATGATATCAAGGTGAAAGAGGCTCTATGTGATGGGATTTATCTGACCTCAGTGACGTGAGACAGCTAGCAGACGGTCGGTTTTATTCTGTCTGCTTCCTGACCTGAGGCCCAGATTGTCATGTTTGAGCTCTAAGGGCCCTTTCACACCTGCCTTGTTTGGTCCGGATTTTCTGACTTTTCAGTTTGATCCGTATCAAAATTACAGGTGTGAAACCTCCCCCGGACCACAGTGTGGACCAAACAGACGAAATTTGGTCAGATGAAAAGAGGTAGTCTCGGTCCGGATCAAACTGAACAAAGGTTTGGTTCGTTTCTAGTGTGAAAGCATTTTTTGTATGGTTCGGACTTTCAGACCATTTACAGGAAGTTCTGGTGGTTCCCGTGTAGCCAAAGAAAAATGAGCCATGGTAGCACATGGGGAGAGGAGGAGACAAGGTTTTTAATTGTAATGGTCTGACGACATAAGTCAACAGGAAAAAACGCAAAAAAAAGCAGACACTTTACAAATATTTTCGGAGAGGAATGTTCAATGTTCACACAACGAGGACATTCATTTGGCGTTATTTGAACTAGCCTCGAGTATAGCTGGTGCTGCAGGGAGTAATGCCGTAATAATAACAATATAGTTGCAACGATATACGTCTGTTCATTCATTGTTGTCAAAGTTACCTGCCGAATTGACAACACGCTGACGTCAGACGCACGTCCATTTACAAACCAATCAATGTCAAGATGCAGCCCACATAGATGATGACGACAGGACGCAGGTGTATCATGTTAAGTTCTTTAGTGCACTCGCATAATTGCAATGTGAAACCAAACCTAAACTAACCGAATGTATAAAATGTATCAAAACATAAACTTTGGTTCGGACCTTGGTGCGGACTTTCAGGTGTGAAAACACCCTAAGACTATGTGCCATATTACTAGAGAGAAGAGCAGCACCATCCCAGGAGGGATGAATACCATCTCTTTTCAACAGGTCAGGTCTGCCCCAAAAACTTTTCCAATTGTCTATGAATTCTATATTATTTTGCGGACACCACTTAGACAGCCAGCCATTGATTGAGGACAGTCTACTAAGTATCTCATCACTCCGGCGAACAGGAACGGGGCCAGAGCAAATTACAGTGCCTGACATCATACTTGCGAGTTCACACACCTCTTTAATATTAATTTTGGTGATCTCCGACTGGCGGAGTCGAACATCATTAGTGCCAACGTGAATAATAATCTAAAAGAATTTACGATTAGCATTTGCCAGCACTTTTAAATTTGCCAGGCGCTCTGGCTCCCGGCAAACATGTGACTATGGTGGCTGGTGTCTCTATTTCACGTTCCGTGTATTAGAATCGCCAATAAATAGGGCACATTCAACAGGATTCACAGTGGGTGTTTCACTGAGAGGGGAGAATCTGTTTGATGTTGTTATTGGAACGGAAGAGCGGTGTTTTGTCCCGCGACTACAGCATCTCACGGTCACCCAGTTGCTCTGCTGCACGCGCTCTACAGCCGGAACCGAACAATGTACAGAGTTCACTAAGCTAGTCGCATCCAAAGCAGTATCTAAAGCCCTTGCACTCTTACTATCCTCGATTAAAGTTTGGATGCGTGTCTCTAGTTCTGAAATCTTCTCCGTCAGCCTGACTATCTCCCTGCATTTATCACGTGTAAAGCCCTCTGTGCTGACAGAGAAGGCTATACTATACATGTTACATGAAGTGCAGGTGACAGTAACAGGAGAAGACATGACTCACCGTGTTTGTTGACTGATCCTACTCACCACAGTTGTTTGATGGACTCGAAAAGACGCGAGTGTACGCGAAAAAAAAAAGACGGCAAACACAGATGGCAGATTAACAGGCTAGCGGAAGACTAGCGCGTTTTGCAAGTGATAGTGATTTAGATAAAGCTAGCAAAGTCAGATCAATGTGACAGACAAAATTAGATAATATCAGATATCTGGTTGATGAGTATGATATGTTTAGCGATATAAACAACAAGGAATGATAGTAAATAGAGATTCAAAACGGAAAACTATATGGAGCTTACAGACGCAATCCACACGGCAGCAAGACAGCGAGGCAGACCAGAGCTATCAAAGCTGTGGTGTGAACTCTCCTAATCTTTAATATTGAGAACGAGTCTTAGAACTATTTCTTTATCGTTATCATTATAGTTAATGTCCTTGCTGTGAACGGGCCTTTTAGCTGCAGATTCCTCCATCAACACCCGCTGCCTCCAGTGCAGTGTGTGTGCAGGCCAGCGGGGGGAGTGGGACACACCACACACACATACACATACACACACACACACACACACACACACACACACACACACACACACTGATTTGACTTTAACTTCTTTGGTATAAATGTATTTAGTGATATGATAAAATCATAGCATCAGTCTCCCATATCACAAATCTCTTGGTTTTTCCAGAGTGCCATCCCCCTATTCACACCTTGAGGAAACTCTTAAAGAAATGCAAAAACTTTGCATGAATGTAACTTTTGTTTGTCTATCAGAGTGTATCTTTATGAAAACTTTATGAAGTTTTAACTTTATGAAAACTTGAATTTCTCTTTCTGTTCTCTCTCTGTTCTCTCTCTCTCTTTGTTCTCTCTCTGTTCTCTCTCTCTCTCTCTCTGTTCTCTGTGTTCTCTCTCTCTCTCTCTCTCTCTCTCTCTCTCTCTCAGGTCCAGGGCTTTAATATCGCTGGGAATGATTTCTCGTACGCCAGTGACTGTGCTAGTTTCTTCACTCCTGGTATCTGGATGGGTCTGGTCACGTCTCTGCTCATGGTGTTGGTTCTCACGTACGGCCTGCACATGATCATGCAGCTGCGCACCATGGACCGCTTCGACGACCCCAAGGGTCCCGCCATCTCTGTGCCTCAGACCGAGTGAAGGACGCAGAGCCACATTCCTCACAGCACTAGTGTTTGCTTTAGTTACACAATATTTCGTTAATGTTATTCATTTCTTGTCGTTATGTGTGATTGGGGTGCTGATGGATGTTTTCCTGTGATAATCATTTCATTAATAAGCATGTTTATGAATGAATCTCAGGAATACAGAACTAAAAAATAACATTTTATATATATATATATATATATATATATATATATATAAAAGCGCGTTTTGCAAGTGATAGTGATAGCAAAAATCCACTTTCCTTAGCATGTCCTTGACAAGTTTTGTGAGATTCATTCTGAAGTATTCTTTGAGCTAAATATCTAAAAATCGACTACATTATATATTTTTTTTATTTACTTTTCCAGAAAAATCTTATTGAATCTACAGATTGGGGCAACATTAAATGTAAATTGTACACTTTACATAATAAATTATTCGTGTGAGAGAAATATCTATTAACAGACAGCTTAATGTTTTTAGTGTGCTGTAAATATGAAATTAAGTATTATTTATTGGTGGTATGCGTGTATGTTTGATTCCAGTGTTTTTGAGTTTCCCCACTGTAGTTTCCTTCATAGTTCTGTGTCCAGTGTGTGTTCACAGGTGTTTCTGTGTGAGAACTGAAATGTTTTATGACCAATTCTGGGTTTTGATTTAAAGGGAAACATGTTGTGAGCTGTATTTAAATATTAGAAAAAAGGTTACCAGAGACATTCTGACATATTCTTTTGTTGAAATATCATCATGATGTCTTTTAATAATATTAGTGAATAATTTGCACAAATAGCTCTCATAAATAACATGTTTTATGTTGATGGCACATCTGGTTTATACTTACAATCTAAAAAGGTTATCTATTGTCATTTCATGCGGTCACGTTTTGGAGATGTATACTCTTAAATGTGCATATTGTGTCTGTGTTAAATAAACTTCATTGACATTGAAACTTTTTAACTTTTATTTTACCAGTTTATTTTAGACAGTTAATGTGGTTATGAAGGTTTATATGGTCATGGTCCAGGCTACAAAGTCACACTGTAAAACCCAACAAGTTAAGCTAACTCATTTCATTTGAGGAAACTGATTGCCTCAATTCAATTAAGTTTATAAAAACAATAGTTATGAGTACTCTGAACTTATTTTAATCGAGTCCACTAAAACAATAATATTTCTTAATACACAATTAAACTTTACACTGCATTTAAATACTTTATATAGCTGAAACTTCACTTTATTGAGTAAAAACAGTGAAATGACAAACTTTAAATGAACTCAGAGCACTTGCAGTTACTGTTAGCTCACAATGTCACACACAAAGTCAAATTCAATAAGTTAAGCTAACATTACATTTGAGGACACCGATTGCCTTAATTCTTTTAATAAAAAAATAAAAAAACAATAGTTATGAGTACTATGCAATTATTTCAGTTTAGTTTACTAAAAGTAGATATACACTGCAGTCAAGAAATTAAGTGATTAATTAAGTGATGATTGAGCATTAGTGATTAACACCTGCTGTTAACAAGCAGAATCAACGAAGGAAAGAGAAACAAAAGAACTACAACTGACTTCCAACCACAGCCTTAGGCTACGTTTACACGGAAACGATCTGAAGAGAAAACGCAAAAGTGATCACGTTTTATTCTGCGTTTAGACGAGCGTTATGGGGTGGAAATCTGCGTGCATACGGTGACGCAAAATTCAATGTAGTATGCACTCCAGGCGGCTAGGTGGCAATGTGAAGCACTGATCGGTGCCTTCACTGTCTAGCAGACTTTTGCGTTTTTACCGTTTAGACGGAAACGCGACGGTGGAGCGTTTTTAAGATTTCCACTCTGGAGGGTGGTTTCACTTTTTTGCGTTTTTAAGCCCCAAAAACGCCGTCGCCGTCTAAACAAAAGGCACATCTGATAAAATATTTTTACCTTTTCACCCGCGAGCGTTCTCGTGTAAACAGGGCCATAGATAAAACCAACTCAAGATAAAAGACGTTTAAATCTCTAAAGATATCAGCAGAGGAGGATTAAACCACTACACAAACAGCATTACCAGCTTCACTTATTACTAACCAGTTTGACTTTTGTCATGCGTCTACAGAAGTTGTTATTGAGAATGAACAGAGGGTTAGATGATAATGATTTATTGAGTTTCATTTAAAGACACCATGATAGTGATCAGTGTTTGCTTTAGTTGGGCTCTTGACCCTTGACTTTATAACACCAGTTTTTCCTCTGGCTGCTGTAACTGAGTGTTTATAAAACACATTTGTTATGGCACATACATTTCATTTGTACAGAGTCTGGCCACTCTCCTTTGACAAGCGTTAACTTCCTTGAAGGCGGGTACTCTGTTGAAGTTTAAAACTATTGGATCTGCCATAACCAATCACTAACGTTTGGTCGTGATGTAGCCCTACAACTCAAACTAGCACACAACGTCATCGTTCTCAGCCACTCCCTCTGTTCGCTGATTGGACCGGTAAAAATTTGGCTGGAGAAAACCAAGGGGGTAATCCATCAGCCGGAAACTGAAGCTTCCCCAGGCGCCGCCATTGATTAGCAGACCATCACCTGCTGTTAGCATTCCACTGACTCCCATTCATTTTGGTGTCACTTTGACTCCATTCGTCCATTATTTATTTCTAAAGAAACACAAAAATGTATAAAATGCTCCATTACCTTGTATCTTATGTTATGGCCCCGTAGAAGCAGTTTTTGTAAAAATAGGCTAACGATTGCATCATAACCACGCGACTCTCTGTCGCACAGTAGAGAGATTACCGTATGGACAGGAGGAGAAGCTCGCGGGCAATCGGGGGACGTGGAGGCAAAATGACAAAGTAATTAATCAGAATACTTAGCAAACGTTTCTCTTGCTCATAGCTCATGGACAGCTCCTACTCACACTCTCCGTCGCTGCAAGTTTCGGAAGGGAATGATTCAGATTTCTCTTGCCACAGCTACTAGAAGACAGACAGGTTGCTCACGTCACATCTACGTCGTCAAGCTCAGTTTGAGTCTGCGCAGTCGCTCAGCCATCAGGAAGTGAGTGCTTCTAATTGACTTCACTTTTCTCCGTTGAATCCAATGGGGTCGCTGTGTCCATTTCTTTTACTGTCTATGGAGAAAACCCACGAATATACCGCAAATGTAGAGGAAGAGTAAAAGATGGGTAGGTGGAGTGGAGGGATGCCGTAAGAGTTGTCTCTGGGACGGTGCAATGACTGGTGCTTATATACTGTACACTCGTAATGATGATTGACAGGAGTGAATGATTAGGCTACTCCCAAACCTAAGTTTGGATCTTCATTTATCCTATCCCATAGCAGTTTAGTTTAGGAGCGAGGTAGGAAAAGGATCTACCTCCTTTTGTGAATTTCTTGATTTTGGGTACAATCAACAGGACAGAATTTTGCCGTTGTTGTGACCGTGAAGGATTATAATACAATAAAGCAAGGCAGTTCAAGGCTTTGTATGTAATAATTAGTGTAATAAATGGTACAGAAGGCCATGAATGCCAATAACAACTGAACTTTTATTCGGCACCTGCTCTCACCAGCACAGTTTTAACCTCTAGCCCCCTCACCTGGCAAGTGCCACACATTACAATTAGCAGAACTGAGACAAAACCTGACAGGTGGTTATAATGTAGATAAAATTGGGCTATGATCATATTTCACGTCTCTAATAAGTACTCTAGGATCTGCATTCTGAACCAATTGGAAGTTATTTATAGAGCCAGCAGGACAACCACTCAATAAATCACTGCAAAAATCAAATCTGGAGGTTATAAATACATTCATTAGCTTTTCAGTATTTGAAACAGACATTTGTCGTAGTTTCTAAGGTGAAAGAAGGCTGAGGAAACATGTTTCCTGATAATGTCCCCAAGTGGAAGCATATACGATGAAAAAAGCAGAGGGCCTAATACTGATCCCTGTGGCACTTCATATATAACTTATGTGCTATCTTACATCTCTTCACAACACAGGAAAACTGGCAATTGGATAAATATAATCTAAACCACTCCAATATCTGCTTACAAATGCCAACATGGTTCTCAAGTCTATCCAAAAGAATGTTGTGGTCCACAGTGTCAAAAGCAGCACTACGGTCAAACAATATTAGAAAAGAGATGCAGCTACTACTAGCCCTGCTGAAAAACCCAGCATAAGTTCCGTGTTGGTCCAGGCACAGTGCTGGTCTATATGGCACTCCCATGCAGGTCCCGGCACGAAAAATATGCTGGTCACCAGCAATGCTGGATTTTTCAGCAGGGCAGAGGATCAAGCTTATACACTTTTATTCAAAAACACTTTGAGTTCAGTTCATACAGGTTAAGTCCACCTTGAGTAACCTTGGGTTTAGTTAGGTCAAGGTTGTGTGATTTCTTATTGCTTGCTTTTAGAGGATTGATAAATCATTAACCAATCAAGTTTAGCCACTACAACACACTACACCATCCCACACTAATGGTGTAATTTATAGTAATATCGTCAGAATTACTTGTCTTGTCTAAGTCTTGTTTCAATTATAATTATTTTGTTGGTGCTTAAAGGGTTAGTTCACCCAAAAATGAAAATTATGTCATTAATGACTCACCCTCATGTCGTTCCAAGCCCGTAAGACCTTCGTTCATCTTCGGAACACAGTTTAAGATATTTTAGATTTAGTCCGAGAGCTTTCTGTTCCTCCATTGAAAGTCATCACCAGGAGGAAGCAGCCAGGTGTGCCAAGGCTGTCTCCCAAGCCCAGCAAGGCCGCTGGATGAAGTGGGATGGCGTGGAGAGGAGAAAAATCACATGGAATGAGATGTGGGGCATGGAGGCTAATAGGCTAAGGTTCATCATCAGAGCCACATACGATGTCCTGCCCTCCCCAACCAACCTACATCTCTGGTATGGAGAGGACTCAGCCTGTCCCCTGTGTGCAGCCCCAGCAACCCTCAAACACATCCTGGTGGGTTGCAAGACCAGCCTAACTCAAGGAAGGTACACCTGGCGCCACAACCAAGTGCTAAGGTGCTTGGCTGCCGAACTTGAGATCAAGAGGGTAACCACCAACGCCACGCCTCTAAATGCCCAGACTACCATCCCACGGAGAACAACCTTCATGCGGGAAGGGGAGAAACAGTGGACTAAGCCATCACTCCCAGACTCTGGCCCACTGAACGCAGCCCGGGATTGGGAAATGCGGGTAGACCTTAACCAGAGGCTCACCTTCCCACCCGAAATAGCAGCAACCAACCTGCGCCCAGACCTTGTCCTCTGGTCCAAGTCCTGTCGGCGTGTCTTCATCGTTGAAATGACTGTCCCATGGGAGGATGCCATCGACGAGGCATTCGAACGGAAGAGGCTGCGATATGCCAACTTAGCAGCTGAAGCAGAGGGGCGGGGCTGGAACGTGAAGGTGTGGCCAGTGGAGGTGGGATGCAGAGGTTTTGTAGCCAGCTCTACCACAAGGCTCTTGAAGGAAGTAGGGATCAGAGGGCAGTCCCAACGGAGGGCAATCAAAGAACTTGCCACTGCAGCGGAACGGAGTAGTCACTGGCTGTGGCTGAAACGTAGGGACACAACATGGGCTGCTAAATGATCGTATGGTGCCACCACCGTGCAACACACACCCGGGTCTGATCAACCCGTGGTGGGCCAACCCCGGCAGAGGGTGTCTTGTGATAAGTGGCCGAAACACCCAATGAGGTCGGGCACACAACTGAAGATGTGTCGCACTGGTGGCACCATGAGATCAGTGCCAAATTTCACCCCACCCAAGATGACATCCCCATTCAATTGTTGTGCTGAAAGTTAGGGATCTTTAACAACCAGTCCTAGTAAGAATCCTGATATCTGGTGTCAAAACCAGTGACTGCTGCGAAAGGGCAGCTGACAACCCGGGAAAGACCTGGTGACGGCCTGAAGAGACTGCTGGCAGGAGGGAACAGACCCCAACGGGGCTGGCATGGGTTAGCTACCCATGTTAGCAGGAGCCTTGCACTACATAGTGACTTGGATCCACCCAACTATGGCTACGAAAAGTTCAAAAGGAAAAATACCCCTTGAGTCTGCGAGAGCGGGGGCGGAAGATGACTCGTCGGTGGATCACACGGTAACAGACCCTGGAACGGAAACGACAATGAATCAAATGTTCAGCACGGGAGTTGATGGAGTAACAGCACTGGCAGGACACAAGCTTCAAAGCTGCATCTGTGGCTGGAAAAAGATAACATCAGAGAAGGGTCTCAAGATCCACCAGGGCAGGAAAAAGTGCCTGAGAGAGCCTAGCGAGGGGCCTCGCATTGACCACTACTTCCTCAGAGGTAGGGCAAATCAGTCGAGTGAAGCCCAGTGGCAGGATATTCACCACAGTCCACAGGGTATCAGAACCCCAGACGAAGCTCAACCAAGCACAGAGCCACCAACGGACATGAGTCCAGAGCCCATCCAGCCACAGACAGCAGTAGAGAGGAAGATGAATGGACGGAAGCCTCAAATCTTGTGGCCTAAATCCTGCCAGAAAAAGGAGTGGGAAACCACAGACACAGACCTCGTCCATCTTCTAGAAGGTCTGAAAGGGTGCGTGGAAAGAAAGCTGGACAAGATCGGAGAGATCATTTACAGCTATGGAGCAGTGAGATTTGGGGTGAAAAGTACAACTCCAAACCTTGGGACGCAGAAGAACCCATCAGTCAATCTCAAGTCCAGGAGACAACAAGAGATTGAGCGACTGGTGAAAGAAAGAAGGAACCTGAGAAAACAATGGAGGAAGGCCACAGAAGTGGAAAGGAAAGGACTTGAGGCACTACAGGGTGACATCAAGCAGCGTATTGCAACACTGCGAAGAGCAGAATGCCTTAGAAAGCAACATAAGAAGAAGGAACGAACGAGGACTGCCTTCTACAGAGATCCCTACAAGTTTGTCAAAGACCTCTTTGTCAAGGAGAAAACTGGGACCCTCAAAGTACCCTTAAGGGAACTAGAGAAGCACCTGAGGAAGACCTACTCTGACAATCAGAGGTATGTGCCAGCTAGCATCCCGGATGATATGCCGCCAATTCAACCACCCGAGCACCAGCTGGAAGCAAGACCTCCTACATGGAGCGAAGTGGAGAGTACAGTAAAGCGGGCAAGAACAGCCTCAGCCCCTGGGCCCAATGGCGTTCCATATAGGCTCTATAAGAACGCGCCAGGCGTCTTGAAGTACCTCTGGAAGCTCATGAAAGTGGCATGGGAAAAAGGAATTATACCAAAGGCATGGCGACGGGCAGGAGGAATCCTGATTCCCAAAGAAAAGAATTCCTCAACCATCGATCAGTTCCGCCAGATCAGCCTCCTGAATGTGGAAGGAAAGATATTTTTCAGTGTTGTGGCCAAGAGGCTCTCTGTGTTCTTGCAGAAGAACAACTTTGTCGACACCTCAGTGCAGAAGGCAGGGATAAGTGGATTCTCAGGATGCCTGGAACACACAAATGTCATCTGGCACCAGATACAGACAGTCAAGAAGGAGAAGAAAGACCTGCATGTGGTTTTCTTGGATCTTGCCAATGCCTTTGGGTCAGTGCCGCATGAAATTCTGTGGACTGCGTTCAAGTTCTTCCAGGTCCCAGAGGGTATCACAAGGCTGGTCAAAGCCTATTTCCAGGACCTTCAATTCTGTGTGACAGCACAGGCCAGTACAACTGCCTGGCAGCACCTCGAGATAGGCATAATGGCGGGCTGCACTATCTCTCCACTGGCGTTTACCATGGCGATGGAGCTCATTATTCGAGCATCCCGATGGGTGGTAGGAGGGGAGCGGTTGAAGAGCGGGCTGCGTCTTCCTCCAATCAGGGCGTATATGGACGACATGACGACAATAACAACAACAAATGCATGCACCAAACGCCTGTTGGATAAATTCCAAGGAAACATCAAATGGGCAAGAATGGAGATTAAACCCAGCAAATCCCGCAGTATCTCCATTGTCAAGGGCCATCTTACCAATGAGAGGTTCCAGGTCAACAACGAGCCAATACCAACAGTTCTGGAGAAGCCCATCAAAAGCCTCGGCCGCTGGTATAGTGCAGAACTCAAAGACGCGAAGCAGGTGGAGCAACTCAGGCAGGATACAATCAGCGGCCTCAAGAAGATCAATAACACTGCTCTCCCAGGGAAGCTGAAGCTGTGGTGCTTTCAGTTTGGGCTGCTGCCCCGTCTCATGTGGCCAATTTCTATCTATGAGGTCACGCTATCCCATGCCATTCGACTGGAGAGATTAGTGAATGCACAAGTGAGGAAGTGGCTTGGACTGCCGAGATGCCTTACCAGCATTGGCCTGTATGGCAACGGAGCCCTCTCCCTGCCAATCTCAAGCCTGGTGGAGGAGTACAAATGTGCCAAATCAAGGCTGGAAATGACTCTCACAGAATCCCGGGATCCAGTCGTCAGAGGTGCTGCTCCTACCCTAGCAACGGGGAGGAAATGGAAGCCGTCGGCAGCGGTTGCGGAGGCAAAGGCTGCCCTCAGACACCGGGATATAGTGGGGCATGTCCAACATGGCAGAGGGGGCCTTGGATTGGAAGCAGCAACACCCACATGGCAAAAGGCTACTCCAACCGAACGGCGGCACATGGTGGTGGAGGAGGTGCGCCACCAGGAGGAAGCAGCCAGGTGTGCCAAGGCTGTCTCCCAAGCCCAGCAAGGCCGCTGGATGAAGTGGGATGGCGTGGAGAGGAGAAAAATCACATGGAATGAGATGTGGGGCATGGAGGCTAATAGGCTAAGGTTCATCATCAGAGCCACATACGATGTCCTGCCCTCCCCAACCAACCTACATCTCTGGTATGGAGAGGTCTCAGCCTGTCCCCTGTGTGCAGCCCCAGCAACCCTCAAACACATCCTGGTGGGTTGCAAGACCAGCCTAACTCAAGGAAGGTACACCTGGCGCCACAACCAAGTGCTAAGGTGCTTGGCTGCCGAACTTGAGATCAAGAGGGTAACCACCAACGCCACGCCTCTAAATGCCCAGACTACCATCCCACGGAGAACAACCTTCATGCGGGAAGGGGAGAAACAGTGGACTAAGCCATCACTCCCAGACTCTGGCCCACTGAACGCAGCCCGGGATTGGGAAATGCGGGTAGACCTTAACCAGAGGCTCACCTTCCCACCCGAAATAGCAGCAACCAACCTGCGCCCAGACCTTGTCCTCTGGTCCAAGTCCTGTCGGCGTGTCTTCATCGTTGAAATGACTGTCCCATGGGAGGATGCCATCGACGAGGCATTCGAACGGAAGAGGCTGCGATATGCCAACTTAGCAGCTGAAGCAGAGGGGCGGGGCTGGAACGTGAAGGTGTGGCCAGTGGAGGTGGGATGCAGAGGTTTTGTAGCCAGCTCTACCACAAGGCTCTTGAAGGAAGTAGGGATCAGAGGGCAGTCCCAACGGAGGGCAATCAAAGAACTTGCCACTGCAGCGGAACGGAGTAGTCACTGGCTGTGGCTGAAACGTAGGGACACAACATGGGCTGCTAAATGATCGTATGGTGCCACCACCGTGCAACACACACCCGGGTCTGATCAACCCGTGGTGGGCCAACCCCGGCAGAGGGTGTCTTGTGATAAGTGGCCGAAACACCCAATGAGGTCGGGCACACAACTGAAGATGTGTCGCACTGGTGGCACCATGAGATCAGTGCCAAATTTCACCCCACCCAAGATGACATCCCCATTCAATTGTTGTGCTGAAAGTTAGGGATCTTTAACAACCAGTCCTAGTAAGAATCCAAATGGACGGCATACTGTTCACCAGTGTTGGGTAAGTTACTTAAAAAAGTAATTAGTTATAGTTACTAGTTACTTCTCACAAAAAGTAACTGCGTTAGTAACTGAATTACATCATTACAAAAGTAACTAATTACTAGGGAAAGTAACTATTGCGTTACTAAAAAAAAAAAAAAAAGTTTAAATATAAGAAATTTCTTGGATACTCCCAATATGAAATGTTAAATGAATGAAATGGACACTAAATAGAACATCTTATTATTATTAAACATTGTACACTAATCTACACTATTTTAATGTTGCTGTGGGACAATGTGAGAGACACCTATTAACTTAAATATTAAAATATTATCATTACTATAGTGGAACAACAAAATAATAGATGGTTTAGAACTTTTAATATTTATTGCACAGACCACAACTGGCCAACAAATAAGTCTAAAAATAAATCATGCTTCTTAAGAAATGTACCAAAAATAAATAAATAGTAGCCTAATAAAAATATTCATACACATACACTAGTGCATATAATTAAAATGATAAAACTCACACACCTTTACAACTGGTAGACATTCTGTATAGCCTACTTGAAGTTTTTTCTTCCTCACAATAGTAAGTTTAACAAAAAGTGCTCTCAATATAATACTGAAACAATGTATCAACATAAATAATAATAATACAATATAATCTTTTGTGGGTTTATTTTTATAACCTACAGAGAACGTCATCATCAGAGGTTATTTATTTTAGCCAAATTCTAGTCATGTTTGCCGCACGTGTTCACAACCGTCAAACAAATATGTTTGAACGTTCCCTGCAGGTTATTTTGGAGTTTATGTTATATAAACTAATTAAAACATTGCATATGATACCAATATGCTACATATATTATTCTAATGCTGAAATGTGTAATTTATTTATAAATAAAGTATTTATGCTCGGACACATTCGGTCTCTCTCGCGCACTGTCGAGCGCGTTCTCGGACACACTCGGGGCCCTATCTTGCACCCAGCGCAATTGACTTTGTACACCGACGCATGTATCATTCCTATTTTGCACCCGCGCAAAGCGCGTTTTTCCCTCCACAGAAGCACGTCGCTAAACTAGGGAATGAACTTGCGCTCATTGGGCGGTTCAGCGCAAAAAAGGAGGCGTGTTCCGGCGCAAACGTTCCTTCATGCTATTTTGCAGGTTTAGAAAACAATTGCGCCACTAACCAGGAAAAAATAGTTTAAAGTCAGTGGCGCGTTGCGAATGTTATTCATATGCTATTTTAAGGGCGCATGCTTGGCCATAATCAATGAAGCGTGTGCACAACGCGCATACACTTTGATTCTCTCATCTACACAGAAGCAGCAGTTTTCATTTTTGCAAATCATACATTATTACGATAGATAGATAGATAGATAGATAGATAGATAGATAGATAGATAGGTAGACAATTTATTATAAAAGCATACATCTAGCTTACACATTTACCCAAATTATCATACGCCTTTTTAACCGAAGTTAATTTGGGTGGGTTTCTCCATCCCCAACCTCCCTGACGAGAGCGTTGCTCTCCTCGGCTGTGAACCGCTCCTGGCGCGCGCCTGGCAAATCCGCCGTTATAATAGGAATCCGCTTTAGAACAAACGCGCCTGCTCTTAAAGGGAATGTGAGATGACGCTCTGATTGGTTTATTTCACGTTACGCCCAAACCACACCTATGAATAATGAAGCTGCTTCAGACCAACCCATTTTAGATTTGCGCCTGGCGCAAGAGTCATTTATCCCGCCGGGAAACTAGCAACAGCGCCAAGACCCGCCCACAAAGTTACTTGCGCTTTGCGCTTTGACACTTGCGTTTCAGATCGTTAAAATAGGGCCCTCGTTCTCTCTCGCGCACTGTCGAGCGCGTTCTCGGACACACTCGGGGCCCTATCTTGCACCCAGCGCAATTGACTTTGTACACCGACGCATGTATCATTCCTATTTTGCACCCGCGCAAAGCGCGCTTTTCCCTCCACAGAAGCACGTCGCTAAACTTGGGAATGAACTTGCGCTCCCTGGGCGGTTCAGCGCAAAAAAGGAGGCGTGTTCCGGCGCAAACGTTCCTTCATGCTATTTTGCAGGTTTAGAAAACAATTGCGCCACTAACCAGGAAAAAATAGTTTAAAGTCAGTGGCGCGTTGCGCATGTTATTCATATGCTATTTTAAGGGCACATGCTGGGCCATAATCAATGTAGCGTGAGCACAATGCGCATACACTTTGATTCTCTTATCTACACAGAAGCAGCAGTTTTCATTTTTGCAAATCATACATTATTACGATAGATAGATAGATAGATAGATAGATAGATAGATAGATAGACAATTTATTATAAAAGCATACATCTAGCTTACACATTTACCCAAATTATCATACGCCCTTTTAACCGAAGTTAATTTGGGTGGGTTTCTCCATCCCCAACGTCCCTGACGAGAGCGTTGCTCTCCTCGGATGTGAACCGCTCCTGGCGCGCGCCTGGCAAATCCGCCGTTACAATAGGAATCCGCTTTAGAAAAAGCGCGCCTGCTCTTAAAGGGAATGTGAGATGACGCTCTGATTGGTTTATTTCACGTTACGCCCAAACCACACCTATGAATAATGAAGCTACTTCAGACCAACCCATTTTAGATTTGCGCCTGGCGCAAGAGTCATTTATCCCGCCGGGAAAATAGCAACAGCGCCAAGACCCGCCCACAAAGTTACTTGCGCTTTGCGCTTTGACACTTGCGTTTCAGATCGTTAAAATAGGGCCCTCGGTCTCTCTCGCGCAATGTCAAACGCGTTCTCGGACACATTCGGTCTCTGCCGCGCACTGTCAAGCGCGTTCTCGGACACACTCAGGGCCCTATTTTAACGATCTGAAACGCAAGTGTCAAAGCGCAAAGCGCAAGTAACTTTGTGGGCGGGTCTTGGCGCTGTTGCTATTTTCCCAGCGGAATAAATAACTCTTGCGCCAGGCGCAAATCTAAAATGGGTTGGTCTGAAGTAGCTTCATTATTCATAGGTGTGGTTTGGGCGTAACGTGAAATAAACCAATCAGAGCGTCATCTCACATTCCCTTTAAGAGCAGACGCGCTTTGCTCTAAAGCGGATTCCTATTATAACAGCGGATTTGCCAGGCGCGCGCCAGGAGCGGTTCACAGCCAAGGAGAGCAACGCTCTCGTCAGGGACGTTGGGGATGGAGAAACCCACCCAAATTAACTTCGGTTAAAAAGGTGTATGATAATTTGGGTAAATGTGTAAGCTAGATGTATGCTTTTATAATAAATTGTCTATCTATCTATCTATCTATCTATCTATCTATCTATCTATCATAATAATGTATGATTTGCAAAAATGAAAACTGCTGCTTCTGTGTAGATGAGAGAATCAAAGTGTATGCGCGTTGTGCACACGCTACATTCATTATGGCCAAGCATGCGCCCTTAAAATAGCATATGAATAACATGCGCAACGCGCCACTGACTTTAAACTATTTTTTCCTGGTTAGTGGCGCAATTGTTTTCTAAACCTGCAAAATAGCATGAAGGAACGTTTGCGCCGGAACACGCCTCCTTTTTTGCGCTGAACCGCCCAGGGAGCGCAAGTTCATTCCCTAGTTTAGCGACGTGCTTCTGTGGAGGGAAAAGCGCGCTTTGCGCGGGTGCAAAATAGGAATGATACATGCGTCAGCGTACAAAGTCAATTGCGCTGGGTGCAAGATAGGGCCCTCAGTCTCTCTCGCGCACTGTCGAGCGCGCTCGCGGCATTCGCCTCGCTTTTGTACAGTCTGGCGCCTCATAAACACTCACACACCAGAGAAAAAACTTTGCAGGTCCTATGGCTGAGAGAGAGCCTAAAACTGCTTCAGTGAGCTCAACTATAGTAACGCCGCATTTTTATTGACAGTAACGGTAACGGCGTTGTAATGGAGGAAGCAGTAATTAGTTTGATTACTCGTTACTGAAAAAAATAACGCCGTTAGTAACGCCTGTAGTATTTTATGAGTAGCTTTTGGTTAGCCTACAAGTAATCAGACCGAACGTTGCATACAGTGCTTTATTACTGGGCCACCCAAAACAGCCCTCGCTCCCAACCAAGTGCCCATATCCCTCCGCCTGATATCTATTCCAACGTAATGACGTAAACAGTACGTGCAAGTTTACTGATATGATCTGAATGTTACATCACTTCTTTTTTTTCTTCTCTTTGAACTCATGAACTCAGTTACGTTGTTTCCACTTTAAGTTACTTGAGTAATCAACAACTAAACATATTCCCTTGGTCTGTAATCAAAACAAAACATTCACTTGGTCAAAAAAACAAAACTCTATGAAGTAAACAAACAGATTGCTTCAGTGTAATAAATCAGTTAAGTGCCTACTCAGAAACAATTTCAGATGTAGGATATAGAGCTGCCTTCATATACATTCTCGATTCTGAACAAACTTTTTTTCTTTTTTTTTTTAAAGACACATTCTCTTCACTTAACACTTAATGCATTTAACACATAACGGTTGTGTCACCTAGTCCATATCACCTCTAGTGCATTAGGTCCATTTCACAGTCCTACTCAGTCCATGTTACCCGTTTTTCAGGCTGTGACAAAGTCTCTGAGGCATTGTGGAGGCTGTCGGTGCCTAGCAGGGTATCTTGACAACACTGGGACTGTGTCAGCAGTGACTTCTGTGTCGGCAGTGACTTCTTCATCCTCTTCTGCTGTCGATGTGTCACGCAGGCCAGGGTCAAGCTTTTGAAGAAGGATGAATTTCTTGTCACTCGGTGTCCATTCCACTCAGCGGTGACCATGGAGCCTTTGACTGTGGTTACTTTGTACGGCTTGTGGTTGTATGGTGCTGTGAGTTTATTGCGCCTGGGTTGAGAGCACAACACCATGTCACCAGGTTGGAGAGAGTAATGTGCAGCGTGTCGGCAAGTGTCTGAGTACGCCTTCATTTTGGCTTTGGCCTTGTGGTCTCTCCTGCGAAGATCCTTGTCCGATCCAGTGGGTGTGCTCACAGAAGGCATCTTTGTGTGTATCCTGCGTTTGAGCAACAACTCAGCGGGTGATGTTGTTGTTGTGCTGTGTGGTGTTGAACGGTACTCACGTAGGAATGTGTAGAGATGCTGCTTCCAGGGGATGTTCTCCATGTAGGCAACACGGGGGCATTTTCCAAGTGTTCTCATAAACCTCTCTGCAGTGGCGTTTGCCTGGGGCCATAGTGGTGTGGTCTTTCGATGGTGAAATCCCATGTAGGCTGCAAACTTGCTGAACTGCTCACTGTTGAATGGGGGGCCGTTATCCGTTTTCACAGATCTGGGGATGCCAAACATGGAAAAGATTTTATCTATGACAGGGATGACAGAGTTTGCAGAGGTGGAGTGTATAACTTCCACCACGGGGTATCGGGAGTATTCATCTATGATGACTTGCAGGTGTTCACCTGTTGGTAGTGGGCCGTAGAAGTCTGCACTTACATCTTGCCAGACTGTGTCAGGGAGGTCTGACATCTGCAGAGGTTCTGTGTGTGTTTCAGGTGTGGTGGCTTGACATGCTAGACAGTTTCTGACCATTGCCTCGGCCTGTCGGTCAATGCCAGGGAACCACACCTTCTCTCTCAGGAGGGCCTTCGTTTTTGTGATTCCCTGATGTGCCTCATGGGCAAGCTGAAGTACTCTGTACTCGAGGGAGGAGGGAATGACGATTCTGGAGCCCTTAAGTATGATGTCATTTTCGTGTGATACTGTGAGCTCGCTTTTCACATGTTCATACTGTCTTAGCGCAGCGACTTTTGTGACTGTGTGCCATGCATTGTTGCGTATGAGAACACTAACTTTTTGTAATGTTGCATCCTTGAGTGTCTCAGATTTGATTTCATCCAGAGTCATCGCTTTTGGTGTGTTGTTCTGCATGATGAAGTTTACATATTCTTCAGCCACTTTTGTGGCACGGGTGTTTTTGGTAGGTGTCTGTGCTGGGATTGGATGGCGGGACATGTAGTCTGCTGGATTATCAGTCCCTTTCCTATATTCTATTTTGAGGTTGTATGGCTGCAGCCGGAGTCCCCACCGCTCGATGCGGGCAGGCGGCTTGGACCTTGGGTTGTTCCAGATTAGTTCGAGTGGCTTATGATCCGTCACCATTGTGAACTCTTTGCCGTAGATGTAGAGATGAAAATGTTCGCAGCTCCATACAATTGCGAGCGCTTCACGCTCTGTTTGAGAGTAGCGCCTCTCGACGTCGCTTAGTGCTCTGCTTGCATATGCGATTATGTGTTTCTTTTCTTGGTCTTTTTGCAGCAGTATTGCCCCTAGCCCGACTGGACTAGCGTCGACAATGAGCTCTGTTTCTCTGTTCGGGTTAAAGTATGCCATCGTGGTCTCGCTGGTGAGACTCTCTCTCAGTGTGCTCAGTGCTGCATCCTGTTCTGCGCCCCACTGCCAGGTCGTGTTCTTCCTCGTGAGCTTTCTGAGGGGCTCTGTTACTGTGGCAAAATTAGGGATGAAGCGTGAGCAGTAGTTTGCCATGCCCAAAAGACTTCTGACCTCCGCAGCATCCTTCGGCTTGTCAGCTTGGTGTATGGCGTCGACCTTCTTGGGATCTGCTGAGACACCGCCAGCAGAGAAAATGAACCCGAAGAACTCAAGTCGCGTCTTGTTGAACTCACACTTCTTTCGGTTTAGTGTGAGGCTACGTTCTTTGAGTCGCTGGAACACAGCTGTTAAGCTCTTGTCATGATCAGCCTGTGTCGCTACGTAGACGATGATGTCATCGCTGAGATTCTTCACCCCTGCGATGCCCTGAAGTGTCTGATGGATTGTGTTTTGAAACACCTCCGTGGCTGAAGAGATGCCAAAGTTGAGGCGCTTGTATCTTCTCAGGCCCAGGTGCGTTGTGAATGTGGTAATGTACCTGCTGTTGGGATGTAGTTCCAGCTGGTGATATCCTGATGTCAGATCCAGCTTTGAGAATATGGTCGCTCCATTCAGTTCATGAATAACGTCATCCATAGTGGGAGTCAGGTGACGTTCTCTTTGGATGGCTGTGTTTGCCTGTCGCATGTCGACACATATGCGTACCTTGTCTGGATCTTTGGGCTTTGGTGGCGTTACGATGGGCGAGACCCAGGGTGTTGGGCCTGTCACTTTTTCTATGAAATCCTCGTCTTCCAGTCTCTGTAGCTCAGCTTCAACTTTTTGACGTACATGAAAAGGAACTCTGCGGTGTGGCTGGCATGTGGGCTGTATGTCTGAGTTTATATGTAGTGTCACTTGAAAGTCTTTCAGCTTACCAATGCCATCAAACAGCTCAGGGTGGCTGTTCACAAGCTCATCTGCTACTGTGAGGTTCACTGAGGGAGGGCTGATAGAGCGTATAATTTTGATCAACCCCAATTCGTCAGCTGTCTGGTAGCTGAGCAGGGAGCAGCCATCACCTTTAATTACATAGAACGTCCCATCTGTTTTGGTCTTGTTCTTCGCCTCCACGCAGCCTGTGAATTTCCCTAGGATGGGCAGTGCGTCTTTGGACCCATAGGCAAGTATTTTGAGATCTGTGTGTAGGAGGCGGGGCTGGATACTCAGCTTGTTGTATGTCATTTCACTGATGATGTTTACAGCAGCACCAGAGTCAATCAGAGCTGGCACTGTGTCTCCATATAGCTTGATTTGTGTTAGCGGCTGCTTACTGTTGCTATTGCTTTTAAAAGTGTATGCATAGGATTCATCGCTGCTTGAAGATGACTTGGGTTGAGCTGGTTCACTTTGTGTTTCCACCTGATTGATTTTCTTTCTATAGCTTTTCTTGTATCCCCGTGTCTCTGCTTGCTGCTCTGTGTGTTGTGGTTTTGACCTGCACTGTCTTGCGAAGTGGTTTTGCTTCCCACATGCTTTACATTGTTTACCCTTTGCAGGGCATTCATTTTTGTGTGGCCACTCACCCCCGCAGTTTCTGCATTGCGTGTTGCTGCCACCTGTTGGATGTTTTTGGTATGACTTCTTGTGGAGTTTTCTGTGTATTTTATTCACAGCTGTAGTGGGATTAGAACCCTCTTCGATTCCCTTTGACTGCAGTTCAGAAAGTTCTAGAGTCCTGCCGTATTCAAGCAGTTCTTTTAATGTCTTGTTTGCCTCCCTCAAACCGTATTTGCGCACCCTGGACTACGTGCAGCTTTGGATGATCTGTGACTTTATTTCGTTGTCTACGTCTCTAAACTCACAGTATTTTGCCAGCATGCGAAGTCTCGTATTATATGCATCTAGATTCTCACCGGGCTGTTGTGCAGCTTTCCTGAAGACGTACACTTCGTACTGGACATTCTTTTTGGGCGAGAAGTACTCGGTGAGTTTTGCTTTCACGTCTGCATACTTGTCTGCCTCCGCCGCCACTGTGTCGTATATGTCGTGCACTCTTTCGCCAGCCAGATGCAACAGGAGGGCTTTCAGTCTTGGGTCCCCGGTTATATTCACAGCTGTAGTGTAGTTCTCGAACCGCTGAAGCCACTTATTCCACCTCGGTCCGACAGAGCTGGGTTCGCTCTCTGTATCAAACGGTGGTACGGACGGGCTGTGTGCTAGCGCCATGCTAACTGTCCGGTTGCTAACTAGCTAGCTCACTTACTTTACAGCCGGTTGCTTTCACTCTGAACTTTCTTCCGCACGCAAACGTCCGCTGTCCAGGAGACGTTTTCGTTATTGTGGACCCTCGTCGCCAGTGTAGTATTTTATGAGTAGCTTTTGGTTAGCCTACAAGTAATCAGACCGAACGTTGCATACAGTGCTTTATTACTGGGCCACCCAAAACAGCCCTCGCTCCCAACCAAGTGCCCATATCCCTCCGCCTGATATCTATTCCAACGTAATGACATAAACAGTACGTGCAAGTTTACTGATATGATCTGAATGTTACAACGCCGTTTATTTATAACGCCGTTATTCCCATCACTGCTGTTCACGTCCAGAAAGGCAATACAGACATCATCAAAGTAGTCCATGTGACATCAGTGGCTCGATCTTAAGTTTATCAAGCGACGAGAATACTTTTTGTGCGCAAAAAGTAAACAAAAATAACGACTTTATTCCACTATTCATTTCCTTCTCTCTGGTCGCGAGCTATTTCACGTAGTGTAACTGCGTAGCGTGTCTGTGTTGTACGTCACACGCATCACACATGACCAGCGTCGGCCAATAGTGAGCCTACGTGTGACGTACAACACAGACGGGCTACGCAGTTACACTACGTAAAATAGCTCGAGACCAGAGAGAAGGAAATGAATAGTGGAATAAAGTCGTTATTTTTGTTTACTTTTTGCGCACAAAAAGTATTCTCGTCGCTTGATAAACTTAAGATCGAGCCACTGATGTCACATGGACTACTTTGATGATGTCTGTATTGCCTTTCTGGACGTGAACAGTATGCCGTCCATTGACTTTCAATGGAGGAACAGAAAGCTCTCGGACTAAATCTAAAATATCTTAAACTGTGTTCCGAAGATGAACGAAGGTCTTACGGGCTTGGAACAACATGAGGGTGAGTCATTAATGACATAATTTTCATTTTTGGGTGAACTAACCCTTTAATGTAACACTATCTAGTGTAAATGATAAATCCAGTTTAAGATTTGTGCTGGCTACTGTCTACAGGCCACCAGGGCACCATACAGACTTTATCAAAGAATTTGCTGACTTTCTATCAGAGTTAGTACTGGCTGCAGATAAAGTCCTAATTGTTGGTGATTTTAATATACATGTAGATAACGAAAAAGATGATTAGCATTTACAGACATTAATAACTCTATTGGAGTTAGACAACAGTGTCAGGACCCACTCATTGTCGTAATCATACTCTAGATCTAATATTATCACACGGAATAGATGTTGATGCCGTTGAAATTCTGCAGCAGAGCGATGACATCTCAGATCATTATCTAGTCTCGTGTAAACTTCATTTAGCCAAGGCTGCAAAGCCGACTCCATGTTACAAATATGTTAGACCTATCACTTCTGCCACTAAAGATTGCTTCATTAATAATCTTCCTGATCAGTTTCATCATCTCAGCATCCCAGATAGCTTAGAAGAACTCAATTTTGTAACAGAAATTATTGACTCTCTCTTTTCCAGCACTTTAGACACAGTTGCTCTGTTGCACTTAAAGAAGATTAAAGAAAATAGTCCAACGCCGTGGTACAACTAGCACACTCAGGCCCTTAAAAGAGCAGCCAGAAAAATGGAGCGCAACTGGAAGAAAACAAAACTAGAGGTATTTCGCATTTTATAATATTCTGAATGTTCCAATCCAACCTGGATTGGATTACATGAATCATAATCAAACACCGTTCGCTCATTGACCAGAGGAGAACTGGCCCCCGACCTGGAGTTTTGGTTCCTTGCCATTGTCGCCATTGTCGCCTTTTTCGCCTTTTTTCACCTTTGTTGCCTTTGGCTTTTGGCTTGCTTAGTTGGGGACATTAAATTTTACATTTAATTTAATATTCAACAATAATATTGATCTGCCTGCATTGACACCATTATATGAGAACTGAACTGAGCTGGACATCACAGTTTTGCAGCTATATATATATAAATGAACTAAATTAATAACTTCTTTACAACAAAATTAAATGTCTCGGTTACGTATGTAATCCTCGTTCCCTGAGTAGGGAACAGAGACGTTACGTCGGATGACGACGAATGGGGTTTCGCTTAGAAAGCCTATCATCTTCGAGTATATAAAACGAGCCAATGGCAATGAAATGCCACGGGTCTGCAGAATTTGCATAGCGTAACTCCGCCCCACCCTGGGGGTATATAAGGAAGTACGCTGGCAACATTCAGATATGTCTTCGCTGAGGAGCCGAAACTGAACTCAGGCGTTCCAGTGGTACAGCGGAAGTGGCAGGGAGACGTAACGTCTCCGTTCCCTACTCAGGGAACTAGGGTTACATACGTAACCGATACGTTCCCTTTCGTAGTCACTCCGAGTTACGTCGGATGGCGTCGAATGGGGTTCCTAGTCTAATCACGCCACCTCGGCTGTCTTCCAGTGCCCTGCGTAAGTCTGAGCTCCCTGTCGTGAGACTGGCACGGACGAAGGACTCCTACTTAACACAGGAATACCAAGGTACACTGGGAAGCATATCTCAGTGGAAATATGCAATTATGCCCAGCCCAAAGGGGGAGACTTGGAATACACATATGACCCAGAAGGGCTGCATATGGAGTATCACTGGGGTGTCCAGCCGCAGGTGGAATATTTCAACCCCAGGGGTGGCAAGGTGGCTTGCCGAGGGAAAGACACATGCTCAGAGAGGCTTACAGTGGAAATACACATGTGGGGGTCGCCCAGAGGGGGAACCATGCACATGGAGGCACCTAGCCAAGCGCGAAAGCTGCCGGTGGCATAACTCTGGCGTTGACGTCAGCAGTGGAGGAGACACTCAGGGCTTATTAGGCTCACCTGAAGAAATATTGCACGTATCCCGTCCGTGGAGAGGAATGGTGAGCAAGCGAAGACACCTGAGCAGAATCTAGTACCGGCTGGTTGAAGCGAGTACATGAGAAGAAACTGGCTCCACTCGGAGATTGTAGAATCTCGCGAATGTGTTAGGTGTTGCCCAGCCTGCAGCTCTGCAGATGTCTGTTAGCGAGGCGCCATGCGCTAGAGCCCAAGAGGATGCCACACTCCGGGTGGAGTGGGCCGTCACACCAAGGGGGCATGGTCGACCTTGCTGCTGGTAAGCCAAAGCAATGGCGTCCACTATCCAGTGAGACAACCTTTGCTTGAGAGCCTTTCCCTTCAGCTTCCCACCATGACAGACAAAAAGCTGATCTGAGGTCCTGAAACACTGCGTTCTGTCTACGTAAGCACGGAGGGCGCGTACTGGACAGAGCAGTGCCAAGGCTGGGTCTGCCTCCTCCAAGGGCAGCGCTTGCAGGTTCACCACCTGGTCTCGAAAGGGTGTGGTGGGAACCTTGGGCACATATCCAGGCCGGGGTCTCAGGATCACGTGAGAGTTAGCCGGTCCGAACTCCAGGCACGCTTCGTCAACCGAAAATGCCTGCAGGTCCCCTACCCTCTTGATGGAGGCCAATGCAACCAGGAACGCTGTCTTCATTGACAGGAACTTAAGCTCCACTGATTGCAGAGGCTCAAAGGGAGCACTCTGCAGGGCAGTTAAAACCACTGAGAGGTCCCAAGAGGGTACGAGGGGAGGACGAGGGGTTCTCCTCGCTCCCCTCAGGAACCTGACGATCAGGTCGTGCTTTCCCAGAGACTTACCATCAACTGCGTCGTGATGTGCGGCAATGGCGGCAACATACACTTTCAGGGTGGAGAGAGACAGCCTTCGCTCCAACCCTTCTTGCAGGAAGGAAAGCACGACACTGATCGGGCATTTCGTGAGTTCTTGTTGTTTAGAAGAACACCAGTTGACGAAGAGGTTCCACTTCAACGCATAGGCATGTCTCGTGGACGATGCTCTAGCGGAAGTGATGGTAGCCACCACCGCTGGTTACTCAAACCTGCCTCATCCCGTCCAGGAGCCACACGTGGAGGTTCCAAAGATCGGGACGAGGGTGCCATAGGGTGCCCCGTCCCTGAGAAAGCAGGTCTTTCCTCAGGGGGATAGGCCAGGGAGGTGCTGTCACGAGGAGTACTAGTTCTGGGAACCAGGTGCGGTTGTGCCAATACGGGGCAACCAAAATGACCTGCTCCTCGTCCTCCCTGATCTTGCGCAAGGTCTGCGCAAGAAGGCTCACTGGGGGAAACGCATACTTGCGGAGGCCCCGTGGCCAGCTGTGCGCCAGTGCATCCGTGCCGAGCGTGCCCTCGGTCAGGGAATAAAACAGGTCGCAGTGGGACGAGTCGTGGGAGGCAAACAGATCTACCTGTGCGTCCCCGAACTGATCCCAAATCAGCTGAACCGTCTGGGGATGGAGTCTCCATTCTCCAGGGAGAGGCTGAAGCCGAGACAGCTCGTCGGCCGCACGGTTCAGGTCTCCCGGGATATAAATGGCTCGAAGCACACTCTTGCCCTCGAACTGGCAAGACAAGTCAGCAGTTACTGCGCGCGCTCACTCGTAAGCTGCGCGCACATGGCGACCGAGTCGATTTCCATACCGAGAAAAGAGATCCTCTGCACGGGGCAGAGTTTGCTCTTCTCCCAGTTGACCCGAAGGCCCAGACGAGCTAGGTGCCGGAGCACTAGGTCCCTGTGTTCACAAACCTGGTCTCGAGAGTGAGCTAGGATCAGCCAGTCGTCGAGATAGTTCAGGATGCGAACCCCGTGTTCCCGTAGAGGAACAAGGGCTGCCTCGACGACCTTCGTGAAGACGTGAGGAGACAGGGCTAGCCCGAAAGGGAGAACCGCGTACTGGTATGCCTGCCCCTCGAAAGCAAACCGTAGGAATGGTCTGTGTCGAGGAAGAATGGAGACATGGAAGTAGACGTCCTTCAGGTCGATCGCTGCAAACCAATTCTGCGGCCGCACGCATTCGAAAATATGTTTGGCCGTGAGCATCTTGAACGGCATCCTGTGAAGGGAGCGGTTCAAGACGCGCAGGTCCAGGATTAGTCGTAACCAACCGGATTTCTTCGGTACAATGAAGTAAGGGCTGTAGAAGCCGGACTTCATTTTGGCTGGAGGGACAACCTCTATCGCACCCTTCGCCAGTAGGGTCGCGACCTCCACTCTCATGACAGGGGCATTGCCACCGACCATAGTGAAGCGGACTCCCCTGAAGCGGGGAGGAGATCGCGCGAACTGAATCGCGTAGCCGAGCCTGATGGTCCTCGCGACCCAGCGGGACAGCCTGGGGAGCTCTAACCAGGCTCCCAGGAACTGTACATCCAGACCCAGGGAGCGTGCGGTCACCTTCGTCGCTCGGAGAGCAAGGTCGGTGGTGGCACGCAGCTCATCAAAGAGCCCTGGGTCAGTCCTCCCCTCGTGCATGTCATGCAATAACTGGGCCTGGTAGACCTGCAGTGTTGCCATGGCATGCAGTGAGGAGGCTGCCTGCCCCGCAGCTCTATAGGCCTTCACCACAAGGGTGGAGGAGAACCTACAGGCCTTGGAGGGGTGCTTAGGGTCGCCGCGGGAAGAAGCACTCTGAGGACATAGTAGCATGGCAACAGAGCGTTCAACCTGGGGAACCCCAGTGTACCCTTTGGCAGCCACCTGATCGAGAGGAGGCAAGGCGGAGGAGGTCGCCGAGCGATCACGGGAAGACAGGGGTGCCTTCCAGGACCTCGTGACCTCCTCATGCACATCCGGGAAGAATGGCATTGGGGTTGGACGCTGACGGGGATCAGCAGCCGCACCCAAAAACCAATCGTCCAGCCGCGAGCGCACTGGACCGGGTGGTGGAGACCACTCGAGGCCAATGGCCACGGCTGCCCGGGAAAGCATGGCCGTCAGCTTGGGATCAGACACGGACAATGCTGGCGCGCCCGAAGGCGGCAGCACAGCTGAATCGTCACTTCCCAAGGACTCCTGCCCACCTTGTGATGCAGCAGCCGACATCTCATCTTCATCTGGAGCGCCGAATGAGATCCGCGGCACGCCGAGAGACTGTACCACGGGCTGTACAGTGGTTGTGCCCATCAGAATCCCGAAATGATGCGACCGCAACCAGAAGTGCACGGGCGAGGCATCTTTAAAAAGACGTGCCGTGTGCAATGCTCTTTTGTGAAAGGAGATTTCTCCGCAGAGTGTTGAAGCGACCATGGAGATGAACACACAAACACTGGCAAATCACTGCACAGATAAGCAGGGAATGTGCACTCGCTGGAACTCGCTGTAGAGAGGCTCGTCTCAAAGAGATAGAAGAGATGAAACTCAGAATTGGCTGTGGAATGAAGTGAATAACTTGCCTCCGAAGCGAAAACATATCTGCATGTTGCCAGCGTACTTCCTTATATACCCCCAGGGTGGGGCAGAGTTACGCTATGCAAATTCCGCAGACCCATGGCATTTCATTGCCATTGGCTCATTTTATATACTCGAAGATGATAGGCTTTCTAAGCGAAACCCCATTCATCGTCATCCGACGTAACTCGGAGTGACTACGAAAGGGAACATCACTGAACCTACTTAAAGGAACACTCCACCCATTTGCATTAAGCTTTGCAATGTTAGAAACCCAGTCATACTATTGAATAGTCGTACAACATTTTCTCATTTTCCCCTGAGACGAGAGAAATCTGTATTTACCTCTTTACACTTCCTCCTACAATGACGCAAAAATCGTCGTTCCCACCCTTTCAAACCCGCCCATAGGGGGTTGGACCTAATGCGATAACAGACCTATCACAGATCAGTGCCAGTGCGTTTGATTTCACCGGCAGAAACCTGCATGTCCGGCCGTCGAGATCGTCCAAAATGTCCGGGATTCGGCTTGGCTTTCTACGGTCGCCATTCATTGTTTACATGCACACCTTTTGTTTCAATCTAACTGAATTCATTCCGATTGGTGAATCTGAATGTAGTGTTTACATGAACGCTAAACAAGTGATCGGTTGATGTGCGTTTTACCATTGCTAAGAAAATACCCGCTCCTCAATGATAGCCCACGAGACCGGTGCATCTCACAGGCGCCGCTCATCAGTAATCACGCCACCGGCTTTTTTGTACTACAGTCGCCATTCATCATGTTTACTGTGGCGAGCAGGACGAGGCTAGGGCCGCGGGAGAAAGACGCGAGGCCGGTGGCGTGATCGGTTAATGTGCGTTTTACCTTTGCTAAGAAAATACCCGCTCCTCCGTGAGAGATACGAGACCGGTGCGTCTCACAGGTGTCGCTAATCAGTAATCACGCCACCGGCCTCGCGTCGTTCTCCTGCGGCCCTAGTCTCGTCCTGCTCGCCACAGTAAACATGATGAATGGCGACTGTAGAACGCAAAAGCCGAATCCCGGACATTTTGTGCGATGCGATCTCAAAAACCCGGGCAGACTCAAGACTAGTAACTTAGCTTAGCTTTATTGTTTACAACTGCTCTCTAACCGGTAGGCGTGGCTTGGGAGTGGCCTCGTAGAGCAGCGAAGCAAGTGCATTCTGGGAGTTGTTGTCTTTCATCCACATGAGCCAAAAATACATTTTCTGGCTTTTCTCAGTCTAGAAAGCTCCAAATTCAAAAATAATTTCACATTTCTTCTACATAAATGACCCAATTTAAATACACATTCATCTTTCCAGAGGTGGAGTTTCCCTTTAAGCTGGACTGTGACGCTATTTTCTTCTGGACACAAACTTTGTTGCATTTTCCTGTTTTATCTGTAAAGCTGCTTTGGAACACTCTGTATTGTAAAAAGCGCTATATAAATAAAGGTGACGTGACTTGACTATTATAAATTACAAGGCCAGACAAGTAATTGGCTTGGCTTGTAGTTGTGTTTACACTTTGATCGAGTAGCATATTAAATATACCTTCTTTTTTTTTTTGCATAGTTTTTCATATACAGTCTTATGAAACTTACATTGTTTGAAAATATTGATTAGAATATTGATATAAAACAGATATGTTTGTAATTCTGCGTATCTGAATTTTTGTGTAGGCTAGTCCACTGGTAGATTACTTTTAGAATTTACTTTAATTCTACTTTTCTTTCCCCACCATTGCATGAATTTTCCAGCCATCCACTCTTATACGGTAGGGGGCGCTATATGACATTACATTATTGTAATGTCAATATGTAATTACATTCACATTTATATGGGAACATTGTCTTCATTTATAATTATTTTATATTCATTAACATATAACCATACATGGTCAAAGCATATATTGCAGTATATTGAAAAATATAAGCACTAGTTTCCCATAAATGGAAATGTATTATGTAATATATCACATTATATTTTTCAGTATATTCCCATATATTTTTGTTCTGTAAGGGGCAAACATCCAGCATTGCGTTCAGGTGGGACATTTGATCATGTGAAAGAATTCCTCTATGGGGATGAGGAGTGGAAGGTAAAGTGGGAGAAAATGTGACAGCATCCTGGGAACGCATCCTAAAGCACTCACAGTGACGGCATGGGAGTTCCCACATTTCCACACCCAAACACACAGAGGTCATCCAGGAATTAAATGAGACGCTCAGTGTTCTTTGGGAAGTAGTGGGAGAAACACACAATGAAACTCAGGAACCCTGACAGTCACACAGATTCAAGGCTGAGAAAACTATTCATGTTATTTTTTATATATAAATTGTGTTAGTGTGAAACATGGGATCCTTTTGGGGATATCCTCATTTGTATTTTTTTAAACAGTATTTATAACTAGCTGTATATAAACACAATAGGCAAGGCAAGTTTATTCATATAGCACATTTCAGACACAATGGTAATTCAAAATGCTTTACACAGAGAAGGAATTTTAATTGACATAAAATAATCACAACAGATGCATAAGGTAAAAATATAATGTATAAGATACAAAAATAACAATAAAAGTTGCGCCTCTGTCTGAATGGAAGAGTCGGAGAGCTTCGGATCGCGAGACACACTAGTAACAATTCCCGACTTCCTAGTGACTGTCGCCTCTGATGGCTTTCGGTAATCACCGTCTCACTTCCCAATCCTCTCAACTCTTCCAACCAGACAACCCTAACCAAAAATCAAAACATAAGCATAAGTAAAACAGTTGTAAAAAGAATTAAAAGAATAAAAATATGTTACATAAGATAAAATGCAATCAGTCGAACACACAGTGGCACAGCTAGTGTTCAGTCAGTAAACGCACAGAGTGTTTTGAGTCTGGATTTGAATGTTACTGTTAAAGCACGTCTGATCTCTTCTGGAAGCTCCAGACTCAGCAGACTCTCCTTGCTTTGAGTGAACCACTGTTATTATTTCTAACTGACGTGATCCTGATAAGCCATTTTAAGCCATTTTGCTAACTTCAGCACAAGAGAAAAATTTAATAAGCATTTGTGATTATATTTCTTTAAAACTTTTAGTAATACTTTATTTTGATGGTTCCTTTCGAACATTCTTCTGACTATAAGTAACTTTGCAACTACATGTCAACTTATTCTAACCATGACCCTACCAGTCTACTAATACTCTACTAACACTCTAATGAGAGTTAGTAGACATGTAGGTGCAACATTACTTATAGTCAACAGAATGTGTTAAAGGGACCATCAAAATAAAGTTTAACCAATTTTCTTTTTTATAGACATGAGCCTCGTCTGGATATTCAGTTCAGACTGATGTCTGTTCAGAGTTGAGCTCTGTGTGTGTTTGTTTGGTCTGAGTGCTGAGATTCTCTCTACAGACCAGCACACACTGGAGAGGCTCTGAAATCACTGTCAAACTCAACAAGCAGAGAGACATCATGTACCAAGACTGCAAGGACCAAGACATTGGCCTGAGAAAGGTGGGGAAACAGTAAACCAACACACATGGTAAATAGAGCACAACTAAGGTAACCATGGTAACAAGAAACAACGATGCGCCTGGTCTGTTGTCACTGACAGGTGTTCTGGCAGGAGTGGGCGGGGCTTTGCATGTGATTATGCCTGTGACAACCAATAAACACACAGGTACCAGAATTGAGCCAACAGCGAGATAAAAACCAACACCACTGCCGTCAAAAATCACCAATAATGCACACATTACAGGAAAAATTAGTATAATGATGGAAATTATGATGTAACAGGGGGTTGAGAAAATCTGAGCAGAGATCAGTGGATATTTCAGTGTCAGAACCCCCTCCAGAGACACCAGCTGTTGCAGGTGAACGCCACACAATTTCAGACAAAAATATCCAAGATCTATAATGATTGAGTAAAAGTCATAGAAAATACCTGAAGAAATAAATTTTGACACTGTATATATATACAGGAGCAGTTGCAACAGGTCACAGAGGAGGAGGAGGATGATGAAGGCTGAGATCCGGACTCTGGTCTTTCTCTGAAGATGCACTAAATAAAAAGCCCAAATCAGACACGGCACCCCCACACACAGAGCAGCGATGAGGAAGATGGACAGTCCGATTTCAGAAGAATTAGAATAGCTTGGATCATGGTAATAGATATCAGAATAATCATAAACTGCAGTAGAGTTGATTAAATAACTGTCGTAGTCGTAGTTGTCCTGCATGGTCTAAGTTTACTGATGCACTTTGAGTTCCTGAAAGAAAAAAGAAAGAAACCTTTTAAGAAGAACACCCTAAACTGGTCTCACAGTCTGGCCAAACAGTTTTAATGGTTTAGAGGGGTTTGGGTTGAGAGACCAGCTAAACCAGTTTACTATAGCAACTGACTATAGCAAACCACTTTGAGTTGGTTTTATATTGTTTCCTTTCACCAGAAAAGTTACAAAGATATTTATAAAGAGTGAAGTTGGGCCCTTTCACTTCAGGTAAGGAAATTAAAAATGGCATATGCCTTTGAAAGAATGTTACAGATTAATCATAACAATATTGAAACAACGATCTCAAATCGTAAAATATCCAATATGAATATTTACGATCAGTAATCCTGCTGTGTGAGGTGAACCCCGAGGACAAACACACACTCTGTAGCTGCGTCTCAATTCGCCTACTTATACTACGCCCTAAAAGTATGTACTCTTTTTGCGATATCTATGGATATCATATATAAAGGCTAGATGTCTCGTGCGCGCTGCTGGCCAATGGAGATCAATGTCCGCACGTGGCGGCCATCTTGCCACAGGCAGCTCGCTCACTCGTTTTTAAAATGTACTTTTAAATAACCATAACTTGCTAAATTTTCTACCGATTTTCAAACGGTTTGGTTTGTTATAAACGTCAGAGATGTAGTTATGACACTGCATACATACACTGCATACATATGAATAATTATAACATACATGTTCAAGCATTCGGAATTATAGCCACGTTAATAACGTTTGTAAGAAACCAAACCGTTTGTAAATCCGTCAAGATTTCAGCGAGATAAGAGGATTTGTGTGCATGCTGATCACTCACCTCAGGGATGGGCAACTTCGGTCCTGGAGGGCCACTGTCCTACAGAGTTTAGCTTCAACCCTAATCAAACACACCTTAACAAGCTAATCAAGGTCCTCAGGATTACTAGAAAATTACAGGCAGGTGATTTTTTCAGGGTTGGAGCTAAACTCTGTAGGACAGTGGCCCTCCAGGACCGAAGTTGCCCATCCCTGACTCACCTAATGCACAGCTTCACTGCGGTAAGATGACCGAACGGTGATGCCGGAAGTGACTGCGCCATAAGACATCTAGCGTTTATATATGATATCTATGGTCAGTCCCATAGAGGATATGCTGTCAGTACCGGAAAGCGAAATGATTCGTTCATCTCTCGAGACTTCGGGTTCGAGTCGTTCGTTCTCCAAGCCACAAACCCATAGCACTATGCAGAAACAGAAATGATTAGTTCATTTTTTTCTAGGCTTTGGGTTTGAGTCCTTCGTTCTTTTGTCACGTGACCGCTGGTATCTCGCATCAAATACGACATTAGATTCATATTATTGAGTGCGTCTAAATGTATATTGTTTTATATTTAGGAATTAAAATACAAAATATGTGCAATAAACATCATCTGAAAAATAAAAGTTCCATCTATAGATATATTATAGAAAATAATCTTCATGACAGAAATTCACAAATATAGCCTATATACATTTGAGAACAGAAACGCATCACGTAACTATAAAAGTAAAAAAATAAATAAGTTATAAAAATAAGTACGCGCTTGTTTGTAAAAAGGTTGTGAATTAGTATTCAATACGGTGACAAGTCACGTGACAAATTAACGAAGGACTCAAACCCGAAGACTCGAGAGATTAACTAATCATTTCTCTTTCCGTTACTGACAGCATAGCCTCTATGGGACTGACAGGAAGAACGAAAGACTCGGACCCAAACCCGAAGACTCGAGAGATGAACTAATCATTTCTGTTGTTTCCAGTACAGATTCAGAACCAGTGGGGTAATTGAGCGCTCGATTTCCGTACCACCCCCGGGCGCCGCCATTGGCTAGCGGACCCCCACCTGCTGTTAGCATCCCATTGACTCCCATTCATTTTGGTGTCACTTTAACAGCGAATAACTTTACATCTGAGGCGTTTAAAGACTCCATTTGTCCATTATTTATTTCTAAAGAAACACGACAATGTATAAAATGCTCCATTACCTTGTATCTTACGTTATGGCCCAGTAGAAGCAATTTTTGTAAAAACAGGCTAACGATTGCATCATAACCACGCGACTCTCTGTCGCACAGTAGAGAGATTACCGTATAGACAGGAGGAGAAGCTCGTGGGCAATCGGGGGGACGTGGAGGCAAAATGACAAAGTAATTAATCAGAATACTTAGCAAGAGTTTCTCCTGCTCCAGCTCATGGACAGCTCCTACTCACACTCTCCGTCTCGGCAAGTTTCGGAAGGGAATGATTCAGATTTCTCTTGGCACAGCTACTAGAAGACAGACAGGTTGCTCACGCCACACATCACATCAAGCTCAGTGTGAGTCTGTGCAGTCGCTCAGCCATCAGGAAGTGAGTGCTTCTAATTGACTTCACTTTTCTCCGTTGAATCCAATGGGGTCGCTGTGTCCATTTTATATACTGTCTATGTTCAGAACCCATATGTTGCGTAATGCGCATGCGCGGTCAACACAAAATGAACGAATCACTCTCTGAGACAACTCGGTAGTCCCGAGTCGAATCGTTCATGAACGACACACCCCTTTATCTAAACCTCTCTACATAACCGCCGGACTCGCGCGTCCTCCATGTCTGAAGTTTTTTAACACTTTTCACTCGTGTTTGTAGTTCTAACCGATTCCTCGTCCAACGCGCGATGGGTTGTGGGCAATATTAGCCGTTAGAGTGTGCATCGATCTCCACTTCGGATTCTGACCGGAGATAGTAGACCATCCGGGTATCTTTGGAACACTCATTTCAACATACTACGATTTGGGACGTACTAATTCTATTTTCGAATACTATTTAGGACGGATAGTATGCGAATTGGGACGCACCGTCCGTGTGTGTGTGTGTGTGTGTGTGGGTTCAATCTTCAGCTGGCTGGCAGGTGATGTCAATAACAGGTCACATGACCTTCTGCCCCAATTAAGACAAATACTGAATAAATGCAGATTTATTCATTTAGGTTCATTTAGGCTTAAATTAAACAAGTTACAATAATTTTCCATTTTCTGTAAATTATTTAAACATACTTTGAATAAATTAATATATTTATTTATTTTCATCCACATCTGAATGTTTGGCTCCTGGCAGTTCTGTCCAGCTGCTATTGAGCTCCAAGAATAGTTTATAGTCAAATTAAATACAATTAAACGATAGCAAATTTTAATTATCACAAAATATTTAAATAATAACAATCTGAAAGCAGAAACTAGCCCGACTGACTTCTGTTAATCAGCTAAGCAGACACAGTTATAAGCTGCCAATCTCAAGAATACTAAATGTTTGCAGATTACAGTTACTAGTTTGAGTCTTGGTCTATCATTACTGAAAAAAGAAGAAGCTGTTACTGACAAAAATACTTGTGGTGTGGGAAGTTAATCCTGAGAATCTTTGTTCTCTTCCGAGAGGTTCTCTCGTATTGCGTAAGTAGCTTACGCTTCGGGAAAGTTCTCTTTCTTCGAGATCTGAAGCCAAAAAATTATCCTTAATTTTGCATTTATTGTCAACGCAGTGCAGCAGCAGGCAGACCGAAGCAAGCTGTATAAGCGTGCTCATTGGCTGCCAGGCGGCAACTGCTTAAGCCTATCAGTGAGCCCGGTGTGACGTCACACCCAATGCGCCCTCCACACCCTTCTAACCGTCAAGAAGGGTGTGGCCAGTGTGTATATATTGCGGGCTCACAGGCTGAACTCTGATTTTCTTGTCTTCAGCGAAGCTCTTCGCATCGCTGGATCTTGAGAAGCCGCCGCCGTTGAAACCAGCGACCAGCAAGCCTAGGACAGCGCCTGAGGAAGCCGGCCACCTTCGCCGCCTTCAGCCATCCGTGCCTGCTACGCTATCCGGCGACATATCCTTTTTTCTCTGCTTATTCTGTGTTGTGTGTGTTCGCCCTGCGACACGCACTTTCTCTTCTAAAAGAGCGCGAGGCGTTTTTATCAAAATGCCTCGTTTCTCCTGCGGTTCGTGCCGCGCCCCGCTCAGCAACGGAGACCGCCATCTCATCTGCGCTCTCTGCCTGGGCAGCGATCACGCCGCCGCCGCACTCTCTACGGGCGGCTGCCCCGAGTGCGAAGAACTCTCAATGTCGACCCTGCGGGCTCGACTTGAGGTTTTTGACCAAGCTGTCGCTCCGCATGTCCCTGTTGGGCCGCGCAAGAAAAAGCGCCGCTCGCAGCGACCACCGGAGACCGATGCGGCGTTCAGAAGCTCGCCGGAACCTCTCCCTCGAGCTTCTCTCTCGCCCTCTCCGCCCCCCCTCCCGGCCGCTCAACCGCCGGCTCTCACCCGCGCCGCCGCCGTTTCAGGGGACGAGGCGGATGAGTCTGATGGACGCGCCGCTGACAGCTGCTCCATCCTGGCGTCTGACAGTGAGGACTGGTCCACCGCCTCCTCTACAGTCCAGGATTCTGGCCGTTCTCGAGCGGGCGAGGACGCGGAGCTTTTGCGCCTCCTTACCCGGGCTGTTGACCAGTTAGGCCTCGAGTGGTCTCCTCCTAAGGAGCCAGCACCAAACAGGCTCGACGGCTGCTTTCTCCATCGCCGCCGCCGATCGCCAGCTTCCAGAATCACGCCTTTCCTGCCTGAGCTCCACAGCGAGCTTTCTAAGTCGTGGAATGCACCGGTTTCCGCGAGGGTCTCTTCACACGCCTCATCGACGCTCTCACAGGTTGACGGCGCCGCTGAGAAGGGGTATAATGCCATTCCCCCTGTGGAAGAGGCGGTAGCAGCGCACCTTTGCCCGCCTTCTCGTTGGCGCTCAAAGGCTGCCCTCCCGTCTAAGCCCTGCAGGACCACATCAGCCCTTGTCGGCCGCGCTTTCTCCGCCGCCGGTCAAGCTGCTTCTGTCCTTCACTCCATGGCCGTGCTGCAGATTCTCCAGGCCAATCTCCTCCGTGATATGGACGAGAAAGGTCTGGAATCTGCTTCCATTACGGATCTGAGAAGCGCGACGGACCTGTCCCTTCGCGCTACGAAATCCGCTGCCCAGGCCATCGGACGGTGCATGGCTTCTCTGACCGTTACAGAGAGGCATCTCTGGTTGACGCTCGCCAACATGAGAGAGTCTGAGCGTGCGGTGTTTCTCAACGCCCCTCTCTCTCCCACCGGCCTGTTCGGCCCAGCGGTTAGCGGGATCGTTGACCGTTTTTCGGAGGTACAGAAGACTACACAGGCTATGAATCTCTTCCTGCCTCGACGCTCTAGCTCTGCTGCACGCCGTCCTCGCGACCAGCCTGCGCAAAGTTCCACCCAGCGTCCAGCTCGACCTCCGTCATCGCAGCGACGACAGGGCGGCCGCCCTAGATCGCGCTCTTCCAGCCGAAACAGACCGCCTCCTCCCCGGGGACCCCGGCAGAGGATTACGGTGAAACCGGAGCCCGCTAAGACCTCCTAGCCCGAGGAAAGAAGCGACGGCTGTGTCCCGCTGCGGCCGGACCACCGCTAAAGCTTCATGTCCTGTCAGTCCCCGTGGCCACGGTTACTGCGGACACTCATTTCGCAGCCAACGAGCCGGTAATCTCACCCTCTCGCCTGCATACAACCGCCGTTTTCACGGCGACCCAGAGAAATCTCAAAAAGAGCATTATGTCTGGTTGCACGGCTCGCGCCGCATGTGTTTCAAATGCAGTGAATGTGCCCACGTTTCTGTGTTCACCCCTGCACACAAGCACTATAAATCCCGTGTCTCTCACAGAGCCCACTCTCATAAAGCGAGTAGAATCCGCTCGAGTGTTGAAAGTAGGTCACGTGTCCACCTCACGGTGCCCCCGTCTACTCTCTGCCCGCTCTGTCACACGGCCATTCTCAACCGGTCATGTTCTAAATATAAATGCTGTGCCCGCTCCCCTGCGCTCACACATACTAACGAACATTTCGCCCCCGACGCCGCCCTCGCGCATCGCGCCTCACGCTGTATGTTCCCCGTCCAAAGCCACCGGGACACCACGTGTAAAACGGCCAGTTATCGCTGTGTGCGATCCGCCGTGTCTAAGCACAGAGAGCGCGCGCGCTGCACCCGCCCCTCCGTTTCGAGCTCTCGAGCCCGCGATACGCGGCGATCAGAGCCCGGAGGCCATCCTGCCCTTGGCTGCACACGCAGAAGTGTGGGAGGGTATCCCAGGTGCATCAGAATGGGTGCTAAACACAGTAAAACAGGGCTATACTCTGCAGTTCGCTCGCCGCCCCCGCGCTTTCAGGCGCGTACCGAGACGAGAGTGAATGGGGAAGTAGCACATCTGCTTCGAGCAGAAATAGCGACACTTCTGTGCAAAGGGGCTATAGAACCGGTTCCCCCTTTTATGAGCGAGTCGGGCTTTTACAGCCGTTATTTCCTCGTTCCCAAGAAGGACGGAGCTCTCAGACCGATTTTGGATCTGAGATATTTGAACAAAGCTCTCATGCGAAGACCGTTCAAAATGCTCACAACCAGGCAGATCCTCGCGCAAATTCGCCCGAGGGACTGGTTTATCTCTCTCGATCTAAAAGACGCATACTTTCAGATCCAGATAATACCCCGTCACAGGCCATTCTTGAGATTCGCCTTCGACGGTCAGGTATATCAATACACCGTCCTACCATTCGGCCTGTCTCTAGCACCCCTTACATTCACGAAGTGCATGGACATGGCTCTCGCTCCCCTGAGAGGTCGGGGAATGCGGATTTTGAATTATTTGGACGATTGGCTGATTCTAGCACAGTCAGAGGCCGAGCTCATCGCTCACAGAACAGTGCTCCTCAGCCACCTGGAAAGCCTGGGGCTTACGGTCAACTGGACCAAGAGCTCATTGGTGCCCAGTCGTTCAACCTCCTTTCTGGGTTTGGAACTGGACTCTGTGGCAATGACGGCCCGTCTGTCGACACAGCGCGCGCGCTGCATTCGACGCCTGGCCGCTTCCTTCCGGTCGGGCAGCACCGCTCCTCTAAAGACATTTCAGAGGATGCTGGGTTGCATGGCCTCAGCTGCAGCAGTGCTTCAGCTGGGTCTATTGCGTATGCGCCCGCTTCAACGCTGGTTGAACGCCCGAGTGCCTCACAGAGCCTGGGCTTCCGGCGGCATTCGAATCAGAGTGACTCAGAGCTGCGTTTCAGCACTGAAGCCCTGGTTAGCGGCCGACTGGTACCAGCGGGGAGTGACAATGGGAGCCGTCTCGCGCCGCAAAGTTATCTCGACGGACGCTTCCACCTCAGGCTGGGGCGCTCTTTTCGAGGGCAAGCCGGCATTTGGCCTGTGGTCGGACCAGGAGAAATGCCTCCACATAAATTGTTTGGAGATGATAGCAGTCGAGAACGCGCTCAAGCGCTTCCTCCCATTCATACGGGATCACCATGTGTTAGTCCGCTCGGACAACATGTCAGTGGTATCCTATGTGAACCGACAGGGCGGTGTCAGATCCAAGAGCCTGTGCAAACTGACAGAACGCCTTCTTGTGTGGGCTCACCGCTCGTTGCGCTCGCTGAGAGCCGCGCACGTGCCGGGCCACTTGAATGTGGGAACAGACAGACTGTCCAGGGACATCATTCCCCCGGGAGATTGGTCCCTGCATCCTCAGACAGTCCAGCTCCTCTGGCGCCTATTCGGCAGGGCGGAGGTCGACCTTTTTGCGTCGAAAGACAACGCTCACTGCCCGATATTTTTCTCGAAAAGCGAGGACGCGCTGTCCCAGACCTGGCCCAGCTGTACGCTTTTCCCCCGATCTCCCTGTTACCTCAGGTTTTAACAAGGGATATCCGTTGACCTGCCAGAAGGGGTCGTGAACACGATCACGCAGTCTAGAGCTCCCTCCACGAGACGGCTCTATGCGTCTAAGTGGTCTGTGTTCTCTAAATGGTGCGCTACTAAGAGCTTTGATCCACGCACATGTGGGGTTCCGCAAGTGCTCTCCTTCCTACAGTCTTCTGGCACTTAAAACCTTTCTTAAATTAAAATTGACCACTGATCATTATGTATATAAAAGTCTAAGGAACAAGGTTACCACGCAGCTTAGAAAAGCCAAGGCAAACTTTTATTTAAATCTGATTAAAGATGCAAAAGGCAATAGTAAACTTCTTTGGAAGAGTATGGATAAATTACTTGGAAAAGAAACAACAAATTGTGATCATGTACAACTTAAAATAAATGGAGTTATTCAAAATGACAATACAGAGGTGGCAACACATTTTAATGATTATTTTTTAGATTCTGTGCGGGATCTGGCAGATACATTCCCGAAATCAATTTGTGTATATAACTTTAATTGTGATGAGTCATTTAGATGAAGGGACAGTTTTAAAAGTAATATCACACTTAAATAATAGTAAATCTAAAGACATTTTTGCCATTGATTCTGTGTTTTTAAAAGAGCACAAGGAAATTTTAACTCCAGTGCTAACTAAAGTTATAAATCAGTCTATAAATGAAAGTATCTTCCCTACAGCTTTGAAAACAGCTATAGTAAAGCCTATACACAAGTCAGGAGACAAGCTCCAGGTCTCTAACTATCGACCTATAAGCATCCTTCCCACTATCTCCAAAGTCTTTGAAAAAGTAGTTGCAGCGCAGCTAGTGGAACATCTTGATTACAATGCTGCATTACATCCTCTCCAGTTTGGCTTCAGAAAACGATACTCAACGGAGACAGCATGTTGCTATTTAATAGAGGAAATAAAATCAAGTTTGGATAGTGGAGGAGTTGTAGGGGCGGTCTTTCTTGACTTGCGTAAGGCCTTCGATACAGTAAACCATGAACTACTGATAGATAAATTAACAAATTTCTCTATTAGTATAAGTACAATTAATTGGATTCTTTTCTCAGTGCAAGGCAGCAGTGTGTATCGATAAATAATGTATCATCTCCCTTACGAGCATGCACTATGGGTGTGCCGCAGGGCTCTATATTAGGGCCCTTGTTGTTTTCTCTTTATATTAATGATTTTCCATCTGTGTGTATTAATGCTAAAATGATAATGTACGCTGATGACACAGTGGTGTATATTCATGGCAAAACTGTTAAGGATGTTGCCCGAAAGTTAACTGAGGAAATGGAAAAGATTTCCATTTGGCTGAAAAACTCTCATTTAACTTTGAATGTTGACAAAACGGTTTCTATGTTTTTCACAAACCGCCGTAAGTTCTCGCTATGTAAAACTGAACCAAAAATCATAATTGAAGGTCAGGAAATTTCAAGGGTTGACCAAATTAAATATTTAGGAGTCATTCTTGACTCAAATTTAAATTTCAAAAAACATATTAAAAAGATAACCAACACGTTGAGAATTAACATAGCACATTTTAGGTATATTAGGAACTCTTTGACCATAGATGCATCTAATTTATATCTAAATGCGATGATAATTCCGCACTTTCGTTACTGCATGACGAGTTGGTCACAGGCATGTAAAACAGCATTACGGCCCCTGGAATCATTGTACAAAAGTTCTCTTAAGGTTCATGACAAGAAATCTCGGCTATTTCACCACTGTCATATTCTTAAAAAACATGGTATATTAAGTTTTGAAAACATAATCATATATTCAAATCTCTGTCTTTTGTTTAAGATAATAAATGGTACTGCAGCTCCTCCGTTAAAAAAGTTTATTTCACTGAGCTCAGAAATTACATCTCGAGCCACTCGGTCAGCTGTTCGGGGTGAGTGTAGGATTCCTCAGTGTAAAACAGCATCGGCAGCTCAGCTTTCTCGAGTGTGGCCATCAGACAATGGAATAAATTGCCAACAGAGCTGACCACATGTGTAAATTTTAACACCTTTTCACATCGGGCCAAAAAATGGCTTCTTTTAAAACAAACATGTTCACATAATGTATTGTAATTGATGTGAATGTGAGAGTGTACTTGTAAATGAATGCTGAGGAATGAATGAAGGGTGTGATCTTTTTAATGCTATTTTGAGATAGATGTATTATTAACTTTATATGTTGACATCAGCCTGCCCAGGGACTACAGGTGGAAATTAGCACATGTGCTACAACCTGGTAAAATGCATCTCTCCTTTTTAAGGTTAATGTATATTTTACATTGTCCCTGTTCAAATGAATAATAAAATGAAAATGAAAATGAGTTCAGAGTTGATCTGAATTTTTTTTTCATTGTCACCATTGTTGCGATTTATATGCTGATTCTTGATGTCTGTGTGAGTCTATATGATCCTGTCAAAACATTTTCTGTCTAATAACTTCATAAAATCCTTCAGAATATCACAGCACTGTAGTTACAGGCTGATCTTGAATCTACCTTTTCTGTCAAAGATACTAGAAAAGGCAGTATCCTCACATCTATGTTCCTTTTCAGAAAGAAATTATATCTGCAAGGATTTCCAGTCCGGATTTAGACCGTACCATAGTACCGAGACTGCTCTCATTAGAGTCACAAATGATTTGCTCTTATCATCCGATCGTGGTTGTATCTCTCTATTACTGTTACTCGATCTTAGTGCTGCATTTGACACCATTGACCACAACATTCTTTTAAATAGACTAGAAAATAATAATAATAATTTGTTACATTTATATAGCGCTTTTTCTGAGACCTCAAAGCGCTGTACATAGAAGGGGGGAATCTCCTCAACCACCACCAATGTGCAGCATCCACCTGGATGATGCGATGGCAGCCATATTGCGCCAGAACGCCCACCACACACCAGCTTACTGGTGGAGAGGAGACAGTGATGAAGCCAATCTGTAGCTGTGTCCCAATGTGAAGGCTGCATCCTTCGAAGGACTGAAGACTTCAAGGATGCAGCCTATGCGTCCTCCGAAGGACGCACCATGTAGCCTCTGTAGGATTTCCTAATTGCGCAGCCAGGTGTTCCCGATCACCGCTCCAGGCGCCAAGCAACGCTGCGAGAGTATGCTGCCATCCTGACAATTCATTTGATATGCTATGGAGCCAGAACTGGCTATTGTCATTTTTATGTTTTATATTTTACTGGAGGACATGGTATTAAGGATGTTTCAGGTCATACTTTCGGCTTAGCCGAAGATTAAAATGTTCATTTAGCCTATATCTTACCTTGATGCGATTTTGTAGGCTAGTGTATTCTTTTTATTATGCACATAAATGGACCATGGTAAATATATTTACACAGGTTTTAACCCCATTTGAATATAAAACTCAGTTGAATATAAAAAGTCCAGTGCGAATGTTACTCCCGCTCGTCATCGGCAGCTGTCAGTCACTGTTGCTAGGCGACAAGAACAATCCTCTGTAGGCTAGACCAGTCCGAGCGCTTCAGATGCGCCCTTTGAAATGGGACGGAGCTGTAGTTAGCAACAATTTGTTAATATTGTGACAATAGGCCTACATTTTGTTACTTTAATTTTCAAAATAACCAGTGGTGGTATGTAAGGAACTACATACAGTACCAGTCAAAAGTTTGGAAACATTACTATTTTTAATGCTTATGCAAGAAGTCTCTTATGCTCATCAAGCCTGCAGTTAAAAAAAAAAAAAAAAAAAAAAAAACAGTAATATTATGAAATATTATTACAATTTAAAATAATGGTTCTCTTTTTTAATATACTTTAAAATGTAATTTATTTTTGTGATGCAAAGCTGAATTTTCATCAGCAAGTACTCCAGTCTTTGGTGTCTTATGATCCTTCAGAAATCATTCTAATATGATGATTTGATACTCAGTTATTATCAATGATGGAAACAGTTGTGCTGTTTAATATATTTTTTTGGAATACTTTTTTCAGGATTCATTGATGAGTAAAACGTTAACAGCATTTATTCATAAAAACAGCATTTATTCAAAATAAAAACATTTCTAACAATATAAATCGTTACCATCACCTTTTATCAATTTAACGCATCCTTGTTGAATTAAAGTACTAATTTCTTTAAAAAAAAAATAGTTATTGTTCCCAAACTTTTGAACGGTAGTGTATATTGTTACAAAAGATTTCTATTCTAAATAAATACAGTTCTTTTTAACTTTTTATTCATCAAATAATCCTGAAAAAAGTATCTCAGGTTATAAAAAAATATTAAGCAGCACAACTGTTTCCAACATTGATCATAAATCAGCATATTAGAATGATTTCTGAAGGATCATAAGACACCAAAGACTGGAGTACTTGCTGATGAAAATTCAGCTTTGCATCACAAAAATAAATTACATTTTAAAGTATATTAAAAAAGAGAACCATTATTTTAAATTGTAATAATATTTCATAATATTACTGTTTTTTTTGTTTTTTTTTGTTTTTAACTGCAGGCTTGATGAGCATAAGAGACTTCTTTCAAAAACATTAAAAATAGTAGTGTTTCCAAACTTTTGACTGGTACTGTACTTCGTTAATACTCAAAGTAATTTTCCCACACGGGACAGCAACACTACAAAACTGTTATTTTACAACATGATGCATTGTTTTACATTAAACTACACAAAAGTATATAGTTTAAATGTATCAACCTTGAAAATATTCTGAAGTAAAACGCAACATGCAGTAATAGAAATGCAGAATTCCTTTACTTTTACTCTTGATACCTTAAGTACATTAGAGTATGCAAGATAATGAAAAAATAAAATAAAAAAAATGCTTAAAATATATGACTAGTAGTTTTTCGCCAATGTGGTATTAGTGGTTATTAAAAGTACTTTAGTGTAATAAAGTATCTCAATATTTATTCCATGAGTCAGCCCTGCAAACCTGTTGGTAGACAACTTAGTGGATAGTGTAAATATGCAGTCAAACACTCTGGAGAGCATCCCAGATGATGTCCCACCAGCAGGAGGCCTTACCAGTGTCTCTATTGTGGAGCCCATCCCGGTCCAGCGGCTCACCAGGGTCTCCCACTCAGCTGAATAGAAGTCTACATAATTTTTCTTATTTTATGTACTGTAAATTTAAATGTTTATGTTGAATTTGATATGTTTAACGTATGTTGTAAATAGTTGGGGGGAAAAAAGGTATAGAAGAATTTGTTTCATGTAGAAATTATGACTGTCATTACAAAAATAAACAATGTCCAGAGCAATGAATTCTCTTTTATTTACACATTTAAAGTTGCATAAAAATAAATAAATGTACAGATTTTTTTTCCTTTTAAAAAATATAGGTGAAAAAAAAAGTTAAACAAGAATATATATATATTTCTCAATAATTCTTTCAAGAAGAGAAAACAGCCTGTCCATCCTCTCCCTACTCTCCTGTGCTCTCCTCGCCTCTGCAGTCGCATGTCTTCTCTAATCAAGTCCAAAAACTCATCCTCTCTGTCTCGCCTTCTTCGTGGTGCTGGTGCTGGTGCTGGTGCTGGTGCGGGTGCTGATGCGGGTGCTGTTGCGGGTGCTGGTGCTGATGCTGATGCTGGTGCTGATGCTGATGCTGATGCTGGTGCTGATGCTGGTGCTGTTGCGGGTGCTGGTGCTGGTGCTGGTGCTGGTCCTTCCTCCTCCTCTTCTTGGTCACACACTGCTGAACTCGGCCCTGGTCTGTCCTCGGGGATTGAGGCCATGAGGACAGCAGGGTTGGTGCAACGCCTCTGTCCCAACACCTCATCCATGAGGACAAACCAGGGCCAAGTTTCAGCAGTGGGTTTCCCACTCACACCCTCTCCTGTCCCAGGACACGTGCAATCTAAGGCAGAGCAAATTAACCATGGCTTGTTAACAACAACAGCACAATACATTTCAGCAAAGATGTGTGTATTCATTTTCTTATATATATAAAATTATATACCCATATAAAAATGGGTCTGGGGAATGTAACTCCCATACAGGCACAAAATAATATATATATATATATATATATATATATATATATATATATATATAAAAAAAATATATATTATTTTGTGCCTGTATGGGAGTTACATTCCCCAGACCCATTTTTCCCTGAATTGTTCTAAAAAAGCAGAAAAGGGTACTTAACACAGGGGTGCAATCTTAAGTGCATTGTTAACACTGCAAAATATGACACATCAAGACCAATTTAGACCAACATTAAAAACCAAATTTGGGGGTTGGTTGTTTTAGGCTTTAGGGTGAGTGATATTTCTTATAATACACAAGTGAGATAGACAAGTGCAAATATTACAAATAGGTCGTTAAACTAATAACTTTATTAACTAATAACTTTACTTTAAGTTTTGCCTAAAACTACCTGACAAATGAAGCCATGCAATGATGACGAAGGAGTTAAGATGAAGTTTATAATAAACTTTAACTGTGGTTTCGCTAGCTATTTGAGTAAATGAAAACATAATAGGATACTTACATTTAAATGTGAATTTGCTGTCCACCACCGATCTCTAGTCTCGGCCGCCGGCCTGTCGTCAACGGCGCGCAATGACTTATGGGGTAGGATAGGCCGCTAAGTGTCCATTTATGTATCCTTCTTTTCACGGGGAAACGAAGGGCGCATTTGGCGTCGCTTTTGAATCAGGGTAGCCTTCGTCGCGGCGTGATGACGCAACCGTCCTTCGAACATGGCCTTCGGATGATGCAGAATTGAATTGGGACAGCCTTCATCGAGCCGCGGTGACGCAATCGGCCTTCAAATGCGACCTTCCAAGGATGCAGCCTTTGAATTGGGACGTCCTTCGTCGCGCCGCTGTGACGTTTCGTCTCGCCGCGGTGACGCAATCGGCCTTCAAATACGGCCATCCGGCCTTCAAATATGGCCTTCGAAGGACGCAGCCTTCACTTTGGGACACAGCTAGTATATGGGGATGATTAGGAGGCCATGATGGACAGAGGGCAAGGGGGAAATTTGGGATTTTTAATGACCACAGAGAGTCAGGACCTCGGTTTAACATCTCATCCGAAGGACGGTGCTCTTTTGGCAGTATAGTGTCCCCGTTACTATACTGGGGCATTAGGACCCACACAGATCACAGGGTGAGCGCCCCCTGCTGGCCTCACTAACACCTCTTCCAGCAGCAACCTGGTTTTCCCAGGAGGTCTCCCATCCAGGTACTAACCAGACTCAGCCCTGCTTAGCTTCAGTGGGCAACCAGTCTTGGGCTACAGGGTGATATGGCTGCTGGCCGTGAATGAAAATGATGTTGGCATTAGTTTGTAGCAGGAAATGAAGAGATGTCTTATCAATCACAAGTTCAGTATGGCGTACCACAAGGCTCAGTACTAGGACCGCTGCTGTTCACTGTTATGCTGATGATACTCAGCTCTATATTTCTTCATGCCCAGACGAAACTTTCCAATTCACAAAATTAACGGAATGCATAGGTGATATGAAAAACTGGATGACTAGTAATTTCCTACTACTTAATTCTGAAAAAACAGAGATTCTAACTATTGGACAAAAAACTTCCTCACGTAATAACCTAGAATACTGTCTAACACTTGATGGCTGCTCTGTTAAGTCTTTGTCGTCGGTTAGGAACCTGGGTGTGCTCTTTGATACCAATCTTTCATTTGAAAGTCACGTGTCTAGTATCTGTAAAACCGCATTCCTACATCTTAAAAATATATCTAAATTACGTCATATGCTCTCAATGACAAATGCAGAACAATTAGTCCATGCGTTCATGACCTCAAGGCTAGATTATTGTAATGCTCTACTGGGTGGTTGCCCTGCACGCTTAATAAACAAACTACAGCTAGTTCAAAACGCAGCAGCTCGAGTTCTTACCAGAACCAGGAAGTATGACCATATTACGCCCGTTTCACACATACTGAAATATTTTTTTAAATATAAATATTTTTTTCTTTTTTAAGAGGATTAGGGCCAAGCAATAATAAAAAACTAAAACCATCTCGAGATTAAAGTCATTATAATGCAAGATTAAACTCATTAAATTTTGAGAAACAAAAGTCGAAATACAATCTTGAGAATAAACTCATTAAATTTCGAGAATGAACGTGTTAAATTTTTAGATCGATTTGAGGCCACATTCACCCTAACATCGAGCCTACTGCATGCGTTTCAGCCATCGACACGAGAGCGAGTGAGTGAATTTTGACTTCATGCATGTATCTTGTTGATTATTGGTGACTTTGTATACCATGTGCGCTGCAATAGTGCTATATACCGTATCAGTTCCTAAATGGTCCAAGAACGAACCCTTTACAAACCTGATTATAGCTCCACATTGCTTTCTTCGTATAGTCTAGCACAAATCTATTATAATGATTGTTGTAGCTTTAATGCTAGACCCATTTATTATTTATATATGTTTAAGTGAGTCACATTTACACGACCAAGCTTTTTCTAACGTAATATCAATTTGAAAGGCCCAGAGGGAGCAGACTGCACAATTATGTGCACAATTATCTCGTAGAATAATTTCTACGATGCCGCGGTATTTCAGAAGACATAGGCTACTTTCACTTCTGGACGAAGAAAAGGTATGTATATTCAACACGATTGGAACAGCTGATTAAAAATAACACATTAATATTTAGTGCTTTCTTGAAAAGTCAGTGTTGTTTGCCTTTCAGTGAACCCACTGTATTATAGGCCCAGATTTACTAAGCAGGGCAAATAGCGTAAGAGCGCAATTCCACAAAAGCGCCGATGGGAGTGGACAGTTATGCGTGTGATCTACTGATGACGCACAAATTAAACAACACAGACGCAGTCGGATAATTTCAGCCCGATCTCATGAAAAACATTTTTTGGCGTAAAAATGGCACGATAAATAAATTCATGCTATAGATACGCAATTTCATGAATTCGTGGTGATAATTTCTATAACGACCAACGCAATACCGAAAGAGCAGCGCAAATTAGCTGATTTAAGGTGGTTTGAGGCTTTTTTGGCCGTTAAATAATGGCACAAACCTTAGTAAATCACCTTGCAGGATTAATTTAAATATTCTGCTCCCATAAATGATGTGTCTGAAAGGGAAACTCCTAAAAATGCACATGCAATATGGTCAGCCGCTGTCTTTAGTAAAATATATTTTTTAAATCATTAGTTTATACCTTTAACCTGACCTTGATTGTACTTTTGAAAGGCAAATGGCATATTATTTTTTTTAATCCACAGATTGACAGAGATGTTATCTTGCTAATGGAGGATTCAGCTCTGGCCAACTATATTCCCTCATATGGAGATAGACTTGCTCTTTTCAATTTTTGCCGCAATCAAAACCCTGCTTCCAAAAGGAAGTTGGGTCTGTTTGAAAGACTGAGAGAAAAGATGAAACTGAGAAAGCAATCTACAACTGAACCCCAATCTGAAGAGACACCTGAGACTTCTAAACCCAAATCCAGAGCCAAAGCAAGTAAGTGACAGATTGAAATTGGCTGGATTCATACAGAAAACAAAGAAACAAAACAGGTCAGAACAAAACAAGGAGGGGGTACTAGAAAGGTTACAATGGACATTAATGCAGGATACAATAAGATCCTTAAAGAAGGTAAAGAACTTTTCTTCCCAGATGGAAATTCTTGTAAGGGTGATGAATGTGACTTCACATTTGAAGTTTGGGACTTCAGACAAAATGTTCTTCCCAGTGATGTCTCCATTGGCACAATGGAACAGTGAAACTGCCAAATTTGCGCTTCTTTATAGCTACTAGGCCAAACGAGTCAGCTGACAGTACTTCAAATACTGAGTCTGAAAGTGAAAATAATGATGAGACCAGCATCATCTCACTACAAAGTGATCATAGTGAAGATTTAGCAGACTCTTCTACAATGCCCACTAACAACTATACAGATTCCTCAGTTGTCACAGATCTTCCAGTGGTACCAGGCCTGAATATTACATTAGCTGAGGAAGTTTTCATCATGGCAGATGATGTAGTGAATGACCCACTTAATATTTCTGACCCTGAAATCACATTTGGCCCTTACTCAGGAGATGAATCTGACCTGGAGAACACATTAGTTTATGTGCCTCCAGAAACCACTGAAATTGGCATTCAAACAAAACAAATAATTATACGTCATGGAAACTGCCTCCAGGACATGATCAATTAATTTTCTGACCCGAAGACTTTGACCAGGTAACTGGCATTTAGACGCTTATTGCCAGACAATTCAGAGGAAGCTGGCTGTGGGTCAGGGGTTCTCCGAGATGTATATATAGTACCTTCTGGCAAGAATTCTATGATCATTGTACACTTGGAACTACAATGAAAGTTCCTTTCATTAGACATGATTTCCAAGCTGACTCTTGGAAAGCTGTTGGCAGAATTTTCCTGAAAGGTTACAAAGACTGCCAGTACATTCCAATAAAGCTGGCCCCCCCTTTTATGGAGGAGATGCTTTTTGGTACAGTATACAGTGACCTGATAGAGTGCTTCCTTCAGTTTGTAAGCACCCAAGAACGAGAAATTCTTCAACGTGCATTACAGGATTTCTCTTCTGTTGAACTTGATGAACTGTTGGAAGTTCTTGACAGCTATGAATGCCGCAGAAGAGTCTCTGCAGAAAACTTCTCCGAAATTTTGAAGGAGATTTCCCACAAAGAGCTTGTCCAAAAGCCAATGTTTGTGTTAGACTGTTGGAAGGACATCACACAATCACAAATCTCCCTTACTTTTGAGGAGCTAAAAAAAATGTATGCTAAACTCTTACCAACAACTAAAAAGGTCTTAGGACTTTTGAAGTTCCCTGCTGATATGACAGCAAAGCAAAGAGAAGTAGCACATCATCTGAAAAGGTACATCAGAGAAATGGATGATGAGAAACTAGGAAAGTTTCTGAGGTTCTACACAGGATGTCACTTGATTGTGTCAGACCACATCTCTGCTGAGTTTGCAGTGATGTCAGATTTCACAAGGCGCCCTATTGGTCGTACATGTGGGATGTTCCTTCAGCTGTGTGAGAACTATGAGAATTCTCCAGACTTCCGTGCTGAATTTAATGCTGTTTTGGAGAGCAACATTTGGGTAATGGACATAGTTTAACATGTAGTTGTCCACCTCATTCAGAATATCTGAAAAATCATTTTGATTTCTGTTTGATTTGATTTTCAGTTACAGAAATCAAAAGTTTAGCATACGTTAAAGATGAGTTAACACACATTTCCCCTTGTTTGTTTGGTTTTAGCAATGTTGCCTTAGAAATCTTAGCTTGAAGATTGCAATTATACAAGCAAATGCTTGAAAAATAAAATAAAATGTAGTTTAAATCCCAGTTTTAATCATGCTGTGAATTGTTAAGAATGTAACTGCTTGATCACATTTTAAGATACAGACACAGATAAAAAGACACTATTGTCATACATACACTGATACTTGTAATTGTATGCTGAAATGTTTTATTGTTAATTTTCAGTGCAGACTCAAAGTTCCTTTAGAAAATATGTTTCTGTTAAAATCCAAGGAGTTTTGTGCCAATTTAACAGATTTTGAAATTTCAAAATGTTTTCATGTTTCAATAAGCAGTGCTGTTCATTGTCCACATTTTGTACTAAATAATTTTTTTTTCTTAAAGATGAAATGTGCATATACAAAAACTGTGCATAAATCAGACATAATGTTGGTAATTCAGTATCATAAAAAACATCAAATACTCTTATTTTTAACATGGCACACAGCAACATGCAGTTTAGCTAAATAAAGGCTGTGCAATCCATAATGCACTATATAGAGATACGTTGAATACATGTATAGTTTACCTACAAAGGGTTAAGTAAGCATTGTGTATTAAACTTTTGCTGTTGATATTGAAAAGTCACACTCATTTTAACACACCTGCTCTAATTTGCATTGATATGCAGCATGAACTACAGATAAGACAAATAAATATGAGTTATGACAGATAGGTGCCCAGCTAACAAACTTTTCTTTGGATTAAGGACCATCAAATATTTTGCTGTATTTCTGCTCTCAACAATATGTAGAGATTAGCTGCACTGAATGGATCTGTAGGAGCATCCCATCCATTTTCCTCCATTAACAGACAGCACGGATCAAAAACTGTTTCATCACAAGGGAACTGACCCTTGGGGGTGCACTCTTCCTGACACAAGGCCGCTTCGTCCATGTCAATTCATTTGAGTCTATCTTCGGATTGTGTAATCCTGGAAGAGAGAACATCACTATCGGACGTCCTGATGCTGCATCATTTCCAGATCGTGCTCTGATTTTGTGGGAATTCCATGTATTTACAACCTCATCAAGTTCGTCCTGTAAAGAATAAAGAAATAAAAAATAAAAGCATACTTTAGGTATATTGCACAATAGTGTGTTGTATGCGTAATTATATGTAAGGGATAATGTAGAGCGAGGCGGTTGTTATAGCGAATACAACCCCGCAGGCTGATCAGGACCCCGACGCGAAGCGGAGCTTGAATCAGCCTGAAGGGGTTGTATTCACTATAACAACCGCCTCGCTCTACATTATCCCGCTTATTTCATGGCTACCTACCAAATAAATCAATAATTTGACTGATTTAAAATATTGATTTAAAAAGGAGTTTATTGATTTTAAAATGATTGTATTGCTTCCGCTAAAGAAAATAGTCTGTTCCGTCTCTACGGTTAGAATCCTGCGTCCATAGCAACGGTGCGTTATACTTCGCAGCGGTCTGTTATCAAGAAGTAACACACCGCATTCTACATTGGAATTCAACCAAGCCAGGTAATAAAGCTATTTAGAAGATATAGTTTAGCAGTGCTACTATATCAATACTCGTTCTAAAATCCGTTGGTGTTGTTAGCCTACTAGCTACTAGTTCATTGTTTATCTTGGCTGTTAGCGGCTAGGTATGGAACTGTTTTTTGTAACCCACATGCAGGGGCTGCGCCAGAGAATTTTTAACCCATGTGCTGAAGGGGTTCTAGATCATTGATGGGGAGCTGCGCAATTATAGCCTATATATATATATATATATATATATATATATATATATATATATATATATATATATATATATATACTATTAATAAATGAGCAAAACTTAATTAATTTAATTTTTATTAAATTGAACAGGTGCAACATTCAGCATTCAATCAAATATTCTAAAATATGTAGGCTATTATTCGCTCCGTGCACAATATGGCGACCGTTGGCGCTCGAACTTGAGTGTGTGGGCCAGTACTTCCGGTGAAAACTTCCAGTGATCTGACAGCAAGAGCGGGAGACAGCGAGAGCGAGAGACAACAGCGACCGAGTTCCATTACCACAGAGATATTTTTTCACAATGAGTGTTTTTAGGATTCAAGAGAGGCGACTTGCCTTTCAGAGGGTGACAGCCTCAGAACATCATTGTGTGCCGTTATGTACTGTTTCGTCACGTAACAACAGAGAAGTCAGCTTTCATGCATTCCCCGTTGATGCTGCGATACGGGCATGAGTGGATGCAGAAGGTCCGGAGGGATGACTTCAACCCGACCAAATGTTTAAATGCATATCATTTTCAGTGTATTTCACCTGTGCGTTTCTATGCTTTCTATTGCTGCATTTATTTTGTGCAAGTGAGATGAGTAAAGATCTGTTTTATAAATCATTATCTGTCTGGTGTTTATAAGCAGCACATACAGTATTGTACTACGTGTAAAATATGCACAAACTTACCTATATTAAATTGTTTGTGGTACCTACAGTTAAAAACGTAAATGTAAATATGTGATGATAATATTGATCGAGCAATTGATGCAAGTAAGTGAAAATATATGCGCAAAATTGAGAAAATAGTATTTATGGAGATAAATTGTAGCCTATCACAGGGCAAACATGTGAATGTTCACGATGCATTTTATGCAAACAACTCTGATCGTAGTTGTAACTCAATATTTACAGTAGGCATAATTGTCATTGCGTATGTGTATGCAGCATGAGTCAAATACAATCTTCTGTTCGTGAACAGATTTAATTCATTAATCTGACTATGCATCCGTGCACTTAATTGCCATTGGCTTGTGTGATAGTAATATGGATCTTAGTAGTATTTTAAGTGATAAGTGATTCTATAAACAACTATAAAAGATAATTTTCGGCTTTCTCTGGCTCCCTGCACCGGGCGTAATGCGAAACCGGAAGTGTACACTGAAAAAAGTGAAACATCAGTGCAATTCATTCAAAATATATATTTACATTGGTCCAATGGAAAATTGTGATTTTCAGTTTATACCTTCTGTTTTCACTTTGCCTCAAAGTAAGTGTATCACTGAAAAAAATTATACTTTGGATTAATTTAAAACAATTGATGTAATGTTGTTACAGCTAATTTTTTTAGATTTTCTCAAATTGTATTTATGATTTAGTTAAAACCATACATTTTGGTTTGACATTAAATCAAAATGAATGGTTTTAACTAAATCATAAATACAATTTGAGAAAATCTAAAAAAATTAGCTGTAACAAATTACATCAATTTTTTTAAGTTAATCCAAAGTATCATTTTTTTCAGTGTACACACACACTTGCAGATCCGAAATCCAAAATGGCAGCCACGTGCAACTAGCCTATTAATAATAATGTTATTTCAACATAATATCTTGTTATTTCGACATAATATGTGTGCGTGCAACAAGCTGTGCATTTGAAAATCCGGTGACGCGTGCATTGATTTTTATTAATAAACTAGTGTTTTCTGACAGTGTCGGCTGCAAAGATGAGGTTGTCGATCGCCATCTCCGTAGTGAACGCGCCTATAGAGAGAAATGCACATAATGGATTACATAATCAGAGAGTAGCCTTTTTCTTTTCGTTTTGAATTATTTCATTTAAAGACATTTCAAGCTTTGTGTATTCGATGTATTTCTCATGTCTGTGTGAGGCATACACTGAGTTTCGTTAAGTTAGGATGAGATGCGCTCCAGTTAACGTGCAGTGCAAGCAGGGCGCCTCCATGATTATATTGTCTGTTATATTTGCTTCTTATTCATTAAATCCAGGCAACTGGTTGATGAAAAAATGATTAAAATTAAGATACAATTTATACAAAACGAAATTCACTTTAAAGAAAGGTTTTCTACAAAACAAAACTTAATGAAGTGGTCAAAATCATGTCTGACCCACTCCATGTCTCTCGATATATTGCGCATCCTATCTTACTCGTGCTGTTCACTTTTCATAATCAACATAAATGAAAAACAAAACAAAACATTATAATATTTTAACAAATATGAAACTAAATGCGCTTATTTAATGGCTACAACACTACACTGTAAAAATGAATACGCTATAGCTAATCAATAAAATTGTGGCAACAGATTACAAGCAATATTATTAATTAAATTTAACAAATTAGAATTGAGTAATAATTAATCAAATTAATTCCTTAAAAGTTAACCATTTAAAATGAGCAAAATGTACTTTTTTTTTTTTTTTAACATTATTTTTTTTATTGCCAACATTGAAGACACCTGATGTTAACAAGCAGAATCACTGAAGGAGAAAACCGTAATTTTAAGTCACCATTATGGTGATCAGTGTTTGTTTTAGTTGGGCTCTTGACCTTAAATCATTGACTTTAGATTTTGTTTGGCTGCTGTACCTGAGTTATAACAGCCAGATGAACAAAGAGAAAAGGTGATCTGATGGTGTTGGTTATGTTTTAACAATCATTATTTCACAATCATTTGACCTGAATCTCTGAACATTCATCAGCAATAGATTCAAGCAATAATTAAACAAGATACTGACTATTCCACGATCATCCCCACCAATGCTTGCTGTACGAACGCAAACCGTAAGTAGCTAATTAAGTTGGTGGCTAAGGAAGGCTAACATTAATTGCAAGCAGAGGTGGACAGTAACAAAGTACATTTACTTGAGTACTGTACTTAAGTACACTTTTTGAGTATCTGTACTTTACTTGAGTATTATTTTTTCTGGAAACTTTTTACTTTGACTTCACTACATTTGAAAGATAAATATCGTACTTTTTACTCCACTACAATTCTGTCAAGGTCCTTGAGTAGAAAGTAACATCAGTCAGTGGATGATTTTGGTTGCAGGGGTTGCATTTTGGTTGGAAATGAAAGTCGGGTTGACGTCAGAACCCTGCATCTGATTGACATCAGAACCCGACGTCAGATTTACGTTGGATATTGTTTGAAAATAAAAGTCGGGTTGACGTCAGAACCCGACTGATGTTGGTTTCTGACGTCAACCCGATTTTCATTTTCAACCACAATACAACGTCTGTCCAACGTTGGAGATCAACGTCAATCTGACATTGGATTCTGACATAAACCTGATTTTCAAAATTCTTCTAAATGCGAATTTTGTCACTTTTTTGGAGCACCCTTGCTTATAGATAACAGTAAGGCTAACATATTCATACTAAAAGCCAAAAAACTTTAAATAGGGCAATATTTGAGAGAACAGCCATTTGGGTGTCCGAAACCATTGTGGACGTTATTGAGTGACTTATTCAATCTCACATTCAATCCCACTACTGGAACTGTGTTCTAGAAATAAATTTGATATTGATATGAGGTTAGGTATGCAGGCATAGATTCAGAGGCATACGGTAGCCTACTTACATACAACAATGCAACAAAACAATGCATTGACATTTACATTTTACTTTTGATACTGAAGTACTTTTAAAATCGAGTACTTCTGTACTTTTACTTAAGTAAAAATAGGTCTTTACAACTTTTACTTGTAACGGAGTAATATTTGACCAGTAGTATCTATACTTTCACTCAAGTAAGGAAGTTGTGTACTTCGTCCACCTCTGATTGCAAGAGAAGAGTTAAAACAGCAAATGCACAAGACCTAGCCATAATACCAGCAAATCTTAATAAACATATCGCGTCTTACCTTTGTGTCAATGGTCTGCAGATCCATGCTGTGTACAACAACATCCATTTGTTCTACAGGTTATCACTTTGATATGTTATAGTCCATGGCACTAGCAACCTAGTATGGTGCTTTATACTGTATGAAGGCTAAAATGACTTGCTCGTCTATGATACCTTGGCCAGAAATTCTGGCCAATCCCAGCAAAGACTAGGTAGCCTCGTTCCCGCTTGTTCACTGTCCATGCCAAACTGTCAGCTCATTTGAAAAACATTCTTTAAAAAAAAAGAAGTGCGATAGTCATATAGAGAGAATTATACCAGCATTATGTCAAAAAGAAGTGGACAGGACATCAGAGCTTTTTTTAAAGCCAAGCAGACATGCACAGTAAGTGCCGGTATCTTATTATCGGCTAAATGAATAACCCAACCTGTCACTCTTTTTGACAAACAATGTTATTAGGTAGCTAGCTAGCTAGCAGTTACCTGCAGCACACAGTTTGCTTAACCCTCAGGTGCTCTTCATTTGGGTGTACCACTTGTTATCTTCCTGGTCAGAAGTGACCGGACACCTAAAAATGCTGCCATCTGTTGATAGAAAATTAAATAAAACTTGTTATTTCATGGGTTTTCCACTAGATGCCTGTATAGCTCTCTATGGAAAGTTTTGTGAAATCTCTAGTTGTTTTTGAACCAAATTACTTACTTTTAAGATGTGGATTTGAATGTATTTTTTAGATAAATTCTCAAATAACACTTTTTGCCAAAGTTTATACATTTTTTTTTAAATAAATTTGATGTGAAGTTTACACGTTTTTGCATTACTACAGTCAAACCTGAATACAGAGGTAACATTACAATTCAATAAAAAAATAAACACATATTTTTTAAGTAATGCTTTATCACAGCTTATTATTATTTATATTATTATTATTAATAAACATATTCATTTTATAATTATATTAATTATAATTATTAATTATGTTATGTTTTTTACTATTGATGTTTTAAAGGGTCACCCCTTCATTGCTGAGCACTTTTTTTTTCTGCATCGTGGCCGATTTGTAGAGAATATTTGTGTTTTTATCATTTTCCCATTCATTTCCTATGGTCGGTCGAAGAGCAAAAGTGTGACAAATTTGTGTACGACCACTTAGCCTGCTGGAATCATGCCTTCAATTTCCAATTACTTAATATTAATTATTACATTTACGGTTTGGAGAAAAGAAGAGAAGATATTACAAGAACTGCTGTAGACTGTTGGGTGTACACCACATAAAACCACAATCTTTTTTAATTTGTTTTATTAGGAACAGGAACTAAGTGCAGAAGTAAATGAAAGGCAGGAACTGGTGGAAGACAGTGAAGAGGTGAGGTAGTTCAAAAACAAAGTCCTAAAAGGAGAAATCCAGGCATTATAAAAAAAGTTTTTGTTTAAAAAGCACAATAAAAATTAGACAGGGCAAAATCAGTCAAGTTACCATCCATCTTCACTGTATTGTTTACATTATTAGGGACAAGAACTTACTGAACGTCAGGAACTGGTGGACAATAGAGAGGTGAGGTCAACACACAACTGAAAAAAAATGACAGGTACAGGTTAATGAACAACAATAATGAAAAACAAGTTACATTACACATGGTTTATATCAGGAACAGGTCCCAGGTCCATCTGAAAGAAAGAAAGACAGGCAGGAACAGACCGATGAGCATGACGAGGTGAGGTCTGCATATATCTGGAGAAAAAACCTATACAATTCAAATAAACAGACAGCAACAATAATCTTAAAACAAGCAACATTACTGTTTGACAAAAATAATTCCACTTACTAAACTACTACATTATTTACACAATTAACTATTTACAAAAATGATGCCATTAACTAAACTACTACTCAATTACCCCTCCCTTCATATCCAATGAACTAATTACATTTCAGGAGCAGCCAGCTACTCAAAATGAGGGGATCCACCTCAAACATCCTTTGGACTGCCCGCACCAGCCCAGTGCAAGGGATATTGAGCCACTTACCCAATCAAATCGGACACTAAGGTTCCAGGACAGCTGGTACAAAGCGTTCCCCTGGCTACACTACAGCCATCAAATAAAGGGGGTTTTGTGTATTCATTGCATGAATACCTTTGCACAGAAAACCTCCATCTTGGCCAAAAGTGCTGAACCAACCTTCATATCGGCAGGCTTCAGAAACTGAAGAAAGGGTAGGGAAGCTTTCAGTAGGCATGAGATCAGCAAGGCACACATTATAGCTGTCAACACACATACGCATCTACAAAATTCTGTAAGAATGCAATTATACAGCCCATCAGCAAGTGCTCAAGAGGCAGCCAGGTCTGCTCTCTTACAAATTGTAGGTGCTCTGAGGTATCTCTCCAAACAGGGTTAGGCTCTTAGAGGCCATTCCAACGAGGAAGGAAACTTCCAGACTTATCTCAGGGATAAGGCAGAGGATGACCCCAACCTGGCAAGCTGGCTGCAGAAGCATCACACCTACACCAGCCCTGAAATACAGAACAAAATGTTGAGCATTATGGGAAACACCATAATTAGGGGGGTTGCTGAAGAAATTTCTGCCTTACCTGTACTGCAGTACTCCCTCATAATGGATGGAACCCAGGACATCAGTGGAACGAAGCAGATCTCCATCTGCCTCCGCTATGTTGACAAAGACCTGGAGCCAAGGGAGGAGTTTGTGGGAATGGTCGAGGCCTCTTCCACAACTGGCGCACATCTTTGGAAAATTTCCTCCGATGTGCTGCTCCGCCTCAACCTCCCACTCTTCGTGGCCAAACATGACGGAGCGGCAAACATGTCGGGGCACATATCTTGGATGCAAGCTTTGGTCCGCAGAGTACAGCCGCTTGCCATTTTTGTCCACTGTGGGCCCCATTGTGTGAGCCTGGTCTCTCAGGCAGTCTCCTCATCCGCACCAGTTGTGAGCGATGCCCTCACATGGATCCATGACCTGGGTTGTTTGTTTGGCCAGTCTGGGAAGTTCAAGACCATCTTCAAACAGATCACCACTATTAAGCCATTGTGTGCCACAAGATGGACTGTGCACACACCAGCCATCAAGTCGGTCCTCACACAGTATGAGGTGGTCCTGGCTGCACTGGAGGAGATTGCTTCAGATAAAGGGAGTGTCTCAGCTCCTCGAGCAAGAGGCCTTCTTGGCCATTTTCACAAAGGCACCACCGTCCTTGGCCTTGTAATGGGGCAGGATATCCTGCTGAAGCTGGAAGGTCTCAATAAAAGCTTGCAGGGGAGAGCAGTATCAATTGGCGGGATGTTACAGGCTGTAGATTGCACCAAGAAAGCCTTCGTGGCGAAGAGAACAAGCGAGTCTTTACTCGAGAGCGGTAGAACTCGCCTCATCTTTTGATCTCGAGCCAATAAAGCTGCCACATATTAGGAAAGCATCCAACCGATATGGTGGGCCAGCAAACAGTCACATCCCGTCTTCTGCGGAGGAGTACTTCCAAGTACAGTTTTTCTGTGCCACCGATACAGCTGTCACTCAGCTGGATGACAGATTTAGCCAGGAGGGCCTTGGCTACCTGGCCAAGTTGGAGGAACACCTTCGGACAGGTGAGGCGAGTGAGGCAGTGGAGCTGTACCCGGAGTTGCTGCAAGTGCAACTGGCTATGCTGAAAGCAAGCTACCAGTTCCATTCTTGCCAGGAGGTCAGTCAGATCCTGAAGACCATGGTGCCAGAAGTGAGACGGCTGTTTCACCAAGTGGAGGCTCTGGTTAGGCTGTTGCTTGTGGTCCCTGTGTCTTCTTGCGAAGCTGAGCGGAGTTTCAGTGCCCTGCGACGTTTGAAGACCTGGCTCCGCTCCACAATGGCACAGTCACGGCTCAACAGCGTATCAGTCTGCCATGTCCACAGGGAGAAACTGCAAAAAATTGGCAGAAAAGAAATAGCTGTGGCCTTCATTGGAACATCCGAGAGGCGTTCACATCTCTTTGGAAAATTTTAGTGGATTTTTAGTGTTCTAATGAAGATAACAGCATGGACAAGTTTTTTCCACATCCTGCTGAGACATAAGTCCTTTAACCCTTGCTATATTTTTAAGCTGATAATAGGCTGACTTTTTAATTGTCTTTTAATCGTTCCTCTTTTGCTCCAAAAACGACCACCTCAGTTTTTCTTCATTTAATATAAGAAAGTTCTGGTACATCCAGTTGTTAATTGGTTCAATGCATGTACTCAGTAGACAGTTGTCCAGCTTGTCACTCACACAAGTGCATTTTGTGTTCTGCTAGAGATAGCAATTAAAAAGCAGTACGTAATTTCTATTTTGCAATCATTAAAAAATCTGCTGAATTCACATGCACTTAATTTCTGTTTTTTTTTTTTTACGTTCAATTACACACACACACACACATACACACACACACACACACACACACACACACACACACAGTGTTCTGCTAGAAATAGTAGCCTAATTAAAAAACAGCACTTAATTTCTCTTTCGCAACCGATTCAAAATCTGCTGAATTAACATCCACACCTGGTCAGATTTGGCCACCTCTTTTCAGTCCAGTCCACACACAAAGGCAGCCGGTCTGGAGCTCAACACTGGCTGGCTGGCATAAAGAAGGAAGGACCATAATAAAATATATTGGATTGGCATCAGTGACCCGTCATAACAAGCTCTTATAAATCCTCCTCTCTCTCGCTTACATGTTTGAATCGACCGTCTGATCCTACCTGGTTTAAGTTAACCACTAATAATTCACAGTTTACATAAAATAACATGCAAATGCCGCAATTCCATAAATTTTACTTTGTTAAAAATACAACATATGGGAAGACTGGCAGAAGGTAGCATAGAGAATTCCTTTTAAACTCCTGTGGTCTGACCTCCAAATAACGCGACACCGAAGATGCTGCGAACTGTGTAACGGTCACTTTGTGCTTTGATTTTAATCAGAGGTAAAATGATAACTGCGCATGTGCGTGAGTGTCAGTTATAGATTTGACAGGTGAGGAGAAGAGATAACCACTCTACCGACTTTTGTACTCTTTCTTTTATTTCCTTTTATATTTGTGACCAGAGTTTGCAACTTTACTGTGGCAGCTAGCAGCTACTTGGCTTCTGGAAGCTGATGTTGCCGGCTAACGTCAATGATAGAATTTAGCTGCTAAAAGCTATCAATCTAACGTGCTGCTTTTGGTCAAAACTATGAGAAAGGAGTTTTTACTGATTGTCAAGAATCAATTAATATGTTACCTCCTCCACATGTTCATGCAGGCGGCCAGCAGCACCACGAACAAAATTGTCCAGTCAGGCACACGATGACCCACCCCTCCCCCAACCTAGAACGTATCCCAATGTTACAGTTGTTGCAGTGTTATGAACAGAGAAGCGTGTAGCCAGCGCAGCAGCAGAACGGCTAAATTGAACTCGAGGTTTTCAAAAAAAAAGTGATGGGTACAAAATAACTCATGACGAAATCGATGCCTATGTATACAGACATTAATGGCAATGCGTACGGTTTTAATTTATCATAGCTGTGCATATGCCAGAGTGCATATGGGCCAGCGCAAGTGTACTGGCGTCTTCTCAAGCGTCTCTTTCGTCGAAATTCCACACCTTGAGGATCAACAAGTTTAATAATGCGTCTTATGATATCCTGGGAAACCACGAAACCTCGATGAATCGCACGTAGGTGAAGCCAGCGATAAACTTATTTGTCCACTTGTCATTTCATGTTGGACAAAAGCGAGTACATCGCGCAAATTGGACTGATTTTTTCTTCTAAAAAGACCTAGCCGCTTGCAAATTCTCTTTAAAGTTCGTATGCTAATTATTCTTCTGTCATAATTAGCTAAAGTTGATAGTATTTCTTTGTTACTGAAAGAAAGTCTAAAATATAGTTTGACTAAGTGATCCAACTCTGCTATGCAATGAACACTATGCAACATATATATGCAATATATCACACCTTGTATTGTCTCTGATCATCAGCTCATTACAGTGAATGTTGTTGTCAGGAATCAGAACAACACAAACAGGTAAAGTTTGCAATGGTGTTTATTAAGTACTGAGGAATAGTCACGGCAGGTAAGTAGACGAGTAGTGGTAATTTAGGAATGAGGCAGTGGATGGAAGTAGATCTGACAAAGTCTCTTATCTGTTACAGGTTGGTAGATGAAGGTAGAACGGAAGAAGTCAGACGGGCTGAAGAAGGCTGGCAGATGAAGACTGAAGATTCGGTGGACAGGCTGAGTAATCCGAAGATGCAGGTGAGTATACAAAGCAGGTAAGTGGTTAAGTCTTCATCTCAAGTTGAGTGAGTCAGAATGTCGATGTAGAATCAACGAGACCTGACAACTGAATGAGAGAACTGGTGGTGTATTTAACCCTTGTGTGGTGTTCATATTTTTGTTACTCAGCCAGCGTTCGTGGGTCTGGTGGACCCGCTGCATTTTTGGGTTTTTAATTCAACACAATCAAACATGTTATGTTAAAATACTCAACAGATGTTTACTTCATCCCAATTACAAGCAATATAAACAGCATATATGGTTAATATTTTCTCTTTACCTTTGTTAGATCACATTTAAGAATTGCAACCTCGTGTGGGAACGGCAGGAGTAGAAACACAAAACTCACTCTTGCACTTTTTCACACTTACACACAATCTCTCTCTCACACGCACGCACACACACACTCAAGCACACACATACATACACCCACAACACACACACAGACACACACAAAACACACACACACACACACACACATGCACACACACACACACACACACACACTCACTTGGATATGTGGTGTACGGTCACTCTCCATAGGCATAATGGTTTTTCTAACTGTACAAACTGTATAATCTATCCCCCTACACTAACCCTACCACTAAACCTACCAATCACAGAAAACTTTTGGCATTTTTTGCATTTCAAAAAACACCATTTAGTATGTTTTAGTATGAGGACACAGATGTCGTCATAAACCATGTTTACGTTGTAATACCCATGTCATTATACACATTTGTGTCCTCATAAACCATATACAAGAACATACACACACTAACAGCAGGCCCTGACAGGAGGAGAACAGAGTAAAGGTACACAGGACCAACAATTCCCACACTTTTATTAGCCCCGGGTCCAGTGGACCCGAACATCCTGTGTGTAATATAAATGTGTAGGGGGGGTGTACAGTGTGTTTTCATTGAAAATGTGTTCTGATATATATTCCTCACAGAAAATGAGCCAAGGCCAATGAGTCTCAGTTTGAAAAAATAATTAATTGTATCATTTTTCTTTTGATAAAAAATGAAAACGGGTCCAACAGACCCGAACACCATACAAGGGTTAAACAGTGAGTGAAGTGACAGGAGATTGGCGACAGGTGATGATGACAGGTGCAGGTGATCAGAACTCAGGGGATGCTGAACGAGTGGTCGGAGAGTAGAGGTCTGGCGCTGACGCTGATGCATCCGTGACAGTTGTTTTATCAGAAACAAAACCACAATTCTTTTACTGGCGTTTTGATATTAAATTAATTCAAGATGTTAATTTTTATGAGAATTTTCATATGTTTTGGAATTGTTGGGTTGAAGAAAAAAATTATGAAAACCTGCTTCAGTGGTGGGAAATATAGGTAAAACGCAGATTAAGCTTTTCTGTCAACAATTTATGGCACATACTGCATGTCAAATTAAACATGAAATGGCAAAATTAGAGAAAGATATTTTAAAAATTCAAAATATGTTAATTGATCAAAATGATGTAAATTTACAAGATGATCTTATTCAGAAGAGACAAGAGTTAAGTAATATGTTAAATGAAAAGGTAAAAAGAGCTCTTGTGAAATCACATTTTGTTTCATTACATGATATGGATGCTCCCACAAAATTCTTTTTTAATTTGAATAAGAAGTGTTTTCATATTAATTATATGCATGCATTACGCACACCTGATGGGAATGTTACTTCTGATCCTTTGGAAATGCGGAGACTTGCTGTTGATTTCTATATGGACTTATATGCTAAAGAGTGCACAGGAAATGCAGTCGTAGATGAACTTTTTAACAATTTGCCTGTGCTGGATGAAGAAAATGTAAAGAATTTGGACTCTGATCTGACATTTGAGGAAGTTACAAAAGCAGTGAATCAACTTTCATCTGGTCGTGCACCAGGAATCGATGGATTACCAGCAGAATTTTATAAAACTTTTTGGGGAATAATCGGAAGAGACTTTTTTTAAAGTTTTACAAGAAAGCTATAAAGCTGAGGCTCTACCAAAAAGCTGTCAACGAGCAGTGCTCTCTTTGATCCCAAAGAAGGGAGATCTTTGTCTGCTTAAGAACTGGAGACCAGTAGCTGTTTTATGTTCCGATTATAAAATCATATCTAAATATTTGGCAAACAGACTTAAAGGTGTTCTTGATGTGTTAGTACAGAAAGACCAAACATATTGTATACCAAAAAGGTCTATTTATGATAATTTGTTTTTAATGAGAGATATTATGGATTATGCTGGAATATATAATGTTGATTTTGGTCTGCTTTCTCTGGATCAGGAGAAAGCTTTTGATTGTGTAGATCATCACTATCTTTTCAAGGTTCTTAAGTGTTATGGGTTTGGAGAATTTTTTTTAGCATGGATAAGAATATTATATACTGATGCTGTAAGCATGGTTAAAATAGGAGGAGGTTTAAGTGTACCAATCCAAATGAAAAGAGGGATAAGGCAAGGATGCCCTATGTCGGGTCAGTTATATACCTTGGCAATAGAGCCTCTACTTTGTTTATTAAGAATTAAATTGACAGGTATTCTAGTAAGTAATAAGCCAGAAGCTGAAGCTATTAAACTTTCTGCTTATGCAGACGATGTAACTGTTATGGTTAGGAATACACATGATGTTCAAGTTATAAAGGAAGCTCTAAAGATTTATGAAGGGGCATCATCAGTCAAACTTAATTGGCAAAACAGAAGCCTTATGGTGTGGCTCTAAAGAAAGCTCTTTACCAGAATTACCAGAAAATGTTAAGTGGGGGAAGTCCGGTTTTAAATTTTTAGGAGTATATCTTGGTAAAGATGAATGTAGGATGAAGAATTGGGAGGGGTTAGTAGATGGAGTGCTTGTAAAGTTGTCTAAATGGAAATGGCTGCTACCCCAGTTATCCTACAGGGGAAGAGTCCTGATAGCCAACAATCTTATAGCTTCCACCCTTTTGCATAAGTTGATGGTTTTGGATCCTCCAAGAAATATAATAGAAGACTTAGTCAAAAGACTAAAAGCTGCTGTCCTATACCTTCCCATTCATGAGGGAGGACAAGGACTAATTGACATTTGTTCTAGGATTGCTGTTTTCCGTTTGCAAGTGGCACAGCGTCTCCTATATCATCAGCATCAGCAGTGGATGGACGTAGCATGTGCTTTGTTGCAAAAAAACAGAAGAATGGGGTTGGATAAGCAATAGTTTGTCATGTCTTTTGATGGACTACACTGTAAAAAATTGTACATGTAAATTAACGGTAAAATACTGGCAGCAGGGTTTCCAGCTGTGTACCGTAATTTTACATTTTCATTACCGTAATCTAAATTACAGCTTTTCTATAATTTAACAGTAAAATACTGGCAGCAGGGTTTCCAGCTTTGTACCGTAATCCTGCAGTTTCATTACTGTATTCTAAGATACATATTCTTTATTAACTTTAATATCTATACTTGTACAAATAAGCTGGTATTGTAATATTTCATTTAGAAGATTTTCCCAAGAAAAAAAAAACAGCTCAAGAGGGTATTTCTTATAGCACACAATTTATTGACAGTTTAGTGACAAATAATCTGAATGCTTAGAAAAAAAAAAGCAAATCATAACAACTGAACCACGTCCAATAGAATAAGCAGTCTTTTTGTGTTTTAAAAGCAGCCTTTAAGAAATAGTAAACGGTGCAAATTTATTTTAGTTTAATAAAAGTCAAAACCTGTATTTGGTACAGGACCAGGCCAAGAATGTGCTTGGGGTGCCCATTCCCCTAAAAACAGCCTTTATGAAATAGTAAATGGTGTGAACATTTTTGCACAATTTAGTTTAATAACAGTCAGTCAATCGAAGTCAAAACCTGGCAAATATTTGGAACAGGAACAGGCCAGGGAGAGGCCAGGAATATGCCGTAATCTTCAAACTGATGCAGGTGTAGTCTGAAAGATAAAAAAAAAAATGGGGGGAAAAAACTTTAAATAAATTTGTATGTTGTTTGCTTGAAAATAAAGTGTCAGAAGAACATGTCAAAAAGCAACATAATGCTACACTACAAAAATCATAGCCTTTGGGTCATGAGCAGCATTCAAAAATCAATGGCAATGACAAATATGCAAATAAACCCTGGGTATATTATGAGCAATGCTAAACATTAATCAATATAACATAGGATGCTGTTTATCTGGGGTTTAGAAAAGGCCCAGGGTTAAATGGCTAGTTTACCCAAATAATGGAAACTGTCATTAATTACTCATCCTCATGACTTTCAAAACTCGTAACACTTTTGTTTATCTTCAGAAAACAAACGAATATCTTTTAATGAAATCTGAGAACTTTCGGTCACTCCACGGACAGCCTTCACAGCACTTTCAAGCATCAGAAAGGTAGTAAAGGCATCATTAAAATACTCCATGTGACTCCAGGGTTTAACCTCAATTTTCTGAAGCAAAAAAGCCCACACAAAGTATGTTTAACACGCATGCGTCATGGCGCAAGTGTTAATTTTTTTTTCCCCTGCACACAAAAAGCACTTGCGTTTCTTCATCAAACTGAAGTTAAACCGCTGGAGTCTCCTGGATTACTTTAAAGACCTTAACCCCCAGTTTCACAGACAAGCCTTAAGTTATTCCCAGACTAAAATGCATGTTTGAGCTGTTTTAACTGAAAGAAACTTGCACTGAAATTTCTTAAAATATGTCAGAGCCATTGTTTTGTCTCAAGATGCACACCAGTAAGGGTGTCACGATTCTCCAAATCCTCGATTCGATTACATTTTCGATTCTAAAGTCACGGTTCGATTCGATTCTTGATTTAAATTTTTTTTTTAAAGCACAAGCTATGCCATTTTTAGACTTTTAAGCAATATAATAATATCTGACCTTTGTTTGCAATGTACCACACACTACATTGTCACGTTTATTAACAACATAATGTAACAATATATCTTCAGTCAATTGGAAACTTAAACAAAATAACCTGCCATCTAATTTCTCTATTGTAACATGATGACATTCAAGTTCACAAAAAAAAAACAAGTTCACTTTTTTTTGCAGTTTCAAGTTCTGGTTAAAGAGGAATATGAAAAGAGAGAAAATTCGTGACACCCTTACACACCAGTAAAGGTTTTTTATCTAAGGCATGTTTATAAAAGCTACTTAAATACCCTAATTGAACTAAGGCCTAATCCTGACTTAATCTAAGCCCTGTCTGTGAAACCGGCCCTAAAAGTAGTAGTTTTGTAGGCTGTGTAGACAGAAAGATTTCATTAAAAATATCTTCATTTGAGTTCTGAAGATGAACAAGTCTTACGGGTTTGGAAAGACACACACTTTAGTAATACATTGTAAAGCACATCTGAAATTAAAGTGAAAAGAGCTTTTAGTAGTGTATTGTAAACTGTTCTACAAAAAAGCTGGTATACTGTAACAACTTTAATGGGAAGCAGGTACATAAATTAGTGTGTATGTGCAAATTTACTTACCTAGATGAAATCCCACTCGAAATCCGCAAGATTTCTCAGTAGAGAGGCAACCTTTGGATTAACTGTGGAAGACTTTTTATTCACCACCTTGCCCGTCTTCTTGGAGACCACCTTGCCTCTGCAGGTCTTTGAGCCTCTTTCTGGGTTTATTCCGACGAAGCGTCTAAAGACAGTTATATAACAAATTACCATTGAATGCAATAATGATGCATCAAAATTCTTATGAAGATGATTCTGAAAGGTAAAAAAACCCACCAAAAAACAAAGCAATAAGGACTTAAGTGTCATACCTTTGAAGAAACTCCAATGTGCAACAAGCCTCCTCTTGATACTGCAGGTTGAAGACGTAGTACACGGCAAACAGTGTTGAAAGTGCAGTCAAAAATGATGACTGGACACACTCACAAATAACACGGCCTTCTAGGCTTATCATCCATCGGACAGCATTTGTCTGCTCTCCCATACCTAAAATAAAAACAGCAAAAACAAACAAACAAAATAAATAAACCAACCAACCATAAATATATAACAATAACGAAAACATTGGTGCAACTCATTTAAATATCTGCCTTTGAGAAGACTTCATTGTAAATGGATATGGATAGTTCACCCCAAAATGTTATTCTGTCTTAATTTACTGCTGAACACAAACGAATATATTTGGAAGCATGTTTGTAACCCAACAGTTGTGAGGCACCATTGCTTTCCATAGTAGGAAAAAAATACAACAGTGTGGAGTATTCAAGAGCAAATCAATTTATACAGGTTTGGAACAACATGTGGTTAAGTAAACGATGACAATTTTAATTTTTGGGTGAACTATTCTTTAACAACTGTATACAATAGAAATGTTTTATTTTATTTTATTGTATCTTCCCCATTTGTCAATGTTTCTTCTTAACATACTAACCCAGTAAAATAAGACGAGGACTTCCAGGTAGAATAAGTTTCTTCTCAACATCAGCTGCAGATGCAGCAACCTGAAGAGGACACAATACACAAATCAGAATACATATCATCACTTAATAAAGTAAAAAAGAAGAAAACTAAATACTCACATCTGCATGCAACACCAGTCCATCTTCATGTTCCTGAAAATGGGACATTAGAAGCTTGATATGCAGGTGTGCCATCTCTGTGTTTTCAGGCTGGGAGTGGGACAGGACATCCTTCACCTTTTCATTCTTTGATTTGCTCTTGAAGTACTCAACGATAGCCTTTCCGCATTCTTTCATGGACATGTCAAAGGCTTTCAGCACATCAATGTCAGTTAGCAACTTGAAGTGGGCACAAATAGACTTCTGATGGAAGAGGTATGGCCACTGGCTCCTAATGTCTTCTACTGAAGGTGCTGGTATGGAATTTAGTTTCTGACGCAAAAGACAGAATGTAGTCTCCATAAGAGTGTTTACTTCTGCTCTCTCTACACTGACAATTCCCTCATGGCTGTAAATGTCATGCAGTCTTTGACGTTTGGACTCTATTGTCTCTGCAGTCTCTTCAGGGGGAAGGTGCGGTTCAAATCTCACACAGCCATAGGTGTCCGTTGGTCCTCTTTTGCATCCTGAGTTTGGCTTTGCTCGATGACAGACAAAGCTGCTCTCACGGTTCAAATTTTCAACCCTCGTCTTCACTTGAATTAGGAGTGATGTATATCCCGCTCCTATTAATGAGCCATTTGGAAATTTGTCTCCAAAAGTGTTAGGGTTCTCCCTTACAATCTTTTGACAGATTGTAAGACACTGGGCACGTGTTGGGCAAAGTTCAAACTTGCGCATTTCGTCAACCAGAACTCTAACCATCTGGCGCCTTTCTGCAGGTTTCGGTCTTTTTCCTGTAGAGATTGCCGTTCGGATTTCAGGAGGCATGTTGTCCCAAGGGACTTGAAAAGTTTCAGCCCATGTCTTGGAAATGCTGGGCATTTGTGTGAAGGTCAGGCTTGGCCTGGAAGCCTCTGAGTGAGATGCAAGGCAAGACGAAGATGAAGAACACACTGATGGAGCTGGTAGTACATCTAAATTCAGAGTAACCATCTCTGTTTCTGAAAGGGTTTCAAATATCACAGCATAGAGAAAAGCAATAAAGTTTAGTAAAGAGATTAAAATAATTAAGTTACATTTCTGACCACTAAAAGATTTCAATGGCTCGAACTATGTAGAATAGCCTAATTTAGTTAATGTATTTTGTTGGAAAAATGTTGTACACTAAAATAGATACTTATTTAGTTTAGATTAAGATTAAAATGTCATCATACCTGATTTAAAAATTTGAAGAAGCTTTCTGATTTGAATGACAGGTAAAATGTCCTTAAGGTCTTCTTGCTGAACATATTTGAGGTCGTCTTTGCATTCTAGTCCTGAGCTTTGAAGACTGGAAATGATCTGGTGGAGAATGTCAGGAGGCAGGCTGGGCAATGCCTGAAGAATTATACATTTAACCTCCTCAAACCAGGTAGACATTTTTCTACAAAAAAGAGAAAAGAAAAGAGTGGTGCAGAATTAGTACAGGCATGCCACACACAGTGTACTCAAACAATGGGTAATAATCCAAAATATTCCTTAGATCTACACAGCATGTTCTTTCTGCTGGTGTAATTCTGTAAACGCCCATATTTGGAAGGCGAACAGCCTGATATTCCTGAGTAACAAAATGTAAAGACACACCCTGATGAATGAGAATTAGCTTGATCTTTCCAACTACAAGCCCCTCATCAGAGTCACTGATCAATACAAACATGTTCTTTTTGTATTTTGTGCCTCTCACTGTAACATCACTGGCTACCTCAGTGTTCATAGGCTCAAAGTTCATATTTGAAACTGAGCGTCTGATGTCTTCATTGTAATCACCTGGGTAAAACTCTGTGCTTTTTTCTACTTCAATGTCTTGTGGGAAGTAGCTGCCAGCATACAGATATGCCTGAAGAAGCTGATGCTTCTCAGCGAGTGTTCGACACAAATTCTTAAAGTTATGTGATTTGCGAGCACACTGTTTAAAATAGGAGTGTTTGCTCTCAAATCGCAGTGTCCACAAACGAATTAGAGGGCCAAAGTGAAAAATCAGGTCAGGATAGTGACTGATGTAATGGTGTTTTGGTCTGAGTGGATGACTGGGAAAAGACTGCCATCGAGTATGCAAATACTCATCAATTAGAACCTGCAAGTAAGCTATCTGACCAGTGGACACAGCTGGTGCACATACAAGTTCTACTATTTCTCGTAGTTGCAAAACCAGCTGCCAAGTCTCATTTTCAGATGGGTTTACAATTTTGTCTCCAATCAATCCTGGCAACATCCTAAGAAAATACCAATTTTGAACTGCATGGCCAGAAAGTTTTTCACTCCCAGGAACAACATCACTGGGTTTGTTGTTTGCATCATTACCAAAGTATGTTAAATTATTTATTCGTCGATTTAACTCCTGGTAAGTGAACAGCTTCTCCACTGTGACAAAATTATTAATGTACAATGCTAAATCATATGATGCAACACCTTCAAAAATATCATGTCCCAGACAGGGGGGTAGCCCAGGCTGACACACATGAAAGTAACGTAGTCCATTAAACACGGAGTCAAATTTGACACCTCCAGTGGCATTGGATGTGGCATTACTTGTCTGACTTTGAACAAGATCCCTATACGACTGTACAGTGCGTTTACTTACTTTGAACAAGGGATCTTTTTTAAACGTTTCCCTTTCTATATTGCAGTATCTGCAAAAATGCACACTTTTTGTGAAATTTTCCACAAATCCACCAATGCCATGGGAGCCCAGATTATCCCCACAAATTGCAGACAGCGTTCCCCTGTACACTGTTCCATCAGGCAAATTAATGCCACTTACCTCAATGTCTTTAAGGTCTTTGATGAGAGGGCTAAACACTTTGTCCTGGCCAAAATACTTGAAGTCTTGCTCCCTGCAAAGCAAAACAAGCTGCATCTGGTCAATGCGTGATCTATGATGTGGAGGAATATCTGCAAGAGTTGCATATACACAGAGTAATTTATGTTTTTTCCTGCCAGATCCCAGTGGGTTGGCTACTTCCAACGCATCCTGATAAAGGATTAAACTAAAGGATGAGGTGTCTGTATTGAGCAGCTCATTACCTTTTAAGTTGCTACCATCCCATACATCATGAAGAACATTGTGAGGACGGACACCAGAAAATACTTGTTTGCGATGTTCTGTAACTGTGTCAATCTGTAATAGAGAACCAATTGTATCTTTAATCGGAACATATTGAGCAAAACACTCTTTGCCTGCCTCATTTGTCCCAAGACAAAGTGGAACTGGTGCTACATAGTTGAATGTATTCTTGAAAAATGTCTTTCTTTTTTGATCAGTTTTAAGTTTTTGTGAATTACAAGTCTCAAAGAGATTTTCACTGTGCAAAATTCCCAAAATAGCATTTATGTCTGCTTCTGCAACCTCCAATGCACTCAATTTTTCTCTCAATTTAAAAAGCAGGTGCGAGTGACTCATTTCATGAATTTCCTGAAGGTGATCAACAATTATTTGAACAGTGGAGGATGGAATCAGACATTTTGATTGCAATTTGAGATAAAATAGAGCTAGATGTCTCAAAAACTGATCTTCGTCCACACTTTCACCAAAGGTGTCTTGTTCCACACCATCAGTATCAGTATCACTGCAAAGAAAGTCCTGTGGCATTTCATGATGCTGTTCAGAGCACTCATGCATGCTATGAGGAAGCGCAACTGAATCAATCAGGTTTACCTCTGAACAATCACTGTGTTTTCTAGATACATGCGCTGTAAAAGTGGACACAATTGAAAAAGACTTGTCACATTGCTGAAATGGACATGAAACGCTTCTCCCCTCTCTAATGTGAGTTTTAAGATGCTGATAAAATCTACTCATAGTGTCACACCTGACTTGACACAAGTCAACATGACACGTCAATTCAAATGAAGTCAATGGCATAGATTTGAGCTTAGATTTCCCCTCTTTGTGTCGATAACAGTGAGTTTTGAAAGCTGAAAACTTTTTGAAACTCTTATTACAAGCAGGTAATGCACAATTAAACCTGACATTCGCAACATGAATATGAATGCGCATGTGTCTCACAAATGCAGGTAAAGTACTGCATGTGTGTGAACAAAGTTTGCAAGTAAACATTTTACACTATGGAAGAGCACAATCCAGCTATAAAACACACACATGTGTGTTTTAACTTTGAGAAACAAGTTAAAATTAAACTTAAGTGAATTTCCTCTGTTATATCGACGACGACTTAATGTATGTAACGTTAGTTGGAGCAAATGTATCGAGTGCAAAAGTATGCTGTTAAAATTATTGTGCTCATATACTGTAAAAAAAGCCAAAATAATAACACTGACATTTAATAAGTTCATATAACTTCCAATGAGACAGACGTGTGCAATTCACTCGTCTCGTGCTAAAGAAGAACCTAACGTTAGCTGTTCCACCATCCCCCACAGCGTAAAAAAAACATACTGGCGAAAGGCGGTAAATTTAAAAACCTAACGTTACTTAATACAATAATCCAACGAACGCACTTATTTTACATTTCCCTCTATATTAGGGTAACTTGTACAATGAAAGAACACAAATATGCAAAGCTGCAAGCACGCGCGAGCTCGGAGACGGACACACACACACACACACACACACGCGCGCGCGCGCGTTTAACTTTGAGGAACAATAAATTTAGCTACATACATCCACTGTCTTAAAGCACGAAATTAATAAGATTAACAGTGAACACAATTATTTTAGATTCACCCGTGGTCTGGTACCTGTAAATGAGTTTCAACATGAAAGCTGTGCTTCCACCGAGAAAGACGTGTGTCAGTCACTCTTGCCAACTGCCAAAGTGCGTCGTTCGCGGTTCATTCCCTCCCCCACAGATCACGTGCTAATTAACGGTAAGAAACTGTAATTTTAGAAAACGGGTCAGTACTGTAAATTTCTGCTGTAAATTTACAGCATTTTTTTACAGTGTAGCATTGGAAGGATTGACTGTCTTCTACCAGAGTGTATTGCAAGCTTGGCAGACTCTATCATTTTCAAGAGAATGGGAAGGAGAGCCTTTGTTTTTCAATCCACTTCTCTCTGTTGAGGTGTTGAGATCTGCCTCTGTGAGGTCGGCAATGTTGAAAGCAGGAGTCTCCAAAATATGCCACCTACGCAGGGGACTGAGCTGGATATCGGTAGAGGAACTGATACAAAAGGTGGGCTTCAGGTCTGAATGTTTTATCAAGAGGATACTGGATGATCTTGAGGAGGCCCTCCCTGATCCTATAAGGGATTTTATGGAAGTTTATCCTGTGGAGAACTGTGATGCTACAGATAATGCCCATTTTCCTGAACTGTTTCTATAAAAAAAGGAGACTGGCAGGAAGATGACAGACAATTGCTTTCTATGGATACACCAGAACTGAATATTTTTAGTATTTTGAGCAGACAAACACTTTACAGAGTTTGTGTAAAAAACATCAACTTCCAACATCTTAAGGATGTGAGAGACACTAAATGGACAATGGTGTTTGAATCAGGCTCTTCCCCGAAAGGTAGCTGGCGGTCCCTGTACAAAAGACCCATTGAAAAGAGGGTGGGGGATCTTCAGTGGAGAATTGTGCATGGGATTTTAGCTACGAACAGACACAAAGCACTCCTTAATGTCTCAGATGATGAAGGTTGTCCTTTTTGTGGGGTATCTGAAACTGTTTTTCATCTTTTTATTGAGTGTCCACGTTTGGATCAAATTTTGAGTTTAATGGAAAGCTGGAGTATGCAGCTTATGGGCAGGTTTAATCAAGAATTGTTTATTTTTGGTCCTAATTATTCAACAAAATATAAATCCAAAGTGGTGTTATTAAACTTCTTGTTTGGAACAGCAAAGTTGGCAATTTGGTGTACCAGAAGAAATAAAGTAGAAGGGAGGGAAAGCGTGGACACTGTTTTGATGATGAGAGGTTTATAAAGAAGAGATTAATGATGGAATATGCATATTTCAGCCTTATTAATGATGTTAATTCTTTTTTTCATGTGTGGGGAGTTGATGGTTTTATATGTGATGCTGATGTTCATGGAGATTTTGTATTTAATTTATGAGTGTTCAGGAGTGATTTTTTATTTTTTTATTTTATTTTATTTTATATTAATTATTTTGTGGAAAATATAAATGTATGAATGTTTTAATGGTTTTTACCTTAAAAATATAGGTCACTTATGTTTATATTGAATAATTAAAGAAGACCTAAAAGTAAAAAAAAAAAAAAGTCTCTCTCTCTCTCTCTCTCTCTCTCTCTCTCTCTCTCTCAAATTCAAATTCAAATGAGCTTTATTGGCATGACTTGTACAGTATTGCCAAAGCATTGGCCATTACATAAGCAATGAACAAATAATCAACAGTCAATAAATCAATCAGTAAACAATTGCATGAATACATGTATATAAACAAGAAGAAAAAAAAACAAAACAAAAAAACACCTTTGTACATTAGTACCAACATTCAGACAAGATAAGAATGATTGTGACTTCAGTTTTGTCCACTGGCTGACTCTCGTAGTTTGTGGCAGGCTGTTACATATTTTGCTGCTGTTGTGATTGAGCTAGAGTTCTCTCCCAAAATATGATTTAATTTTTCTGAATTTGGTAATGCCATAAAATTTGGTTCTAGTTGTTGAAATCTAGTGAAATAGTCCGATCTAATGCTGTGATAGTGATCACAGTGTATCAGGAAGTGTTCTTCTGTCTCCACCTCTCCCTGAGAGCACAGTGAACACAGCCTCTGCTCTCTCTCTCTCTCTCTCTCTCTCTCTCTCTCTCTCTCTCTCTCTCTCTCTCTCAAATTCAAATTCAATGAGCTTTATTGGCATGACTTGTACAGTATTGCCAAAGCATTGGCCATTACATAAATGGACATTACATACACAAATAATCAATAAATTCAATAAATCAATCAGTAAACAAATGTATGAATATATTTATATAAACAAGAAAAAAAAAAAGAAAAAAAAACACCTTTGTACATTAGTACCAACATTCAGACGAGATAAGGATGATTCTGACTTTGGTTTTGTCCACTGGCTGACTCTCGTAGTTTGTGGCAGGCTGTCACATATTTTGCTGCTGTTGTGATTGAGCTGGAGTCCTCACCCAAAATATGATTTAATTTTTCTGAATTTGGTAGTGCCATAAAATTTGGTTCTAGTTGTTGGAATCTAGTGAAATAGTCTGATCTAATGCTGTGATAGTGATCACAGTGTATCAGGAAGTGTTCTTCTGTCTCCACCTCTCCCTGAGAGCACAGTGAACACAGCCTCTGCTCTCTCGGCTGCCATCTCTGCCTGTGCCGGCCTCTCTCTACAGCCAGACTGTGGTCACTCACACACACACACACACACACACACACACACACACACACACACACACACACACACACACACACACACACACCTCTCTCTACAGCCAGACTGTGGTCACTCAGCCTGTACTTGGTCAGGGTCTTTCTCATTTTATGCTCTTTCACACAGCTCAGGTATTCTGCTGGTGTATAGTCTCTTTTCAGGTGTAAATAGAGTTCCATCTTCTTTTGTGATTTAGTAGCATCTTTCCAATAGGTAATGTAATTTTGTTTTTGTAATTTAATAATTTGGTTGGGCCAGATAGTGCAGTGCTGGTCTGGCTGTAGTTTCAGCATGAGCTGTGAGAGTGCGCTCCGGTGCCGGTTCTGCTCCTGACACCGCAGGGCCTCAGCCTGGTATGAGCTCGGGTCACTGCGCTTCAGGTGCTGGTAGAACTTCACAGCTCTTTTTTGGATAGTGATCAGCAGGGGGTATTGTCCTAATTCAGCTCTGCACGAGTTGTTTGGTGTCGCTCTGTTTACTTTTAGGATGCTTTTACAAATTTGGGTATGCAGAGTTTCGATTTCCTCTTTTTCCCATTTTGAGAAATCTTGGGTTTTCAGAGGTCCCCATATCTCGCTGCCATACAGAGCAATGGGTTCAATTATTGCTTTTAGGATTTTTAGCCAGGTTTGAATTGGAATTTCATGCCGAATAGTGTTTTTAATCATGTAGAAGACTCTCATTGCTTTTGCTTTCAGTTCATTCACAGCCAGATTAAAGTTCCCTGTTGAACTCAGCCTTAGTCCCAGATATGTGTATTCGTGGGTGTGTTGGAGGACTTGGTTTCCTGCTTTGAAGACATATTTATTTTCCCTACACCTGGATCTATTTTGAAAAATCATTATTTTTGTTTTAGCTAAGTTAATTTTGAGAGCCCACGTTAGACTGAATGTCTCTATGACGTCGAGGAGCTGTTGTAGTCCCTCTTTTGTTTCTGACAGAATGACTAGATCATCTGCAAAGAGGAGACATCTGACCTCTGAGTCCGTCAGGGCTGGGCCGGGGGCAGTGGAGTTATTTAATGCTTTGGCTAATTCATTTATATAGATGTTAAATAGAGTGGGGCTCAATGGGCAACCTTGTCTGACTCCTTGATTTTGGGGGAAAAATTCTGTTCGACTATTCCCTATTTTTACAGCACATGTGTTGTTTTTATACATGGTGTTTATCAGATCAAATGTTTTCCCTCCAATCCCATTTTCCAGTAGTTTTAGGAAGAGTCCTTCGTGCCAGATCGAGTCGAAAGCCTTCTCAAAGTCAATAAAGCAAGCGAAGACTTTAGATTTATTCTGGTAAACATGTTTATCAATGATGGTGTGGAGGGTGTAGATGTGGTCAGATGTTCTGTGTTTGGGCAGAAAACCAATCTGACTTTTGTCCAGAATTTTGTGTGTTTTAAGAAAGTTCTGCAGTCTTACATTAATAATGGAACAGAATATTTTCCCCAGGTTGCTATTGACACATATGCCTCTGTAATTGTTTGGCTCATATTTGTCTCCTTGTTTAAAGATCGGTGTAATCAGGCCTTGGTTCCAGGAGTCGGGGAAATATCCTACACTCAAAACAATATTGAATAATTTGATTATTGCGGTTTTGAATTTGTCGTTGGTGTATTTGATCATTTCGTTTAATGTTCCATCAATGCCACATGCCTTGTTGGGTTTTAAAGCATGTAGTCTCTCTGTAAGCTCATCTACAGTGATTGGGAAATCTAGGGGGTTCTGGTTGTCTTTAATTTTTTCTTTCAGGATTTCTAATTTGGTTTTTAATTCATTTCGAGCAGGATTTGTTTCAGGTGTTTTGTACAGATTTTCAAAGTGTGTCCTCCATATGTCCCCGTTCTGAATGGCCAGTTCTTCCTGCTGTGGTCTATAGAGAGTGTTCCAGTTGTTCCAGAAGTTACTGGTATTTATGGACTCCTCCATTTCTTGAAATAATTGTTCTGTGTGTTTTTCCTTTTTTACTCTTAGAGTTTGTTTGTACAGTCTAAGAGCTTCATGATATTGATGGCGGAGTTCTTCATTGTCAGGATCTCTGTGTTTTTGATTTGACAGATTTCGTACAGTTGTTCGGATATGTTTGCACTCACTGTCAAACCACATTTCGCTGGTGTTTTTTGGTTTTCTTTTTGATGATTTCTTTTTCAAATTGCACATGGATGCTGTTTGGTGGAAAATGTTGGTAATGTCACTTAGTGCCAGATTTATGCCCAATTTATTTTGTGAATATGTGTTAGTTATAAATTTGTCTAATAATAATTTGATAGTTTGGCTTTCTATTGCATTTTGATAGTTTTCTGTGCTGTTTTTTGTCCACTTGTAGGGTTGTTGCAGCTTCAGTAAATGGGAGGGCTGTCTGCGTGATTCATTGGTATGAGTTCGTCTTAAATATAGCGTAATTGTACAGTGGTCTGACAGAGGTGTTTGAGGACTGACTGTGAATGCTCTGAGATGCACTGGGTCAATGTCTGTGATGAAATAATCGACAGTACTGTTGCCCAGGAAAGAATTAAAGGTATAACAACCAAAAGAGTCTCCCCGTATGCGACCGTTCACTATATACAGGCCCAGTGATCGACAGAGCTCAAGTAGACTTCGCCCACTTCTGTTTGTAAATTGGTCATAATTATTTCTGAGCTGGTATGAGGGCAGAGGGTGGCTGGTGTTTGTATACTTGTCTCCCTGTGTGCTGACAAAGTCTGGTTCATTTCCAGTTCTGGCGTTTAAATCGCCACACATTAACACATTCCCTTTGGTCTGGAAATGGCTAATCTCATCTTGCAGGATGGAGAAGGTTTCTTCACTGTAATAGGGAGACTCGGCTGGGGGGAGGTATATAGCACACAAGAATATGTCCCGGTCTGTGGAGACGATGTCTTTTTGGATTTTTAACCAAATGTAAAATTTTCCGATTTGTATGGTTTTGATTGAGTCTATGAGATTTGCTCTATACCATATCAGCATCCCCCCTGACTCTCTGCCCTGAGTCACCCCTCTTAGTTTCGTTGATGGTAGAACTACTTCCCTAAATCCAGTCGGGCAGCCAGTGGACAAATCCCTAACATTCCATGTTTCCTGCAGTATTATGATGTCAGAATCATGAATTTCCTTTTTAAAGTCTGAATGTTGGCTCTTAATACCAAAAACAGAGGACCTCAGTCCTTGAATATTCCAACATGTGACTTTTAGAGAATATGAGCTCATTAAATAATTACATTTGTTATTTCAAAACAAGACAGACATCAGTATATTGAATTGACAAATCAAGAAGAATATATTAATATTATGATGTATCTAAGAATATAAACTAATTGCATAAACCAAGTAAAATAAATATGCAAAGACATCACATTCATATTATGTATATGCATCCACACATACACACTCATATACATATATACATATATATACATATATATATACATATACACACATTTTTTTTTTTTTAGAAGAATTAATATGAGGTTTCTAAGAATCTGATACAAAATAGACATAAAATAAAAATAAATACACATGCATACACATCCATACTTTTTTTTTTTTTTTTTTTTTTTTTTTTTTTTCTCAAGAAGAATAAATAATAGGTTTCTAAGAATCTGTTTTAAAATAAATAGAAATAAAACACTCACACCGCACACATACACACGCACGCATACAGACAATTTCTAGTGTATCTCTTTTTTTTTTTTTTTTTTTTTTTCGTCACTAACCCATGAGGTGTGAGCACAGCAGAGTCAGCATGTGCTGGATGTGTGAGAGGTCTCTGGATGGAGATGAGGCCGGCTGGCTGTGGACTGTGTTGGGGTGGGTCAGTGATCGGCTGGCTGCTTCAGCGTAGCTCCGGCTGCCCGGCTGCTGCTCCAGCTGATGTTCGTGTGGATGAGAAGGCGAGGGGGCTGCAGGCCGGGTCATGCGGTGTCTTCCAGGGGGAAACACAGGGCCTGTCGTGGGGCTCCTCCGGTCAGAGGTGAAGGGGTGGTGTTTTGAGGGGTGTCCCTGCAGTGGCTCTATGGGGTGTCCATGAGGTCGCTGTGGTGCGCTGGAGCTGCGGTTGAGTGCGATGTCCTTCAGGGTTTTGGCGAAGATGGGGATTGCCCTTCTGTGGAGATGGACATGGTCGTAAAGGCTGCTGAGGTTCAGTGTGGGGTGCTGAGCCAGGTGTACGTTGGGCATTAGGGCACAGTCTCTGGATACTCTAGCATTTATATGCCTGATGGTGTCTGGGTGGAAATCAGAGCGCAGTAGCAGGGTGGAGAGGATGATTTTGGAGTTGGGGAAGTTGGAGGTTGCCTTCTCTGTCACATTAATGAGAGCTGTAGCTACTCTCTCTCGCTGAGCTCTGAGGTCGTTGGTGCCGGTGTGGATGATAATGTGGCTGGGGGAACCCAGCTGCTCTTCACACAAGAGCTCCAGGGCCTTCTGTGTGTTTGGGCACCATATTTTCTTTATGTTTGTTCTTGGAAACAGTTTCTTTTCGTCGATGAACTTGCCATTGGAGTCCATGAGGAGTATAATCTGAGGCTGTGACTGCCTGCAGGAGTCGGATGGAGGAGGGCCGCTGGGCTGGGTCTCTGTGGTCGCTGGAGGAGCCGTCTCCTCTGAGCTCTGCTGTTCTCCTCTCTGTGTCGGCTGCTTCTCCACAGCTGACTCTCTGTCCTCTCTCAGCTTTCTCAACTCTTCCCTCATTACAGATAGCTGATTTTTGTACTCCTCTCCCTGGTTTTTCATTTCTTGGGTTTCTTTCTTAAGGATTTCTATTTCTTTCCTGTAATCTGCTTCTTTCTCTGTTGGATCAGTCTCCTTCACTGCTCGATGCATCTCCTCTCTCAGCTGCAGCAGCTCCAGCTCCATCTCCCTGAACTTCTCCTTCATGTCGCTGATGATGCTGTGCAGAAGGGAGATCTCCTCACTGTCGTCCCTGGACTGATGGCTGGAGGTCGAGGTGTCTTCTGCACTCTTCTGTGTATTAGGGCTGATCTTGTTCAGCTGAGCTTTCTCTTTAATTTGGAGGAAATCTTTTTCAAATTGTTTCAGCTTCCCCTGAATCATTACAGTCCCATTTTTATATAGGTTAGCTGTTATTGTGACATCAGAATCTGAATCATCTCCTTCTTTAATCTGCAGTTTCCATCCATTACTGATGCCCTTTCTGATCACTGTGGGGTAATGATGTCTGATCGCTGAGTGCCAGGCTTCTGGGTCTTCTGTATAGAATATGATGTTACTGACCTCTCCGGTCCTGTACAGGTCTGAGTACAGGCTTTCTGGACTGTTCTTGAGGAGATTTTCTTTGTGTCTTTTCTTTAGGATCTCATTGGTAGCTTTGGATGGGTATGTTATGGGTATTGATTCTGTCATTGTTCAAATATTTTGACAGTTTGACAGTCTCTCTCTCTCTCTCTCTCTCGTTTCCAGCGTGAGCGTTTGGAGCGTCGTGAGTGTGGAGCGTGTTTTTCTGAGTGAGTTTTCTTTTTTTTCACCCCTCATTGCTTTTTTTTATTGTTTAGTTCGTTTTTTGGGGGTCGCGTGGGGGTTTCCCCTTGCGTGGACATGGCAGACTCATGAGTTGGTGTTCTAAAGCAGTGGTTCTCAACTCCAGTCCTCGGGACCCGCTGCTCTGCACATTTTGTATGTCTCTCTTTTCTGACACACTCAGTTCAGTTCATGGAGTCTCTCCTAACGAGCTGATGATCTGGTTCAGGTGTGTTAAATAAGGGAGACATACAAAATGTGCAGAGCAGTGGGTCCCGAGGACTGGAGTTGAGAACCACTGTAAATCTAAAGAATCTCACGCGTCGTCACGGTGTTAAAGTGGCGGCCGCGGTGAGTGTTGAGGATAGTTGTTTGGCAATGGGAGAAGTTGTTGGCCATGACAGTATTTTGTCAGCATCTAAAATGAATAGTGCTGTTGTGGTTTTTTTGAAGTCAGTCGAAAAAGCAAACGAACTAGTGGAAAAGGGAATTGTTGTAAATAATCTCTTTACACCTGTTCTTCCGCTTTCAACACCCTCAAAAAAGTAACTTTGTCTAATATTCCACCTTTTGTTTCTGATGATACACTGGTTAAGATCCTTTCCCGCTATGGAAAGCTGGTTTCACCGATCAAGAAAATTCTCATTGGTACTGCTTCACCACTGTTAAAACATGTAGTTTCTTTTTGAAGATTTGCCTACATGATTTTGAAAGATAGCGAAGAACTTGACTTGACTTGACTTTTAACATTAAGGTTGACAACTTTGATTATGTTTTCTATGCCACAACGGATAAGATGAAGTGCTTTAACTGTGGTGGGGTAGGCCATCTGATTCGGACTTGCCCTAAAAAGAGTAAAGAGGATAATACATCGACTGATGGACAAAACATGGAGGTTAGTCTAAACAGTGATGATGAGGACAGGGTTGTAGCAGGGACTTCTAATGCTCCCATTCTGAGTGTGAAAAAGGTGACTGTTGTAGAGAATAATGGTAGTGTTTCTGAAGCTCAGGATGTAGTTTCTGATATCACTGAACCAGTAGTGTCTTTGCAGGAAGATAAATTGAATGCTACTGCTGTAGTGAGTGAAGGAGTCAGTGATACCATTACTGAGTCAGTTTTAACAAAGGATAAAAGTGATAATGTGAAGTGTCAATCGTTCGAACTGTGTGATGATGTTGATCTAGAATCAGATACAACTGAGTTTAAGATTCCAGGTAAAAGGAAAAGTTCAAGTGAAGTTCAGAGTGTTAAACAGAAAAAAACTAATTTTGTTGATGATGATAAGGAAGGGATGGAAAGTGGCAACGAATTTTTTTTCCAGTTTTTCTCAAAGAGCTTCATCCAGTCGTGATTATGAGGTAGAAGACATTAAAATATTCCTCAAAGCAACGAAAAATAAAAGAGGAGTATGTGTCTGTGAATATTTTCCAGACATCAAACAATTTGTTGACAAAACTAAGATGTTCATGGCGGAAAGCTTATTCACAAACAAAGAAATCTATCGGTTAAAGAAAATTGTAAGAATTTTGAACCCTGATCTTGTAAATGATAATAGCTAAAAAGCCAAACATGACACATGGGTTTCTAGTTTTGTTTTTATCAGCTTTTGTTTGTTTTTTATTTTCTTCTTTTCTTTTAAAAATGAATGAAATTAATATTGCTTCCTTGAATATTAATGGAGCAAGAGATTTTAAGAAAAGAATGGAAATTTATGAAACAAAATAAGTTAGATGTGGTGATGCTGCAGGAAACTCATAGTGATCTAAAAAATGCTTCTGATTGGGCTAGAGAGTGGGGTGGTCTTTCGTTTTTAAGTCATAATACTTCACTTAGTGGTGGAGTAGCCATTCTTTTTGCGAAAATTTTTAACCCACACTCTTTTCAAGTAGAAGTAGTAGTAAAAGGTAGACTTTTAAAAATAAGACCAAACTATGACAAGAATGTTATTGTTTTTATTTGTGTGTACTGTCCTGTCTCCGCAATAGAGAGAATGGTGTTTTTAAATATATTGTGTTCCCTTTTGTGGTCACTCCGAGTTACATCAGATGACGACGAATGGGGTTTCGCTTAGAAAGCCTATCACCTTTGAGTATATAAAATGAGCCAATGGCAATGAAATGCCCATGGGTCTGCGGAATTTGCATAGCTTAACTCCGCCCCACCCTGGGGGTATATAAGGAAGTACGCTGGCAACATGCAGATATGTTTTTCGCTTCGGAGCCGAGAGCTATTTCTTCACTCCACAAAAGCCAAAATCCTGAGTTACTCTTTTCTCTTCATCTTCGAGACGAGCGAGCTCTCCGGTGTTGGTGTGACGGCGATCTCCAGTGAGTGCACAGTACCCTGCTGATCTGTGCAGTGATCTGACAGATAGTGTGTTTCTAGACCAGATAGAAAGAGCTTCCCAGACTGTCCCGCTGGGTCGCGAGAACCATCAGGCTCGGCTACGCGATTCAGTTCGCGCAGACCGTTTCTTCGGTTTGCTTTCGAGGGGCGGGCATACCAATACGCGGTTCTCCCATTCGGGCTAGCCCTGTCTCCTCGCGTCTTCACGAAAGTCGTCGAGGCAGCCCTTGTTCCCCTCTGGGTTTATATCCCGTTTATATCCCGGGAGACCTGAACCTTGCGGCCGACGAGCTGTCTCGGCTTCAGCCTCTCGCTGGAGAATGGAGACTCCATCCCCAGATGGTCCAGCTGATTTGGGATCAGTTCGGGGACGCGCAGATAGATCTGTTTGCCTCCCACGACTCGTCCCACTGCGACCTGTTTTATTCCCTGACCGAGGGCACGCTCGGCACGGATGCACTGGCGCACGGCTGGCCGCGGGGCCTACACAAGTATGCGTTTCCCCCAGTGAGACTTCTTGCGCAGACTTTGCGCAAGATCAGGGAGGACAAGGAGCAGGTCATTTTGGTTGCCCCGTATTGGCACAACCGCACCTGGTTCCCAGAACTAGTACTCCTCGCGACAGCACCTCCCTGGCCAATCCCTCTGAGGAAGGACCTGCTTTCTCAGGGACGGGGCACCCTATGACACCCTCGTCCCGATCTTTGGAACCTCCATGTGTGGCTCCTGGATGGGACGAGGCAGGTTTGAGTACCCTACCACCAGCGGTGGTGGCTACCATCACTTCTGCTAGAGCATCGTCCACGAGACATGCCTATGCGCTGAAGTGGAACCTCTTCGTCAACTGGTGTTCTTCTAAACATCAAGAACCCACAAAATGCCCGATCAGTGTCGTGCTTTCCTTCCTGCAAGAATGGTTGGAGCGAAGGCTGTCTCCCTCCACCCTGAAAGTGCGACATCACGACGCAGTTGATGGTAAGTCTCTGGGAAAGCACGACCTGATCATCAGGTTCCTGAGGGGAGCGAGAAGACTGAATCCTCCTCGTCCTCCTCTCGTACCCTCTTGGGACCTCTCAGTGGTTTTAACTGCCCTGCAGAGTGCTCCCTTTGAGCCTCTGCAATCAGTGGAGCTTAAGTTCCTGTCAATGAAGACAGCGCTCCTGGTTGCATTGGCCTCCATCAAGAGGCTAGGGGACCTGCAGGCATTTTCGGTTGACGAAGCGTGCCTGGAATTCAGGCCGGCTAACTCTCACGTGATCCTGAGACCCCGGCCTGGATATGTGCCCAAGGTTCCCACCACCCCTTTTCGAGACCAGGTGGTGAACCTGCAAGCACTGCCCTTGGAGGAGGCAGACCCAGCCTTGGCACTGCTCTGTCCAGTACGCGCCCTCCGTGCTTACGTAGACAGAACGCAGTGTTTCAGGACCTCAGACCAGCTCTTTGTCTGTTATGGTGGGAAGCTGAAGGGAAAGGCTCTCAAGCAAAGGTTGTCTCACTGGATAGTGGACGCCATTGCTTTGGCATACCAGCAGCAAGGTCGACCATGCCCCCTTGGTGTGACGGCCCACTCCACCCGGGTTGTGGCATCCTCTTGGGCTCTAGCGCATGGCGCCTCGCTAACAGACATTTGTAGAGCTGCAGGGTGGGCAACACCTAACACATTCGCGAGATTCTATAATCTCCGAGTCTCCGAATCTCCGAAAGTGGAGCCAGTTTCTTCTCATGTACTCGCTTCAACCAGCCGGTACTAGATTCTGCTCAGGTGTCTTCGCTTGCTCGCCATTCCTCTCCACGGACGGGATACATGCGATATTTCCTCAGGTGAGCCTAATAAGCCCTGAGTCTCCTCCAGCACTGTCGACGTCAACGCCAGAGTTATGCCACCGGCAGCTTTCGCGCTTGGCTAGGTGCCTCCATGTGCATGGTTCCCCCTATGGGCGACCCCCACATGTGTATTTCCACTGTAAGCCTCTCTGAGCATGTGTCTTCCCTTGGCAAGCCACCTTGCCACCCCTGGGGTTGAAATATTCCACCTGCGGCTGGACACCACAGTGATACTCCATATGCAGCCCTTCGGGGTCATATGTGTATTCCAAGTCCCCCCCTTCGGGCTGGGCATAATTGCATATTTCCGCTGAGATATGCTTCCCAGTGTACCTTGGTATTCCTGTGTTGAGTAGGACTCCTTCGTCCGTGCTAGTCTCACGACAGGGGGCTCAGACTTACGCAGGGCACTGGAAGACAGCCGAGGTGGCGTGATTACACTGGGGACCCCCATTCGTCATCATCCGACGTAACTCGGAGTGACCATGAAAGGGAACGTCTCGGTTACGTATGTAACCCTCGTTCCCTGAGTAGGGAACGAAGACGTTACGTCTCCCTGCCACTTCTGCTGTACCGCTGGGAACGCCTGAGTTCAGTCTCGGCTCCTCAGCGAAGACATATCTGAATGTTGCCAGCGTACTTCCTTATATACCCCCAGGGTGGGGCGGAGTTACACTATGCAAATTCCGCAGACCCATGGCATTTCATTGCCATTGGCTCGTTTTATATACTTGAAGGTGATAGGCTTTCTAAGCGAAACCCCATTCGTCGTCATCCGACGTAACGTCTCTGTTCCCTACTCTCGTAACTGAGACGTTCTGTGTTACAAAAATGTGATCAAGAAGAGTTTTTGTTTTTGGGAGGTGATTTTAACTGCACTGAATCTAATCTAGATAGGAATCATTTAGAACCTCATATACCTTATAGAAATCGATTGATTCAATTTGTTAAGATGCATGAATTGTGTGATGTTTGGAGACGACAAAAGGGCATGCAAAAACAGTACACTTGGACTCATGTGCGTGATAGAATCATTTCTATGGCAAGATTAGACAGATTTTACATTTTCAAACACCATTATAATGTTATAAGGAACTGTCACATTGCACCTGTTAGTTTTTCTGACCATTGTATGGTCAAATGTTCAGTTTTTATAAATCTTTTAAAACCCCAAAGTGCTTATTGGCAATTCAACACTTCATTATTAAGTGACAAACATTTTAAAGAATGTTTTATTTATTTTTTGGGAGGATTTTAAAACTAAGAAAGGTTTTTATAATTCTCTACAACAATGGTGGGATGTAGGAAAAGCCCAAATTAAACAGCTTTGTTTGCAGTTTACTCAACATCACTACAGAGACTACTATTAGAATGAGTATCTTGGAGGCTGATATTTTAAAAATCCAATAATTGGCAGAGTCTACTGGTACAAGAGGTTTCTTAGACTTGCTTTTAGATAAAAGAACAAAATTGGCTGATTTACTTGGTTCTAGGACACAGAGGTCAGACACTTGGTCAGGTCGAGATTTCAAAACGTGAATCAAATGGATGCTTCAACTAAATTATTTTTTAATTTAGAAAAGAAGAATGGTCAAAGTAGAACCATTCATGCTTTAAGATCTGAATCTGGAATTCTTTTGACAGATCCTTCGGATATTCGCCAGAGGGCAGTTGGTTTTTATGAGAATTTATATAAAAGTGAAGTTGCTGTAGAGCTAGAAAATGAGGGTGAGTTCTTCTTTGAAAACTTACCTCAGGTGCCTGAAAGCATCAACACTGGAATTTCTGGCCCTCTGAGTATGAGTGAGCTACAGAAGGCACTTCAAGGGATGGTGTCTGGAAAAACACCAGGTATTGATGGTATACCAGTGGACTTTTACAAGTCTTTTTGGTCAACAGTAGGAGAAGATCTCCTAGAAGTGTTGAATAACAGCCTGGCAAGGGGTAAACTGCCTCAAAGTTGCCGAAGAGCTGTGTTGACCCTCCTACCGAAAAAAGGAGATCTTGGAGATATAAAGTGTTGGCGTCCAGTTTCTTTGCTCTGCAGCGACTATAAGCTTTTATCGAAGGTCTTAGCTAACAGACTGGCTAATGTAATGGATAGTGTTATTCATCCTGATCAAACCTACTGTGTCCCAGATAGATCGATATTTCACAACATTTCTTTTATTCGTGATCTTATCGAAGTCTCCAAGATGCTAAAACTAAATTGTGGTTTTATTTCGCTAGATAAAGAGAAAGCTTTTGATCGGGTAGAACATTGTTTTTTATGGAAGGTTTTAAACGCATTTGGCTTTAGTGATAGTTTCATTAACTACATCAAAGTTCTTTATAATGATGTTGAGAGTATTTTAAAGGTCAATGGTGGTTTATGTACTCCTTTTACAGTTTTTAGAGGCATAAGACAGGGTTGTGCATTATCTGGTATGTTATATTCTTTAGCGATTGAGCCTTTGTTAAATCAGATAAGGTGTAAGCTTCAAGGTATAATTTAATGTAGGAATAAATTCACACTGTCGGCCTATGCAGATGACGTGACTGTGTGTATCAATGGACAAAGTGATATTCAGGCTTTGTTAAATTTGTTGAAAACTTTAAAAAAATATATCTTCTGCCAATATAAACTGGAAAAAAAGTGAAGCTTTTTTAATAGGGGATTGGAAAAATGATAAACCAAAACTTCCTATGGGCTTGGAGTGGGGAAAAATCGGTTTTAAATATTTAGGAGTTTTTATTGGAGATGTGAAGTAGTTACACAAAGAAATTGGGAGGGTATAATTGAGAAAGTTAAAGGTCGACTTGAGAAATGGAAATGGTTGCTTCCAAAAATGTCATTTAGAGGGCGAGTTTTAATTGCTAATAATTTAGTGGCTTCTTCGCTGTGGCACAAGTTTGCTTGTTTAGATCCCCCGTTAACTTTGTTAATAAAATTACAAGCACTGCTTGTGGATTTTTTTTGGGATAAGCTGCACTGGGTCCCGCAAAGTGTTTTATTTCTGTCAAAAGAAGAAGGTGTTCAGGGACTGATACATCTGCAGAGTAGAATAGCTGCTTTCAGATTACAATTTGTGCAAAGACTTTTAACTGTTTCAGATGTTTTTAACTGGAATGCTGTAGCAAGGTTGATTTTGAACAGGTTGGGTAATTTTAACTTGGGCAGGACAATTTTTTTTGATGGATCCACTGAAATTAAGTTTTCCTATGTTACCTGTTTTTTATAGTAATGTTTTTAAAGTGTGGAATCTTTTTACTTTTCAAAAAGTGGAAGACTCAAAATCTCTTTATTGGCTATTAGAAGAGCCTTTAATCCATGGGAAGTGTTTAGACTTAACGAACAATTTTTTCCTTCCTGGAATAAACAAAGCACTTATTGACAACAAAATAGTGACTCTTGGCCGTTTGCTGGAAGTAGCTGGACTTGATTTTAAAAACAAGGAAGCAACATCTCGATGTCTTGGAATCAATTCTACTCGCGTTATAGCACAACTTCTTCAGAGATGGGAATCTGCAATAAGTACGGTGGATGAGAAGGGTCACAACACAAACAAACGCCACAACAACTACATATGCAGAAAACACCTCCAAATTCAGAAAACACATACAAACGCCACAACAACTACATATTCAGAAAACACCTCCAAATTCAGAAAACACATGCAAACGCCGCCACAACAACTACATATTCAGAAAACACCTCCAAATTCAGAAAACACATATAAACGCCACAACAACTACATATTCAGAAAACACCTCCAAATTCAGAAAACACATTCAAACGCCACAACAACTACATATTCAGAAAACACATACAAACGCCACAACAACTACATATTCAGAAAACAACTTCGTTGATTTCACATCACGTACGCTGCAAATATTCACAGCACGAGCAAATAGGGAAACGAACTGCAAACTGCAAAGACACAACGGAAATGTTTCCAGGGGGGCCATGACGGCTACAAGAGGTAAGTGTTTCCAGAGCCCGTCTACGGCCTTATTAGACATTCTCTGGTGTTTACCAGAGACATAATTAGACATTCTTCCACTTCTTTCAGTGGAAGAAGTGCTCGTGGCGATAGGCGAACAGGTGGGATATGATAACGTTGTTTCGGCTTCACGGATGAATAAGGCCGTTGTGGTCTTTCTGAAGGAACGGAACTTAACCAGTCGGTTGGTTGAGAGCGGCATTTGGGTGAGTGGCGTTTATGTTGTCATTTCTCCGCTGGTGTCTCAATCGAGCCGTATAACAATCTCGAATTGTCCCCCTTTTATACCAAATCATGACATTGAAAAGGAACTGTTGAGATTTGGGAAAATAGCTAGTGGAATTAAAACGGTTCCACTAGGATGTAAAAACGAGTCACTGAAACATGTCACGTCTTTTAGACGACAAGTGTTTAAATGTTTTTAGATTCAACGGCTCTTGACATTTCCTTTCGAGTCATGTATGAAGGCAAGTCCTACATGCTTTATGCAAGTACCGGGAGTTTAAAATGTTTTGAATGTGGTGAAATAGGACACACAAAAAAATGCGTGCCCTCGTAAAACGAACACTGAAAATAATGAGTCAGACAATGGGCCGAGTGAGTCAAAAGAAAAAGTTGGACCGAATTGGGTCAACTGAGAATGATGGTGGGTGAGAGGGATAGTGCAGTTAGGAGTCTAGATGAAACTGAAAAGGGAGATTAGAAAGGAACAAAACACAGAATAATCAGGATGTAAGATGTGAAGAAACAATTAATCTTGGTTTTTGTGGTGAGAGAGTGGAGGAAACTGAGGTGAATGTTTCTCAATGTGAAGATGAAACTGGACACATGTATGATCATGAAGGTGCTGGCGAGGTTGATGATAGGGATGATGAAATGGAGGAGATGGGAGATGACGATAGTCTTTCAGAAATGTCTGACATCACTTCTCAGTGTGGTGAGGATCAGTTATATACAGTGAAAGAAATTAACGATTTCTTGGATGAAACTTTTGGAAAGACTTTTGATGTCAAGAGTTTTTTTCCTAATGTTGAAAGATTTGTGAGATCGGCAGTTAAAATACAGAAGAGTGTAGGATTTGAAGAATTGAACCGAAGGAAAAGATTTAGACTGAGAAAAATTGTGACAAAATTACGGAAAAAGTAAAGAATGCAGTAAAAAGAAATGTACATAATGGTTAGGTCACAAAGGGTGTTTTTTTTCTTTTTGCTTCCTTCTGATTGTTTGTCTTTCTTTTTTCTCTCTTTTCATGGAGAGCATAAAAATAGGGACAATTAATATTAATGGAGGAAGGAATAATAGTAAGCTGCTTTGTATGAATTGATTCAAAACAAACATATGGATATCATTTTTTTGCAAGAAACCCATAGCGATTTAGGTAATGAAGTAGAATGGAAAATGTGGTGGGAGGGTAAGATCTTTCTAAGTCATGGCTCTAATCTAAGTGGTGGTGTTGCAATTTTGTTTTCAAAGAAGCTTAATATGACTAATATTTCTTCCTATGAAATAGATGAGGGCAGAATTTTGATTGTTCAGGTGGAGCTAATGGGTTTTCCTTTTCTTTTCATAAATGTTTACTTCCCAAATAATGGAGCAGAAAGGGTAGAATTTGTAAAAAAACTATCTCGTGAATTATTTTTTTTTGATAATGCATATATGGTTCTTGGGGGGGATTGGAATTGTACCTTAGATTTTACACTAGACCGAAATAGTGAAGAACCGTATCCTCAGTCTGCTGATTCATTAAACAGTATTATAAGGAAATATGACTTATCTGATGTTTGGAGGGAAAAACACCCAACAGTAAAACAATACACATGGGTTAAAGCCTCTCATGATTATATTAGTGCTGTGAGGTTGGATAGGTTTTATGTAAGTAAAATTAATTCTAATAGGGTTTTAAAAGCTAATATTTTTCCAAATGCTTTTACTGATCATCATTTTCAATTCAAATTCAATTCAAATTTATTTGTATAGCGCTTTTCACAATACATATTGTTTCAAAGCAGCTTTACAGAAAGTGCATTTCAGAAATGTACATAGAAAAATACAGTTAGTTAATTAATCATGCATTAATTTAGGGCATAAACATATCGCCAGCGTCGAGACGTCTCTTCACAGGCGTCGAGTCGTCTCTGCACGGGTGTTGGGGCATCTGTAGTTTCCATGGGAGGCTGGATACAAACTGGAGCAGACAATCTGTATTTACCTTGGGACTAGCGTCCCGAGATAACAACAGAAAAGCAGATGGGAAATAATTAGCGTAGCTGCTGTTCATAACAATAATGCATTCAATCTGATTCAACTGTAGTATAAAAGGTAAGTATTATGTGAATGCTTGGCTAAAGAAATGCGTCTTTAATCTAGTTTTAAACTGGGACAGCGAGTCTGAGCCTCGAACAATATCAGGAAGGCCATTCCACAGTTTAGGAGCTAAATATGAAAATGCCCTCCCTCCTTTAGTGGACTTAGATATCCTAGGAATGACCAGAAGCCTCAAATTTAGTGATCTTAAAGAGCGCGATGGATTGTAGGGCGATAGAAGTTCCGTTAAATACCCAGGAGCTAAACCATTTAGGGCTTTATAGGTCATTAGTAATACTTTGTAATTGATACGGAACTTTATAGGTAACCAATGTAGAGATGATAGAATTGGTGTTATATGATCATATTTCCTTGACCTAGTAAGAACTCTAGCAGCTGCATTTTGGACTAACTGTAGCTTGTTTATTGAGGATGCAGGACAACCAGCTAATAAAGCATTACAGTAATCTAGTCTTGAGGTCATGAATGCATGAACTAACTTTTCTGCATCAGAAACTGATAGCATATTACGTAGCTTAGCAATGTTTCTAAGGTGGAAAAAGGCTGTTCTTGTAACATATGAAATATGATTTTCAAAAGACAAGTTGCGGTCTAATATAACACCCAGGTCTTTTACTGTAGTGGATAAAGTAACAGGACATCCTTATAAAGTAAAGTTGTATTGTAAGAGGTTTTGTGGGCAGTTTTTTTGACCAATAAGTAATACCTCCGTTTTATCTGAATTTAATAGCAGAAAATTGCACGTCATCCAGTATTTTATATCTTTAACACACTCTGTCAATTTAGATAATTTATTGTTTTCATCTGGTCGTGATGAAATATATAATTGAGTGTCATCAGCATAACAGTGGAAATTAATTCCATGTTTTCTTATAATATTACCAAGTGGCAGCATATATATTGAGAATAGCAGAGGGCCTAACACAGATCCTTGCGGCACTCCATAGTTTACTGACGTTATCGATTTTTCCCCATTTAAACAGACAAAATGGTAACGGTCTGATAAGTACGATCTAAACCAGCTTAATGCCTGTCCATGAACACCAGTGTAGTTTTGTAGTCTATCTAAAAGTATTGTGTGATCTATAGTGTCAAACGCAGCACTAAGATCGAGTAAAACTAGTATTGAGATACAGCCTTGGTCAGAAGCTAGAAGTAAATCATTTGTAATTTTAACGAGCGCAGTTTCTGTGCTATGATGCGGTCTGAATCCTGACTGAAATTTTTCATAGATATAATTTTCTTGCAAGAAAGAGCACAATTGAGTGGACACAACTTTTTCTAGTATTTTAGACATAAATGGTAGATTTGAAATGGGTCTGTAATTTGCTAGATTATTATGATCTAATTGTGGTTTCTTAATAAGAGGTTTTATAACTGCCAACTTGAATATTCTTGGAACATGACCTAAAGATAAAGACGAGTTAATAATATTGAGAAGAGGTTCTTCCACTACAGGTAACACTTCTTTCAGTAGTTTAGTTGGTATTGGATCTAATAAACATGTTGTTGGTTTAGATGCAATGATAAGTTTATTTAGCTCTTCCTGTCCTATAGTTGTAAAGCGCTGTAGTTTTTCTTGAGGGGTGATAATTGAGGCTGAATTATAAGGCGCGATTGAAGATTGTACATTTACAATTGTGTTTCTGATGCTTTCTATTTTCTCAGTGAAGAAATTCATAAAATCATTACTGCTAAACTGTAACGGAATATTTTGCTCAGGTGACGTCTGTTTATTTGTTAGTCTAGCCACGGAGTTAAATAAAAACCTTGGATTATTTTGGTTATTTTCTATTAGTTTGCGGAGGTGCTCAGCCCTGGCTGCTTTTAGGGCCTTTTTATAACGTGACATACTGTCTTTCCACGTGATTCTAAAGACCTCTAAATTAGTTTGTTTCCATTTACGCTCTAAATTATGAGTTTCTCTCTTGATAAGTAGTAGTATTGTTATACCATGGTGCTTTAGTTTTCTCTCTAACCTTTTTTAATCTAATTGGTGCAACAATGTTTAATGTACTAGAGAAAATGGTGCTCATAGTGCTAGTCATTTCCTCTAGTTCATCTGTTTGTTTGGGTTCACTAATCAGCTGAGTTAGATCAGGTAAGCTATTTGAGAATCTATCTATAGTGGTTGTAAGGATTGTTCTGCCTGGTCGATAACGTGGCGCAACGTGACAAATTTCAGCAGTACGTAGTATGCAAGTGACCATGTAATGATCAGTGACTTCATCACTTTGCGGTATAATATCTATATCGGTTGGATTGGTTCCATGTGATATAATTAAATCTAGCGTATGATTAAGACGATGAGTGGGACCAGTGACGTTTTGCTTGACCCCAAAGGAGTTTAATAAATCTGTAAACGCAGCCCCTAACGCATCATTTGTGTTATCGACGTGTATGTTAAAATCTCCAACAATTAATGCTTTATCGACATTGACCAATAGATCTGAGAGAAAGTCTGCAAACTCTTTTAGGAAATCAGTGTAAGGCCCAGGCGGTCTATATACGGTAGCCAAGGCTAGAGATAATAGGGATTTCTTTCTTACATCTAAGAGAGTAACATTTAGCACAATTACTTCAAACAAATTAAACCTGTGACCTGTTTTCTGAGTAACATTAAGAATATCTCTATAGATTGTTGCAACACCGCCGCCACGACCAATCAGACGGGGCTCATGCTTATAGCAGTATCCTGGAGGAGTAGACTCATTTATACCGAAATAATCATTTGGTTTAAAGGTGCCTTGTGTAAAAATAAATAAATTCATACTCCACATTCCATACCAGATGGGGGCAGTATACCTCCAGAAAGTGAGTTGGTCTACTCTAGAGTATGAATATCTTCAAGCTACTCCCCTTCACCTTTACCAGTGAATATGTTCATATTCGTTTTGTTCATATTACATTTTTATTGTTAGTTTGAATTACATTAATTTGACAGACAGCATTCGCTGATGTTGACCAAGCTAGCGCCAACGTAACCAGAGCTTCCAACTCTCACGCATTAACCGTGAGACACACGCAAACACTTTTCACACGCTCTCACCCCACACATCAATTTTCTCACGCACAGAAAAATCGCGAAGCAAAGAGGACACGGAGACCGAAAGACTAGACAGAGCAGGTTAGTTATGATATAAAAAAATCTCAGCTCTCAGATTCTGTCAATTAAATACCGTTTTGGCGCTTGTAAATGTTACACGACAGATCCCTAGCGCATGTGAACCGATCATCTCTACTAGCTAATAGTAAAAAAATCACGAACACTGAAAGATACAGTAACGTTAGGCTACAACTTACCAAAATGTATTCCTCATACATAATATCGACCAATCAGTGTTTTTTATCATCGTGAAGAGGTCAATAACACAGCTGGAGAACAATTATGTCAGATTTACCTCAGGAAAGCCATTTAATATACATAATATAGGTCACGTAGTTGGCAAGAAAAAAAGAGCAATAGAGATTGTGCTATGTGTACTATATTACAATACTGTATTTATGAACGTTATATACGTTTATCGAACAGCCTTCGATACATTTCTATGTTATAACTTCCCGAAAATCTACACAAACATATAAAACAAACTTCTAACGAAATACTAACAGCATCTTACTTACCAATCCAAAAGAAATGTTGCAAGTTCGAAGTCAAACCTCATTTTTTTCATGTCCATTAGTTGTCTCCAGCGATGGAAAGCAGTGCCAATGTTTACTCTGGTTCTGTTCCTTTTTTATCATATTTTATTTGAATGTAGTAGTGGGCTGTAGGCTACTTTCCACACGATTGACATCAGGTTCAAGTACGCCCACAAGCCGTGCGAGTTATTCGTGTATTGCATGTTTGGCTGGTGGTTATGTTGCCGGCATACCGCCTCCCATGGCCGAAACTGGTATTACGACACCTGTCGGGCCGTGGCTATTAATGCTAATGCTAATTCAGGTTGATATCTCTGCAGCACTATAACTTGACATTTTTTTAATGACATCATCGCCCTTATTTCTTCTCATTCTTTTGATGCATGTAGCTCATTTTTGGGATATTTTTACCTCAATTTTAACATAAGGCACCTTTAAGCCAGGTTTCAGTAAGGCAAAGTACATCGAAACTATTATCTGTGACCATTTCATTTACAATAACCGCCTTAGGTGTGAGCGATCTAATGTTAAGAAGACCTAGCTTTATAAATTGTTTTTGTTCACTAATATTGAGATTTACTGGTTTAATCACAATTAGATTTTTCCTGGATCCTACAGTAGATTTAATGTTTGACCTCACTAAACGAGGAATAGACACAGTTTCAATATAATGTTCTACATTGGTACTTATATCAATTAAGTTTGTGCATTTGTGCATGATTGAAATGAGTTTAAAAAAGTCACAGCGTTCTAGTTATTATTGGCATTTTAATTTGAAATTATTACATGACTCTTTTAGGGCTGTCAAAGTTAGCGCGTTAATCACGCGTTAACGCAAAATCATATTAAGGGCACTCATTTTTTTAACGGGCGATTAACGCAGCGCATATTTTCTGTTTGACCCGTGGCCCAACCCTAGTTGGAGAAATGGAGATACACCGTGTTGGCAACTTAGCGACATTGCAGACCCCTTAGCGATTTTTTTTCCTTCAACAAAGCGCCCAAACCTTATTTAGTTTCTGAGAATCTACCGGCTCTCTCAGCACGCGCGCCTCTCTCTCTCTCTCTCTCTCTCTCTGCGTCTCGCGCGGAGGAGCAGCGCTTTAATTCAGTTAAACAGATATTATGTTGCTTCTCTAATTTTACAAATATACACGGATATTGTCTTTAGCTTATGTGTATTTGATTTCACCAGACGACGGCTCGATTATCAGAATTTTTGTGCAGTTTAACGTCTTGGAAGGGAGAACTGGTTATGTTTATTGGGTCGCGTTTCAGTCACCATTTCAAATTCATTGCGTTGTTTTACAATAGAAACAGTAAAATATACCAATGAAAACAGTTTTATTGAGAATTTAGCTTCATCAAAATGGGCACAGAGAGAGACAAACTATAATGTAATAATAAATAATAAATGTACATTTAGCATTTTCAGAAGAGCTGCCCTGTCATGCAAAAATCTAAACATTTTTTTGTTAGTAAATTGCTCAGTGCAAAGAAAGAGAAGTAATGGGAACATGGTATTTCTTTGTTCTTTCTACATGTGTCTAATAGACATGAACAAGTTCTTTGAAAAAACATCTATGATGACCTTTAAAACATGTCTCGTCTTCATGCTCTATATTGACTATTGTTTCAATAATAAACATACATTTGCATAAAGCATCTATATTTATCCATGCCCACGTTGATTAGAGTATTACAAACTTGAAAAGTATTAATTTAAGGTATATTTAGAACAAATAAAAAAATGTGCGATTAAATGCGATTAATCACGAGTTAACTCACGACAATCATGTGATTAATTGATTAAAAATTTTAATCGATTGACAGCCCTAGACTCTTTATTTTGTTAAAAGTTTGGGTTATTTTGGTCTAAGTGGCAAGAGCAAAAAAGTGACTACGAAGATTTAGTGCAATGGTGGGAGATTGGAAAAGCACAAATAAGAATCTTTTGCCAGAACTATACAGCCCACTCAAACAGACTTGTAAAGGACACTATCAAAATACTTGAGAGAGAGATAACTGAAATCGAAGAAGGAATTATTGAAGAAAATTCAGAAGAAGTGGATTTATTAAGAGAAAAAAAGACCGTTTTGGCATCCCTGTTTAATGAAAGAGCAAAAGGTGCTTTGATAAGAGCCCGTTTTTCCTCAATACGAGAAATAGATGCTCCGAGCTCTTTATTTTTCCAACTTGGAGCGGAAAGAAGGAGAAAGAAAACTCATGTTACATTTGAAACTACCAGATGGAACTTTAACAACTAATCCAAAAGAAATGAGAAACCATGCAAGTAACTTTTATACTGATTTATTCAAAGCAAGAGACTGTGACATTAACTGCATGGACGATCTACTAAGAGATTTGCCAAAGCTCACCGGCGATCAGAGACAATGGCTTGATGCCGATATCCAATTGGACGAAATATCAGAGGCGGTAAAGAAACTTTCTAATGGCCGGTCCCCTGGCATTGATGGACTACCCTCTGAATTTTACAAACAATTCTGGACTCTCTTAAAAGATGATATACTTGATGTTTTTAGATTTTCTCACAGGAAAAATGAACTGCCGACTAGTTGTAGAAGAGCGGTTTTATCTTTATTACCAAAGAAAGGTGACCTTGGACTGTTAAAGAACTGGAGACCAGTAGCTCTACTATGTACTGACTACAAGATTCTAGCTAAGTGTCTTGCAAATAGGTTAAAACATTTTTTAGAGTATGTTATTAATGATTTTCAGACATATTGTGTGCCAAAAAGAACAATAATGGACAATCTGTTTCTTGTGCGTGATATAATGAGTTTAGCAAATGCGGGTAATGAGGATGTGGGTTTTCTGTCAATTGATCAAGAGAAGGCTTTTGATAAGGTGGATCATTTTTATTTATTTGAAACTCTTAAAGCTTTTGGTTTTGGTGAGAACTTTATCTCTTGGATCAAACTGTTATACAGTGGAGCTTCTGCAATGTTAAAGGTTGGAGGTGGGCTAAGTTGTCCAGTCTTGGTTCAGAGAGGTATAAGACAAGGCTGTCTTTTGTCAGGACAGCTGTACTCTCTAGCAGTTGAACATCTGCTATGTAAACTGCAAGGGTTTCTAGTTAAAGGTTGTGAAAACAGGCCAATCACTCTTTCGGCCTATGCTGATGACATCACTGTTTTTATAAGAAGTGAAACTGATGTAGCGAATTTGAAAAATGTTTCAAATGTTTATGAAAAGGCTTCATCAGCTAAAGTAAATTGGGAGAAGAGTGAAGGATATTTATTAGGAGATTGGCAGGGAAGGACCCCTCCTGTGCTTCCAGGGGGAGTTAAATGGAGAAGACAGGGTTTGAAAATGTTGGGAGTATTTTTAGGATTAAGAGCAGGCGCGCTCAACTCGCAAAATAGTTTATGGGTGCGAGTAATAAAAAACGTTTATCAAAAGTAAAGATGAAAAACCGCACTCTCAGGTTCTATTTTCATACATTTATTATTACTATGTCCTCACAAACGCGTTTCGGCCTAAGCCATTATTTTTAGGAACAGATCAATATAGGCAGAAAAACTGGGAGGGCATGGTGGAGAAAATGTGTGACCGGTTGTCTCGATGGCCCCAGCTATCGTATAGGGGCATGGTATTGGTCACGAACAATCTGGCTGCATCTGCATTATGGCACAAAATGAATGTTCTGGATCCCCCAGAAAGTGTGGTGGAAGAGTTACAAAGAAAGCTAATTGACTTTTTCTGGGATGTACAGCATTGGAAAAAGTGCTGTATTTTTCCTACCTATTCAAGAGGGAGGACAAGGCCTAATGGACATTAACAGCAGAATAAAGACATTCCGACTTCAAGCAGCACAAAGATTGCTGTATGCGGAGCCGTGCTGGGCTGATACGGCGTGTGCTGTGTTGAGGAAAATGAACATTTTCAAGTATGATGTGCAATTGTTTTTGATCAACTTGGCCAACATGGACTTGAGGAATGTTTCCCCTTTCTACAAGACAGTTTTAAGAGCATGGACCTCAACGTTCATGGTCAAGAGGGTGCTCTCAAATATCGGACCCTGGACAGAGAACGAACCGCTTTTTAATAACCCGCTGATTCCAGCACCGGCACTGGAGCCCAGAAGCATCCAGAATGTAATGGCAAGAGCGGGGTGTACAAGAATTGCTGACCTAAAGACTGGTGAAAACTGGAAAAGTCCAGAGGAGATGTGCAACAAGACAGGTATCAAGTCCATAAGGGTAATGAAGAGAATAATGGATGGAACTGTCTCAGCATTGCCTTCTGTCTTCAGACAAAATCCAGAGGAAGACGAGGTTCCTGAACAGAACGGAGGGAGTCTTTTTCCCCAAGTGGAAGTCTCAGCAGCGGTGGATGAGGAGCCAGAGGAAGGTTCTCTTCTACATTTCAGGACTCCTGTGCTGGAAGGTTTCGAGACTGTCTCAAAAAAGGCAATGTACAATATTTGCGTGAAAGTGTCCCATTATAACGTGCTCAAGGATTGTAAGGAGACAAAGTGGTCAGATTTGTTCGGGCCAGACTCGTCCCCTAGAGGATGCTGGAGGTCCCTATACAAACCCCCTATAGAGAAACGCACGGCGGATCTCCAATGGAGGGTTGTTCACTGGGCGGTAGCTACAAACAGGCACGTGGCACACATTGACCCCACTGTAGGGAAAGAATGTCCTTTTTGTGGCACTGAGGAGTCAATAGATCATTTGTTTTTAAATTGTTTAAGGTTAAGAGGATTGTTTCAGATTTTAGATGGGTGGGTCAGAGATTTTGGGGTAGGGTTCAATAATGAATTTTTCATTTTTGGACCAAAATATGTTGCATCAGACAGGAAAAAAATCTCGTTAATTAACTTTGTGGTTGGAGGAGCCAAGATGGCAATCTGGTTAACACGGAAAAGGAAACTGAAAGGAGAGGGGGAAGTAGGTCCTGAGGTGGTTTTAAAGGCACTTATAGCAACTAGAATCAAGGCAGAGTTTGCATATTTTAAACTAATGAATAATATGGACAGATTTGTTGAAATTTGGGCTTTGAATGATGTTTTGTGCTCAGTGGATTTTGAAAATGAGCTGGTGTTAAATTTGAGTTTTTTGTTGAAAAAAAAAAAATTTGTTTAAATGAGGATTGTAAAATTTTATCCAATACTTTGTAATGTTTATAAGAATGTTTGAGTTTTGAGTGGGTATATATGTGTATTTATCAATGTACATCTGTGAAAAATAGATGTTTATGAGGAATGTCTGTATAGCGTAAGTAGAAATAAAGGTGTGTTAAAGGTCTCTCTCTCTCTCTCTGGGAATGATTTCTCGTACGCCAGTGACTGTGCTAGTTTCTTCACTCCTGGTATCTGGATGGGTCTGGTCACGTCTCTGCTCATGGTGTTGGTTCTCACGTACGGCCTGCACATGATCATGCAGCTGCGCACCATGGACCGCTTCGACGACCCCAAGGGTCCCGCCATCTCTGTGCCTCAGACCGAGTGAAGGACGCAGAGCCACATTCCTCACAGCACTAGTGTTTGCTTTAGTTACACAATATTTCGTTAATGTTATTAATATCTTGTCGTAATGTGTGATTGGGGTGCTGATGGATGTTTTCCTGTGATAATCATTTCATTAATAAGCATGTCTATGAATGAATCTCAGGAATACATGTCCAGAATAAAAAAAAAGAACATATAGGCTATATACTGTATATATATATATATATATATATATATATATATATATATATATATATATATATATATATATGTATATATATATGTATATGTATGTATAATAAAGAAGAAGAATTTTAGGAGCATTAGATTTTTTCATTGTGACTTTATTGTTACAATTACTGAGTGACATTTTTAATGGTACTAAAATGGGCTGCTTTTTATGCAAAAATCCACTTTCCTTAGCATGTCCTTGACAAGTTTTGTGAGATTCATTCTGAAGTATTCTTTGAGCTAAATATCTAAAAATCGACTACATTATATATATATTTTTTAATTTACTTTTCCAGAAAAATCGTATTGAATTTACAGACTGGGGCACCATTAAATGTAAATTGTACACTTTACATAAATTATTTGTGTGAGAGAAATATCTATTAACAGACAGCTTAATGTTTTTAGTGTGCTGTAAATATGAAATTAAGTATTATTTATTGGTGGTATGCGTGTATGTTTGATTCCAGTGTTTTTGAGTTTCCCCACTGTAGTTTCCTTCATAGTTCTGTGTCCAGTGTGTGTTCACAGGTGTTTCTGTGTGAGAACTGAAATGTTTTATGACCAATTCTGGGTTTTGATTTAAAGGGAAACATGTTGTGAGCTGTATTTAAATATTAGAAAAAAGGTTACCAGAGACATTCTGACATATTCTTTTGTTGAAATATCAGCATGATGTCTTTTAATAATATTATTGTAGTGAATAATTTGCACAAATAGCTCTCATAAATAACATGTTTTATGTTGATGGCACATCTGGTTTATACTTAAAATCTTAAAAGGTTATCTATTGTCATTTCATGCAGTTACATTTTGGAGGTGTATACTCTTAAATGTGTATATTGTGTCTGTGTTAAATAAACTTCATTGACATTGAAACTTTTGAACTTTTATTTTACCTGTTTATTTTAGACAGTTAATGTGGTTATGAAGGTTTATATGGTCATGGTCCAGGCTACAAAGTCACATTTGATTATAATTTCACGAGTTCTCCTAGCCTGGTCCTACCCATAGACAGTAAAATAAATGGACACAGCGACCCCATTGGATTCAACGGAGAAAAGTGAAGTCAATTAGAAGCACTCACTTCCTGATGGCTGAGCGACTGCACAGACTCAAACTGAGCTTGACAACGTAGATGTGACGTGAGCAACCTGTCTGTTTTCTAGTAGCTGTGCCAAGAGAAATCTGAATCAAACTTGCAGAGACGGAGAGTGTGAGTAGGAGCTGTCCATGAGCTGGAGCAGGAGAAACTTTTGCTAGGTATTCTGATTAATTATATTGTCATTTTGTCTCCACGTCCCCCCGATTGTCCGTGAGCTTCTCCTCCTGTCCATACGGTAATCTCTCTACTGTGCGACAGAGAGTCGCGTGGTTATGACGCAATCGTTAGCCTATTTTTACAAAAACTGCTTCTACGGGGCCATAACATAAGCTACAAGGTAATGGAGCCTTTTATACATTTTCATTAGAAATAAATAATGGACAAATGGAGTCTTTAAACGCCTCAGATGTAAAGTTATTCGCTGTGAAAGTGACGCCAAAATGAATGGGAGTCAATGGAATGCTAACAGCAGGTGAGGGTCTGCTAATCAATGGCGGCCCCCGGGGAAGCTTCAGTTTCCGGCTGAAAGATTACCACCTTGGTCCTACCAGACTCTCGTACATTTAATTTGTACAGAGAGTCTGGCCATTCTCCATTGGCAAGCGTTAACTTCCTTGAAGGCAGGTACTCTGTTGAAGTTTAAAACTATTGGATCTGCCCAGAGCCACTCTGGATCTGCCATAACCATTCGCTAACGTTTGGTCGTGACATAACCCTACAACTCAAACTAGTGCACAACGTCATCGTTCTCTCCCTCTGTTCACTGATTGGACCGGTAAAAATTTGGCTGGAGAAAACCCACGAATATACCGCAAACGTAGAGGAAGAAAGAGAAATAGAGTAAAAGATGGGTAGGTGGAGTGGAGGGATGCCGGAAGAGTTGTCTCTGGGACGGTGCAATGACTGGTGCTTATATACTGTACGCTCGTAATGATGATTGACAGGAGTGAATGATTAGGCTCCTCCCAAACCTAAGTTTGGATCTTCATTTATCCTATCCCATAGCAGTTTAGTTTAGGAGCGAGGTAGGAAAAGGATCTACCTCCTTTTGTGAATTTCTTGATTTTGGGTACAATCAACAGGACAGAATTTTGCCGTTGTTGTGACCGTGAAGGATTATAATACAATAAAGCAAGGCAGTTCAAGGCTTTGTATGTAATAATTAGTGTAATAAATGGTACAGAAGGCCATGTATGTGTTGGTCCAGGCACAGTGCTGGTCTATATGGCACTCCCATGTTGGTCACCAGCAATGCTGGATTTTTCAGCAGGGCAGAGAATCAAGCTTATACACTTTTATTCAAAATCTCTTTGAGTTCAGTTCATACAGGTTAAGTCCACCTCGAGTAACCTTAGGTTTAGTTAGGTCAAGGTTGTGTGATTTCTTATTGCTTGCTTTTAGAGGATTGATAAATCATTAACCAATCAAGTTTAGCCACTACAACACACTACACCATCCCACACTAATGGTGTAATTTATAGTAATATCTTCAGAATTACTGAGAAGTCTTGTTTCAATTGTAATTCTTTTGAAGTGTTGGTGCTTAATGTAACACTATCTAGTGTAAATGATAAATCACGTTTGAGATTTGTGCTGGCTACTGTATACAGGCCACCAGGGCACCATAAAGATTTTATCAAAGAATTTGCTGACTTTCTATCAGAGTTAGTACTGGCTGCAGATAAAGTCATAATTGTTGGTGATTTTAATATACATGTAGATAATGAAAAAGATGCATTGGGATTGGCATTTAAAGACATTCTTAACTCTATAGACCTTATGTAGCCCCGCCCCTTTTCAGCGCTGCGCTCGTTGTCTTTTGACTTCCGGTCTGTATTTTCACCATGATTTTGCGGTTTTTATTAATGAACGGCTCGTTTTAAAATCTTCCCGGTCGACTGATATTTGTTTAGTCATCTGCTTTAAACATTACAGTCCTCATGATAACTTTCGTTAACTTTACATTTAACTTTACATTAAGTAAATCCACTTCAAAAGCTAATTACTCCTGGACAGCAGCGCCATAGAAATATACAGAGCGACCGCAAAACGGAGTTAAAAGACAATATTCTAAAGATGGCGGCGCCCTCGTTTCTCTGGCGCATAAGGTCTATTGGAGTTAGACAACACGTGTCAGGACCTACTCATTGTCGTAATCATACTCTAGATATGAAAGCTTTAGCATCCAATCACATTCTAACACTCGTGGTATAAAAGATTGGTACTTACTCATGTTAGAGTTCGCAGATGCTGACGCTCCAATTCACCACCATCCTCCCCACCACCTCCAAGTCGAATCATTCCCTCTATCCTCCCCACCACCACCACCAGGATGGTCCCTTTCATACCTCACAGGGGGTCGGCTGCGCCCCTGCCTTGATCTTCAGGCAGGATATGCAGAGTCCGGACCCTCAGATTGTGAGCTACGGACGGGGCCTACGCCAAAGAACTTTATTGCTTGCTGGGTTGTTAATAAATGGATAATTGTCACAGTATTTATTCTCCGGAGTCTTTCTGGTAGAACTAATATTATCACACGGAATCAATGTTGATGCCGTTGAAATTCTGCAGCAGAGCGATGACATCTCAGATCATTATCTAGTCTCGTGTAAACTTCATTTAGCCAAGGCTGCAAAGCCGACTCCGTGTTACAAATATGTTAGACCTATAACTTCTGCCACTAAAGATTGCTTTATCAATAATCTTCCTGATCAGTTTCATCATCTCAGCATCCCGGATAGCTTAGAAGAACTCGATATTGCGACAGAAACTTTTAACTCTCTCTTTTCCAGCACTTTAGACACAGTTGCTCTGTTGCGCTTAAAGAAGATTAAAGAGGATTAAAGAAAATAGTCCAACGCCGTGGTACAACTAGCACACTCGGGCCCTTAAGAGAGTGGCCAGAAAAATGGAGCGCAACTGGAAGAAAACAAAACTAGAGGTATTTCGCATTTGATAATATTCGGAATGTTCCAATCCAATCTGGATTGGATTACTGCATGAATTATAATCAAACACTGTTAGTTCGTTGGCCAGAGGAGAACTGAGCGACTGAGTCTGGGTTCTCCCAAGGTTTTTTCTCTATTCTGTCACTGATGGAGTTTTGGTTCCTTGCCATTGTCGCCTTTTTCACCTTTTTCACCTTTTTCACCTTTGTTGACATTGGCTTTTGGCTTGCTTAGTTGGGGACATTAAATCTAACATTTAATTTAATATTCAACAATATTATTGATCTGCCTGCATTGACACCATTATATGAGAACTGAACTGAGCTGGACGATGACATCACAGTTTTGCAGCTATATAGCTATATATAAATGAACTAAATTAATAACTTCTTTACAACAAAATGAAACATCACTGAACTTACTTAAGATGGACTGTGACGCTATTTTCTTCTGGAAACAAACTTTGTTGCGTTTTCCTGTTTTATCTGTAAAGCTGCTTTGAAACAATCTATATTGTAAAAAGTGCTATATAAATAAAGGTGACTTGACTATTATACATTTTTAAGGCCAGACAAGTAATTTGTTGAGGTCAATTTGTAAAGAAAGACAACATGCCTGCGCACATATTTATTCAAACGTGCATACCTGTATAGACTAAACACGTAAGACACATGTTCACGCCGTCTGCGTTCTCACAGGTTTGCGTTTTTTAAGTTTGCGCAGAGATAACTTTTTTTCCCCAACATTTTTCAAGGCTTGCACCTTGGAATCTATTTCAGGGTTTGCGTTCTTGAGCCCCAGGCACTGTTGTTGTGCGGATGAGCGGGCCGGAGCGGTTAAGTGTTTTCTGTTAGAACTGTGTTGTGTTAGCGGCCCCTAAGTTTATAACTAATGATTTTTGCAACAGATGTGAATCAATCACAATTAACTTTCCCTTACGAAAAAGAAGTTTATTCAAGTGTTCTATTAGTATACTTCTTTTAAACTAAAAATAAGAAAGTATACTTTCAGTTGTTGGGAACTTTTTATTCCTTCATCGAAGCAAAACCAGGAGACGTTGGGATCGCGTTCAAACAGAAGTTATTCTTTATTGAGCGTGGCTGCGGTTCGTCCAACATTCTAAAGTAACATAACTTTTCATGGTGTCTTATAGGCATTTTAGGAGGAGGGACTTTTGAAGGTGGAGACAAATTCAAACAAAGCATGTAAATGAGTATACAGGTTTAGGTAACACACCCTAGACTGAGGGTCTGGCCAATCCTAATTCAATCAGCATAACAGTCTATTGCATTGCTAATCCAATCAGTCTAACGATTCAACGTCTGAAACTGGGACTTTGGCTCCAAGAGCCATTTGGGCTCCGAAAGCCATTTGCAGAACAAAAGGTGAGATTCTCAGTGAATCATTCGTGTGCTAATCCCATCAGTCTGAGTGAAACTGGGACTCCAAGAGCCATTAAAGACAATAAGGAGAAAACATGAATTGTAACTTTGCTGAGCAGAATCCTTATCTTAACCTTAAAAGCTAAATACAATATTCTGTACCGTGATGTTATGTATGGAAGCATATTTAAAATACATTCTTAAAATCTGTTATTCTTTACAGTCTACATTTTATATACTTCTCAGAAATATACTTCAAATTACACTTAAGTGTACTTGACTTATACTGAGAGAAAAGTCCAAGTATATTTGGCCTGTACTTGTACTCAATATTTGGATTGAGATATACTTAAAAGTATAATTAAGTATTCAAAGTATACTTGGCTTGTAGTTGTGTTAACTCTTTTGATCGAGTAGCCTATTAAATATACCTTCTTTTTTTTTTTTACATAGTTTTTCATATACAGTCTTATGAAACTTACATTGTTTGAAAATATTGATTCGAATATTGATATAAAACAGACATGTTCTAATTCTGCGTATCTGAATTTTTGTGTAGGCTAGTCCACTGGTAGATTACTTTTAGAATTTACTTTAATTCTACTTTACTCTTTCCCCACCATTGCATGAATTTTCCAGCCATCCACTCTTATGCGGTAGGGGGCGCTATATGACATTAAGTCAAGTTATTTTGCATTAATGTAAAACGCGTTGCTGCAGCATACAGGCATAGGCGAGACAGCTCGCGTGCCTATTGGCTGGTCTTCTGGCAACTGCTTGAGCCTATCGAGCGAGACCTAGAGTGACGTCATACCCAATGAGGGCGCTTCGCGCCCTCTGCGTCACATCCCGCCTAAACGGGCTTGGCTTAGGTCTATAAATGTCGCTCGCGGGCTCATATCTCTGATTTTTCACAGTGAAGCAACCAGAGCGCGTGCACGCACGGCAGGATACACAGTACTCGTTCCTCTCTCTAGAGAGAACCGAGGTTACGTTAGTAACCGAGTACTTTCTCTTACGAGAGATTCTCTCGTACTGCGTAGAATACGCTAGGGGAACCTAATGTAAAACGCCGTGTGTGCTGGGATCTGACACCATAGACTCAAGGGGCGACAGCCCGGAGTTTATATAGTGCACAATCACCTAGGGGACTCACAGGGAATCCTGGAAGAAGAGGGGTTTAGCCACTATCTTCCTTATATGGCTGCTTAGAGCAGCACTGCTATTCACAATAGCCGTATAACTCAGGACTGACAGTGTCAGTTTAAGAGATTTGGCCGTACTAGACCGACAGTAGCCTGGCTTGTAGTGCGGGAACCTCTAGGTTGTAAAACCTTATAAATGTAGACGGGGAGGCCCAGCCTGCCGCCATACAGATATCTTGCAAGGCAATCCCACTTGACCAGGCCCCCGATGAAGCCATGCTTCTCGTGGAGTGCACCCTGACACCCAATGGGCATTGCATGCCCTTGGTTGTGTAAGCTAGCGCTATCGCGTCCACTATCCATCTGGATAGGTTTCGAAGCGGCTAGTCCCTTAGAACGCCCGCTGAATGAAACAAAGAGCTGCTCCGTCTGTCTGAAGGCAGACGAGCGAGACACATAAGCTCTTAATGCCCTGACTGGGCAGAGGAAGCTTTCGTCCTCATTTCCTTCAGTGACCGGTAGGGCAGACAGGGAAATAACCTGCGCCCTAAACGGTGTATTGAGGGATTTTGGAACATAACCGTGCTTAGGTTTGAGTATAACCCTAGAGTCATTAGGCCCAAATTCCATGCACGTCGCGCTCACTGAGAGCGCGTGTAAGTCCCCTATGCGCTTCACAGAAGCAAGAGCCAGAAGAAACGCCGTCTTGAACGACAGGTGTTTAAGATCAATCTTCTGCAAGGGCTCAAAAGGATGACCTTTCATGGCTTCCAGTACCGTAGAAAGGTCCCATATAGGGACTGTGGGAGGTCTGGGAGGATTCAGTCTCTTAGCTCCTCTAAGGAAGCGGATGACTAAATCGTTCCTTCCTATAGACTGGCCAAGCGTTGTCGTAGAGAACACTACTATGGCCGCCACATAGACTTTGAGCGTGGAAGGGTCACGCCCTTCCACATTAATAAGGTCCACATTAATCTGCCCTTATCCAGCAGCTCCTGTAGGAAGGAGAGAACCTCCGTCACTCCGCAATTTAGGAGTGACAAGCCACGAGCTGTGCACCAGCCAGAAAACACCGACCATTTGGAGGCATAGAGACGTCTCGTAGACGGAGCTCTGGCCTGCATGATTGTGTTTAACACTCCCTGTGGGAGGGCAGCGGGTACCCGTTGATGGTCCACACGTGAAGGGACCACAGCTCCGGGTGAGGATGCCAGATCGAGCCGTTGGCTTGGGAAAGGAGATCCTTCCTCAGAGGCACTGGCCATGGGGCGGTGCTTGCTAACCGCATCACAACTGGGAACCAAGGTTGGCTCGTCCAGAGCGGCGCTACAAGCAGCACTGAACATCCTTCTTCCCTGATCCGTTCCACCACCTGGGTCAGGAGGGAGACAGGGGGAAAAGCATAGAGAGGACAGCGAGGCCACATGTGGGTCAGCGCGTCCTTGCTTTTCGAGAAAAATTCTGGACAGTGAGCGTTTTCCTGAGACGCGAACAGGTCTACTTCCGCTCTGCCGAATTTCTTCCACAGCAGCTGTACTGTCTGTGGGTGTAAAGACCATTCTCCTGTCGGAACGTGGTTCCTGGACAGTCTGTCTGGTCCTATATTCAGGAGCCCTGGCACGTGCGCTGCTTTCAGCGAGAGCAGGTTGCTGCGAGCCCATATCAGGAGGCGTCTGGTTAGCCTGTACAGGGACAGGGACCTGAGGCCGCCCTGGCGATTTATGTAGGATACCACCGACACGTTGTCTGAACGTACTAGGACGTGGTATCCCTTTATCAGGGGACGAAAGCGCGTGAGCGCTTTGCTCACTGCTAACATCTTGAAGCAATTTATATGAAGGGCCAAAGAGCGGTCTGCCCTCGAGCAGCGCTCACCATCCTGATGCGGATGCGTCCGTGGACACAACCATCAGTCTCGAGGAAGTCCCCAGGCTTACACCTGAGTGGTACCAGTCTTTTGCCCGCCAAGGGTTCAAAGCTGAAATGCACGCTTGATTGACCTTGAGGCGAAGCCGACCGGAGGCCCACGCTCTGTGAGGCACTCCCTCTCTGAGCCAGAACTGCAGTGGGCGCATGCGCAGCAGGCCCAACTGGAGAACTGATGATGCTGAGGCCATCAGACCTAGCATCCTTTGAAATTTCTTGAGAGGGACTACAGCGCCGCAGCGAAAGGAGCCGACTGCGCGCTGAATGTCCAGTGTGCGCTGAGATGACAGGCGTGCTGTCATTGACAGCGAGTCCAGTTCTATTCCCAGAAAAGATATAATCTGTCTGGGGAATAGCGAACTCTTTTCCCAGTTTACTGTGAGACCGAGATTCTCGAGGTGATCGAGTAAAATGGTTCTGTGCTCCACGATCTCTGAGTGAGATTGGGCTAGAATCAGCCAATCGTCCAAATAGTTCAGCACTCGTATGCCCCGGAGTCTGAGGGGTACGAGCGCTGCGTCCATGCACTTCGTAAATGTACGGGGTGCCAGGGACAAGCCGAAAGGCAGGACTGTGTACTGATATGCCTGGCCCTCGAAGGCGAATCTCAGAAATTGCCTGTGACGTGACGCTATCTGTATTTGAAAATACGCGTCCCTTAGATCTATTGACACAAACCAGTCCCCTCGGCGAACATGCGCGAGGATTTTTCTGGTCGTGAGCATCCTGAACTGACGCTTCATAAGCGCTCTGTTCAGTTGCCGCAGATCTAGTATGGGTCTGAGACCCCCGTCTTTCTTGGGTACCAGGAAGTATCTGCTGTAAAGCCCCCCTTCGCTTTGAGCTTGAGATAAGGGTTCTATAGCCCCTTTGCTCAGTAGTTTCAGAATTTCGGCTCGATGTAGATGTGCTACTTTCGATTCTACCGTGGTCTTGACGCGCGCCGTGTGACGGCGAGGGCGTCGGCGAAACTGTAACGAATAGCCTTCTTTTATGATGTTCAGCACCCATTTCGAAACCCCGGGAAGCTTTGCCCACGCGTCTGCACGGGTAGCTAGGGGCTGGGTGCGAAGCGCGCTTTGATCGGCTCGCGATACAGCGGCTTCGGTGAGCTGTGACATAAGCGCCGCGCTCATGACATCTGAGGCAGGGGGCGCGCTGATAACAGCGGGCAGTATGCCCGCGCTCGACTCCTCTGTGGTGGTTAACCGAGAGGGGGAGGGCTGGGCGAGTTCCATTGGAACTGTCATGTCTGTGTGTGGACGTGGGCGCAGGGTAGCGGGCACGTTTACCACTTTCATAGCATCGCTCGCCTGAGCAGAGCGTCTGCATACTGGTTTCGTTTTTACAGAAACCGTGGGACATGCAGGAAGTAGCGTTTGTGGGCACTGGGTCATGGGCACGTTTGCTACGTTTAAAGCGCAATCGATCTGGGTCGATTTTATGTGCGCAAGCCCCGTATGAGGGGCTGTGCTTGTGTGTAGGAATGGGCACTGAGTAGTGGGCATTTTTTCTACACATGAAACACCATCGGCCGTGGCTGGGACACCAGAAAATACACTCTTTAACCCTCTGGGGTCTAAGGTGTTTTTGGGGTCCTTGAGATGTTCTGACATGCCCTGACATTTGTGCTTTTTTCAGTTGCTTATAAACATATTAATGGCAACAAAAAAAAAAGCACACTATTTAGCACAAACAGGACTACCATAATATGTGAGCAACAAGAATGTACATGTCTGCATTTTTGAGAGAATAATGTTTATGCGTGGTTATGGAAAAAACTAAAGTTTCTGAAATAAGACCACAAAACACATACTAAATATGTGCCAATAAGACTTTTGTCTAATGGATGTCATCGCCTAGTGTTTTTTCTTCAAAATGATGTGAAAATCACCATGCCTAATCATTCACATAACACAATACATTGATTTGAATCTTGCAAAGCACTTTCTGTTTGGAAAGGCAATATTCGAGTGGGCGTCAACGATCATGCATATTTAGTGGTTCACACCTGAGGAGACAATGGGGCCCGCATACTTAATGAGCCATTCATTCAGGTGTGTCACCTATAGCCACAAGAATGCAAGAGCAACAGTTGGAAGCATCTCAATTCTTTATTTTTCCACAAATTGTGCTTGCAAATTGGCCTATAATATCCAAGGAAAACATGTCTAGTAATTGTGCAGTTAATTCTCATACTGTATTTTCAGTTTTGGAATATTTATCCTCTCCCCAAATTTGTCACTAATAAAACACAATAAAAATTATTTAAAGAAAAGGCTTATATTTACCTTTTAATAGTTTGTTTACATCTACTTTGTAAATATCTTTTTTTATTTTTATTAAAAAGGTTACAATTACAATAACAATTCAAGTGTAATCTTTCTTTGTAAAAACTAAAGTATACATTTTATCATACATATTTCAAAATTAAGGATTTGATTGATTATTTGATTTACTTTATTTTTGACAAAACATACTATATTTAACATATGAGCAAAAATTGGCAAACAAAAGCTTATTTGAGGTGGCAGATAGTTTACAGTAAAAATGTATAATCTATCCAAAACTAATCAACGAAATGTTGTCTTTCATATGTCTGTAACATAGGTCTTTCATTTTTATTATAAGAAATATAAATGTTAATTTGCAGTTTAATAGATTGCTTATACAAATACATTTTATTTCAACATATTTCAGTCGATTTTTACTCAGTATAGCAATACTTTTTTTTTTATTTGATTTATTTCAACAATAATCATAAACTTATACAATTATGCCAGAGGCAGTTCATATACATTGAATACAATTTGTTGAGGATAAAATACACAAAAAAGCCACAGGCTTATTTCCATTGTGGTCCTCTATCTGCATAAAATGAAACGAACAGTTCAAATGGGAATAAAATCAAATAACAAGCAACTCACACTTTACAAATTCTTAAGGCATCCTAATTGGAAAGCCATTTTTTAACTTCTCTTCTAAAGGGCCATACCACCTGTAATTGTTTTATATGATCAGGCAATTCGTTCCAAGCAACTGCACTTGAGTACAAAAACGAATTTTTCCCAACTACACTTTTAAACCGGTACAGATATATATTATTTGTCCTTGCCCTTGTAGAAATACAATGTACATCTCTCACAAAAACATAGTAGTCATACAAGTATTTAGGAACAGTTCTCTGAATTATTTTGTACACCATCATAATTTTAATAAACATTACTCTTTTATCCACTTTTAAAATACCCAAATCCCTGAAATGATTATTGTTAAGATGTATACGAGGATGCAATCCCAGAACGATTCTGCACAACCTGTTCTGAGCAGTCTGTAATTTATTTTTAACATGTTTTTTCGAGCCACTGTACCAAAAAGTTACTGCATAGTCGAAATGAGGTTGCACTAATGCACCAGCTAACATTGTCATTGTTTGTTTATCTAAATAAGCAGCCTGTCTTGCTAAAAATTTTATTCGATTATTTATTTTCGATAAAGCTACAGCTGCCATGCTATCTCCAGTCATTTTGTTATCAAGAACACATCCCAAAAGTTTCACTTCTTGTTTAAAAGTAAAATACTCATCTCCCACCCTTATTTCTGAGTTGGGACATTTCTTCAACTTTGCAGCAGAACCGAATAAAATAACCTCAGTTTTCCCTAAGTGCAAAAATAGCTTATTTTGAAAACACCAATTAGACACTTCTACAATTTCTCTACTTAACTTGTTTTCTATTGTTTCTTTATTTTCATCAGTAACTATTATTATGGCATCATCCGCATATAATGATAAGTGGCTAGAACAGGCCATCTTTAAATCATTTATATAAATTAAAAAAAGTAAGGGCCCTAATACACTACCTTGTGGTACTCCACTAGAGATCGGCAAAAAGTCTGAGCACACTCCATTTACATCGACCATTTGACACCTGTTCGTAAGATAAGATTTGATCCATTTACATGAATTAGAGTCAAAACCCATAGCATTTAATTTCAGCAACAGAATACTATGGTCAACTGTGTCAAAGGCTTTTCGTAAATCGAGCAGTACCATCCCACTTAATTTACCTTTATCTATTCCTTTCCTTATATAATCCGTCAAATATAGAATAGTTGACTCTGTGGAATGCAACCTTCTAAAACCAGACTGAAATTCATATAAAATACTAAAATTGGAAAAATATTCTTCAATTTGGTCAAATAATATTTTTTCAAAAATTTTAGATAACGAAGACAGGATTGATACAGGCCTATAATTATTACACTCTAGCCTACTCCCTTTTTTAAAAAGGGGAAAAATTTTGGCTTGTTTAAATTCAGCCGGTACCTTATTCTGGCAGATAGAGAGATTTAAAATGTGAGTAACCATAGGAGTTATAAAATTAGCAACATCTTTAATAAACTTGGCCGGAATATTATCTAACCCTGTGGCTTTATTGCACTTCAATTCACTTAGTTTCTTATAAACTGTCACCTCTTTTACTTTGTTAAATGAAAAACCTCCTAAGGCAACACCACATTTATCATAATATTCTTTAACCAAATTATCATCATATAAATCTGATTTTGCTGGAAGCTCTTTTGCTAAATTATCGCCCACCATAATAAAAAACTCATTTAAACAATTCGCTACCTTTTTCTGATCTGTCATCAATTGACCATTAATTTTAAGACTGATTTTTGAATCTTTACTTTTAACCTTTTGCCGATAGCCTAAACCACTCAAGATTCGCCATAGTTTTTTAGAGTCTTGTTTAGCTTCACTGATTTCATTCACCAAAAACATTTTTTTGGCCTCTTTAATCTTGCATCTTATCTCATTTCTTTTACGTTTAAATTTGTTATAATTATCTTTATTTCCAACTTTTTTGAATAATTTTAAGCTATTATTACGTTCCTTGATATCTTTTAAAATACTGTTACAGTTTGCTAAAACCGAAACATTCATTCACACACAGAAACGCCTGACTGTAACGTTGTTTTTATGAAATATTAGGGCATATAAATGTTAATTTGCAGTTTAATACGTTGCTTATACAAATAGCCTACATTTTATTTCAACATATTTCAGTCGATTTTTACTCATCTCAGTATAGCAATACATTTTGCTAAAACATCATCATTCATTCACACACACACAGAAAGGCGATTTAAATTTAAACTGTCTTTTTGCGAGCTGTGGTAAACAGCGCGCATCTCTGCGGCTGCCGTTCATTCATTCACACGGAAACGCGATTAACTTGAGAAGGAAAAAAAAACTTACTACAGGATCCTCGCTCCTCGCAATACCCGCACTCTGAGGTAGATTTTCCATTATTATTATTCCTCACAGCGCTGCCAGATGGTGTAAACACGTAGGCTACAATGATATGATTAAACTTGTGTTTTCTCGAGCTGATATGGGGGCGTTCACAGGTTTGCCTCAGTAATTTGCGTTTGAATAGCACGCGCTCTCCGTGGGCGGGTTCACATTACATTTGAATTAGCTCTAATGAGCTCGACTGGAATCGCTCTCTTTTAATACAGATTTCACAAGATGAGAATATTTGTTTTTTATATAAATTACCTCATTTAAAAGAAGAGAATTCAAGCTTCATGCCTGTGTGTCTGTATGCCTGTTTGACTGAGTATTCGCTGAGTTACAGTTCATTTTCGGACGCGTTTCAGAATGGATTTAACTGACAGAGAGAAGGCAGAACTCGCATCACGTTTATTTTTCTTTATTTGGCAAAAAGCACAACACTTTGTTTTTATTGTGAGTATACACAAAAATAATACACATTTAACAGAATCGATTGATGTATGAAACTTGCTTGTAATATCAAAGTCAACAGAGCAAAATTCATTTCTTTTGAACTGAACTGAAAAAAAGCGAGCCTATCGCGCCGGCGCTATTGTCGACCTCAGGGGGTTAAGGGATTTATCTGGGTAGCCATAAAAACGGCTTTTGTGTGCAGGCAAGCGGGCAATGGAACCGGCTTGTTGGCTGCTAAATACGCTGGACCAGTCACATTTCTTGGAACTGGACGAGCGGCGAGCTTTGGTGGAAGTCCGGCCGCAGCGGGACTTGGACACCGTCGCTTTCCTAGGCGAGCTAGGATGACTTCGGGGCCTCAGGTTTCAACGCAATCTTCGGCCGCAGGCCACGCGGGGCGGGGCGGCGGCTGGAAGAGCGAGAGCGCGGTCTCGAGCCCTGGGTCTGGCGGCGTTGAGAAGAGGAGGCGGCGGGCGGAGGCTTAGGCTGTGAGCTCTGGGCAGACGGTTTCGCATGGCCTGCTGCAGAGCTGGAGCGCTTCGGGAGGAAGTGCTTCATGGCCTGGGTCGCTTTCTGTACCTCAGCGAACCTGTCGGTGAAATCTTTGACCGAGGTTCCGAAGAGGCCGGCAGGGGAAAGCGGCGCGTCGAGGAACGCGGTGTGCTCCGATTCAGACATGTCCGAGAGCTTTAGCCAGAGATGTCTCTCAGACACGGTGAGCGAGGCCATGCTCCGTCCTATGGCCTGTGCCGCAGACTTGGTAGCGCGGAGATCGAGGTCTGTAGCGCTCCTCAGGTCTGGCACGCAGATTGCGTCAGGTCCTTTCTCGTCCAGCTTGCGAAGGAGATCAGCCTGGTAAATCTGGAGCGTGGCCATGGTGTGCAACGCTGACGCGGCCTGCCCAGCGGCGGAGAAAGCGCGGCGGAGCAGGGATGACGTCGTGCGGCAGGCTTTTGAGGGCAGTGCCATCTTAGCACGCCGTCCAGCGGAGGGCGGGCATACGTGCACTGCAATAGCCTCTTCGACCGGCGGCAGGGAGTGGTATCCTCTGTTCTTGGCGTCGTCGACAGCGCAGGAAGGCATCTTAAAAAAGACGCGAGCTCTTTCAGTCAGTGTGTGTCGCGCCGGCGAGCACACACACAGTGCAGAGAAAAGGATATAGGCGCTGGATAGCGCAGCAGGAAGGCGATGAAGGTGGCGCGGCCAGCAGCTTCTCGACTTGTCTCGCTGAGATGCTTCTTCAACAGCGCGGTTTCTTCTCGGATCCAGCGATGTGAGTTGCTTCGCTGAAGGATTAAAAATCTGAGATATGAGCCCGCCCGTTTCGGCGGGACGTGACGCAGAGGGCGCAAAGCGCCCTCATTGGGTATGACGTCACTCTAGGTCTCGCTCGATAGGCTCAAGCAGTTGCCAGCAGACCAGCCAATAGGCGTGCGAGCTGTCTCGCCTATGCCTGTATGCTGCAGCAACGCGTTTTACATTAATGCAAAATTAAGGATAATTTTTTGGCTTCAGTATTCTCGTGGAAAAGGATTTTCCCCTAGCGTATTCTACGCAGTACGAGAGAATCTCTCGTAAGAGAACCCATACACATTATTAAAAACCCATATACATTTGATTGTCTCTGTCTGCTGCTCACCGAATAAAGCCTCTTGATTGTGTGATCTTAGCTACAAGCTTTATATTGTTGATTAGCCTACAAGTTAGTAATCTTATAGAACAGGAAAGTTATTCTTCATGGCCAGAAGAATAGCCTTTCTTGAGAGTTTATAAGAAGAATAATCCTCCTTGAGAGTCGATAAGAAAATCGCATGATTCGTTTGGTGGACGAACAAATTATTTGATGTGACATTAATTTTGTAGGCATTCACAAATTTGATCTATAGCCCATCTGTATATTCATAATTGATTGTAATTCGTTGTGGTTAATTATCTATATATAAAGATACAAATATACCGGCTATGTATTCCCTTTTTGGGCGATTTAAAATGTGTAGGTAATATGGCTCAAAACCAGTATGATTAATTATTAATTATTAATTATTAATTATACATTCCCCTCATTTGAGCTGATTTCGCTACACCAGCACAAATCTCAAACGTGATTTATCATTTACACTATATATTGTTAGCCTAGAAATCTAGACGCACCCTAGCGGCAGCAAAATGTATTTTGCAGCCAGGGCAGTCTAGCAACTCTCCATAGACCTTCTAGCTGCAAAAACCTAAATTGGGTCAGACCAATCACGTCGTGTATAGAGTAGGCGGGGCGGGCTTAACATATGACGACAGAGTTGCGACGGTTACCTGCTACTTGAAAACAAAGAATGGCGGCTGCTGGCGAACATCTTTCGAATCGGCTTTGTCCGCGACTCTGGAGGACTTGGAGTTAAGTTTTTCTTTGAGAAAAGAGCATAGAACAGCACTTAAGTCATTCTTAAAAAAAGGAAGATGTGTTCGTATAGTTTTGCCGGCCAGATATGGCAAAAGTTGAATCTATCAACTAGCTCCGCTGTTGGGAAAACGCTCTGGTTGGTTGAAGCGCTGTCCTATTGCGTGCAGAGGGAGTTGCCAGACCCAACATCTTGATGTAGGTCTGGCTTGCCAGGCTAATATATTGTTATATTAAGCACCAACACTTCAAAAGAATTATATTTGAAACTAGACTTCTTAGTAATTCTGAAAATATTAATATAAATTACAGCAACATCTCCCTCTTTGCCTTTCAGACGAGGTTCATGTTTATAACAGTAATCTTGGGGGGTGGACTCATTTAAAGTAATATAATCGTTTGGTTTCAGCCAGGTTTCTGTCAAACACAGCACATCTAGATTATAGTCTGTAATCATATCATTAACAATAAGTGCTTTTGAAGTAAGGGATTGAATATTCAGCAACCCGAGCTTTATCATTTGTTCATCTGTATTATATCTGTTTTTTATTTGTTGAACATCAATTACATTTTTACCCTTAGATGGGTTTGGAAGTTTTTTGTATTTCCTAATTCGGGGAACAGACACAGTCTCTGTATGATGATATCTAGGTGAAAGAGTCTCTATGTGATGGGATTTATCTGACCTTGGTGACGCGAGGCCGCTAGCAGACGGTCGGTTTAGCCAGTCTGTCTGCTTCCTGACCTGAGGCCCAGATTGTCATGTTTGAGCTCTAAGACTATGTGCCATATTACTAGTAGAGGATGACACGGGAGTGGATTTTCACTCCTGTCCTGTCCCACTCCCATAGAAAGAAATCTTGTCCCGTCCCACTCCCAGACCAAAGTTTAAAAAATAATCCCATCCCATCCCGCTCCTGTTTAAACTGACTCCCGCTCCTGTACTGCTCCCATATATTTTTTTTCTTCAATTAGTGTTTAGTTAATACATAGAATTTGATTTAATCTGCTCTCCATCCTGTTTTAGACCAGCTGCTGAGCCCCTGTTTCTAGATTTTCTCCAGGAAATGGAAGACAGCAAATAAAAGAAAAACAGTACATAGTTCACACCATGTCTACAATAGTTTAATAAACCCAAACAGCACATAAAGCTGCATTTTACTCATTTATTGTTGAGTAAACAATACATTTATAGTTTACATTTATAGTTTTTTTTAATTACATGTTAACGATTTTCATCAATTATGCTCTTGCATAATGAGTCCATCTTAGTTATATGTTGCTGTGTAGGAACAAAAGTGCATCTACATTTTCTGGATTGAGGGTAGAACGCCTCTCCTCTATCAGTCTTCCCGCAACACTGAAGCTACGCTCAGAAGGAGTACTTGTTGCGGGGATAGCTAGCAGCCTCTTGGCAACTGGTACGAGCCCACCTGACATCTCCCGCCAGAAGTCAAGAAGACACTGGAAACGTGTCAACTTAGTGTCACTCATGTATTGCAGCACCAACTGGCGACCATGTGACTCAATATCACCACTGTCCTCCTTCCTCTCCTCCTCTTCTACACAACTTGCAAAGAAGTTATGCACCTCCGTAGCTCCTTGCTCTGGGGGTGGATCTTCAGGAAAAAAGACAGATTCTTATAGAACATTGTCATTTACAATCTAGTTCTTTGTAGTCTAACATACTCAATTGTCTAACACACCTGTATTAAACATTACCTATAAGGTAATCCTCACACCTGTCCTGTATGTATGTGTCACTCTAAATAAATGAAAATAAATTTTGTCATTTGCTCTGCAAATGCTGTTGATGCTAGTGTTATTCACCCTCTTTCTCCACAAGGCCTCTCACTCTCTCCTCTGTCCCTGCCGTTTCTGTGAGTGCTGTCAGGGTGCTGATGACCTCCTCATACTCCTGACCGTTGAGAGTTTTCCTTAAGAAACTCCTCAGGCTAGGAGAGAGAGCTGTGGCTACCTTATGGTACAGGTGGACTTTGAATTTCATCTCCACTGCCTGGGCTAACTTCCCTTTCAGCTAGGGGAGGAGGAGCATGACGATACATGCAACATCATTGCACTGTGCTTATGTTTGCTACTTGAATGACCACCAACTAAATGAAAATCAGAAATGTATTGTATTACCTCTTTTACAATCACACTGTCTCCATCCTGGATCGACCAACCCCTCAGTAGAGTAGCCTTGGTCGGGAGGACAAGGTGAAGGGTAGGTGTCTGATCAGTGGAGAGATGCCTGGTAGCCTCATCGAAAGGTTTCAGGAGTTGGATGATGTCTTCAAGAAGTTCGCAGTCTATGTTGTTGAGGTAACGGAGCTCGTTTCGGCGAAGCAGGATGTCATGCAGCCTCCCAGATCTCAGAGCATCATTAACAGATTGGAGCATTGCTAGTCTGGTATTCCACCTCGTCTCCACAGATTGCTTCAGTGACTGGTCCAGTGCTTTTTGCAACCTAAAATATAAAGAGATTGCACAAGAAAAATGGATGTTACGGTGACATAAATTCCAATTCATTGGCCTCTCATTTGGGAAAACAACATTTATTTAAAAAAAAGAGATTTATTTAAAATTGAGTAAAAAAAAACAAAGACCTGTGCAGGTATAAATTACAGTAGCTTCTTTTTATTTATTTCACTTTAATTTCTTTCAAATTATATAAGCAGCTTTACCAGGAAGACATAAAATTGTATGCTATTTTACCCTGCTCTTTTGAAGTGTGTGACAAGGGTCTTTGTGTCCTTAAACAGCTTGATGATGTTGCTGTGCACTGGGTTGTCCTCGTCCAAGTGGTCAAATACATGTTTTAAGATTAAGTTGATATTATGGCCAGCACAGGAGAGTCGGACATAATCCTTGAATGCTGCAACCACATTTGAGCCATTATCTGTTACAAAAGCGGTGTCGTTGCTCAGGATGCCAAATTCCTGTGTGAGGTAAAAAAAAAAAAGATTAAAAAAAGACTAACACAAAAGCTTTGCAAAAAGAAGCCCAGATATAAGAGCATCAAAACAGAATGACTAACGGCCCTGTAACTGAACAGAGAACTTTTCAATAAATGTTTATAACTATATTAGGACAAAACATACAGTGTTTACACATATGCTTAATGCATATCAGCACAGGAGGACACTAAGATATGAAAATATGAAAAATATTTTTAAAAGTTTGAAATTTTTATGGAACGTTTTCCTTAATCTATCAAAAAAGTAAAACTGCCTCCGACACAGAGAGCAGCAAATGCAGCTGCCTGCAACAAACTGATGTGCAGTACAGTAAGGGACAGTGACACACACATGGCTACTGTTGTATTTATTGATATATTTCTCTTATTGTATAATTTTTCTTGTAAACATGTTTTTTGTTGTTGTTACTGTTGCACTCTGTTCTCATACTTTTCCCAATTTTAACATTAATTAGCAATATTAATTACATATGCCTTGTGGATAAAGATGATCTGATTTGAGAGACAGACAGACACACGGAGAGAGATACCTGAAGGATTCTCTCCACAGTCCTTCTGATGTGGTCACTGGATTTAACACCTTCCATCTCTCTTGTGGCCAGAATCCGGTTTACCATCTTCCAGTCAAGGATGTAATGCACTGTAACAGTGATGTAGTGTGTGTTGGTCCTTTCCTCTGTCCAAAGGTCTGTGGTTACAGCATGGTCTCTAGTCTGCATGAAAGGAAGAATTATATTTTTAATGGGCCACAAAATATCTTACATGTAAAAAAGATTACCAGTTTAGAATATGGAGATATTATGGCGTTTAAAAATTGTAAGGAAAATCTGGTGTATGGGGTTTAGAATCTATAGATCACAGACTACTGCGTGAGAGGTACAATTTATGTATAAAAATAGTGCAGAGTGACATAGCTGACGGAGCTCCTCCATGACCAGCAGTTTTATTTTCTTATACTCCTCTTCTACGTGACGGGAAACTGTGCGTGCACATGGCAGTATGTCTTCCACCTGCACGTTACTTCCATATTTGGCTCCAATGTCGAGCAGCTCCTGTGCTACGTTGGTAAAGCCTTTCCCCTCTACCACAGCAAAGGGTCTGAGATCTTGGCTGCACATGCGAGCAATTTTGTCGGTCAGACGAGACTTGACACCTGACGGCAAATTTTCGCTTGATGAACGAAGCGATGCTTGGCTGATTCTTTCCCGAATTTGCCTTGCAAGTGTGCCTCTTCAGACCGCTCGTCCCTGAATCACTTGCGTACTTGACTAAGACTAAGCATGTCTTACAAGCAGCGTACATCGTGCTATCACCGTCACATTCTACTCTCATAAACTTAATTAATATTTCAGACTTTCCGACCAGTTCTGTGAACTTAATAGACATGTCATTACTTCTGACTTTGCGCTGTAAATCATTTTTTGCCACATCGACTTCTCCGCGGCTATTAGCTCCTTCCATCACTGCTCTTTGAATTCCGGCGGGAAGCCGTGACAAAAAGCACTGATGGCTTCTGGGACGGCTGGGTCGTGTAGTTATTTTTTAATTGCGTTACATTGTAGGCGTATTAAAAGGAAACTACAAAATGGTGCATTTACTTTTTTCTTTTTTTGTCATCTTTGCTATTGGTTGATTCCCGCTCCCGTCTGCTCCCGTTAACCATTTATCCTGTACCGTCCAAATCCCGTGATTAATAGCAAAGATGACTCCCATCCTGCAGGAATCCCACGGGAATCCCGTGACCCGTGGGATTCCCGAAAAAATGTCAGCCTCTAATTACTAGAGAGAAAAGAGCAGCACCATCCCAGGAGGGATGAATACCATCTCTTTTCAACTGGTCAGGTTTGCCCCAAAAACTTTTCCAATTGTCTATGAATTCTATATTATTTTGCGGACACCACTTAGACAGCCAGCCATTGAGTGAGGACAGTCTACTAAGTATTTCATCACACCTGCGAACAGGAACGGGGCCAGAGCAAATTACAGTGCCTGACATCATACTTGCGAGTTCACACACCTCTTTAACGTTAATTTTAGTGATCTCCGAATAGCGGAGTCGAACATCATTTGTGCCGACGTGAATAATAATCTTAGAGAATTTACGATTAGCATTAGCCAGCACTTTTAAATTTGCTTTGATGTCAGGCACTCTGGCTCCCGGCAGACATGTGACTATGGTGGCTGGTGTCTCTATTTTCACGTTCCGTGTAATACAATCGCCAATAACTAGGGCACATTCAACAGGATTCACAGTGGGTGTTTCACTGAGAGGGGAGAATCTGTTTGACGTTGTTATCGGAACGGAAGTGCAGTGTTTTGTCCCGCGACTATAGTGTCTCACCGTCACCCAGTTGCTCTGCTGCACGCGCTCTACAGCCGGAACCGAACAATGTACAGAGTTCACTAAGCTAGTCGCATCCAAAGCAGTATCTAAAGCCCTTGCACTCTTACAATTAACCTTGATTAAAGCTTGGATGCGTGGCTCTAGTTCTGAAATCTTCCCCGTCAGCTTTACTATCTCCCTGCATTGAATCCTGTGCTGACAGAGAAGGATATGCTAAACATGTTGCATGAGGTGCAAGTAACAATAAGAGGAGAAGATGACATGACTTACTGTTTTTGTTGACTGATCTTACTCACCTAAGTTGTTTGATGGACTCGTAAAAGGCACGGGCGCGGGCGCGAGCAAGAAAAATAAATAAATATATAAAGAGCGCGCGGATGGCACGCTAACAGGCTAGCGAATTACTAGGGTGTTGTGCTAGCAATAATGATTTAGATTGAAGCGCGATGTCAGGTTAATGTGTGAGTAAGTTATATTTAGCAGTATAAACAACAAGGAATGATAGTAAATAATGATTCAAAACAGAAAGATATACAAAGCTTTTCAGACGCACACCAATGCAACAGCTGCAGCAGGAGCAACTGTAATGTAATGTTCCTACATTACATTATTGTAATGTCAATATTTAATTACATTTACATTTATATGGGAACATGTATGTGAAAAATATGTACACAATAAAATATAAAATTTTGTTAATATTACATAATGCTATTTTTGTCTTCATTTGTAAATATTTTATATTCATTAACATATAGCCATACATGGTCAAAGCATATATTGCAGTATATTGAAAAATATAAGCACTAGTTTCCCATAAATGGAAATGTATTATGTAATATATCACATTATATTTTGCAGTATATTCCCATATATTTTGTTCTGTAAGGGGCAAACATCCAGCATTGCATCCAGGTGGGACATTTGATCATGTGAAAGAATTCCTCTATGGCAGGGGTCGGCAACCCAAAATGTTGAAAGAGCCATATTGGACAAAAAAAAAAAAAAAAAAATCTGTCTGGAGCCGCAAAAAATTAAAAGCCTTATATAAGCCTTATAATGAAGGCAACACATGCTGTAAGTGTCTATATTAGCTTTATTAGCCCCCTAGTATCAAAATTATAAGTAGGCTACAAATTCATAATGAGCATTCATGATTAAATGTTTATTTTCCCTGCAGCGCATCCTGGAGAGAATGACGCACCACGTGACTACTCTGCTGTACGATGGGGCTTTAAGTTTAACTTCCATTATAATTTTAATGTATTATGTTTCGTTGCATTGATGAAATTAAAGAAATACAATAAAGAAATCAGATTTTTTATGTCATTTTTACTTTAGGATTCGAAAAAACAACAAAATGTGCAAATGCAGTCCTCTTCAATCCTCAATAATACAATACAATACAATCCAACAGATAGAGTGCAATAAAACAGCAGCCTTTTGAAACGAACTGTAAAAGTCTTTAAAACATGCATAAACCATTAAAACAGTATAAAACACACTAAAAACATAAAAGCAGCCCAGTCATGCCCGTGACAAAAATAATAGTTTAAGTTCGATTTCTGTGCATTGTCCTCTTTAGTTTTCTGCAAATGCCAAGTAAGTCAGTGCAAGGGTAAAATGCAGCATAATCCTCTTCTCTTTTGACACGCACAATAATGCAGCCATCCTCGGACCTGAGCAACAAAACACAATAATATCCCTATGTGTCATTCCAAATATATACTGACAAAAATCCGAAATCAATTAATGAAAAAGCCACTTTGTTACTAAATATGTGCCTATGTGATTGTGTTCTTACCCGTTTAATGTGACTTCTGTTTTCGGACATCACTGGACAGCTTCTCAACATCGGGCATGTAAGATGTAACTTTAATCTTCACGCAGGACTGCAGGCTCTCATCTGTGAGGCGGGTGCGGTACTTGGATTTGATGTAGTTCATGTTTGAGAATATCTGCTCGCACAGGTATGTTGATCCAAAGATGGATAATACTCCAAATGCATATTTCTTCATGTTCCTATAACTGTCAGGGAGAGCATTCCATGTGTCAAACACAAGTTTCTCGATAGTTGGGAGGCTTTCAATTTCGCTCCATTTGTGGCTTTGGGCAAGCTGGGCTTTCAGGCGAGTGACGTCTTCAAGCTCGGCTGTCAGACTTTTGAACTTGGACACCCACAAATCTTTGTCAGCTATATCGGCCATTTCCATTTCAAGGTCAGGTTGAATTACTCCTGGGAATGTGTTCAACAAGGACGGGTCAATCTCCAGGGGAGTGACAGGGAAAGATAGTGTAATTTTTTCCTTTCGGAAGTCGCTGAATCTGCTCCCAAATGCAGTTTGCATATCCACGATCGCACCTTGTAAATAATCACCGTTGAGTGTGTGATCGTGATAGGCTTCTTTGAACTCTCTCAGGGAGGGGAAGTGAGAGAGCGTGCCTCGCTGTACATCTCTGGCGAATACAGTCAGCTTGCGCTCGAATGACAAAACAGCTTCCAGCATTTGCAGTGCAGTGTTTCCCCGCCCCTGGAGACTTTTATTCAGCATGTTTAGGTGACTTGTCATATCCACCATAAAGTGCAGTTTTTCCAGCCACTCGGTATCTTCCAGTTGCGGGTAGTTCAGGTTTTTGCTTTTCAGGAATGTTTTCACATGTTCTAAACAAGCAACAAAGCGACGCAAAACCTCACCTTTGGACAGCCATCGGACTTTGTTGTGTAGCAGGAGATCGGAATATTCGCTGTCAACTTCATCTAGCAATGCACGGAACTGACGGTGGTTTAATGCTTTTGCAATTATCTTGTTCACCATCTCGATGACAAGGTTCATCACCTCCATACACTCCGGTGGGAATGTTTGTGCACACAGTGCTTCTTGGTGCAAGATGCAGTGAAATGCAAGCAGATTTCGATCCAACGCTTTCTGTAATAAAGTCACAAACCCCTTTTGTGATCCCCTCATACTGGGTGCCCCATCTGTAGCCACTGAAATCAGGTGGTTGGTGTTTATTCCATTGTCATTTAAACACTTCAGCACAGCCTCACATATGTCCTCCCCACGTGTTTGGCCTTTCAGTGGTATTAATTTGATAATTTCTTCTTGCGGCCCATCAGAGTTAACATACCTGCATAACAGCGCTGCCTGTTCAATATCGATCACATCACACGACTCATCACAGGCAATTGAGTATGCTGGAGCTGAATTAATGTCCTTGATTTGCTGATTGGTGATGTTGCCTGCCATTTGTATGGCCCTTTCCTTCACTGTCTTTGCGGAGAGAGGCATGTCTTTAATTTTCTGTATTATCTCGGTTTTGTTTTTGAAGTCTGAAAATAGGTGCTCTGATATTTTAATGAATGAATCCTTCATGTAGTCACCATCTGTGAACGGTTTCCCACGCTTTATTATCTCCCGGGTTGCAACAAAACTAGCAGCAGTAGTGGAGTTTGGAGATGCAATCCACTTCTTAAATTTATCTTTGCGCTCCTCTAATTTCTCCAGAAGTAATGCAATCGCACTTTTTCTCTCACTCCCAACTGGGTACTTGGCTGCAAATGTAGCATGCCTTCCCTGGAAATGTCTTTCCACATTACTCTTTTTGTTATTTGACAACTTCTCATTACAAAGCAAACATGCAGGCAATCCTTCTGCACTGGCAATGAAAGCAAATGATTCGGTCCAAGAACTGTTGAATCCTCTGTTCTCCTCAACTATCTTTCTCTTTTTCCCCTTGGGATCCATGGCCCATGACACACCCGCCGGTTTGTTTGTTTGTTTGTCAACCCCCAGCGTGAGTTTTTCCATAGAGTTTTTCAAGGCGACCGTTATTTAGAATGTGTCACTTTATGGTTTCCATGGTGACGCGTCATTGCTTGTCACGTGACACACCGCAGCAACAACAGAGCTGAATGAATGATGATCTGCTTTTATGTAATTTTTCCTTTTTTATTCAAAATATTCACAAATTTGTTAGATATGGCATGAACTATCTGATATTCCGATTGTCAAATATATGCAAATGGAAGTGTTTTGCTGTTTAAACACCTTTATAACAATCGCGTTAATAAAGGATTATTATTGCCTCTTCCTTTGACATCAGTGTGTATTTTACAAACTCTAAATATATATTTTTTTAGTACTTAAATGTCTGAAACTTAAAACGTTATGTGGTTGAAAACACTGAAAAGTTGTGATATATGACAGCTCTGAGCGCGCCTGTCTCTGGCTCAGCGCCAGCCAACCCGCGAAAGCACATTTGAATTTAGCAGTTGATCACGTCATGCACTGACTGTTCTAATCACACCCTTGTGATCGTACGCTCCAGGGACCAGCCTTGACTGATCACACCGGTGTGATCGTACGTGCGAAAGTGCGTGCAAAAAATATTTTTTTCATTTTCATATTTTTGAAAAAGCTCCAGGGAGCCACTAGGGCGGCACTTAAGAGCTGCATCCGACCCCCGCTCTATGGGGATGAGGAGTGGAAGGTAAAGTGGGAGAAAATGTGACAGCATCCTGGGAACGCATCCTAAAGCACTCACAGTGACGGCATGGGAGTTCCCACATTGCCACACCAAACACACAGAGGTCATCCAGGAATTAAATGAGACGCTGTGTGTTCTTTGGGAAGTAGTGGGAGAAACACACAATGAGACTCAGGAACCCTGACAGTCACACAGATCAGAGTCCTGCACGGGTCCATTTTTGGAGACCCGCCCCCGCCTGTACCCGCAAAGTTAAGCACCAGATCCGACCCGTCACCTGTGATAATATCAAAATTAAATCCGCACCAGCCCAGACCCGTTAATATTTGGCCCGTTACCCGACCCGTGCCCGCGATAAATCACACACAAGCTAAAATCATTCCAATTAAAGTGCTTTATTTTTTTATCTCGCACCTCTCTCAACATCACAATAGCCTCACGCGCCAGCGCCTCCTTGTCTTGATTATATTGCCTGCTATATTTAGCCTACCTCTTATTTATTAAATCCAGGAAATTGGTTGAAGAAACATTGATTAAAATTAAGATACAATTAATACAAAACGAAATTCACTTTAAAGAAAGGTTTTCTACAAAAACAAACTTAATGAAGTGGTCAAAATCATGTCTGCCCACTCCATTTATCTCCCAATATTCGGGATCATCTTATCTTATTCATGCTTTTCACTTTTCATATAATCAACATGAAATTAAAAAAAATATATATTATTTTATTTAAACATGAATATGAAACTAAATCGTTTTTTAATGACTGGGCTACAACACATAGGCCTATTAGCAGTACAGAGAAATTTAATGTCGGAGTGTTGCCGGTGAGCATGTGGGGGGAGAGATACGATTTTCGATCAATCATCGAATATTATTTTGCTTGATGTGCCAATTCTTAATATTTGGTGTTTTAAATGCCTGTTTGAGATTTCTGTGAAAGTTTTAATTGTAGGTTCTTGGCCCTGAGTGTCGCGATTTCGGTTTCATTTCGCATATAGCCTACAGCCCTTATAATCATAGATGACGCCACGGGTTTTTATTTAAAAGAAAGAGCGTAGCCTACGTTTGTATGTAGGTCTATATATGGGCAATTTATATACACAATACTTACTAAAATATAATTAATATAATTTTATTGCATTTGTATTAGTTGTTTGAAGAGTAAAAAAAAAAAAAATCAGTCAGTCTTAACGCAAGTTTACAACCGGCAAGTTGGTCGGACTAAAAGGGGAAAACATTTTTTTTATTGAGTCGGTCCTAAATTGACAGGGTCGGTCGGTTTACGACAAACAAGAATATTTTTAAGGATGGCCTGACTAAAACACATATTTGCGTAGGCCTATCTGTAATGGTAATTTAGACGTACAAATATTGCACATATTTTTCATCCGCAATTTTAGGAATGTCACAATCCACCCGTTTTAGCCACTTTTATGCGAGTACCCGACCCGTTGCAGGACTCTGACACAGATTCAAGGCTGAGAAAACTATTCATGTTATTTTTTATATATAAATTGTTTCAAGTGTGAAACATGGGATCCTTTTGGTGATATCCTCATTTGTATTTTTTTTAAACAGTATTTATAACTAGCTGTATATAAACACAATAGGCAAGGCAAGTTTATTCATATAGCACATTTTATACACAATGGTAATTCAAAATGCTTTACACAGAGAAGGAATTTAAATTGACAAAATAATCACAACAGATGCATAAGGTAAAAATATAATGTATAAGATATAAAAATAACAATAAAAGCAGAGAGTCCTGAATTACTAAATTCGGTGCGCCTCTGTCTGAATGGAAGAGTCGGAGAGCTTCGGATCGCGAGACACACTAGTAACAATTCCCGACTTCCTAGTGACTGTCGCCTCTGATGGCTTTCGGTAATCACCGTCTCACTTCCCAATCCTCTCAACTCTTCCAACCAGACAACCCTAACCAAAAATCAAAACAGCATAAGTAAAACAGTTATAAAAAGAATAAAAAGATGTTACATAAATAAGATAAAATGCAATCAGTCGAACACACAGTGGCACAGCTAGTGTTCAGTCAGTAAACGCACAGAGTGTTTTGAGTCTGGATTTGAATGTTACTGTTAAAGCACGTCTGATCTCTTCTGGGAGCTGGTTCCAGACTCAGCAGACTCTCCTTGCTTTGAGTGAACCACTGTTATTATTTCTAACTGACGTGATCCTGATGATCTGACTGATCTGTTAGTTTTATATTTGATGAGCATATCTGCAATGTATTGAGACCATGGACCATTGAGTGATTTATAAACAAGTAACAGTACTTTAAAATCAATTCTAAATGCAACTGGAAGCCAGTGCAAGGACCCAAGGACTGGTGTGATATGTTCATATTTCAGCAGTGTTCTGTATGAGCTGCAACTGTCTTGTATGTGTGTGTGTGTGTGTGTTTGTGTACAGGTGTCATAAGCCATTTTAAGCCATTTTGCTAACTTCAGCACAAGAGAAAATGTATTAAGCATTTGTGATTATATTTCTTTAAAACTTTTGGTAACACTTTATTTTGATGGTTCCTTTTGAACATTCTACTGACTATAAGGAACTTTGCAACTACATGTCAACTTATTCTAACCATGACCCTACCAGTCTACTAATACTCTACTAACACTCTAATGAGAGTTAGTTGACATGTAGGTGCAGCGTTACTTATAGTCAACAGAATGTGTTAAAGGGACCATCAAAATAAAGTTGAACCATTTTTTTTATATATATAGAAATAAGCCTCGTCTGGATATTCAGTTCAGACTGATGTCTGTTCAGAGTTGAGCTCTATGTGTGTTTGTTTGGTCTGAGTGCTGAGATTCTCTCTACAGATCAGCACACACTGGAGAGGCTCTGAAATCACTGTCAAAATCGACAAGCAGAGAGACATCACGGACCAAGACTCTGACATGTGAAAAACAAGAATTCGCACACAGTAAACCAACACAAATGGTAAATAGAGCACAACTAAGGTAACCATGGTAACAAGAAACAACGATGCGCCTGGTCTGTTGTCACTGACAGGTGTTCTGGCAGGAGTGGGCGGGGCTTTGCATGTGATTATGCCTGTGACAACCAATAAACACACAGGTACCAGAATTGAGCCAACAACGAGATAAAAACCAACACCACTGCCGTCAAAAATCACCAATAATACACACATTACAGGAAAAACAAGTATAATGATGGAGATTATGATGTAACAGGGGGTTGAGAAAATATGAGCAGAGATCAGTGGATATTTCAGTGTCAGAACCCCCTCCAGAGACACCAGCTGTTGCAGGTGAACGCCACACAATTTCAGACAAAAATATCCATAGCTTATAATGACTGAGGCAAAGCCATGGAAAATACCTGAAGAAAGCAGCACTGACACTATATATATATACAGGAGCAGTTGCAACAGGTCACAGAGGAGGAGGAGGATGATGAAGGCTGAGATCCGGACTCTTGTCTTTCTCTGAAGATGCACTAAATAAAAAGCCCAAATCAGACACGGCACCCCCACACACAGAGCAGTGATGAAGAAGATGGACTGTCTGATTTCATAGCGTGGATTAGAATAGCTTGGATAGATATCATGATCATCAGAAGCTGCAGTAGAGTTGAGGAAATCTCTGTTGTTGTCCTGCATGGTCTAAGTTTACTGCTGCACTTTGAGTTGCTGAAAGAAAAAAAAAAGAAAGAAACCTTTTAAGAAGAACACCCTAAACTGGTCTCACAGTCTGGCCAAACAGTTTTAATGGTTTAGAGGGGTTTGGGTTGAGAGACCAGCTAAACCAGTTTACTATAGCAACTGAGCAAACCACTTTCAGTTGGTTTTGTATTGTTTCCTTTCACCAGAAAAATGACAAAAATATTTATAAAGAGTGAAGTTGGGCCCTTTCACTTAAGTTAATGAAATTAAAAATGGCATATGCCTTTGAAAGAATGCTACAGATGAATCATAACAATATTGAAACAACGATCTCAAATCGTAAAATACGGCTCCTGGCAGTTCAGTCCAGCTGCTATTGAGCTCCAAGAATAGTTTATAGTCAAATTAAATACAGTTAAATGATAGTTGTACTCAAAATCTGCACACAATCTGAAAGCAGAAACTAGCCCGATTGACTTCTGTTAATCAGCTAAGTGGACACAGTTATAAGCGGACAATCTCAAAAATACTAAATGTTTGCAGATTACAGTTACTAGTTAAGTTGGCTTGAGAAAGCCAACTTACTGAAATCCTATTTAAACTTATTATTATTCTTCTGAGACTAAAAAATCTGACTCTAACTCCTCCTAGAGCTTTAACTCTACATACTCCAAACTCGGGTCAGACCTTCAGACTGTTCTGACTTAGTGTGCTATATCTTTTCAGACTGATTTGACTTTCAGTTTTCTTAAAAATTAATATTAAAAACCATAAAAATCCCATAGACTTTCATTGCAGACTGCTCAAAATGAGCCAAGACTACGGGCCCATTAGTGCACAAACACAAAAACTCAAATCTAAAATCCCTGAAGCCCTAGACTCAATTAAACTACTATTCTATGTACTAATTCACTTTACTATCTATCTATCTATCTATCTATCTATCTATCTATCTATCTATCTATCTATCTATCTATCTTCTATCTATCTATCTATCTATCTATCTATCTATCTATCTTCAAACCTTATCTATCTATCTATCTATCTATCTATCTATCTATCTATCTATCTATCTATCTATCTATCTATCTATCTATCATCTTCAAACCTTATCTATCTATCTATCTATCTATCTATCTATCTATCTATCTATCTATCTATCTATCTATCTATCTATCTATCTATCTATCTATCTGTCTATCTATCTATCTATCTTCAAACCTTATCTATCTATCTATCTATCTATCTATCTATCTATCTATCTATCTATCTATCTATCTATCTATCTATCTATCTATCTATCTATCTATCTATCTTCAAACCCTATCTATCTATCTATCTATCTATCTATCTATCTATCTATCTATCTATCTATCTATCTATCTATCTTCAAACCTTATCTATCTATCTATCTATCTATCTATCTATCTATCTATTTAATCTATCTTTCGTTCTAACTAATCTATCTTTCTTTTTAACTAACTAATATATCTTTCTTTCTTTCATTCTAACTAATCTATCTTTCTAGCTAATCTATCTTTCTTTCTTTCTAACTAATATGTCTTTCTTTCATTCATTCTAATTAATCTATCTTTCTTTCTTTCTTTCTAACTAATCTATATTTGTACCTAATCTATCTTTCTTTCTAACTAATCCATCTTTCTTTCTTTTTAACTAACTAATCCATCTTTCTTTCTTTTTAACTAACTAATCCATCTTTCTTTCTTTTTAACTAACTAATCCATCTTTCTTTCTTTCGAAACTAATATATCTTTCTTTCTTTCTTTCTTTCTTTCTTTCTTTCTTTCTTTCGAACTAATCTGTCTTTCTTTCTTCCTTTCATTCTTTCTAACTAATCTTTCTTTCTAATCCATCTTTCTAACTAATGTTTCTTTTAACTTATCTTTCTTTCTAACGAATCTATTTTTCTTTCTCTTTCTAACTAATCTTTCTTTCTTTCTAATATTTCTTTCTTTCTAACTAATATTTCTTTCTTTTTCTTTCTAACTAATCTTTTTTCTTTCTTTCTAAGTATTACTAATTTATCAATCAAAATTTAAACTACTTTAAACTTCAAACTACTTAAAACTTCTAACTTTCTTTTAACTTCTTCAAACTCTCTGGTCTGGCTTTCTCAAGCCAACTTAAAGTTTGTCTCAACAAACTTTTTTTTCTAGTTTGAGTCTTGGTCTATCATTACTGGAAAAAAAAGCTGTTACTGACAAAAATACTTGTGGTGTGGGAAGTTAATCCTGATAAACTTTGTTTCTCTTTTTCTTTTTTTTCCGATTGCTCACACGCATCGGTCAAAACTGAAGTCACAAACTCTCCTCAGAACAAACTGTGAATCATTTTCCATTGCTTTCACACAAAATGCATTCAATGACAATGACCACATTTTCTCAAATTCATGAACACTTTTGTCATTCATTCTTCACCATCTTCAAAACACTATTTGCAGCATATATATATATATATATATAATGCAAACACTGCTTTCAAAACTGATAAAAGCACATTCAAATCAGAATGATGGCAAACTTTGCACATTTCTGCAGGAATTATTATAAAATATCGGATATTTATAATGAAATAAAATAATAATTATTACAAACAAAACTAATTGCAATTTCAGCTGAAAGTCTGCCCAGGTAGTTTCTCTTAGTAATATTTTTTTTTTTTTTTTTTTGAGATATAGTCATTTAAATGGTTATTATAAAAACTTGTTTAACACTTTAAATAGCATCCATAATATTCAGTATACAGTATACAACAGTTTCTCGTTGTATCAACACTTGGTGTAGAAGTCACTACTTTTTTATCCCCATTTGGTCATTCTAGTGAAGGTCTGCTAATTCTGGGCCACATTGCGGAAGGTCAGGGGGACCACTATGTTAGTGTCACGCTATACCAGGACAGGAGACCAGAATACAACTTAAACTCAAACTTTATTTATACACGTGTGCAAACCCAAGAATCCCTGGAGGCAACTGAAGGTCAAACTCAAAAGGCAATGAACTTAGAGTCTCTTTGAATGCTCGAACTCAGGAAATGTCTCTGAATACTCGAACTCAGGAAATAATGGATTCCATAGGTGACAGTCTCCGTAGATAATAGTCTTCATAGATGATAGTCTCAGTCTCCGTAGAGCCTTGAAACTTAGATGTAGACTTGTAGATACACTGAACTTGAATGAAGACTCACAGATGCATGGAACATAGATGCAGACTCGGTAGACACTGGAATCATCTCGAGAGAGGAAACATGGAATCTCTCGCCGATGACCTTTGGAACCAGTGTTTAACCACACAAACTCTTGATACGCCGTCGATACGGGGATCCACCCCGTTTGTGCTGACGGTAAACTCTCAACGACACTGGAATCACCCCGAGTGAGGAAACATGGACTCACTCACTGATGATCTTTGGAACCAGTGACAGATAACCAAACTAGACCCAGAACACATCAATACCCAGCAGTGAGTGCATCTGAGGGAGCTGAATATAAAGGCTGGTGATGAGGTAATGATGAGGAGATGGGGTTCAGCTGCGGTGATGAGGGAAGTGTGGATGCAGGTGTGGATCCAGGAGGATGCTGGGAAATGTAGTACGTGACAGGGCCAGGGAAAACCAGGGAAACGGTGACAGTTAGTCTTCATGGGACAGTATCTCCATTTATTCAGTCTATTAAGGAGTCACAACTTGTCTCGTCTCCAACACTAACTGCCCTATTTTTCACTCAAACATGGACCATGGCTTTCATCCTGGCCGTATTCCTGATTCAGATATGGACCTGGTCATAATCCTAGCAATGACACTAACAGATATCCTTGTGTCAATGCTAATCTTAGTCTTGACTCTCTGGCTGTTAGCCCATATTTGCCTCTACTTTCATCAATTATTAAGATTTGTCTGTCCATGGACATGTCTACTGTATGCTTCACACTTTTAATAAAGTCTAAGCCATTTTCAGAGAGCTTCCCCAGACATTTTTCTGGTATATATGTCAAATGTGGAACATCTATCTGTCTATAGTATTGAACCCTTTGTGTGTAATTTATTTCACCTACGTAATTTATTATTTGGTTTGTGTGTTGTGTATTTTGATTATTGCTGTGTCACTGGTTGCTTATTTGATGGTCTAAATACTCCCAAACAGTTATGATAGACAGACCCAACCCTCTCGCTCTGACATTGGTGGGATTTGGCAGCGCTGCTCGGACTAATGGATTAATTAAGGACAGGTGCGGCAGTTTGTATAAGAAGAGACAAGCGAGAAACAAAGGGGGAGCGGGGGCAGAGAGTGAAGGTGTGCAGAGGAACGCATGCACACCGCGAGCTGAGCTTACGGGCAGGAACCCGTATGATGGAGGGAGTGTAATAAAGTAAACTGCAACAGAATAGTCTGGAAGGAAGGATTACAATAGATTTTTTATTGAGAAACAGAATTATTTCAAGTGTGTTGGGGTTTAGACGATTCCTCTTCTCGGACAAAACCTCTCCAGCCTTGGAAAAGAAGGAACAGAGGATGTGGTGGAACATAAAAATGCCAGTGCCAGCTGGTATAAATGAGGACACTGATGCTTCTGTTGAGCCAAGACCGAGGAGGATTCCCTCTTTCTTGCTGGCTCCATTACCAGGAAAAAGGAAGCAAACAAATCCAAAAGGGCAATCCAAATCAAAAAGCAGTCCAGTCCAGATGCAAAAATCCAGAGCAATCCAAATAATCTTATCTAATTAATATAACAAGACTATAATATAGCTAGGCCTACTATAATAACAATATACTATAACTATTCTAACATATAATGTAATAATATACAGCCCTAACACATATATGACACTAATGACAATGATGTTGTCGTTATTGTGTCATTGTGCTTTTCTTTACTTTTTTATCTTGTTGCCTATTTTATTATTGTGAGTAAATTGTTATTAAATAAATTGTATAAATCCAAGAAGTGGTTGCTGTCCTTTTCCTGTCAGTGGAGAAACTAAATGCTGGTATAAATTAAAAACTTCACATTCCGGTGTGACATATATATCAGAGAAGCTTTAGTAGATCTTTTGCAACTTGAGATGGACGAGGACTGTTGCATCAGCAGGATAAAGTTGTACAAAGGGGCCTTGCTCTAAAACTGAAGAAGCATGGATTTGTCACGGTTCATGAATTCACTGTTTTCTTCGTGTCTCGTGTATTTGTTGTTCTGTGTGTGTGGGTGTGTGTGAGTGGGCGTTACCGCTCGGTTCAGCTGATCAGCGCGCCAGCTGCTGCCTATTTACTCAGATATAAATTCTCATCGCACTCTCCTCTCTTTGTCAGATCGTTGTTTGATGTCTCCAGTGTTTGTGTATCCAGTCCAGTCGGAGTTTCAGTTCGTGTCCTCGTTTCCTGTTCCTTGTTCAACTGGTTTTCGTTTTCATCTGGATTCTTCACTGTTTCGTCACCTCATCACTTCAGCACCTGTATCTGACCATCTAGTCCCTGCTTGCCTGTCTGCCTGCCTGCCTGCGATCAATGTTCTACTTCTACTACATTCAATAAAAGAGATTACTTGCATCCTTGCTTCCTGTTTATTGATCGTGACAGGATTGTAATGAGACGTGTGTTCTATGGATGGTTTACCATAAAGAACATCTACTGGAAGAACATCACACTATTCAATGTTGCATTTCAACATATACATTGTTGTGGTTGTCTTTGTTCTACTTTAATTAGCATTAAGACACATACACACAGGAGTTATCGTTGAGGTTGTTTTACTAGTCTACATACACCAGCGGGTGATACCAACTACACCAACTGTATGGGGGTGTCCTGGTCAGAACCATTCACTGCCTATACTACATCCCCCTTCTTAAGCTTTGAACAAAGTATTAATCAGACATAAAGCAAAGTATAAAATATAACCAGTGTATAAAATAAACATTTGCTATGAACAAGCAATAGTAACACTAATCTAGCATACTTAAGCAAGCACATAATCCTTAAACCGTGCTGGTTGTCTGACGATACGTCCGACTCTTGTGCATTCCGGACGTCTCACGCTCCTTTCCTCATCTTGAGGAGGCTCAACTGAAGCAGATTTTGGAACAGTGTCATTGCACAAGTCATTGTCGGTGTACATGGAACAGTCAGGTTGTGAGTCTTGTTTGATTGACCTGTCAGGCCTGAGGTGGCGTCTGTTCCTGCGGTAGACTGTGCCCGATGATGTGACAACATCGTATAAGCGGGGCTCATCTCGGATACTGACAACTGTAGCTGGTTTCCATGTGTTTTTGATTCTCATATATACTCTATCTCCCCCTTTGAAGGCTGGAAGTGGGGCTGCTGTTCTATCGTACCATCTCTTTTGCTGTGATTGAAGATGCTGCAGCGTTTCCTGGATGTGTTTAGGTATAGAAGGATGCAGAACAGCTTTGCTGGCCGGTAAAGTGGAACGTAAGACTCTGCCCATAAGGATCTGGGCTGGGGAGTATTTGAGACCAGTGACAGGAGTGTTGCGGAGAGTCAATAAAGCTAGGTGAGGGTCAGTGCCAGACTGAGCAGCAGCTTTCAGCATAGATTTGATAGTCTTTACGGCTCGCTCTGCCATGCCGTTGGACTGAGGGAAATTTGGGCTGGAGTGTGTGATGTTGAAACCCCAGTCATGAGCAAATCTAGCCATTTCAGCACTGGCAAAGGGTACATGATCTGCAATCAGGATGTCAGGCACACCATGTCTTGCAAACACTGCTTTGAATTGTGCTATCAGTGAGCCTGATGTTTTGTCTGACAGCTGTAGGACTTCTGGATATTTAGAGAAATAGTCCATAATCAGAAGAAATGAACGTCCTTGAAGGTCAATGCAGCTATTTTCTGCCAGGGTCCATTTGGAACTGGATGTGAAATAAGTGGCTCCTTTTGATTTTCAGGACGACTCTCTTGACAGTAACCACAGGCTTCTACCATTTGACGTACGGCTTCAGTGAGTCCTGGCCAGTAGAAGCATGATCTGGCATGTGCTAGAGACCGCTGTATACCCTGATGTGCCGCATGAAGTCGTTTCAGCACTTCTGGTCGCAGTGCACGAGGGATGATGATGCGATCATCTTTCATGAGTAGCTCATCATCTATGCTAATGGTGTGTCTAACTGGCCAATAAGCTTGAGCAGCTAGTGGGACATTTTTCTTTCTGTCCGGCCATCCATGCTCATGTAGCTGCCGTATCAGGTGAAGCTCAGGATCTGACTGTGTGGCTTGTTGGATCTTGTGCATGATGTTACCACAAAGTGATTCTCCATTCACTGCATAGATGACTTTCTCTTCGCTCAGGTCTAGACTCTCTGTTGCATCAGACTGAATGTATGCTCTGGACAGCGTGTCTGCGATATGCATCTGGTTGCCTGGAGTGTAAACAATGTGAATATCATACCGTTGTAGCTGGAGCAGCATTCTTTGAAGGCGTGCTGGTGCTGCGCCTATGGGTTTGGAGAATATCGCCTCAAGTGGTTTGTGATCTGACTGAACTGAACAGGCACACCATAAACATGCTGGTGGAATTTTCTCAGAGCGAACACTATGGCCAGTAGCTCTTTTTCTATCTGGGCATAGTTCTTTTCAGCCGCAGATAGCGCTCTTGAAGCGTATGCAATTGGTTGCTGTTTCTGCATTAGAGCGGCCCCCAAGCCATCTTTTGAGGCATCTGCCTGCACTTCTATAGGCTCCTTTGGGTCAAAATGCCCAAGAACAGGTGCAGTTGCTATGGCTGTTCTGAGTTTTTCCAAGTGCTAACTGCTGTTCAGGATGCCATTGCCAGTCTATATCTTTCCTTAGCAACAGCCTGAGCGGTGCAGTGAGGGTGGCTTCGTTGGGAATGTATTGTGACAGGTAGCGTGTCATACCCAGCAGACGTTGAAGGGCTTTTCTGTCAGTGGGAGGGGAAAATTGCAATATTGCTGAAACCTTGGACTCATCAGGCTTCACTCCCTCAGCGGTGATAACATGGCCTAGGTAAGTAACCTCATTGACCATATACTGCAACTTGTCTATGTTGAATTTCACGTTTAGACTCACCGCTCTGTTCATCACTTTCTCCAGGATGACATCATGCTCTGCTTTGGTGGATGCCGCTATGATCATATCATCAGCCACCATGAAAACACCTTCAATGTCCCCAAAGCTTTCTGAGTTCAAGCGTTGAAATACCTCGCTCGCTGACTTTATGCCAAAAGGCATGCGATGAAAACGATACCTGCCCCACGGCGTGTTGAAAGCACAGAGATCTGCTGACTCCTCATCTAGTTGAATCTGCCAATAGCCGTCCTTCTCATCCAGGATGGTGAACAACTTTTTGCCAGCTAACTTACTCCGTATGTCCTCCAGGGTGGGAATATTGTAGTGCTGGCGGAGTATGGCCCTGTTTAGGTCTCTGGGGTCCAGGCAGACTCTCAGTGCGCCGTTTTTCTTTTCTGTGATGCAGAGACTGCTGACCCATGCAGTAGGTTTAGAGACTTTGCTTATGACACCCCTTTTCTCCAATTCATCCAGTGTCTCTCTGAGTCGGTCATGGACTGCATACGGTATCTTCCTGCAGCCGTGTATTACCGGAGGAACAGAAGGGTCAGTGTGAATATGGTGCAATCCTGGAAACTGGCCCAAACCTTGAAACACTGATGCATAGCGGCTGAGGAGCTCAGTTTTTGTGGCAGGTGATGTTGGTGTGAGAGCGTCTACTCTTCTTATGAGGTCCAACTGCACACATGCCTGTCTCCCCAGTAGGGCTATATCTGACGCTGTAGTCACAAAGAACATCATGTCAGTTGTTTTATTTTTAGACTGCACTTGGAGTTTAACAACACCTTCTGGTTTGATGCGGGTGCCTCCATACGACACAAGCACTGTGTTTGTCTTTTGGATGTTCACAGGAACCTGAAGCTGATCAATGATTTTCATTGGAATGACGTTTGCTTCAGCGCCCGTGTCGAGCTTGAAGTTGACAACTGTGCCTGCCATACTCAGATTTGTGTGCCAGCCTGTCTCTGACGTGTTTGAGTGAACTACAGTACCGACAAACAGAGTGTCTATCCCAGATATCTCTGTATCTATGTCGAGCGCGTCCATTTTGGCTTTTGATTTGCACACAAGTGCAAAGTGGTTCTTTTTGCCACATTTTTTACACACTTCATTGTAGGCAGGGCACTGCCTTGGCACAATTTTTTGAATGTCCTCTAGTTGGCGCTGTCATTTGTTTGTGCACTGCTGGTTTGCTTGATCTCCATTTAGGCTGCTGCCCTTTTTTAGTGATGGCATGCACAAATTGTGTTTCTGATGATGCTGCCATAGCTGTAACTTGTGCCCTCGTGACTTCTTTAGCTCTGCACATGTCAATGGCTTTTGAAAGGGTCAACTCAGATATAGACAGCAATCGTTCACGAAGGCCAGAGTCTGTTATGCTGAATACTATTTTGTCTCGTATCATGAGATCTTCAGTTTCTCCGAATTCGCATGTGCGTGCTTTGTTTCTTAGCTCCGTGAGGAATTTATCTATGCCTGCTTGCTCAGAGAATGTGTGGGCCCAAAACTGATGTCGTTCAAAGACGGTATTCTTTCGCGGAGCACAGTATTTTCGCAGTGCTGCGAGGACTTCTGATAATTTTTTACGTTGTGGATCCTCGTATTCGATCTCGAGCGAATTATAAATGTCTAGCGCCTCTTCTCCTATGCAATGCAGCAGTACAGCGATTTGTCTCGTCTCAGATTTATCCACTAGAGCTGAGGCAGTAAGATACAAATTAAATCTTTGTTCCCACTTACGCCAATTTTCAGCCAAGTTCCCCGTCAGGGACAAAGGTGGCGGCGGATGAAGCATTTCCATCTTGACCGTCACTTTAGCACCTAGGGCTCGCTAGGATAATCCGGCCGTGCTGCTGTTCGTCACTGTTCACCCGCGCCGCGGTGATCTTCAGTCACAACTTGATGCGCGCGGTGTTATTCAGTGGGGTACATCGACTTCTGACACCATGTTGTGGTTGTCTTTGTTCTACTTTAATTAGCATTAAGACACATACACACAGGAGTTATCGTTGAGGTTGTTTTACTAGTCTACATACACCAGCGGGTGATACCAACTACACCAACTGTATGGGGGTGTCCTGGTCAGAACCATTCACTGCCTATACTACATACATGTTTAACATTCTTTTACTTTGAATATAAGGTTGGACTGTTGTAGTGTTTGTCTGAAGATGTAGTTCTGAAAACATTTTCCTGCTTTTCTTCAGGACTCCCAGAAATGTGTGTAGCCTGTGTTCTTAAACCATAGATGTGGCTGCTTTAACTGTTCCAGTGTTATTTATTTAGTGATTTTGTAGGCATTATTTAAAGATTTTTTTTTTCTTTTGCAATCAGAGCTGTCAACTCTCACACATTCAGCGTGAGACTCACGCGACTGACACTTTTCACACTCTCTTACGCCACACATCCATGTTCTCACGCACAGAAAAATCGTGAAGCAAAGATGACACGGAGACTGACAGACTAGACAGAGCAGGTTACTCTAAAAATCTCAGCTCTCAGATTCTGTCAATTTTATTACGAAATTCTACTAGCTGAATTCTACTATTCATCTCTACTAGCTAATAGCCGGCTAGAAAAAAAGAGCCATAGAGAGTATTTTGCTAAATATGTGTAGGGGAGAGGCGGGACGATTGAAACGCGGGACGGATGAAACACTGAGATTTTCTTGAAAACCACTCACGTCATGTACGTCAAATTTCGTCAGCACGTACAGCACGCAATGCCTACCATACCCGCGAAAACATTTCTTCTTTACGTCGTGCCGTTTTGGAGTTAAAGCCGCAAAGCTGTTTTTGAATGCGGTGAGTGAATTCTTTCGTGCGGTACTTTTTTTTGACTGACAAGTTGGATTTATTGTTTCATGTGCCATTGTAATGATAATACGGCAGGTGTATTAGTACTGCAACACACCCTTAAGTGTGCAATATCAGAGTTTTTTAGTTTAAGGGCAAAAGAGGTTTAAATGACAGGATGCGCTGTCGGGACGATTGAAACAGTGTTTCAACCGTCCCGCCCGCGCGTCCTGCCCGTTAAACCTGGTCATAGCCTATACTGTTCATATATTCATATACTGTTTCTAGACTTGTGTTTCTTTTAATGCAAATTAATTTTCAATTACGCAACACATGCTATCTCTGTAATAATCATCAAATCTTCAATCTTCAATCTTCAATAAATTTAATTTATCGTCTTCTGGTTGACCTCGTTTTCTTCATAATAATAGGCTATTCAACTAGCAAACACTCAATATGACTCAAGGAAGAAATGTAAGAAAATTAATTGTAAATGGATTTGTCTGTCTTCGTCAAAATAGCCTGTTAGAAAGATTACAAAATGCGCATAGGCTTATCGCCTATTGTTTATTGGGCGACAGAACAAAAATGGTTAATATGAACCTTTAAATTAAAATAAATTACAAAATATGTTTGTAACAATATGTACATAAGTTACTTGTCAGGTATTGTTCACAAAAATAAGCATTAAATGAATAGTTGCCATTTAAACTGTTATGTTTCATCCGTCCCACCCCTGTGTTTCAACCGTCCCGCACAGGCGGGACGATTGAAACAAAGCACAACTCCCGTTCAAAGTCATATTTTACTTAAATCATTCTATATTTATACCGAATAACACATGATACTAAGAGAACACATATGTGAGTTGTTAATCACAAAAAAATAAAAAATCTATCTGTAACCTTATCTTAGAAAACGACATTTATCTGAAAAGTGTTTCAACTGTCCCGGCTCTCCCCTACTATATTACATATTTATTATATTTTTACTTATATCATTAAATAAAGTTGTTAATATAATTAAAAAATTAAAATAGTTATTTTTAACCTTAAATAATACTACCAGCTGATAAGGCTGTATGTGTACCTAATATTTATCCAAATTAAATAAAATCACAAGAATTTAATTTAATTGAAATCGTGAAATTTGTGTCAAGCAATAAAAAAAAACATAGCTTACCAGAAATTGTACCGTGTAAACATTGTAACGTTGTCACTAAGCCTAATAAAATTCAGTTTAAGTAATTTAAATCTGGTGAATTTTGTAGGTAGTTTAAGACTTAGATTTTAAAAATAAACTGTAAGGGAAAACCAATGTTTTATGCTTAAAAAACCTATTACAATTATGACAGTATGACAATAATATAATAATTGTTATTAATTATAATATTTGTTATAATTGTAAATCATATAATAATTATTATTACGTTATGAGCTCACGATTTTATTAAGTTTTGAGAAAATTATTACATTATGAGCATTTTATTACAATAATAACGTAATACTTATTACATTATGCACTGTTAACCCTTGCTGTAAAATTCTGACAATATTATACCATTTTCCATTAAAACAGTAATATACCGTAGAAAATAAAAGTAGCCTACAGGAATATACTGTGAATTAACAGTGCTCAAAGTCGACACTCAGAGGCTGTTTTCCCAATCACACCCTATACCCTCATTCACTATTCCCTACATTAGTTCACTAATATAGTCCACTTGAATGAAAAGAAGTGAGTGAATTGAGACACTGATGAACACATGATAAGCAGAATCACTGAAGGACAGAGAAACAAGAACAGAAAAAAGAGAAACACAAAAACTACAACTGACTTCCAGCCACACTGAGTGTGAAACCAGTTTACAAACCAGTTTACGATTATTTCTTTCATACATGTACAAAAGTTCTTGTTGAGAATTAACAGAGATTTAGTTATTAATAAAGTTTGTTGTCACCATGATGGAGATCAGTATTTGCTTTAGTTGGTCTCTTGTCCCTGGACTTCTTACCATTCATCTCCCTCTGACTGCTGTAACAGTGAGTTTATAAAACACATTTGTTATGGCAAGAAAAAGTCAAGAGGAAGATGATTTTTATTTTTTTGCGATGATGTCACAATCATCCTGGACATGCCTGATTTTCAGATTTTTCCTGTATATAATCATTGAAATTATAGTTATCTCATATTTAGCATATATCTGTGAATCTACAAAATGAAATCAATATTTCTGTAATCAAGTCTTCTGAAGAATATTGTAATCATATAGTGCATTCAATTTTATTTTATTCCTGCTTGGCTCAGACACACACAGACATCAACAATCAGCATATGAATCTCAACAATGGTGAAAAGTTTCATGTCGCAATGCATGCTGGGTTCCAGGATAATATAAAACTCCCAGCATGCACTGCTGCATGAATAATAATAATAATAAAAAAGAAATATTGCCACCATTGTTGAGATTCATGTGCTAAATTGTGATATCTCGGTGTTTCTAAAACACAGTGTAGGTCTGTTTCTCTGGTTATGCATCATGTGTTTAAAAAAAAAGAGTCATTGTATCTTATTGCTGCGTTTTCACAGTGGTGGTAATGTAACACTTTTGATTGAGGATTAAACTCTGAATAAGTGAGAATGAATTCCTTAGTGAATGAACAGGCAATATGATGATTTTGTCATCATAATCATTATAACCGCAATCATTCATAAACTGTGTGTGTGCACAAGTGTGACTTGCAAAAACACAGCTCAAGCAGCAAAGGAAAAAACTAATGTTTTAGCATCAGCATCCCAACTAAAGCAAGCACTGATCTCTATAACGGTAACTTCAAACCAAACATTTTCAATTAAACATCTCAATAACAACTTCTGTATGACAGAAATAAAGTCATACTGGTTAATAATAAGTGTAATAATGTGTAATGGCTGGAAGTCAGTCGTAGTTATTGTGTTTCTCTATTTTCTGTTCTTGTGTTTCTCTTTTCTTCAGTGATTCTGCTTGCAATCACTTACATATTCCCTTAATTATCTCACTGCATCGTTACTTTTTACTCGTAGTGTGGATTTTCCTGTGGGGTTGAAAGGGTTAACTGTGTAAGATAAAAAAGACACACCCACAAAATGTATTTTAACAGTAATAAACTGTAAGTTATAAAACAGGTTTATACTGGCAACACTGTTGCCAGTAGTTTACTGTAAAATTAATTTTTTGGGTCACCGTTGTGCAGAAGAGTAGAGCCTGTGCTTCAGTCCAGGAGAAGATCTACAAACATTGATGATTTGCTGCATGTTGCTTTATTTAACAGGCAGTGACTGTGTAGTTGCTGATCCAGTGGAAATCTCTTTATGTGCAATAGTTTTTTAGTGGTCTCAAATGAAAGAAGTTCACAGTAATACTTTGCTCACATTATTAATGCATTATAAATTTAAGTTAATACATTTAAATGACAGTTGGTCAATTTAAGGCAGTCGGTTTCTGCAAGTGTAATTAGTTAACTATAAATTTAGTGCATTTTTACAGAAACAAACTAGATTACAGTAAAGAACTGTACAATTAACAGTATTTTACTGGCAACAGTGTTGCCAGTATTTTACTGTAAAAAAACCCGGTTAGGTCTAACAGTGTGTGCAGTTATTACATTATGAGTTGCTACACACGTTAAAATTGTGATTAGTAATTAATTAGTAATTCTTTATAATTTGTCATAATCACCTATTAGTTCTTAATGAGGCTAATCTCATTCAGTAATTATTGATTACCTAATAGGGAATTGTCTCCTAAATTTGATATTACTTACTGATTAGTTAAGCTTGTTTCTATATTAGTTAATAGTTAATTTACTTATTAATGACGGACCATTATTCTAAAGTGTTAAATATCTTTAAAAAACAAGAATGGCATTCTCTAATCATTAGACTTTTTCTGGTTCGGGTTCATGCGCTTGAACATTGAAACTCAGCATCCAGTCACTTTGAAACGAAGTACCAGACCTGCCAAACACAAGGTCATTTGTGCTGGGTTATTAAATATGATCAAGCTGGATCATAAAATGTAACAATAAGTTATTTGACCTGGACAGACCAGTAAAGAACTGACCTGAGATCAGACAGAGAGTGATGATGATGATGATGATGATGATGGCAGCTCTAATTCCAGATTGACTTCAGTCTCAAGGATATTCAAAGAAACAGTCGTGTCAGATAACAGTGATTAACAAACATATGCATATCCTCAATCTGTCTCTCTCACTTCTGCTTCCTTGTTCTCTATAACGGTTCCACCCATCTGCATCTCTAACAGGGCAGGAAAGTGTTGAGATATGAGTGAAAGACATGCAGAGCAATATATGCATACAATCACACGCAATGATGCACATCAGTATAGTACTATAATCACATACAGTAAACAGGGACTTTACACACACTGTAAAACCCAACAAGTTAAGCTAACTCATTTCATTTGAGGAAACTGATTGCCTTAATTAAATTAAGTTTATAAAAAACAATAGTTATGAGTACTCTGAACTTATTTTAATCGAGTCCACTAAAACAATAATACAAAGTCAAATTCAATAAGTTAAGCTAACTTATTACATTTGAGGACACCGATTGCCTTAATTCACTGTAAAACCCAACAAGTTAAGCTAACTCATTTCATTTGAGGAAACCGATTGCCTCAATTCAATTAAGTTTATAAAAACAATAGTTATGAGTACTCTGAACTTATTTCAGTTGAGTTCACTAAAAGTAGATATACATTGCAGTCAATAAATTAAGTGATTAATTAAGTGATTATTGAGCATTAGTGATTAACACCTGCTGTTAACGAGCAGAATCAATGAAGGAAAGAGAAACACAAGAACTACAACTGACTTCCAGCCACAGCCTTAGATGAAATCAACTCAAGATAAAAGATGTTTAAATCTCTAAAGATATCAGCAGAGGAGGATTAAACCACTACACAAACAGCATTACCAGCTTCACTTATTACTAAACAGTTTGACTTTTGTCTTGCGTCTACAGAAGTTGTTATTGAGAATGAACAGAGGGTTAGATGATAATGATTTATTGAGTTTCATTTAAAGACACCATGATAGTGATCCGTGTTTGCTTTAGTTGGGCTCTTGACCCTTGACTTTATAACACCAGTTTTTCCTCTGGCTGCTGTAACTGAGTGTAACTGAGTCCATTGTCCGGGAAGCAGACACACTCTGTCAGTTCAAAGCCAGATTAAAGACACATCTCTTTGACCTAGCATTCACGTAATACATTATAGACTTCTATAATTTAATGTTAGGCTGCATAGATTAGGTCAGCCGGAACCGGGAACACTTCCCATAAATCCTGATGTACTCGTTACATCATGAGAAGAATGGCATCTACGCTAATTTTAGTGTCTGTGTTTATCCCGAGGTTTTCCTGCAGCCTGCCGGATCCAGGCCGTATCCAGATCTGACGAAGGACCTTCACCTGGACCCGATGACAACGCAGTGCTGAAGTGCCAACTAGTCTCTCCCTATGGAGGATCCCTCTACCACTCTACAGATAAGGCGTTGTCGGGAAAATTCGTTTCGCGTTCCTACCCCAAAGCAACAAAATAAAATACAATTCTTTATCAAAATTTATAAGGAAAGACAAGTACTTTGTTTAGGCTTGGCTTGTAGGGAATTCCAAACCTGCGCACATATATTCAAACACACATAACTATAGAACCCATTCTAAATGCGCATGTGAACGCCATCAGCGTTTCTCACAGGTTCGCGTTTAAAGTCTGTGTAGAGGGAATGGTGTCGTCTTAGCGGCCCCTAATTTAAGAACTAATGATCGTTGCGACGGAAGCAAATCAATCAAAACTAACTTTAGATGGAAAAAAACGTAACTCTGCTATAAAGCCAAAACAACCTCTGTTACCTTAAATTATATGCTAATCTCTGTAAAGCTGCTTTGAAACAATCTACATTGTTAAAAGCGCTATATAAATGAAGATGACTTGACTTGACTTTATAAAACACATTTGTTATGGCACATACGCCAAAAGAAAATATGAGCATGTGGTTGTGTTAAGATAATAAAAATCATCATTTAGTGACTTGATTCTCTGATCTTTTCCAGAGCCTAATCTCTGATTAGACAGGTGATGTATTACTTGTATTATTCATTATAATAGAACTGATTCTGCTGTAAGACCCATTGTTGTGACAATCAGATTTTAAAAACCTCTATGGTATTATGTTGACTTACACAGTAATCAAGAATCAGCATATGAATCTCAACAATGGTGACCATTAAAAAATGATTTATGCCGCAATGCATGCTGGGAGCCATGGATAAGTTTTGTATTATGCTAGTACCCAGCATGCATTGCAGCATGAATCATTTTTTAATTGTCACCATTGTTGAGATTCATATGCTGATTCTTGATGTCTGTGTGAGTCTTAGTAATGCAATACTTTTTCTGTGAAACTTTTTGTGCACAACTATTTGTAAAATCCTTCATTTTATCTGATGTCTCAACATGGCTAGCTCTTATGCTGAAGAATCACAGTTTTGAGTGAAACTAATATGTTGCCCTTTTAATCAGAGATCAGACTCTGAATGAAATCAGTGAATCAAGTCACGAAATGATGATTGTCATCATCAGTCCTTCACCATCAACACCCGATCAGACTTTTCCTTGCCTTTTGTGCCATAACAAATATGTTTTATAAACACTCAATTATAGCAGTCAAAGAAAATCTTAAGTGCAAAAGTCAAGGGTCAAGAGCCCAACTAAAGTAAACGCTGATCTCCATCATGGTGACCTTAAATGAAACTCAAATCATCAACTTCTAAACCTTTGCTAATTCTAATAAGAACTTCTGTAGGCGAATGGCAGTAATAAAGTCAAACTGGTTAGTAATAAGTGAAGCTTGTAATGCTGTTTGTGGAGTTGTTTAGTCCTCCTCTGCTGAGATCTTGAGATATTTAATGTCTTCTTTTATCTCCAGTTGATTTTGCTGTGGCTGAAGTCAGTTGTAGTTCTTGTGTTTCTCTTTCCTTCAGTGATTCTGCTTGTTAACAGCAGGTGCTCATCACTAATGCTCAATCATCACTTAATCAATCACTTAATTACACAATTAGCATTCTGGGATCTAGAAATGTTCTATAACTCATTCAGTTTGAGTTCTGTTTCAGTCATTCAAGTTTCGGTAATATTTGAGTGCTGTGAACTCAATTGTATTTATTTTGTCTGTTGGGTGAAAAAAAAAAGATTCTTTACACGATCAGAGTGGTCTGGCAGATTTGTGTCCCAATAAACCTTGATTAATGTAACAGGAATATAAATGTAGGTTATGAGGAGGTGCTGTACAACAATGTTTAAGAAATTAGAACTGGGTCATTTTAATATGAAAAGAGTACAGACTGGGTTACATTAACTACTGGTTTTATTACAAGGCATGCATAAAACGGTATACAATACAAAAGACAAAATAAAAAAGAGTAATACAAATTATGTCCTGGGTATATTCATTTATACATTTATCAGAGCAGGCTACACAACTCCTTGTCCAAGCGCTTGTTCTATCCAGACTGGACTATTATAATGCTCTCCTGACTTGTCTTCCAGCATGTACTGTCAAACCTCTGCAACTGATCCAGATGCTGCAGCAAGAGTGGTCTTTAACGAGCCGAAGAGAGCACACGTCACTCCTCTCCTCATAAACCTGCACTGGTTGCCAGTTGCCGCTCACATCAAATTCAAGTCACTGACGTTTGCCTACAGAACAACCCCTGGCTCTGCTCCCTGTTACCTAAACTCATTACTTCAGACTTACGTGCCATTCAGAAATTTGCGCTCTGCAAGTGAACATCGTCTTGTGGTGCATCATCTCAAAGAGGCACAAAATCTCTTTCTCTGACCTTTACCTGGACTGTTCCCTGCTGGTGGAATGATCTGCCTAACTCAACCAGAGCTGCTGAGTCTGTGGCCATTTTCAAGAAACGGCTGAAGACGCATCTTTTTCGGCAACACTTGATCCATTAATACTTACACAGTCTCTTCTATTCTCTTCTATTCTATTCTATTCTATTCTATTCTAAAAAAAAAAAAGTACATACTGCGTTAGATTAAACTGGGAAGGGTCATAGCACTTGCATATTGTTGTCCTATTGTTAGTTTAACTGCTTCTATTGTTCTCATTTGTAAGTCGCATTGGATAAAAGCGTCTGCTAAATGAATAAATGTAAATGTAAATAAAATGTTTTGTCTACGTGGGGCCTTTCCAAATACCCACACTTACGGTCTTGGCCACTTGAGACAGGAAGTTATTGCGCAAGATTGTCCCATGTCAAAAAAATGCCAAAGCGCACTGCCCTGAACACACACTAAACCCACACTGTCTTTGTGGGATAATCTATGTAGTGGAACTACATAACGCGTACTACATAACTACATAACATAATGTTACATGGTTTAGAGCCCGAGTACTGTTTCTGCCCAGGAGGGGGCATTGTGGAGGAGTTCAATAAATGCGAGGCTTGGAAGAGGCCACAGAAGTGTGTGTGCTTTTTACTCACGCAATAAACAAGAGAATACGACATGGTGTCAGAGTAGGATACTCTAATAAGCTTGCGGAAGTTTTGTTTCGGGGGCAAGTGACGTTTTATTAGTTGGAAGTTGCAAAGTCATGGAACAAGCGGCAGGAGGACAATGCGCTCTAGGTGATGCAGCTGCCGGGGAGAGAGAGACGCCCGCGCCAAGCCCGTGTGCTACGATCAGCATCCAGCCACCTGAGCCATTTAACTTCTCCAAACCTACCGAATGGGAAAGATGGATCCGACGGTTTGAACGTTGCTGTCAGGCCAGTAATCTCCATACTTCCACGCAAGCCAATCAAATAAATACACTCATGTACTGTACTGTATGAGCGATGAAGGGGACGACATTTTGAAGGGGTTGAATTTGACGAACGTAAACAGTGAGTGATAAGACGCAGTGAAGGAGGGTTTTCACGCGTTCTTTGTTGTGAAGAAAAACGTAATTTATGAAAGAGCACGTTTCAACATGAGAAAACAAGGAGAAAACGAACCAGTCGACTCCTTTGTGACTGCACTGTATTCCTTGGATGAGCACTGCAAATATGGGACACTGCACGACGAATTAATCAGAGACAGGTTAGTCGTTGGTTTAAATGATATACGTCTGTCAGAGCGAATGCAGTTAGATAAAGATCTAATGCTGGAAAAGGCCATTGATATGGCGAGACAGACTGAGGCAGTGAAGCAGCAGCAGAGTAACTTATGTGGTGAATGCATTAATGCCAATACGTCTGACTCTGTTGATAGAGTCATAAGTAAAAGCAAGCCATTTCAAAGCAGGCAGAGAGTCAAAAGTGCTCATGGAGCAAAATACAAATTTAAACAGTCACAGTCAAGATGTCACAAGTGTGGAAAAAGCCCATTTCATTCGAAAGCACAGTGCCCTGCTAATACTGTACTCTGTCATGCTTGTGGGAAGAGGGGACATTACCAAAAGGTGCTTGCTTAATCCAGAAAGGTGAATGAGATTCAAGAACAAGACCCTGGCATATTTTTAGGCACTGTGGTTGCAGAGGGTGGCCCCTGGTTGATCGATATTAAAATAAAAGACTGTGAAGTACAGTTCAAAATCGACACAGGCGCTGATGTCACTGTTATGCCAGACCATGTGTTCCACAAGATATTTAAAGAGGGCAACAAACCAGCAGTCCAGAGAGTGACCAAGCCTTTACTTGGACCTGGATGTTCACCACTTAGCGTGATTGGAGTTTCAAACATGCTGTTTCTGAAAGGAGACAAGCACATATTGGAGGATGTGTATGTTGTTAAGAGTCTTCATTCGCCACTGCTAGGTAGACCCGCCATCACCAAACTGGGTCTTGTCACACATGTTGATGGCGTAAGCATTCACACACTACAGGAACGCTATCCAAAGCTGTGCAGTGGGCTAGGACTGTTACAGAGGCCATACACCATTGAACTGAGCCCAGGAGCAGTTCCATTTTCCCTCAAAACTCCATGACGCATCGCTCTTCCACTCATGCCAAAAGTAAAAAATGAACTACAACGCATGGAGCGGATGGGGGTCATAAGCAGGGTGGAAGAACCCACAGAGTGGTGTGCAGGCATTGTCGTGGTGCCTAAAAAGTCAGGTGATCCACGCATTTGTGTTGACTTAACAAAGCTCAACGAATCAGTGCGAAGGGAGAAATTCATAATCCCATCAGATCTTCCTGAGAGGCCCTGGCAAAAGCTAGGGACAGATCTGTTTGTAACAGTTAGCATGCAACTAGACACAGGAGCCTCTTTGTCTTTGATTCCAGAACACATCTATACTGAAAAAATTAAGGACTGTTTATTGAGCCCAACTTCCATTCATCTTGCCTCGTACACTGGAGACAAAATCCCTGTATTTTGGGGAGATCAAGGTTCCAGTCACATATGAGGGGCAACAGTGTTCACTTCCATTGATTGTGGTCAAAGGACACAAACCACCATTGCTGGGACGTGCAAAATGAGTGACTTTAATGCAAAGGCGAGAGTGCAAGAAGGATCTCAACCTATCTATCACAAACCAAGGCCTGTTCCATATGCTCTTAAAGAAGCAGTAGAAAAGGAACTTCCACTGTGGTTGTGCCAAAGAAAGACAAGACAGTTAGGTTGTGTGGCGATTATAAAGTCACAGTGAACAAATGTATTCTTGCAGAGGAATATCCGCTACCTAACGTGGAGGATCTTTTTGCCACATTGGCTGGGGGAAAAGTTTTCAGTAAGATTGATCTGTCTTTTGCATATCAGCAGCTGGAGTCGGATGCTGAATCCGAGCAGTACCTTACCATAAACGCGCACAAAGGCCTGTTTAAGTACCATCGTCTGGCCTATGGAATTTCCACAGCACCTGCAATTTTTTAACACACAATGGTCAAATCCTACAGGGACATCAAAATGTAGTGTGTTTTATGGATGATATTCTGGTCTCTGCGCCATCTCCCGAGGAACATCTGGAAGTACTGGACAAAGTGCTGTCACGACTACAACAACATGGAATAAGAGTGAAGAAATCAAAATGTGAATTCCTCTGTAAGTCTGTGGAATACTTGGGATTCAAGATTGATGAAAAAGGAGTGCATCCAACAGAGAGCAAGGTGGAAGCGATCGTGAAGGCCCCTGATCCAACAAATGTCTCAGAATTACGTCCCTTACGACTTCTGAACTACTATGGGAAGTTTGTAGCAAATCTTTCCACACTGTTGCACCCACTCCACCGACTGTTGCAGGCCAATGTAAATTGGCAATGGTCTTTGCAGTGTGTTTAAGCTTTCAACGCCTGTAAACAGTACCTGTTGTCAAGTAAGTGGTTAGCTCACTATGATCCCAAAAAGCCACTAAGACTCACCTGTGACGCCTCTCCCTATGGCGTTGGCGCAGTTATCTCACATGTGCTACCTTCAGGGGAAGAACACCCCATTGCATTTGCATCAAGGACTCTGACTCCACAGATTGAGAAAGAGGGCCCTAAGCATAGTCTTTGGTGTGAAAAAGTTTCACAAGTATCTGTATGGCAGCAAGTTCCTTTTTTTAATTTTATTATGCAAGTACAAAGAAAAACAGAGAGGTAGGGCAACAAACAACTTGGTCAACCTGGTTTTCCATCCAAGTCCACCCAAGTATTAACCAGTACTAAACAATATCCTCTGTGCAATAGGGGAGAAAAAAAAGAAGAAAAAAAACCACAATGCACATTCCCCTTCACTTTATACATACAGCACACTTTTTTCTTTTCTTTTTTTTTACACACAAGACAAGGGACAGTAGACAAGGCAAACAAGACAAACTATTTAGACACATTCCGGACAAGTTACACACACAGGACAAGTCACACTAACAAAAAAAAAAAAAAAAAAAAAAAACCTAATCAACCAAAGTAATAATAATAATAATAATAATGATGTCTCATTCACACGCCCACGCCCACGCACACACACACACAAATTACACTGGTGGTGCTCCTTGAGTGAACTGTTGAGAGAAAAAAAAAAAGGAAATAATTTAACATTACCATGTTAGATTTACAAACAAATAAAATAAAATATAAAATGAGTTAAGCAGAGCTAGCGTTGGGCTAATTACAGAGCGTCAAATATTGGTTTCCACACAGAGTTGAACTGTTTTTGTTTATTTTTTTGTTTATTTTTGTCCACTGACAGAGTTTTCTCGATGTTTAGGTAATATTTCATTATGGTTTTCCATTTATCCAACCCTGGGGTATCTGTGTTGTTCCAATTTTGTAACAACAGCTTCTTATAAACTAATGAGGAAAATATTAATTGCCATCCCATAGGATATTTCATTTTTGTTACATTTTGGAGTAAGCAGGCTTCTGGTGTAAATACAAATTTCTGCTTACAGATGTTAGAGAGCCATCTCTCAATATCAAACCAGGTTTTCTTTATTTTTTCACAGTACCAAAATGAATGAGTGAGATAGTCACTACTACCCATACTACCACATTTTAAGCAGGTCGGGGGGGGGGGGGGGGATGCATCAAACTTATGAATTTTGTCCCTACAATAATAAATTCTAGTCATTAATTTATATTGAATCAATCTAAGATTTTCGTTGGTTGTGGCTTTATATGTTAGATTTAAGCACTCCTTCCATTTTGTTTTGGCATTGAAGTTTTGGCTCTGTCCCAGCCTTCATATATTTTACTTAGCAGATTACAATTTATTACGACATTATTGAGATACAAGTAATAATAATAACACATACATAACACTTATACTTTTTTTCTTTTTCTTACTTTGTTCCAAAAGGGTCTTTATCTTTTCCGGAACATCATTCACTATATCACAGGTCTCTTACAAGAGGTTCTCTCGTATTGCGTAAGTTGCTTACGCTACGGGTAAAGTCATCTTTTCTCGAGATATGAAGCCAAAAAATTATCCTTAATTTTGTATTTCTTGTCAACGCAGTGCAGCAGCCAGCAGACCTAGAGCAAGCTGTCTAGCATGCTCATTGGCTGCCGCACGGCAACTGCAACAGCCTACCACTGAGCCTCGCATAGCTCGCCAGTGTGGGCGTTGTCACGGTGTGACAAAAATCAGAACGGGACTAAAGTCCTTGTGAATGCAGTGTTATCTAGAGACCTCTAGTGAACACCCGTCTCTCTGCACTGCGAATCTGTTGCCATGGCAGCAAGGCCAATTGCCCGATTGACAGCAGGTGTGGAGTAATTACAGGGAGCGTTGTGAGAGGGACACGTATCTTGATGGGGCTTTAAAACAGAGAGGAAGCAGACTGTGAGCGTGGTTCTCTTCCCGTGAGATACTGTGTTTGTCGACGGGTTGGTCTTTCTATTGAGGCTGGGCTGTGGAGCGGGCAAAGATTGAAGCTGAGAAGTAGAAAGAAGAGAGTGAAGGATTTGTCAGCGAAAACCCAAGGAATATCGTCAGCAGTGGGAAGGACGTAAAGTGATGAGTATTGGATTCGTTGTTTATATGCACTAACACTGAAGTGGTGTTGAGAGTTTGGAAAGTGTGTGGCACGAGTGCATTAGTACACCGAGTGAATTGTTGATCTGTCTCCAACTTTTGCCCTCCCCTTTGCCGAATGTGACAATAGCTGCATCCGTCTTCTGCTTTCTCCGGAGAGAAGTTGAGCCCTTGCAAAAGACGAGATTTGATCCGGTGGGAGAAAGACCGGTGGGTGAGTGCTGGCCCGAATGCACGGTGTACGAGTGGAGATGTAGTGCCTGAAGTGACGATTCACAAGGTTTGTGTTATGGAGTGAAGTTTATTGTGTGGAGAAGTAATAGTAGTCTGCTGTGCACTCTCCCCCTACAGTCTTTCACCCGCTGTCTCCAAGGAAGGGCTTCCGATACATCAAGCGCCCAACTTACTACTTCGAGACAACCCGGCTTGTCAATGTTGAATGTTTCATATACTGTTGAACAGTTAAACCTTGCTGTATTGTTACAGTGCACAACCAAAGTGGAGCGTTTCGCTTAAAGTGTCCTCTCCGCCTGGTGGACTCCACACGCCTCTATTGAAAGCCTTTGCCCTGTTCAGAAAGAAAGAAGGTATTTCAGCTGAATGTTTCATATACCGTTGAACAGTTAAACCCTGCTACATTGTTACAGTGTACAGCCGAAGAGGAGCGTCTCGCTCAAAGTGTCCTCCCCGCCTGGTGGTCTCCACACGTCCTAATTGGAAGCCTCTGCCCTGTTTAGAAAGGAAGAAGGTATTTCAGCTGAATGTTTCATATACCGTTGAACAGTTAAACCCTGCTACATTGTTACAGTGTACAGCCGAAGTGGAGCGTCTCGCTCAAAGTGTCCTCCCCGCCTGGTGGTCTCCATATGTTCTAATTGGAAGCCTCTGCCCTGTTCAGAAAGAAAGAAGGTATTTCAGCTGAATGTTTCATGTACCGTTGAACAGTTAAACCCTGCTACATTGTTACAGTGTGCAGCCGAAGTGGAGCGTCTCGCTCAAAGTGTCCTCCCCGCCTGGTGGTCTCCACACGTCCTAATTGGAAGCCTCTGCCCTGTCCAGAAAGAGAGAAGGTATTTCAGCTGAATGTTTCATATACTGTTGAACAGTTAAATCCTGCTACATTGTTACAGTGTACAGCCGAAGTGGAGCGTCTCGTTCAAAGTGTCCTCCCCGCCTGGTGGTCTCCACACGCTCCTATTGAAAGCCTCTGCTCTGTCCAGAAAGAGAGAAGGTATTTCAGCTGAATGTTTCATATACTGTTGAACAGTTAAATCCTGCTACATTGTTACAGTGTACAGCCGAAGTGGAGTGTCTCGTTCAAAGTGTCCTCCCCGCCTGGTGGTCTCCACACGCCCCTATCGAAAGCCTCTGCCCTGTTCAGAAAGAGAGAAGGTATTTCAGCTGAATGTTTCATATACTGTTGAACAGTTAAATTCTGCTACATTGTTACAGTGTACAGCTGAAGTGGAGCGTCTCGTTCAAAGTGTCCTCCCCGCCTGGTGGTCTCCACACGCCCCTATCGAAAGCCTCTGCCCTGTTCAGAAAGGGAGAAGGTATTACAGCTGAGCGCTTCGTATACTGTTGAACAGTTAAACCCTTGCTGTATCGTCACAGTGCGCAGCTGAAGTAGAGCGTCTCGCTCGAAGTGTTCTTCCTGCCGGTGGTCTCCACATGCCCTCGCCGCAAGCCTTTGCCCCTTTTCGGAGAGGAAGGTATTATATCTGAACGCCTCATGTACTGTTAATAGTTAAAGTCTGCTGTATCGTTGCAGTGTACAGCCGAAGGGGCGCCCCCGTCCAAAAGGGTAATTCCACCTGAGTATCTTCACCTGTTGGTGTCAGCTAACTGTGTCGTTCCAGGGAATAGCCGTAGTACGTGCCTTGATTGAAGTGTCCTCCTGCTGTCTAAAGGTCTCCTTACGCCCTGGCTAAAAAAACCCCGCTCTACTCTTGCCCGGCGTAGGAGACACCTACCGGGGTATACGTACCTGTTTCCTCTCCTGGCCCGGCCCGCTCGTCACCTGTCCACCTGCGTTCTGTCCGAGTCTGAGGCAACCGTCCCCTGAGTACCTACCTCCGGAGCAGCATCAGTGACTCGCTTCACCCCCGCTCCTGAATACCTACCTGGTTCCAGCCCGAATGGGGTCCGTATAACCACGACCTCTTCTTGAGTCCTGAAAAGAGTACTTACCCAGTGACCTACCTAGACGGTGCGAGTATTCCCCCTGATCCCCCTTCAACGAGCCGCAGGCCCGCCACGATTGTTCCCCCCTCTAAGGTCCAGAAGATCACCGAACTCCCTCTGGCGGCAAGAAAGAAGATTTTAATTAGGACTTTTTCAATTCACTGTTTTTAACTTAATAAAGAAAACTGTTATTCCTTTACTTCCTTGTCTGTCTGGTCCTTGACACGTTCCTCGAGGTGGTTCCCGGGTTTCAGGGGTGGGTGCAGTCTGGCTTGGCCCACCCCGACCTGTGACAGCGTGGCTTAGCGTATATAAGGAAGGGCTCAGAGGCTGTTTCCCTGATTTTCATCTCTTCAGCGAAGCTCTACGCATCGCTGGACTCTGAGAGAAGCCGCCGCCGTTGAATCAAGCGACCTGCAAGCTTAGGACAGCGCCTGAAGAAGCCGGTCTCCGCTCCACCTCCTCTTCGACCCAGGAGTCCGGCCGGGCCCGGTCCAGCGTCGACGCGGAACTACTTCGCCTCCTCACCAAGGCCCATCAGCCAGCTGGGCCTCGAGTGGTCACCACCGAAGGTGCCCGCGCCCAACAGGCTCGACGGGTGTTTTCTGCCTAGCCGCCGCCAAGCGCCTGCCTCTATGTCAGCACCCTTCTTGCCGGAGCTCCACGCTGAGCTCTCTAAATCGTGGAACACTCCATTCTCCGCGAGACTCCGCTCTCCTGTCTCCGCGACTCTTTCCCAAGTGGACGGAGCCGCCGAGAAGGGCTATAGCCAGATCCCCCCAGTGGAAGAGGCGGTCGCAGCGCATCTTTGCCCGCCATCAGCCAGATGGCGGGCAAATACCTTGACGCTTGCCGACATGGGCGAATCTGAGCGAGCCGTGTTCCTCAACGCACCGCTCTCCCCCACCGGCCTCTTTGGCTCAGCGGTAAGCGGGATTGTCGAGCGGTTTTCGGAGGTACAGAAAACTATGCAGGCCATGAAACTTTTCCTGCCACGGCGCTCGAGTTCGACTGCAGGCCGCTCCCAAGCTCAGCCTCCTGCACGAAGCTCTACGCAGCGCTCGTCTCAGCCTCCGTCTTCTTCGCAGCGACGACAGGGCGGCCGCCCTAGATCGCGCTCAACCAGCCGTCACAGGCCGCCTCCCCCCCGGGGACCCCGGCCTAAGATCGTGTTGAAACCTGAGCCCGCAAAGTCCTCCTAGCAGTCTTAAGGAGGAGAAGATGGTCGAGTCCCGCCGCGGCCGGACCGCCATCAAAGCGACCCGCTCTGACAGTCCCCTTAGAAAAGGCTACTGCAGCAGTGTATTCCGCAGCCAATGAGTCAGTTGTTCAACTCGTTCGCCCGCACACAAACGCTGTTTTTACGGCGACCCAGTTTTTTAACTGCATATACTTAAATATCTCTGAATCTTTTAATTTAAATTTATCTTTCAGTGTATCAAATGAGGATATATCATTTGAACTAATAATATCTGATAATGTTTCAATACATCCATTCATCCAAGTTTTCCACATTAATTTAGCACCTTGAATTTTAACAGACGGATTGTTCCAAATTTTAATATGTGTTGGAGTACCGATCTCCATCCCTAAAATCTGCTTGGAACATGGAATAAGAGTGAAGAAATCAAAATGTGAATTCCTCTGTAAGTCTGTGGAATACTTGGGATTCAAGATTGATGAAAAAGGAGTGCATCCAACAGAGAGCAAGGTGGAAGCGATCGTGAAGGCCCCTGATCCAACAAATGTCTCAGAATTACGTCCCTTTCTCGGACTTCTGAACTACTATGGGAAGTTTGTAGCAAATCTTTCCACACTGTTGCACCCACTCCACCGACTGTTGCAGGCCAATGTAAATTGGCAATGGTCTTTGCAGTGTGTTTAAGCTTTCAACGCCTGTAAACAGTACCTGTTGTCAAGTAAGTGGTTAGCTCACTATGATCCCAAAAAGCCACTAAGACTCACCTGTGACGCCTCTCCCTATGGCGTTGGCGCAGTTATCTCACATGTGCTACCTTCAGGGGAAGAACACCCCATTGCATTTGCATCAAGGACTCTGACTCCACAGATTGAGAAAGAGGGCCCTAAGCATAGTCTTTGGTGTGAAATAGTTTCACAAGTATCTGTATGGCAGCAAGTTCCTTTTTTTTTATTTATTATGCAAGTACAAAGAAAAACAGAGAGGTAGGGCAACAAACAACTTGGTCAACCTGGTTTTCCATCCAAGTCCACCCAAGTATTAACCAGTACTAAACAATATCCTCTGTGCAATAGGGGAGAAAAAAACACAATGCACATTCCCCTTCACTTTATACATACAGCACTCTTTTCTTTTCTTTTTTTTACACACAAGACAAGGGACAACAGTAGACAAGGCAAACAAGACAAACTATTTAGACACATTCCGGACAAGTTACACACACAGGACAAGTCACACTAACAAAAAAAACAAAAAAACCCCCCAAAAAACAAAAACAAAAACAAAAACTAATCAACCAAAGTAATAATAATAATAATAATAATAATGATGTCTCATTCACACGCCCACGCACACACACACACACAAATTACACTGGTGGTGCTCCTTGAGTGAACTGTTGAGAGAAAAAAAAAAAAGGAAATAATTTAGGTAACACTTTATTTTGATAGTCCGTTTGTTGAGACTTTACTAGTTATTAGTAGCCATTCAGTAGCTTGTCAACAGTGCATCAGTTGACATTCAACAACACTGTTTCAACTGACAAGTAACATACGTTCAACTGACTGCCTATAGACTATAAGGTACAATTCAAGTGTTAATCTACAGATTTTACGAAAAAGTGCCTGTTGACTGTCAATATTATTTTGCAACAGGTTATTAACCAACTGGCGACTAACTTTCAATTGTCAACTAACTTTCTGTAGATTGAGTACCAACAACTCAAGATCAATCTGTCAGTTAAATGTCAACAGTCATGTCAGCATATGAAGTATATGATACTGTATATCCTACTCAAGGGGTCTCATGTGCATCAAATTAATAATTATTTTAGCTGATTTAAAACTGTTTTAAAAACTGTTTTAACCATTTGTAGATAATCTGTTGATAGTCAACTAAAGATTACATGTAGTTGCTTATTTGTTGCTTGTCAACAAAGAAATTGTTTATGATCAGTTGACTATTAATAGACATTATCCACCAAGTGTTAGTAGATATCTTTTAGGACTATCTAATTAAAGTGAAAGACAGTTGATATCAGTAGAAAGTCTATAACCTATCAACAGATTGCATACCTAACCTGACTGAAGTAGAACAAACACTATGGCCAGCACATCAGAGAAAAAAAAAAAAAACTTTTATTAAATAAAAAAAATAATACAACCCATTATTTACTAGGATATCACGATCACATCTGAACCATCTGATTATGTGAAAAAAAATCATCCCAATGAGAAAACTCTCAATAGTCTACATCATTTCAAATGCCCGAGGCCAAGATCAAAAGTTATAAACAACAAATAAGAATAATTATTAATTAATACATTTAGCCTTTCATGACAGTAAGTTTTACAGAAAATCGCATTTATTAAATGCAGTTTAACGTTATAACAGTTACTCATTTAATAAATAATCTCTGTTCCTGCTGCAAACTCGCTTCGGAGGATTAACAGACAAGACTATAGTTTAAACCCTTAACAATACCTTCTTTAATCGTTTAACCATTTTGTAACATTTAGTTTATTTAACGTTACGGTGAGACACAAAAGGTGTTTTCTCCTATAGAACCATAATACACCAAAACACAATATAAATTACCAAAATACATAATCTTTATTAGCTAACGTAACGTTAGATGTAATCCAAATCTTTATAATCCATACGCAAGCAAGAAACAGATCCAAATTCAGCCCTTCATCCACATACAGCGATCTCCATCTCCATTCTCAGCAGCGACCGTAAATGTCAAATCCCGCGCTCGTGATGAATTTAAATTCAAAAATTGCGCCCTCAAGAAGCGTTACGACATGTTTTACGGCAGTGATATCAAGCGCTCATTGGCTCTCGCCTGCTTCGTCACAGATTGCAGCATGCCGTGTTTCAGTTGAAACAACATTGAAATGCAGAAGCGCACGCGTCGTCTTCACGCAGAGGGAAGCTGGGTTAACATTTTCATGGATTAATAACTTAAATTCTGCTCTGTCCCTTATACAAAACTATTATATACTGCCAGAGAGGACTGCAACACATCGTCATTTGAGCGACTTTTGGTACCGATTTACATTTTCGCAATAAATTATTATGATTACACATCTGTTGTTTTTCTTCATAATTTTAGCCTGCATAGTTTTAAGAAATGGTTATGGGTAGGTTTAGGGGCAGGAGTAGGGTTAATGTTAGTGGCTCAAAATATATTTTAATGCTATTAATAAAACTGGCATTTCCCTATACATCTCTGTCCATAAAGTGTTTTATTATTTTTATATTCTGTATAAAATGAGTAATTTATATTTAGGTTTGGGAGTAGGGTTAAGGGAACTTACATTTATCTATAAAACAGTATAAGGGAAATGATACAGATCTTTATGATTCGTAAACGTTTTGTAGCTGTGAATTCGTAATAATTCTACGTTGCAGACATGTCTGTATCATACGTTTCAGCATCTATCCAAACGTACAAAAAAAGTATGCTTTCAATCTGTTGATAGGTTATAGACTTTCTACTGATATAAACTGTTTTTCACTTTAATTAGATAGTCCTAAAATGTATCTACTAACACTTAGTGGATAATGTCTATTAATAGTCTACTGAGCATAAACAATTTATTTGTTGACAAGCAACAGATCTAATCTTTAGTTGACTATCAACATATTATCTACAAATGGTTAACAATTTTTTAAAAACAGTTTTAAATCAGCTAAAATAATCATTAATTTGATGCATCAAACTTATGAATTTTGTCCCTACTATAATAAATTCTAGTCATTAATTTATATTGAATCAATCTAAGATTTTCATTGGTTGTGGCTTTATATGTTAGATTTAAGCACTCCTTCCATTTTGTTTTGGCATTGAAGTTTTGGCTCTGTCCCAGCCTTCATATATTTTACTTAGCAGATTCAAATTTTTTACGACATTATTGAGATACAAGTAATAATAATAACACATACATAACACTTATACTTTTTTTCTTTTTCTTACTTTGTTCCAAAAGGGTCTTTATCTTTTCCGGAACATCATTCACTATATCTCAGTTCTCTTACGAGAGGTTCTCTCGTATTGCGTAAGTTGCTTATGCTACGGGTAAAGTCATCTTTTCTCGAGATATGAAGCCAAAAAATTATCCTTAATTTTGTATTTCTTGTCAACGCAGTGCAGCAGCCAGCAGACCTAGAGCAAGCTGTCTAGCATGCTCATTGGCTGCCGCGCGGCAACTGCAACAGCCTACCACTGAGCCTCGCATAGCCCGCCAGTGTGGGCGTGGCTTAGCGTATATAAGGAAGGGCTCAGAGGCTGTTTCCCTGATTTTCATCTCTTCAGCGAAGCTCTACGCATCGCTGGACTCTGAGAGAAGCCGCCGCCGTTGAATCAAGCGACAAGCAAGCTTAGGACAGCGCCTGTCCTTGGTACCCTTCTCGGCGGCTCCGTCCACTTGGGAGATAGTCGCGGAGACAGGAGAGCGGAGTCTCACGGGGAATGGAGCGTTCCACGATTTAGAGAGCTCAGCGTGGAGCTCCGGCAAGAAGGGTGCTGACATAGAGGCAGGCGCTTGGCGGCGGCTAGGCAGAAAACACCCGTCGAGCCTGTTGGGCGCGGGCGCCTTCGGTGGTGACCACTTGGCCAACGATGCTTTCGGGAAACGCACCCCTGCGCAGCGCAATGGATCTTTCCCTTCGTGCCACTAAGTCTGCAGCACAGGCCATTGGGAGAACCATGGCTTCGCTCACCGTCACAGAAAGACACCTTTGGTTGACGCTTGCCGACATGGGCGAATCTGAGCAAGCCGTGTTCCTCAACGCACCGCTCTCCCCCACCGGCCTCTTTGGCCCAGCGGTAAGCGGGATTGTCAAGCGGTTTTCGGAGGTACAGAAAACTATGCAGGCCATGAAACTTTTCCTGCCACGGCGCTCGAGTTCGACTGCAGGCCGCTCCCAAGCTCAGCCTCCTGCACGAAGCTCTACGCAGCGCTCGTCTCAGCCTCCGTCTTCTTCGCAGCGACGACAGGGCGGCCGCCCTAGATCGCGCTCAACCAGCCGTCACAGGCCGCCTCCCCCCCGGGGACCCCGGCCTAAGATCGCGTTGAAACCTGAGCCCGCAAAGTCCTCCTAGCAGTCGTAAGGAGGAGAACACAACTGTCTCTTCATAAAATCCAAACCGTTTTTAGACAAAATCAACAGTTTACACCTATTTCCTTCTTTTTTAGAGAATACTTGCTCTAGCTTATTGCTACCTCTTGGTTGCTTCGTTATAGATTGCGCTGCTTCTACTGACTCAGCAGGGCGGAGTTTCTCAGTCTTCTCTCATTGGTCAATTCTATAATACATCTTATTCGAATTATTCCTCTTCCATATTTATTTATTTTTTTCCCTCTTACATTATATTTCAGTTAACAATCATATAACTATACGTTATAATTGATTTAAACTATATACAATTCGTATTATTAATCCTGAAATTAAGTCAGGGTTACACGGTGTCAGATCCAGAAATCTCTGCGCTCTGGCAGAACGCCTCCTCGTTTGGGCTCAGCACTCACTGCGTTCGCTCAGAGCCACGCATGTGCCGGGTCACCTGAACGATGGCCCAGACAAACTGTCCAGGGACAATGTTCCCCCGGGGGAATGGTCCCTGCACCTGCAGACAGGAAAAAAGAAAAGAAAAAAAAAGCGAAAGCAAAAGACTTCGGCAAAGCGAAAGTCGACCTCTTTGCATTGAAAGACAACGCTCATTGCCCAAGGTTCTTTTCGAAGAACGAGGACGCACTGGCCCAGGTTTGGCCCAGCTGCCCCCTGTACGCTTTCCCTCCGATCTCACTGTTACCACAGGTCATCAGGAGAATCAGGGAAGCGCGCCACTCGGTGCTCCTCATAGCCCCGCGATGGGAGAACCAGACGTGGGAGGAGGACGCGCAATAGGGAGGAACGAGCTCATCATCCGCTTCCTTAAAGGAGCCAGGAGGATGAATCCCCCGCGGCCCCCATCGGTTCCTATCTGGGATCTTTCTTTGGTCTTGGAGGCCCTTAAAGCTCATCCCTTTGAACCTTTAAAAACTGTGGATCTGAAATACCTCATGCTCAAAACTGTTTTTCTGATAGCTCTGTCTTCAGTCAAACACGTGGGTGACTTACACGCGCTATCTGTTAACGCTGCGTGTCTCGAGTTCGGACCAAATGACTCTAAAGTCATCCTCAAACCGAGACATGGTTATGTCCCCAAGGCGATCGGCACCCCCTTCAGAGCACAGATCATCTCGCTCTCGGTTTTGCCGGCAGTTGACGGTAACCTCCTCTGTCCTGTCAGAGCGCTGAGAATTTACATCACGCGCTCCGCCGCCTCCAGGCGCTCGGAGCAGCTCTTTGTTTCATTTGGTGGGCGCACCAGGGGTCTCGCCACCTCGAAACACAGTCTGTCCAGATGGATAGTGGACGCTATTGCGGCAGCTTATGCGTCTAAAGACCTGCAGTGCCCTCTGGGCATCAGGGCTCATTCCACTAGAGGTATGGCCTCATCGTGGGCTTGGTCCAGCGGGATTTCTATTCATGATATTTGTATGGCGGCAGGCTGGGCCTCCCCCTCTACATTTGTCAGATTCTATAACCTAGAAGTTCCCGCCTTGCAGGCTAGGCTGTTATCAGTCTAAGTCGTGATTCGACTCTCCTGGTTGAGCTGCACTATAAGGGTTGATGAATTATAGTTTGGACCGGCCACACCGCTCTAATATCCCTTGCTGGGTGCTTATGTACGTGTGCGAGCCCACGCCGGGTTTCCCCTGGGACATATGTAGTGGATGCTTGGCGCGCACGGCATTGAATTTAAATTTATCTTTCAGTGTATCAAATGAGGATATATCATTTGAACTAATAATACCTGATAATGTTTCAATACCTCCATTCATCCAAGTTTTCCACATTAATTTAGTACCTTGAATTTTAACAGACGGATTGTTCCAAATTTTAATATGTGTTGGAGTACCGATCTCCATCCCTAAAATCTGCTTGTTTTTTTTCCACATATTTAATGTACTGTTGACAACAAAGTTATCAGTCTTTACTTTTTTCTTGGAGAACAAGATGGATAATAAACTATTTGGTTGTAGTTTATGATTTTCGATAACCAGCCATGGGTCTTCATTAGTATTATTAATAATATGATCAATATAAAACATCTGAGCTGCTATCTGATACAATTCCATATTAGGGAGGTTTAACCCTCCTTCCCGTTTGGAGCAAAACAATAGATTTCTTTTTATTCTTGGGGTTTTTCCAGCCCAAATGAAAGATGTAATTATGGAATTTATTTCCTTGAAAAAGGTTTTTGGTGGTGTCAGCGGGATACACTGAAACAAATAAATAAACTTAGAGAGCCACATCATCTTTACCAGATTTATTCTACCAATTAAATTCAACTTGAGATCACTGTAGTTGAGATTATGTTTTAGATTATTTTTCAGTGTTAAAAAATTACTCTTATACAATTGTTTTTTGTTTGCACTGATATAACAACCTAAATATTTAATTTTACAGCTTTGTACTTTAAATTGTTTAAATACTTCTGGGTTTATTTGTTTTTGGCCAAAAGTCAAAATTTCAGTTTTGCCACTGTTCATTTTATAACCTGAAATTTTTGAGAATTGACTCATTATATTGATTACACTCGGGATTGAAATGTCCACATCACTTAGATACAACAACAAATCGTCAGCAAATAAGCTTAATTTATATTCGTTTTAGCCTATAGTGATACCAGTTATGTTATCTGTCTGTCTTATTTTCTCAGCCAAGGGTTCAATAGCCATCGCGAACAGCGCTGGAGATAATGGACAGCCTTGAGCAGTTCCACGGCTTAACGAACATGCCTCAGATAGAATGCCATTGGTGTAGACTTGTGCTTTGGGGGCTCTATACACAGTTTCTACCATATTGATAAATTCTACTGGGAATTCAAATGTTTCAAGCACTTTTCAGCATCGACCGCCATCAAAGTCAAATCTATATTATGTTTTTTTGCATATTGTGTTAAGGATATACATGTTCTAACATTAGTTCTAAGATCCCTATTAGGAATAAACCCAGCTTGGTTATGATGGATAATGCTAGGTAGGATTAGTGGCAATCTATTATTCATTACTTTTGTTATGATTTTCTTGTCACAATTGATTAAGCTGATAGGCCTGAAATCAGAAGGCTTATTACATTCACGACCTGGTTTTGGTATCACAGAAATAGTTGAAAGATACATTTCTGGCAACTTTTGTTGATTAACAAATGAATTTACAACTTCCAGGAACAAAGATCTAATATTTGGCCAAAATGTTGAGTAAAATTCGATAGGGAGACCATCTATTCCTGGGGCCTTTTTTTCGGGAAATGCCTTAATTGCCGCTTCAATCTCAGAGGTTGTAAAGACTTTCCGTATATCTTCCTTTTGATGATCTGATAAGCGCTGTAATTTGACCGATTTAAGAAAGGAATCTGGGTCATCATCTTTAACCTCTGATGTATACAAGTGTTCATAAAATTGCTTAAATCTTTTATTAATAATATCATTGTTTGTAATAACATCATCTGATTCTTCCTCTTTTAAAGAAGTTCCATCTGCTAATTGATCATAAACATGAGGGTCACCCAGGCATAATAAGAATGAAAACATTGGCAAGAGGATACCTCTGGTGGCCGGGTCTCAACCAAGACATTCAGATCTTTGTAAGTAAGTGCGCTCCATGTGAGTTGGGGTGAAACCAACCACCCTGTGCTCCTCTTCACCCAGGGTCATGGACAACAACACCCTGGGAGCGCATTCACGTAGACTATGCAGAAATAGACAAGCAACACTTCTTAGTCATTGTGGATGTTCATTCAGAATGGGTGGAAATCTTTCCTACTCAGCTGACCAATGCAGGAGACTATAAACCTTTTGTGTCATCTCTGGGCTGCCTATGGATTCCCAAAAGAGCTGGTATCGGTCAATGGCCCACCATTCACCTCCAGGGAGTTTGAGGAGTTCCTAAGGAATAATGATGTGCGTCACGTTCTGTCTCCTCCATATCATCCAGCCACAGACGATCAAACCGAGCGAGTGGTACAAATTTTCAAAAAAGCATGGGAAAGATCACGAGCACAATCTGTAGCACCTCATCTACGCCTGGCTCATTTTCTGTTGACACTCCCCATACAGTAACAGAGCGAACACCTGCTGAACTGTTTCTGAATAAACAGCCTCGTATCCGTCTCACACTGCTAAAACCAGATACATCCGCTGTTGTTCTCAAACTCTCACGATGCACCTTCCAGGAAGCTCAGATCTTTAGAGGTTGGCCAGAAGGTCATTGTGCGGTACCGTCGACACTCAGATCATGCCTGGCTTCAAGGTGTCATCTTGTTCAAGCATGGACATTCAAAGATAGAAGCTAATACATAAGATTGTAAGAAGCTGAAACAAGTGATATAAGATTGCTCACACAAATGTAAAATAACGTGATCATCAAACATTAAACAGCATGTAAATCAAAACTGCTTAATGTTACCAAATGAAATGTCGAACCCATGAAGAGAAAACGACTGTGAAGCTTTGGGGGTGTTGGACTCGATCTACTCCATCTGTGTTTTGATCATCGTTCTGAATATGATCAAAGCATGATTTTTCTCAGCTTTTTGTTTAAAATGTTGCCTTTCTTTATGAAACTTACCGACATTCAAGTGTTGAAAAAATAATGCATGAAGCTAATAAATGTTTTTCAAATTAAAGTACAGTTAAAGGTATTTTTCAAGTATAAAAAATAATATCTACATTTGAACATAGTATACTGCAAGTGCAAAAATAATATATAAATATATAGTATAATGTAATGCTCACTTAAAGAAAACTTATAAACTACTAAACTTGTAGTTTACTGAGTACACTTCAGTGTGCACTTTCATAAACTAAACAATGTACTACTTGTATTAAAATATTAAACTACTAGTATACTTATAAGTTCACTTGTAGTACAGATGGATTACAAATGAGAAACCTAGTTGTGTACTTAAAGTCTACTACTGTTACACTTATAGTACACTTAAACTTTTATATACTAAAAGTGGGCCAATTTAGTCCTAAGCAGTATTGAAATAGTACACTTACAAGTTTACAAGTACACATTGATATTAGTATACTTACTACATAAAGTATACTTAAAAATATACTTGAACATTACTTAAGTATACTTAATAAAATTAACTTGAAGTATACTTTTTCGTAAGGGTTAGCTGGACAATAACTTTATTCTAGAGCTGCTGTAAAGCCAAAACAATCTCTGTTACTGTAATTTCCTATTATCACTGTAAAGCTGATTTGAAACAATCTATACTGTTAAAAGTGCTATATAAATGAAAGTGACTTGACCATCCCATAAATACTAGTGATGCTAGTATAACTCTCTAATACTCTCATTTAAGTAGCTTTTTAAAATGTGCCACAGGAAAAAGAAAAATTACTATTGTGCATCTTGAGACAAAACAATGGCACTGAAATATTGCAAGATATTTCAATGCAAGTTGCTTTCAGTTAAAACAGCTCAAACATGTGTGGCAGGGTAAAGGAGCTTGTTTATTGGTTTATTAGAGGATGGGGAGAGGACCAATGAGGTGAGAGCAGCGCGAGTATTTAAAGACCTTTATTTTGACATCTGTTTACGTGGCTTGCTGATTCCGGGCTTTCTCCCCCCCTGGCATTTCCTGTCCCACTCCAGGTTATCTCCAGGTATGTTAAGGCTAGCAGTGTTTTGTAATGGTGTGGATCGCTCTCTTGTAATCTGTATTATTTATAGTTTGATTTGTAGCATTACTGGTGGTGTAGGCATTGAATGGTGGCTGTATGCAGTCTCAGCTAACATAGCAAATGTGTGTGTGCTGGCCGGCGGACTGAACTGCGGCGGATTGAGTACCCATATATCGGGCATTTGGGCGGTGTTTATCTGTTCATCTAAACGTAAGTATCTCTTTCCCATTTTCCCTGGGGATTTCATAGACTTAATGTGTCCTGTTTGGTTAAAGGGAAAGAGATTTACTGCTCGTGCTAACGGTGTGTGAGTGTTGACTGGCAGATTGGTCTGCGCGCATTGTGAGTAACCATACACGGAGCGCGTGAGTGACGTCATCTAAAATTGTAAGTAGCGTATTCCCTTCTTATTTCAGCTGTTATAGATCGAGTCTAATGTTTAGTGTTTTATGACTTAAAGGAAACTTCCTCATCTGTAAACTCTATCTGGTGGGAGGACGTTAAGGAGATGCCGCTGCTGTTTTGCTTATTTGGTTTAATATTTTGATTCTTTATAGTTTCTTTTGTTTTTTGGGGTTACAGTTGTTTTGTCTCACTGTGTGGTATTAATTTTGTAACTACGGCGTGTGAACTATCACTAGTAGTCATTATGTCTAGTGATTTTCCTTAACATTATTTCAGACTAATCCGTGGTTTTCTTGCGTCATAATTCATTTATGTGTGGCGCTGGATTCTGTTCCGCCAACTAAGCACTGCTCCTCGTTAGCCTCACTTGTGAGGAGGTTGGAGTGCTCTTGATGTGACACCTTTGTGTATGTTATTGTGTGTTTTGGTATAAATGTTCTTTAATCAATTGACCATCTTTTGTGTGTCTCCAGGAGCCAGTGTAGTCGTGGTGGAGCAGGGGAGGCCGGTTGTCGTGATCTAGAGGCACGCATGTCACAGTGTGTGATTTACATTGACACGATTTCCTTGCAGTGCTTTGCAGTCTGATTTGGGGTGAGTTTAGGGAGGGTTGGATGACCTCTCGATTGCGCCCGGCCTGCCTTGTCCCTGAGAAACCTGGCTCTGAAGAGAAATGTTCTATACCATGTGATTTTAAGAATAATTGTGATGTTTTAAATACAATAAAATATATTTTGTATTGTGACCCTGGTCTCACTGGTTTAAGTCTTTGCCCTCAGTGAGTAATACTTACCTGTGTGTCCTCCGTTGAGGTATTTCCCTGGTTCTCCACCAGGGTGGCGTAGTCTGGTACAAACTTATCGTGGTTTCTAAATCTCTTGCTTATAATAACGCCACATTTTGGCGTAGTCGGCAGGGTTTACCTAGTAGGGCAGGGACTTTTAGGTGAGACTTGGGTGTAATTGTGTCTGTTTTGATTTTTTTTTTGTTTTTTTCCTATAGGCAAAACAGCAGCGGCATCTCCTTAACGTCCTCCCACCAGATAGAGTTTACAGATGAGGAAGTTTCCTTTAAGTCATAAAACACTAAACATTAGACTCGATCTATAACAGCTGAAATAAGAAGGGAATACGCTACTTACAATTTTAGATGACGTCACTCACGCGCTCCGTGTATGGTTACTCACAATGCGCGCAGACCAATCTGCCAGTCAACACTCACACACCGTTAGCACGAGCAGTAAATCTCTTTCCCTTTAACCAAACAGGACACATTAAGTCTATGAAATCCCCAGGGAAAATGGGAAAGAGATACTTACGTTTAGATGAACAGATAAACACCGCCCAAATGCCCGATATATGGGTACTCAATCCGCCGCAGTTCAGTCCGCCGGCCAGCACACACACATTTGCTATGTTAGCTGAGACTGCATACAGCCACCATTCAATGCCTACACCACCAGTAATGCTACAAATCAAACTATAAATAATACAGATTACAAGAGAGCGATCCACACCATTACAAAACACTGCTAGCCTTAACATACCTGGAGATAACCTGGAGTGGGACAGGAAATGCCAGGGGGGAGAAAGCCCGGAATCAGCAAGCCACGTAAACAGATGTCAAAATAAAGGTCTTTAAATACTCGCGCTGCTCTCACCTCATTGGTCCTCTCCCCATCCTCTAATAAACCAATAAACAAGCTCCTTTACCCTGCCACACATGCAAACTCCTGGGACTAGGCTTAAGCCTTGTCTGTGAAAGAGGGCATCCTTGTTATGTTTTAATGCATGACTCAAGGAAAAAACAGGCCAAAATATTCAAAAGCTTTATTCTGTCTTCATGAACAAGCAGACAAGTAGCATTTTGTTAATTTGACATAGGCTGGAAAACAATACACTCTCAAATGTACACTCAGTCTTTACTAAAAAAAAAAAAGATTGAAAGATGTGGATTATGGGAATCCCTTTAGGATAGTTATGTCTTTAAGTGTAAAACAAACTGCAGTAGAATGAATAGAGTAGAATTATACACATATTAATAAGATAGAACAATAGAGGATCTGTCAGTCTATATTGTCTCTCATCAAGCTTGAATATTTACTATCCTTTTGTTTGACAATCCAGGTAGAAACACCAGGAAGACATTCCTTCATCCTTTATTCCACCCCTTTCATGAACTCCAGGAACTCTGCAATAGAAGGATAGTGGAGATGCATGGGACAGAGACGAGGATAGATTTGCATCACATTGGGTCTTAAAGGGACACTCCACCCATTTGCATTAAGCTTTGCATTGTTAGAAACCCAGTCATACTATTGAATGGTCGTGCAACACTCTCTCATTTTCCCCTGAGACGGGAGAAATCCGTTATTTACCTCTTACACTTCCTCCTACAATGACGCAAAAATCGTCATTTTGCGTCATTGTAGGAGGAAGTGTAAGAGGGGGGGATTTCTGTTGAGACTACAGACACTCGTTCCTCATCTTTCCCACGGGGCGGGACCCGCTCACGCTACAGACCTATTACAGATCAGTGGGTGGGACTTTACTCTCTGAAACTGAAAGCAATATCCTCCATCTTGTTTGAAGCTAAGCTAACAGGCGCTGTGGAGACAGATGTAAAGTTATGACAATAGCGGAGGAGAGTGCTCAATATGATATAGAAGAAGAGGATTTCAGAAGTCTGATGCTTGAATCAGGTGTTTGTGGCTACCTTTACAAGCCGCATTATAGCGAAGAGCAGCCGAGGCAGAAGACCTGCCTGCCGCGGACGAGGAGCCCGGACTGGCTCGAGTTAGGGCGGACTGGTGGCGCCGGTGATCTCACTATGCAACTACGAACACAGAGATAGAGTCCGTCTGCGGCAAAGAATTTCAACGATGACAATTTCTCCTGGACGAAATCTCTGAATCAGACGAGGACACGGACGTTTGTGTTGTGAACTATCCTAGTTTCGCACCGCATATGTTCTGACTGAACATCCAGGTACCATGCAATAATTCACCTTTTCGAAAGAAATACAAACGAGGAGTAATGCACTAATGAGTTCGCCAACTAACTAGACATTTTGTGTGAAATGAATTTCAAGCTCTGGTGGTAGCTAGCCTTGTAGACGGAAGAGTGATTTCTCTTATAGGCAGATATGCGCTTTCTGGATTAGTGGGAGTGGCTTGCAGAGCTGTGCAATGTGGTGCATTGTGGGAGTTGTTGTCTTTCATACAAATGCGTCCTGAAGTTATTTTTTGTCTTTCCTCGGTCACGAAGGCACCAAATTCAAAATTTATTTTACATTTCGACTACATATGACCCACTTTAAATAAAAAACAATGTTCAAATGGGTGGAATGCCCCTTTAAAGGGTTGTGAAACAAATACTGTCTCTGTAGCAACATTGCAAAACATTTAAAGCAATCTCTCATCATTCCAAAACATCACAGCATGGACACTGCCTCCTGAAACCATTGCTGACTTTTCTGATCAAATTGAGCATTTCATCAAAATGTCTGAAAATGCAATATATCAAAAGAAAGACAACAACAACAATCTTCAAGCTGCATGCATTCTTTTTTTTTAATAAACACTTGAATGTGGGTAAGTTTCATAAAAATAAATTTTTAACAAAAAGTTAAGAAAATCGAGTTTTATTTTTCAAAGACTACACCATGTGCATAATCAATTCTTCTATTGCTTGTTTCTGCTTCTTTTTCACCTGTGTTTTTGATCAGGAGATTCTGTACTCTTACAGAAGATGTGTCTCCTACCCCTGATGCTATGTGGACGTCATACCAACTATGCCATGCTTACCAATGCCTGCTTGTAGATCTCAAACTAACAAACTAAGCACTAAGCTTGGAGGCCTCAGCCCTGAACCATTAAAGTGTCAGCGGGCGAGCAGTACACCTTGCTCCCATAACAATGTTAGGAAGGTCCTGAAGCTTCTATGCTCAAAAGGACTCTAAACTAGTCCGAGGAGAGTCTAGACCCCTTAGAGCAGAGCTACCAGAAAACAGACAGAGCCTCAGTTAAGCCAATGACCTCCTTTTTCCCCCAACACCCAGATCTATTATTGTTTCTCTGCGCTCCCAGTTCCTCAGAAGAAGAGCTTGCTTTAGCCAGACTCGCCTTTTGCTCTTCTCCACAGGAACTTGCTCCTGGAAAGGGCACAGACAATTTAGGAGGAGCTGAAAGAAATTAAAAAAGGGGGGTAAGAGCTTGGGCCTCAGCCCTGCTCAATCACTCTCCTCTTTCTTTGTCTCATCCACAGCTCCCTGCTCTGTGTGCAAATTTCTCCTGTTACGGGGCCTTTGCCCCCACTCGCCTCTCTAAACCTGTCCAGAGTGTGTGCCAAACAGTCCCGAGGGTGAGACAGGAGTCAAACAAGCACAGCTTTATCTGAGTCCTTGATCCCTGACAAATTAAGCCACAGATGCCCCTCCATCGCCACCATAGCAGCCATGGACCGGCCAATATAGCGGGCCGCCTGCTTGGCTGGATCGGTGACTATCAGAGTTCAGAGACTGTTTTAGGGGATAAGCCCTCCCCTTGATCCTGGTAAGCTTGCAGTACTGCCATAGTGTGTAAAGCTCCACCAGTTTCTCCAGCCGCCACATACGCTCTGCCCACCAACCTCAATGTCGTCTGATATGGTTTAGAGGTCAAAACGGGAGCCTTCAGCAATGAGGATGTGCCCAAGGAAAGGTAATTCGCTAAATTGATTTTCACCTGAGGCATTCACCCATAACCCTTCTCACCGACCCCCTCTACATTCGAATAACTCAAAGCCGAATGAACCAAACAAGCTTAATTAGATTCAAGCTTAATCGTGCTGTGGCGTGAGTCACGAGCTCCCTTAGCTCATCGTATTCAGTGTGATGCTGCATGGAGCCGGAAACAGATCTAGCAGATATACACCACATCCTCAATGCGAGATCCCAGACAGATAACACACAGCTCGTGACCATCGGCAGGCGTTTAAAAACGAGAGCATAGAGGAACACAGGAAGGTGTTTGAACTGTCTGCTCGCCACATTCTGCTGACCTTCTATCCTTTCTTTTACACATACTGCTATCTTCACACAGCACACAAACAAGCGGCTTCCTGAAGACTAAGAAGCTGACGACGTGTTCTCAGGCATCTTTCTGATACACTGGGGCGCACCTTACAACGCCATCACACTGCGTCAGTCATGTGCTTGTACACGTGCCACAGACACCGGGTTCCACAAGGGCACGTCCCATAGCGTCAGCTGCTGACACCGTGTAGAAGTTCCCTCGAAAGGGAACATGGGTTGTCGGAAAATTCTGTCAATGGCGGGGAAGCATTGTGTCATAAATGATGGAAAATTCCATTAATGGTGAGGAAGGAGTTAAGTAAGTGGTTTTAATGCAGCATAATCAAACTCTGCAGAGTTTAAGAGGATTGCTCAGAGGGGAACATACTAAAGTTTCAGATTCCTAGTTTAATGGGAGGGATCTCTATGTTTTCTTTAATTGGGAAAGAACTCTATGCATTCGTGTTGTTGTTGTTGAGTGAACTTGAGTATAAGACAACAATAACACATGCTTACCATCATTATCGATTTTTCCATCATTGTTTTTGTCTCCGTCCCTCATCAGTTCCTCAATGTCATCTTCAGTGATGGTTTCACCTGTACCTTCCAGCATCAGCTTCAGTTCATCAAGATCAATATACCCATCTGTATTCCTGTATTCCAGAACCAATCAAAAACCATCAGAAACCACTAAACCCACCACAGATTAGTTATCTTACTTTAGTTTAAGGACACACATACTTATCAAACATACGGAAGAGTTCGGCCAGTTCTTCTTCTGACTTTCCTTTGCTGTCATCTTTCATGCATCTCACCATCATGACCAAAAACTCTTCAAAATCCACTGTACCACTGCCTGCACACATGCACAAACAATCGTTTTAGCACATGCTCATTTCAGAACTGCAATGACAGTACTGTAACATCAGCGGGTTGAAGAAGAAGACGAAGGTCAAGCGAAGATACAAAATACTCAATATTTATTTCCATAGGCAAAATCCAAACACACTCAAAACAGTGTGCTAGTGCACAAACAATAACCAACAAAAGACAAGTGAAGACCAGGAACTTAAATACACACACAGATGAACACAAGATAGGTGATGCAGATGATGATAACAGGAACACAGGTGAAGGAGGTTAAGATAATGATGATGACGAACAGCAGGTGCAGGTGATGATGAAGGAGGATTCTGGGAACTGTAGTACGGAGAAGACAGACGGTGAATGTGACAAGTACATGCACTGACATTTTATTTTTTATACACTTTATACTGGATTTTAATGTTTTTTTCACATTTTTCAAATCACTACTACATGACACATACTTGCCATTAATAACAAATTTATCACAAAACCAAATATGAGAACAATTAAATAAAAATGTGTACCAATAGGTGTAAAAAATAATCTTGTATTTTATATAAATATTGTGATTAATAATAAAGTAATTTATTATAACATAAATATGAATAAAATAAAATACCATGTATCATACTGTATATCATTGCATCTTGCTGTACATTTAGCACCACACCATACTACAGTACTGTATGTTTCCTTTCTGCCATCCTGCATTGGCTCTACACTCGCTTCTCACAGTCATGTGTCACAGGCCAGCTAAAAATGTCTGGGTTTTGGCACAAATATTAAAAAAAGTACTTAAAACATTTGAAAGAGATGCAAAAACACACATTTACTATTAATATCATTCTAATATATATATATATTTGTAAAGGTATCTATATCGATACTGCAGTATCGATGTGCCCATCCTTACTTGGTAGTTGTAGATTACTTTTACACTTATGTCCTGAGTAAATGAAGACAGAATTTTCATTTTTGGGGACCCATTCCTTGAATGGAGAAAGTTGGACGATAATATCAAAACCTCTGAGACTCCAAACAGATTGTCGGCTTTTATGAAGATTTATCATTGTAACGTTGTTAAAAGTCAGAGTTGCCTTGCTATTTCCTGTAAGATATAGGAGATTGCTACAACTGAGTGTATTTTAGTTGAGATTAGTGTTGCAGTACCTCATTTTTGAGCATTTCTTGAAGGTCTTGGTCTTGTCTTGTTCTCGACTGCATTTGCACTTGCTCTTGTCTCTGTCTCAGACTAAGAGGACTCAGGATTTTATTTCAAGACAGATCAAGACCACAACAGTGGGGATCTCACTCAATTTCTAGTGTATTGTCCGATTTATTTGTTAACATCTTTACTGTGATTGGATGTAAACTTCCTGCAACAAATGCAATATTTTATATTTTTATTTCTGACCTGGCAAAAACAGTGAGAAAAGAAATCAAATTAGAAATGTTACTGATTATGATGCCAGGTCAGAAACAGATATTGTGCCAGGTCAGAAATCAACAAGGGATTAGGGGTGTGTGATATTGACAAAAAATTATACAGTATCTCCATATTTTCTGGGATTTTATCGATAACGACAATTAGACAATATTTTGCTGAGTGATTTTATTGTGCTGGTACCTTTGCAGGATTAGGACTGCCGTGGACAGCTGACTCCTAACGTTTTTGATATTCTTCATAATCTATATGGTGGTCAATTTGCAGCAGTGACAGAAATCAACTTTTCCAAAAAAGATTAAAATGATTTTTACCTTTTATGGGCATTTTTTCCCTTTATAAAGCCATTTTTACCTAATTTAAAATGCATGCATCATTTTTTGTCAAATTATTACATTAAATCAAATTCTATTGGAATAATAAGACACAATAGAGCTGTTAACAATCAAATGAAATCAGTATCAACATTTTTTGTTTGTTTGTTTAATGCAGATCAGAGGGACATGAATGCATTTAACCTGCAGTTAAAAACACAGAAATAATGTTTTAAAGTTTTAAACATAAAACGTTGAATATTGAGATTAGAAATGATTTAAAAAATGAAAAGATGCTTTAATTATTAAAGTAAAACCGCCAATAGGTGGCAGCAAGTCACGATTAATGAGTGAGTCATTGAGTTTCAACGATTCATTCAAACTGCTGATTCATTCAGGAATTAATATTTTGTTTCAAAACAAAACACAAAACAGTCCTGTGTCTTTGTTTGGAACTATTTTCGTTGGCGAAATGGAGCAAAAACAGGCAATACTGAGTCTAAAATGTAAGTCACTTAATATTACCTTATTGTTTATTGAACTGTTGTATAAAATCAATATCACATTTGTAATCATGCTGATTACAAATTTGTGTGATATTGATTAACTACTATACTAAATGATATAAATATAAAAGACATACTGTAACGATCACCAGTGAGAGTGCCCGGGATAACCATCAGAGGGCACTCCAACCCGGACTATTACCACACATCCACAAACTACATTTCCCATAATCCTTTGCCCAGACTAATCAGCCATGATCATATTCACCAGTATGTCATTACCTTGTTTAGCTCACCCCATATAAGCCTGATTTTCACATTCATTCCCTGCAAAGTCTTGTTAGTTGTTTAGACTGCATCTCTGAGCGTGTTTGTATCCTGTTTCTCCTGTGTCCTGGTCACCTTGATTCTCTGCCTGTTCCCTTGGATTTCTCTCCTTGCCTCAGCCCTTTTCTGTTATTGTTTGGATTGCTTGTTTGTGTATGACCCTTGCCTGTATTTGTATTACGTCTTTGGATTACCCTTTCAAAATAAATACTGCATTTGGATCCTCAACCTTCTTGTCTCGGAGCAGTACGTGACTGAAGACTTCGCCTTACATGGATCCAGCAGAGGAAATGTTGTTTCTACATCAAGGTACCTGTACTATAGAGGTCTACACTGAACAGTTCTGTGCTCTCGCCAACTAGTTAAACTGGAAAGATGCTGTTTTTAAGGACTTGTATTGTCATGGCTTAGCTGAACCCATAAGAATGCTTATGCCTAGAGGACAGAACAAACTTATTCTAGAACAATACATTATGCTTTGCTGTTAAGTGGTTCCTCCTTCACTGTTGGGGAAGTTGAGGAGGACATGTCCCCTAAACGTTTTTTGGGGAGGGGCATCACACTCCAAGATCCAGTGGCCACGGAGCTTGGCCCACCACAGTCACCAGCATGCCCAGGTCTGCTTCTTCACGTCATGCCTGCCGAGCCTGAGCTTCTTCACGTCAAGGTCGCCCTTCCAGAGCCTCGGCCTGTCATGGCCGCCCTTCCAGATTCCTCGAACAAGATGGCCGCTGTGCCTGAGTCAGCTCCAGATGATACAGCGCTGATCATCATGGCCACGGCTATTTTGTGTATGTGGGCAGCACACACATCAACTCCATCCCGTGACCCCTCAACCAAGATGGTCACCACCGTTCCAGAGTCCTTGGACAAGATGGCCGCCCCCCACGCCTGTGTCTTCGGACAGAATGGCCACCTCTACGCCTGTGTCTACGCCGGTGTCCTCTGACAAGATGGCAGCTTCTATGCCTCTGTCTTCGGATAAGATGGAAGCAACTACGCCTTTGTCTTTGGACAAGATGGCCGACTCTACGCCGGTGTCTTCGGACAAGATGGCCACTTCTGCACCTGAGCAACCGGCACCTCCCTGGCCACCTGAAGCGTCGCATCCACCCTGGACGCCTACTCTGCCCCGGCCGCCTGCCCTGCCTGTTCCGCCCCGGACACCTGCCAGGCCAGCTCCGCCCTGGATGCCTGCTCCGCCCCGGATGCCTGCTCCGCCTCACTCTCCAGGTCTTCTTCCGCTCCACGGGCCTGGCCCTCCATCCTGCCCCCGGGTCCGCCTCCGCTCCACCTCCCTTCTGGACAATTTTTGTGGGAAATTGAGGGCAGGCTATGTAACGATCACCAGTGAGAGTGCCCGGGATAACCATCAGAGGGCACTCCAACCCGGACAATCACCACACATCCACAAACTACATTTCCCATAATCCTTTGCCCAGACTAATCAGCCATGATCACATTCACCAGTATGTCATTACCTTGTTTAGCTCACCCCATATAAGCCTGGTTTTCAGATTCATTCCCTGCGAAGTCTTGTTTAGTGTTTGTATTGCAATTCTGAGCGTGTTTGTATCCTGTTTCTCTTGTGTCCTGGTCACCTTGATTCTCTGCCTGTTCCCTCGGATTTCTCTCCTTGCCTCAGCCCTTTTCTGTTATTGTTTGGATTGCTTGTTTGTGTATGACCCTTGCCTGGATTTGGATTACGTCTTTGGATTACCCTTTCAAAATAAGTACTGCATTTGGATCCTCAACCTCCTTGTCTCGGAGCAGTACATGACACATACAGAGGTATTTTTTTCCCATTCTCTTGAATATTGAGGGCATTATAAATGCAATTTAATGAACTAAATCACGCAGTGAAAACGTGCACTAGCGCAAGTGCACTAGTCTAACATACTAGACTAAGCACCACACGCTCACCACACGCCAGCTATAGGTGGAGAGGAGAGAGAGAGTGATTGAGCCAATTCAGTGGATGGGTATTATTAGGAGGCCATGATTGATAAGGGCAATGGAAGGAATTTGGTCAGGACACACTACTTTTTACGAGAAGTGCCATGGAATTTTTAGTGACCACAGAGAGTCAGGACCTCGGTTTAACGTCTCATCTGAAGGATGGTGCTTGTTACAGTATAGTGTCCCTGTCACTTTACTGGGGCATTAGGACCTACACAAACCACAGGGTGGGCATCGCCCCCTGCTGGCCTCAATAACCCCTCTTCCAGCATCAACCTATTTTTCCCAGGAGCCTCCCATCCAGGTACTGACCAGACTCAACCCTGCTTAGCTTCAGTGGGCAACCAGTCTTGGAGTACAAGCTGATATGACTGTGGCCATATCATATTAAGTCAAATTCAAGATATGATTGCAAAAATTACTTGTATGAGATCTTGTTTTTTTATATTATAACATATGATATGTCACATGAACAAGAGAACAAGAGCACAATTGCAAACGTGATATTGATTTTATACAAACGTTCAATAAACAAATTTTTATTTTTAAAATATGAATCTCAACATTATTTATCATAGTTGGAATTGTAGCTTCTGTGCCATCTCTGCAGTGCAAAGATGAATTTTGTTGTTAGTGATTTCATTTGATTGGTAACAGCTCTAAAGATTGTCTTATTTTTCTAATTGTATTTATTGATTAAGACATTTCTCAAGCAGTAAATGGGGATTTTTTTAGAGGAATTTGAGGAGACCTGGTCTGGTCTTAGTCTTGACTCGGTCTTGCCCTGCCTTGGTCTCAACCCCACAATGTCTTGGTCTTTTCTTGGTCACAACACACACTGGTCTTGGTCTTGACTTGGTCTTGGTCTAGGTGGACTTGACTAAAACACTTGTTGACATTACAGGTTAGGGTTCTGGAATGTTACTTATTCTGGATTGTTCTAGACTTTACCATCCTCATCCACCTCGTCAATCATCTCCTGGAGTTCTTCCGGCGTGGGGTTCTGGCCCAGCATCCTCATTACCTTTCCGAGCTCCTTATTGCTAATACAGCCATCTTCAGCATCCTGAATGAAAATATCAAATGCTGCGCGGAACTCTACAAAACACAACCACAGAACTTAAGCAGTCAGTTAAGGTTTTATGTACATTATAGTGTCTCTGTCATGAACAACTTAATGATATTGTTAATTAATGTCAGTTTAGTAAATCTTTATTGCATATAGCCCTGCTGAAAAACCTAGCATAAACCAGCAATAATTCCATGTTGGTCTAGGCTGGTTTATTCTGGCTAGACCTGGAATAGTGCTTGTCTAGCAGCTGTTCTCAAGCTGGTGTAGCTGGTCCACAGGCACTCCTGCTTCCCATGGGGACCAGCAAACCAGCAACCAGCATCCCATGCTGGTCCTGTTGTGGCAAATTCAAAGTTCTTTTTGGTTCAGGTCTCAAAGTAGTTATTAAGTTATAGCAAATTCAAAGTCCTTGGTTCAGGTCTCAAAGAAGTTTCTCAGAGTCGAGGTTCCAGGTCAGAAGAATTAACTCTATTGTACAAACAATAAAGGAGAAGCCAGCTGGTCATCTGAAGTTACAGTATCCAGCACCCATTTTTAATACCTTTTTCATATCATCATGTCTCCAATGGATACCCTCAAATCTATCTCTTCCCCTCTGTCACGCCTGATGACCTTGACACAATTAGACGTGTCTTCTCTATTGGTCAAACATCCCAAAACCTCACATAATGGTGTTCTGTTTCATACAGTATTTTGACACTTTGCATTTCTTATGCATACTGGGTATTTTTCCATTCTCTCATCCTTTTCGGACCTATTTTTTCATGCTTGTCATTTTCATTGCATCATACTTAGGCATGAATCAAGGGAAAATTCTCCAACAGTCCCAGCATGCAAAACATAACTTCTGCTGGTGACCAGCATTGCTGAATTTTTTTTTTTAGCAGGGAGGCTATAAATAATGCTGTTATTGTTTTTTATTAGTTGTGCATGGGTGTTAAATTCAGCCAGTTTTTGTTTTCAGTGGGAAACACCGATCTTGATTGGTCAAAAGTGTGGTCAGGTGATGTAGCATCAGCTGAGACCATAAATAGATGCCTGAAATGCACGTCACCAGCTTCTTTGTCTTCAGCAAGCCACTGTTTGCATGTGTGTGAGAAGTCTTGTTCTCTGTGTTAGGAGTTCAAAAAAAGAAACAAAAAGAAGTTTGTCTACTCTCTTGGCCTCAACCCTAAAGAAACCCACACTACCCACGAGCCCTTGCAGAATTACATGAGCCCTTGCAGAATTACATCCAGCCTTGTGGGTAAAGAGGGTCAGGCCGGTGCATTCCTGCAAACTATGTCTATTCTGCAGGTGTACCAAGCCGACCTGCTTAACGACTGTCACAGACACCTGTTAGTCACCGTCTTCACTACATGTCCCATCATCCTCTCCGGCACACACCTGCACTCACTTCACCATTACCCACACCTGCCAGCGATCATCATCATTACTCACCATGTTCAGCTGTTGTCACCTTGTCTTCCCATTTTCATCTGTGTATTTAAGTTCCTCATTGTTCTCTGTTCTCTGTCGGTTCTTGTCAACACTGTGTTGTAGTTTTGGTACGTTTCTGTTTATATAAAATTCTTGTTGTCACTTCATCCTGTCTTCTGAGTCTGCCTCGACGTGCCTCATGCAGCCTAAAGCGTGACAACGACCTGGACTCCGGTGAGGCTACTGACTTTAAGTCAGTCAGGGAACACCGCCAGGACACAGACCATGTCCTCCGTGCCCCTAAGCAGACGGTTGCTCTATTGACTGTGCAATGGCTGCTATGGTTGCGACGTAGCAGCACCTGTTTGGCATCAGCGTAAAACGGTTTAGCTATCAGGCCTGTTCAGTGACACAGTCAATGCTGTTGTCGACAGGTTCCAGGCGGCCAAAAAGCAATCGGCGGTGTTCAGACTGGTATCGCTTTCAGTTTCGGGGGCGAAGTGTACTAGGGATGTAACGATTCACTCGGAGCCGGTTGAAAATCGATAAAAATATGCGACGATTCAAGTCGGTTGAGATGTTAAACTAATCGCGATACACATTTTAAACAGCAGAGGCGTTTACTGTATACTTGCTTTACAGGAACGATAGCAGCAAGTGTTTTCAGTTCATTCCTAGGGAAGTTGAGTTTGTGAGCGTGCGTGAGCTGGAAGCTCAACTTCTATAGGAATGAAATGAAATGCTCTCTCTGCGCCAGTGTGCACGCACCTTCAAACAGAAGCAAACATGGCGACGGCAAGCGCGTAGATGTTGACATTGACTCATTCAAATCTCCAGTGCTCACCAAGAGAAAGCCCAGCACGAGGATGTATTCCACAGAGAAAGCTGTGCTGTTGCAGAACCAGGTGTTGTATCTCTTTCTCTAAATGTCTACATGGATTTGTTCAATAATTGGTTGATTATTATGGCATATTTTTCTAAATGTGTTCTGTTTTTCTAACTCTTGCAAGTGTAATGATGCAAATAAAAATAATTAATAAAATAATATTCAAATCTTGCCTTTATAACAGTGTGAAACCCCTGTCACTGTTGTACTTAAATGTTATAGTCTTTATTTCTGCAATTCCTCTGACTTTTTTGGGAATTGTTTTAAAATGTCAATTTAGTGTTATTATTACATAAAATATATACAAATTTTATAAAGAAATGTGCAGCATTTTGTCTGAGAAATAAAAGGACACTTTTTGTCTTAAATCTTAATTTGAAAAATAAAGTGAGAAAATCGCATTGCAAAACCAGTATTGTGAATCGTATTGCATCGTGAGTTGAGTGAATCGTTACATCCCTAATGTGTACCAGTATCATCCTAGCTTTATCACCTCGCGCATTCACAAAGTGCATGGATGCAGCTCTGGCTCCTCAGCGACCATGTTCTCAGTTATATCGACGATTGACTCATACTCACCAAGTCGAAGGACCTGGTGATTTGGCATTGAGTTGAGGTTGAACATAAAGAAAAGCGTCCTTTTTCCTAGTCAGAGGACAACCTTTTTGGGGTTGGTATGGGATTCGACCCCCATACAGGGATGCTAGAATGAATGCTAGAGCTCCGTCCACTAGAAAACTTTATACCATGAAGTGGTGTCTCTTTGAGTCTTGGTGCACAAGGCACCAAACATACCCAGTACACTGCCTCAGTTCTGGAGCTTTTACAGGAGCGCGTTTCGGATGGCTTTTCAGATTTATCCCCTGCTACACTTAAAGAATACGTGGCCGCTATATCTGCTTGCCACAACCACATAGATGGAGTAACTGTGGGGAGGCATTCCTTGATATCTTGCTTTCTTCATGGTGCCAGATGGCTGAAATTCCATTCAAGCCTTTGGAGTCAGCATCAGAGAGGTTTCTTACTCTCAAGGTGGCTCTGTTATTAGCATTAATTTCGCTAAAAAGGGTAAGAGATTTGCAAGCCTTATCAGTTGTCCCATCCTGCCTACACTTCGCCTCTGAACTGGTTAAGGTCATATTGCACCTGAGGCCGGATTACATTAATAAGGTGCAGTTTTTGACTGTTTTCGGTCATCCTTTTAGCTTTTTCTCCCTCGCCGTTTGAATCAGAGGAGCAAGAAAAGCTTAATCTTTTGTGTCCAGTCAGGGCGCTAAGGATTTAAGTCGACCGTTCAACCTTGTAAGGTAAATCTGATCAGTTGTGGGTCTGCTTTGGAGGCTTTGGCAGATGTTCCTATTCAGTCAGTCACTACGAGTTACGTCAGTGAATGCCAAATTGGGATCGTGCCTGAGAGCCTTATCATCTTCGAGTGTTAACAGAACGATGTACATTAGCGAGTGAGATTTGCATCACGAACCACGCCCTGTGCTGTGGGTATAGGAAATGATCAGGGACATATTCAGCAAGTTTTTTGCTTCGGAGCCGAGCGTTTCTACGTTGATTCAGCTCTGCTTTCATCTAACACATGTGGACTTCAGAACCCGGAAGTGTTCCTGTGTTGGTGTGACGGTGCGTCAGCGGTGATCATCTTCCTGAGAAACTTTGCTGCTCCACCCTCAAGGCTGGATGATTGGTACCCAGGGGTGGGGTCCACTGAGCAACAGCGCCTCGCTCTGGTGCCCTTCTTCCCAGAAGTGCACAAGAAGGTAACAAAGTCGTGGAAGGCACCTTTTTCTGCCCAAAGCCACTCTGGAGCCTTCTCCACTCTCACTACCCTTGATGGCAGGGCGGCCAAAGGGTACGTGGACATCTCTCAGGTGAAGCGTGCAGTTGCGGTTCAGTTTCTGCCATTGCTGTATGACAAGCATATACCGGTCCGGACGGACAACAAATCGACCGTTGCCTACATCAACTGCCAAGGTGGTCTACGTTCCCGATGCATGTCGCAACTTGCCCGCCATCTCCTCTTCTGGAGTCAGAAATGACTCCAGTTGCTTCGTGCCATTCATATTCCGGGTGATCTCAATCGTGCAGCTAACGCTCTCACGACAGCTCACACTCCCGGGAGAGTGGAGACTCCACCCCCAGGCGGTCCAGCTGATTTGAGGTATCAGGGCTCACTCTACTAGGAGTGACAATACTTCTAAGGAACTAGCTAAAGTGTGCTGTGGCAGGCTGGTCCTCTCTGCACGTTTATAAGGTTTTACAGTCTGAATATGGATTCAACCCCAGGAACTCATGTCCTTTTGGGTTAATCTTTCTGTATCAGTTCTCATTCCTTTGAGGCGTGCAGTATGCTTCACTTCTACCTTCTTGGAGAAATATTATACTTTTATATGTTTGTGCTGTGGCAGGCTAGCCCTTTCCATACACGTTCACTTATATTTATTATGGAGTTTTCCCCAGGTTCGTCTCTTTTGGGTAATCATTCTTGGACCATAGGGTTTGTGCTTTTGCATACTTCACAACCTGATTGGTCAGGCATGCCTTCAGTATGGCGACGTGGGTATTAACGTTCCCATAGCATCAACATCGTGATGCAGCGTTGAGTTCCATTTGAAAGGGAATGTCTGAGGTTACGTATGTAACCCGGTTGCGTCACTTTGCCATACTTCATGCAATGCCTGAAAATGTCTTCGATCAGACCATTTGAATCTGGTGACATGCATTTCAAGAACCTCATACCAACTTTGAATCACCACCAGTATATTATAATTATTTGTGGCTATTTTGCTGCCATAGGGCCAGGCAAACTTGCTATCATAATGTAAACTATGAATTCCACATTATCCATCTTATTTTACAACGTGGAAGTAAGCTATTTTCTGTGAATGTGGGCAACTTCCAATTCATAAGCCGCTATAGGCAGTGGTTAAATTGGGCCGGGGCTCTCCGGGGCTCAGCCCCGGCACATAAGCCTGATCGTTTGCAGTCAGTTGCTTACTGGAAATTATGTCACATAAAATTTGATGAAAGTGATGCTTTTGAAAACATATTTCTGATTATAAATGAAAGATTTTGAAATGGCATGTCTATTTAGTCTCGGCGGAGCTGAGATGAGAACAATCGGGACACGGCCGTATTCTTGTTCAGCTGCTTAATCTCGTTGTCAGTCGACCATGATCGCGCACCGCTCGCGCATGCCATGCGCATCTATAGGCTATTTGTCAAGTTCAGCACAACGTTGGTTGTATAAACAGTGCCCTGCATTGAAAGACAAGGTAAGGAAAATATATTTGGCACATTGTATGGGTCACTATATCATAACAAGGTAATACAATGTGTAATCAAGCGTTTTATATTTAGCCTAATATGAGGAAAATAGGCTAGGGGAGCGCGGGGCACAACCTAACGCGGGGTTAGTTGTAACACGCTTGTTTTAAATACTTCCGCACATGCTTGGATGACGAAACTTTGTGTATTTACTATTTGCTATATCAACACTATTATAGAAAAAAAAATTCTGCTAAATTTTTTATTTTTTTGGAAGATATCCATAGACATTTATTAAACCATAGCAAAAGTAAATTTATTACTTAAGTTAATTTTTCATCTCTATTTTTTGTGTTTATTTAAAATAAGACAAATCTGATATTATTTTAATCTCTAAGATGTTATTTAACAGTTGAGATAGTTCTTTAATGCTTCGCTAACTAGCAGAAGACACTAGCAGGGTTTAAATCCCAGTTGTGCAGGCGGGGGCATGTTGTAACACTGCGTTACAATGTGCCCCTATTAGAAATATGCTATTATATTCTATACTTTTATTAATTTTATTGAGAAAACGTGAGAAAAAGGTGAATAAAGACAGAGTCAATGTTCAGAAATTACTAATTATTTATTTGTTTTGAACTATGTTGTATAGCTGTGTTTTCATGTGTTCGTAGTCAAAACTCAAAAATGAGTTTATATTTAATTATTAAAAATTGCCATTATTTTATATGAAAAAGTTTTTTAATTGTATTTTATTTAGAAAATATTTTAGTTTGTTTTGTATATTTTTTTTATTAGATCAGATAACATTTTAAGCTGTCATATGGTCATGTTACAATGTGCCCCACACATGTTACAATGTACCCCACCTATGGGGCATGTTGTCACATTTCACTTCCATTCTTTCGGGGTATATCAAGAAAAAAGTATACACTGTATTAATAAAACAAAAACACATAATTGTAGTAGACATGTGGGAAATGAATGTGGGAAAAAATAAATATTCTGAACCATAAGTAGATTTACACAAACTGAGAAAGTCAAAAAGCGTTACTTTGTGCCCCGCTCACCCCTACACATGCCGTGGACGTGACACAAAAAATCTTTAACTTTTAGGTGGCAAAATATTTTTTTTTTGTAATTCTGTGAATTGACCGCTGCTTGTGTAATCCGAAATGTGCATTTCTCTCTGGCGCATTCACTACTGCAAAGATTGCGAGGATAGCATCGTCAACTTCATCTATGCAGGCAGGGCACTGACACAGAAAACACTTGTTTATTAATAAACAATTAAAATGTCTCCTTGCTATATTTTACATATTCATATTCATTACTTTTGCCGGTTTTTAGTGACAGCTTTTAGGTGCTTTATTGGCAGCGCACCCTTAAATGTTACATGAACGCGTCACCACCGCATCAGCACAGAAAACAGCATTTTTTTTCAATCCCTGTTTTGGCAGGGGGAAAAACTGATCAGAAAATGTAACGAAACGTTGTAGAAATGTAGTGGAGTAGAAAGTATAATAATTACTGCAAAATGTAACGAAGTAAAAGTCAAAAGTATGCACTATTGATTCTACTTAGGCCTACAGAAACGAAGTAGGCTATTTGTACTTCGTTTCATTCCACCACTGCTGATTAACAGTAATGTAAATGCTAAATGTCCTAATACCTGTTGATACTACAACAATGCAAATATGCTCTTAACCTTGCAGTTTTTCACATATCATGTAAGACTCAATTTATCCATTTCTTTTGCACAAAACTCTGCAGAAAATGCCATTTAATAGTTTATTTTTCAAAAAAAAAAATCACGGGGGGGCATATACCCCCGGACCCCCCTAGGGAGAGCCCCCCCACATAATAAATCCCAATTTAAACCCTGCCTATAGGTAAATAACTAGAAGAATAACAAAATGCAGTATACAGCAAAACTATTTGTGCTACAAACCAGTGTTTTTATTAAAAATGATAATTAAAACAATTTGATAACAATTATCAGTTTGCAATATCATGCAGCATAACAGTGTTTGTGTACAGGTAAAATAAGTGAAAGAGGAAAACACCGGAAGCCTCGCACATTCAAGTTACAAATGGTCCGTTCTTATGTTAAAAATAATGTAGATACCAAAGAGTGCTTGAGGACACCATGAGGCCATTTGTTAAAATTAAATCTCAAGCGTAAGTGGGCCTTTTGACATATTGACCCAAAACAATCAAAACTACAAAGGAATGACTTGGGGGGCCAAATTAATGTCCAAATCTCAAATCCAATTTAAATAGTGTGGGGGGACTTTAAGCGGGCTGTTTCTATTTTCATTGTTATTTTACACTGTTGTACTTTTTCTTTTTTTTTTACAGCACTGTAGGTAGTAAAAAATATATATAATTTAGAAGCATTTTAAAACATATAACATAACATTTTTGGCCAGTCTGAGACCAAATGCCGTATAGTATTACTATGCCATACCATTTTTCTGCTCATCAGTGAGCTGCTCTACCTGTTGAAGACATCAATGGATCAATAATTATGACAAAGTCAAAACATAATGTACACTACACAAATAAACACAAACATGCATTCACACAGATATTACGTTTCGGTCAGTGGACTTTGGTAAGTGGATTTGTGTGATTTTGGTGTTTTTGTAACAAACAGTAAATTAAATATTAAAAATATGAATTAAAAGGTTTCTAATCAAGGTTTCTGCCAATGGACATTGGAGAGTGAGATTGCATCGCGAACCACGGCCCATGCTGCGGGTATATAGGAAGCCATCAGAGAGACACTCACAAAGTTTTCACTGAAGAGCCGAGCAGTGCATTAGTAACCTACATGTTCCCATTCAGTCAGTCTCTACGAGTTACGTCAGTGACTGACGAATTGGGATCCCTAAGAAAAATGCCACAATCGCTGCGTCTTTCAGTGCCGCCTGTAGTGTTGCTTTCGTCAACGAAAATTATGACTAAATATCGTCGTCAACGAACCTTTATTACGTGACGAAAACGAGACGAGACGCAACGTAAATGCTGGTCATGTGATGATGACTATAATCAAATGTATAATGCAATATTGTTGACGAATAAAAACAAGACTAAATGTGGTTAACAAAATAAAAACTATGCTAAAATGTCTCTTCATTTTCGTTGACCAAAACGAGACGAGACGAAATGTTATGACGTTATTTCGTCTCGTTTAGTCACATTATTATTATTTTGCAGTATTTCTGTTTCCCCTGGCTCACTTCAGGGGTTGCATCAGGTCACACTGCGCAGACGCAGACGACGTCACTTCCTCAAGCCCCACTCGCGGCATTATTTAGAAGATGCAGCTGTGGTGAGTTAGCGTAAACGACAACATACAAAGTTAAGTCTGACACCCGTTGCACACATCCTTCGTGTGCAGTGTGTATGCGGTGCAGGAGCAGCACGTGCTATAGTGCTTTCACATATGCTGCGTTTGCAGTGCATAACTGATCCACGGCTGTACCACAAACACATACTATTTTTATTTCAAATCCAGAAGTTATCAGCTACTTTTATTTTAAAAAAAAGTTTTGTCAGCATTGCGATTCTCTTTGTACACATATACACTCTTTAATAGACGTAATTCACTTTTAAGCACAATTTAAACAACGTATTATTCAATGCACTACTTCTATCTAGATTTATAAGCAAGTGGTAAAATATTTAGCCATGTAGTTATATTAAAATAGCAAACATTTTAAATTAAAACTTAAAATTGACAAAAACAGCCAACTCTCATGCCTTTTCTTTTGCATTTAAATTTTAATACAATAAATCTTGGATGTCACAAAGAACTTGTTTTTCCACCTCCACGAATGAGACAAGTGTTACTTTTCTGTTCGCTATTTTTGCTATTTTTCCATAGTGGTACACTATATTGACTGGGTTAAATAGAATTGCATTACTAAAAAGAGACTAAAATAAAATTTTCATTGACTAAAACTAGACTAAATGTCATCAGTTTTCGTCGACTAAAACTAGACGAAAATAGTCATGGATAATTCTGACTAAAATAAGACTAAAATGCTCAGACTTTTAGTCGACTGAAACTTGACTAGACTAAAAAGAGTATGAACGTGACTAAAACTAATAAAAACTAGAATGACAGCTTGACACAAAGACTAGACTAAAACTAAAATTAAAACAGGCCGCATAAAACAACACTAGTTTTGCAAGTGATAGTGATTTAGATTTAGATAAAGCTAGCGAAGTCAGATCAATGTGACAGACAAAATTAGATAATATCAGATATCTGGTTGATGAGTAAGATATGTTTAGCGATATAAACAACAAGGAATGATAGTAAATAGAGATTCAAAACGGAAAACTATATGGAGCTTACAGACGCAATCCACACGGCAGCAAGACAGCGAGGCAGACCAGAGCTATCAAAGCTGTGGTGTGAACTCTCCTAATCTTTAATATTGAGAACGAGTCTTAGAACTATTTCTTTATCGTTATCATTATAGTTAATGTCCTTGCAGATTCCTCCATCAACACCCGCTGCCTCCAGTGCAGTGTGTGTGCAGGCCAGCGGGGGGAGTGGGACACACCACACACACATACACATACACACACACACACACACACACACACACTGATTTGACTTTAACTTCTTTGGTATAAATGTATTTAGTGATATGATAAAATAATTTCTTATCAAAGTTATATTTTGTAGCAGTTTGTTCAGTGGGAAACTGTCATGATAGCATCAGTCTCCCATATCACAAATCCCTTGGTTTTTCCAGAGTGCCATCCCCCTATTCACACCTTGAGGAAACTCTTAAAGAAATGCAAAAACTTTGTATGTATGTAACTTTTGTTTGTCTATCAGAGTGTATCTTTATGAAAAAGGGTGTAAAATGAAAACTTGAATTTCTTCTCTCTCTCTCTCTCTCTCTCTCTCTCTCTCTCTCTCTCTGTTCTCAAATTCAAATTCAAATGAGCTTTATTGGCATGACTTGTACAGTATTGCCAAAGCATTGGCCATTACATAAGCAATGAACAAATAATCAATAAATTCAATAAATCAATCAGTAAACAAATGCATGAATACATTTATATAAACAAGAAAAAGAAAAAAAAAAACAGCAAAACAACAACACCTTTGTACATTAGTACCAACATTCAGACAAGATAAGAATGATTGTGACTTTAGTTTTGTCCACTGGCTGACTCTCGTAGTTTGTGGCAGGCTGTTACATATTTTGCTGCTGTTGTGATTGAGCTGGAGTTCTCTCCCAAAATATGATTTAATTTTTCTGAATTTGGTAATGCCATAAAATTTGGTTCTAGTTGTTGGAATCTAGTGAAATAGTCCGATCTAAAGCTGTGATAGTGATCACAGTGTATCAGGATGTGTTCTTCTGTCTCCACCTCTCTCAGAGGACACAGTCTCTGTTCACACACACACACACACACACACACACACACACACACACACACACACACACACACACACACACACACACACACACACACCTCTCTCTGAGAGCACAGTGAACATAGTCTCTGCTCTCTCGGCTGCCATCTCTGCCTGTGCTGTCCTCTCTCTACAGCCAGACAGTGGTCACACACACACACACACACACACACACACACACACACACACACACACACACACACACACACACACACACACACACACACACACACACACACACACACAGGGCCGGAGTGGGACTCATTTTCAACCCTGGAGTTTCATGCCTTAGACCGGCCCACTTTAGTTCCCGACTGACTATTAAAATATTGTAATTAAACCCTCAGTATATAAGGCCCAATCTTTCAAGGGCTATCTGGCCCTTCCCCCTACCCCTACCCCTACCCCTCCAACCAAAAAAGAATTGAGACAACCCTACCCCTTCACGGGAACACGCAAAACGGAGGGGTAGGGGCAAGGGGTGAATTGGGATTGAGCCTAAGTCTGCAATAGTGCACTGTTCTGTACAGCCTTGTAATTCATTGTATTTTTCAAAAAATATAATTTTCTATTCAGTGCAATATCAGTACACAGGGTTTTATAAATACAGAGGTAGAAGTGATCTAGGGGGTTCGGGGGCATATTATTTTCCCACTGTCATTGGCAAAGAACATCTGACTGTGTTAAATAGGAATCCATTGTAATAAAGTTATTCTCATTATGGGCACAGTATGCAATAGGCTATTGCTCTACTGCTCTCCTCTCTCATCTCCATCTCCTTCTCTCGTTCTTCTTAAACTGGGACTGAGATGGGTCTTGTGCATTTTGCCCACTTGGGTCCCACCTAGTACCAAGTGCAATCCTACATGAAATCCATCTGGGCAATTAACATGGGGCCATTATGGAACCCGCGGACAATCCTACATGGGGCCCATTTTTCAGCCCATTTCATACCCATATGGGCCCCACATACAAATGTTGGCTGGGAGTCTCTTTATCTTTACCTGTAAATCTCCCCTTCCTGAAGATGCTTAGATTGATACATTCTTTGCAAAGTGATTATTTATGTCGGTCGTTTAAAATTTCTATCGTAAAACAGCTGTTTAGTTTAGCCACTTGCACCTTATCTCGTGAAGCGTCGCGTTGGGATTCACGCGATTACACAACGTTCATTATACACTCAGGAAAAATTACCGAGGTCCGGACCTCGGAGACCTCAATGGTCGGTACGGCCCTGACTCGTAGGCTATTTGGCCGCTTGAGTTTCTAGAGATATTTTATTATTTTGGCCTTTTCAGTGCCGCCTTTGCGCCTATAGGCTATTATCCATGTTTTGTATCTCTTATTTTTTGTTCGCACATCTCTAACAAAGTGACTTTATTTTTTTTGTGGGGCTGCGATAAAATAATACACCTCTTTTCAGGTGTAAATAGAGTTCCATCTTCTTTTGTGATTTAGTAGCATCTTTCCAATAGGTAATGTAATTTTGTTTTTGTAATTTTATAATTTGGTTGGGCCAGTGCTGTGCTGGTCTGGCTGTAGTTTCAGCATGAGCTGTGAGAGTGCGCTCCGGTGCCGGTTCTGCTCCTGACACCGCAGGGCTTCAGCTGGTATGAGCTCGGGTCACTGCGCTCCGGTGCCGGTTCTGCTCCTGACACCGCAGGGCCTCAGCCTGGTATGAGCTCGGGTCACTGCGCTTCAGGTGCTGGTGGAATTTCACAGCTCTTTTTTGGATACTGATCAATAAGGGGTATTGTCCAAATTCAGCTCTGCACGAGTTGTTTGGTGTCGCTCTGTTTACTTTTAGGATGCTTTTACAAATTTGGGTATGCAGAGTTTCGATTTCCTCTTTTTCCCATTTTGAAAAATCTTGGGTTTTCAGAGGTCCCCATATCTCGCTGCCATACAGAGCAATGGGTTCAATTATTGCTTTTAGGATTTTTAGCCAGGTTTGAATTGGAATTTCATGTCGAATAGTATTTTTAATCATGTAGAAGACTCTCATTGCTTTTGCTTTCAGTTCATTCACAGCCAGATTAAAGTTCCCTGTTGAACTCAGTTTTAGTCCCAGATATGTGTATTCTCTCTCTCTCTCTCTCTCTCTCTCTCTCTCTCTCTCGTTTCCGTTTCCGGTGCGAGTGGACAGGTGTGTGAGGCTGAGTGGCTTGAGTGTGAGAAGTGAATGTGAGTACTTTTCTTTCTTTTTTTTCTCTCTGCTTTGTAGGATTAGTTTAGTAATTGGAGTTTTTCGTGTTGTTATTATTGAGTTGGGCCGTGTGTGCTGCTGTTGCTATAGACAGCATGGCGGCCCCGCGATCGCAAATTTTAAGCTCCCTCACACGGCGTCACGGAGTGAAAGTGGCGTCCGCGGTGACTGTAGAGGAATGTTGTTTGGCTGCAGGTGAAATGGTGGGACATGAGCATGTATTGTCGGCCTCTAGAATGAACAGTGCCGTAGTAATCTTTCTTAGTTCAGTTGAAAAAGCTAACAAGCTAGTTGAAACCGGCATTGTTGTGGGTGAGAATTTTATTCCGGTACTCCCGCTTTCTATGCCGTCTAAGAAAGTGTTATTATCGAACGTTCCTCCGTTTGTCAGTGATGAAACTCTAGTTAATATTATGTCACGGTACGGTAAAGTTGTATCACCGATTAAGATGATTCCAGTTGGATGCAAGTCTCCGTTGTTGAAACATGTGGTGTCTTTTAGACGCTATCTGTTCATGATCTTAAAAGATGATGAAGAGATTGATTTGTCACTTCGCCTCAAAGTAGAGGATTGTGATTATATTATTTATGTCACAACAGAGAAAATGAAGTGTTTTAGGTGTGGAGAAACAACACATTTAATTCGTTCTTGTCCTAACAAAGTCAATGATGATAGTGAGAAAAATGTGAATGAGACTGTTAAAGCGGGATCATCGGGTATTGCTGCGAGTGAAACCGTGAATACCGATAAGAGGATCGAAGACGTTGTATCTGAGAGAGTGAGTTTAGAATCTCAGGGAGTTGGCTCTGTTACTATGGCTGGTAAAAATGATCTTGTTAACACTGAAACATATGATCCTAGTGTACAGACAGAAATGCAAGAAGGTGATGATGAGTCTAATATGCCACAGTCTCATCAACATCTGGATAAAAACGAGACAGAAACGGAGCAAATTCATTTTAAAGTCCCGAATAAAAGGAAAAATACTGATTCTCCTCAAATTGCAAAGGCCATAAAGATAGACATTGGAAGTACGCATATTGATGAAGACATAGAAAGTGACAGTGAATCCTCTGATTCCAGCATTTGTTTGTCTCAAAGTGACTTTACTAGCAGCGGCTATGAAGTTGAGGATATTAAACTCTTTTTAAGAGCAACAAAAAATAGAAGAGGTGTGTGTGGCTGATTTTTTCCCAGACAAGAAAATTTGCTGACAAGGTCAGGTTTTCTATGTCTGAGAGTTTGTTCACAAACAAGGAGGTTTACCGGTTGAAAAAAATTGTGAGAAAGCTTTCATTAGGGGATAATGTTGACAGAGGAAAGACCTAACTTTAAAACCATGAAAGAGTATGTGTGTTCACCTCTGTTTTTTTGTTTATTTTTTCTCTTTTTTTCTTTAATTATTTGTGAGGTAAACATAGCAACAATCAATGTTAATGGATTGAGAGATATAAAAAAAAGAGCTGGTTTGTTTGAAGAAATTAAACTAAAGAAAATAGATATTGCTATGCTACAAGAGACGCATAGTGATATTAGAAATGCCCCTGAATGGGCAGTAGAGTGGAGTGGGCTCTCAATCTTGAGTCATAATACCTCACTCAGTGGAGGAGTTGCTATCCTTTTTACAAAAAAAATGTCTCCCCATACATATCAGATTGACGAAGTCATTAAAGGAAGACTCTTGAAAGTAAGGGTTACTTTTGAAAAGTGTACTTTTGTTCTGATTTGTGAATACGTCCCTACCTCTGCTGTTGAAAGAATGGTTTTTCTAGACATACTTAGTTCTATTATACAAAACTGTCACGGAGAAGAATATCTTTTTTTAGGTGGTGATTTCAATTGTACTGTATCGAACTTGGATAGAAATCACATCGAACCGCACGCACCTTCTCGTAAACGCCTTATTCAACTTGTTAAAACCTATGAGTTATGTGATGTGTGGAGGCATTTAGAAGGAACCCAAAGACAGTATACTTGGACACATGTTCGTGACAATACGATTTCTTTAGCTAGGCTAGATAGGTTTTATATTTTTAATCATCATTGCAACATCATTAAAAAATGTTTAATCACTCCTTTAGGTTTCTCTGACCATTGTATGGTACAGTGTCATGTGTTTGTTAATTCAATTAAACCAAAGAGTGCCTATTGGCAATTAAACGCTAATTTATTAAATGATAAATATTTTAAAAAAATGTTTACAATTTTTTGGGATGATTTTAAGACAAAGAAGGAAACGTTTAACTCTGTAAGGCAATGGTGGGACTATGGAAAAGTCCAAATAAAGCAATTCTGTACACAATATACTCTTAATATCACTGCTGAGACCTTTTTAAATGTAAGTATCTTGGAGGCTGATATCCTAAAACTACAAGAATTGGCTGAATCAACTGGAACCCAAAACTATTTTGATATTCTAGCAAAAAAGAAGACACAGCTGAATGATTTACTGCAGGTTAAAACACAAGGAGCTTTGGTCAGATCGCGATTCCAAAAATTAAATCATATGGATGCTCCCTCCAGTTTCTTTTTCAGTTTGGAAAGGAAAAATGGACAGAGCAGAGTTATCCATGCTCTACGTTCAGAGTCTGGTAAGCTTTTGTCTAATCCTAAAGAAATTAGAAAGAGAGCAATCAGTTTTTATGAAAAACTGTACACGAATGAACTCGGAGCAGAATATGAGAGGGAGGATGCCTTTTTTGATGATCTACCTCAATTATCAGAAGAAGACAATGCAAAGATCTCAGGTGCTCTTGGAAGAGCTGAGTTGTTTAAAGCACTTCAAGGAATGGAGTCAGGAAAAGCTCCAGGAGTTGATGGTCTACCAATTGAGTGGTATAAGACCTTCTGGGCTGTCCTGGAAGAGGATGTGTTAGAGGTGTTAAATGAAAGCCTGGCTGAGGGCCGGCTTCCTCAAAGCTGCCGGAGAGCAGTATTAACCCTCTTGCCCAAGAAAGGCGACCTCACTGGTAGATGCTGGCGTCCCATATCTCTGCTTTGTAGTGAGTATAAATTGCTCTCTAAAATTCTGGCAAATCGATTAGCAGAAGTAATGGATATTGTCATCCATTCTGATCAAACTTATTGTGTCCCTGGCAGAACGATAATTGATAATGTTTCGTTGGTTCGTGATATGTTAGAGGTCTCCAAGATGCTTAATTTGGATTGTGGCTTAATCTCTTTAGACCAAGAAAAAGCTTTTGATCGTGTGGAACATTGTTACCTTTGGAAAGTTTTGAAAATCATTCGGCTTTTGCCCAAAGTTTATCGATCTCATAAAGGTTCTTTATTGTGATATTGAGAGTCTTATTAAAATCAATGGTGGTTTATGTGCTCCTGTTAAAGTGAATAGAGGTGTTCGACAGGGATGCTCATTATCTGGAATGCTTTATTCCTTAGCAATTGAGCCCCTTTTACAGCAATTTAGAGCTCAGTTAAAAGGTGTATGTTTGCCAAATTGCAAAGATAATTTTATTTTATCAGCCTATGCTGATGATGTCCTCATAATGATTAATGATCAAGATGACATTGAAAAATTATTGAAGATATTATCCGATTTTAAGAAGTTATCATCTGCAAATGTAAACTGGGGAAAAAGTGAAACTCTTTTATTAGGTAAATGGTTGAGAGGAAAGCCAAAGTTACCAGAAGGTCTTTTTTGGGGAAGAACAGGTCTTAAATACTTAGGTGTTTTTTTGGGAGACGATTCTACCTTACAAATGAATTGGGAAAATGTTTTAGAAAAAATTAAAGGTCGCTTAGAAAGATGGAAATTTCTGACTCCAGCAATGTCGTATAGGGGTCGTATCCTAATAATTAATAACTTGGTTGCGTCCTCTTTATGGCATAAATTTGCATGTATTGATCCCCCCTCTCTTTTATTGAAGAAAGTTCAAGCCATCTTAGTTGATTTTTTTTGGGACAATATACATTGGATTCCTCAAAATTTGCTCTTTCTATCTAAAGAAGAAGGGGGTCAAGGTTTGGTACATCTGCAGAGCAGAGTGGCAAGTTTTCGGCTTATTTTCAGCGTATTCAGAAACTGTTGGTTAGTTCTTCTGATGTGAAGTGGTGTGCTGTTGCCCATGTCATTCTACGCAAGTTCAAAGGTCTAGGATTGGACAAAAATCTTTTCCTCGTGAATTCTTTGGACATAGACGTTTCTGGACTACCAATTTTCTATAGGAACATTTTTAAAGTCTGGAATCTTTTTCACTTCAAGCGAACAGAGGATCTACAATCACTTCATTGGTTATTGGAGGAGCCCTTAATATATGGTACACGAATGGATTTGTCTAGAAATGGTTTATTTCCAGGACTTAACAAAGCCCTTATTGATAACAGAATCCTAACCTTGGGCCTTTTATTGAAGGAAACAGACTGTGACCTAAAGAACAATGGTACAATTGCTCAAAAGTTGGGCTTCAAGTCTGTTCGCATCATTACAAAGCTTTTATCAAAATGGAAATCTACACTTGAACCAACTGAATTAACTCTGTTGTCTAGGTTCCGAGATGGGCTTATCGAACCCAATCCAGTGGATCCTTTTCCAAATTTAGTTTTTGCTGTGAATGTGGAAAATTTTTCTGGAGTTTTTTTGGAGTCTTGCAGTACTGTCTATATTGATTTTTTATCCTGTGTTGGAAAAAAATTATATAAATATTGTGTGTTTAGTTTTAACAAAAAGATGTTGGATGGGAAAGTTGATACCCCGTGGCGTACTGTTTTCAATTTGAGTGCAGATATAAAACCTCAGTGGAGGTCACTCTATAAACCACCATTGATAATGAAAACTGATTTGCAATGGAAAATCCTTTATGGAGCCATTGCGGTTAATTCCTTTGTATCTGTTATAAACCCTGAAAGTAGTGACAAATGTCCTTTTTGTAATGAAAGAGAAACTGTCTTCCATGCTTTTGCAAAGTGTTACAGGTTAAAACCTCTATTTTTGTCATTAAGCAATATTTTTGAAAGATGTGGTGAAACCTTTTCTGTGGAATTGTTTATTTTTGGTTTTAAATATGCTAGAGAGAAAAGATTTCATTGTCAGTTGTTGAATTTTATCATAGGCAAGGCTAAACTAGCAATTTATCTGAGTAGAAAGAAAAAAATTGAAGATAATATCGAACAAAATGTAGTTGAGCTTCTTTTTAATATGGTACAGGCAAGAATCTTGATTGATTTTAATTATTATAAATTTGTTGATGATCTCGATACCTTTGTTAATATTTGGTGTTGCAATAGTGCCCTGTGTTGTCTGTTTGAAAATGAAGTAGTATTTTTCTTTTTGTGAACTTTGTTATGATCTGATTGATAAATGTTTATGATTGTAATTTAATTCTTGAAAAGTGTATTAAAGTTTTTTTTTTTTTGTAAAATTCTCTCTCTCTCTCTCTCTCTCTCTCTCTCTCTCTCTCTCTCTCTCTCTCTCTCTCTCTCTCTCTCTCTCTCTCTCTGTTCTCTCTCTGTTCTCTCTCTCTCTCTCTCTCAGGTCCAGGGCTTTAACATCGCTGGGAATGATTTCTCGTATGCCAGTGACTGTGCTAGTTTCTTCACTCCTGGTATCTGGATGGGTCTGGTCACGTCTCTGCTCATGGTGTTGGTTCTCACGTACGGCCTGCACATGATCATGCAGCTGCGCACCATGGACCGCTTCGACGACCCCAAGGGTCCCGCCATCTCTGTGCCTCAGACCGAGTGAAGGACGCAGAGCCACATTCCTCACAGCACTAGTGTTTGCTTTAGAATATTTTGTTAATGTTATTTATTTCTTGTCGTTATGTGTGATTGGGGTGCTGATGGATTTTTTCCTGTGATAATCATTTCATTAATAAGCATGTTTATGAATGAATCTCAGGAATACATGTCCAGAATAAAAAAAAGAACATATAGGCTATATACAGTGGGGAGAACAAGTATTTGATACACTGCCGATTTTGCAGGTTTTCCTACTTACAAAGCATGTAGAGGTCTGTAATTTTTATCATAGATACACTTCAACTGTGAGAGACGGAATCTAAAACAAAAAATCCAGAAAATCACACTGTATGATTTTTAAATAATTAATTTGCATTTTATTGCATGACATAAGTATTTGATCACCTACCAACCAGTAAGAATTCCAGCTCTCACAGACCTGTTAGTTTTTCTTTAAGAAGCCCTCCTGTTCTCCACTCATTACCTGTATTAACTGCACCTGTTTGAACTCGTTACCTGTATAAAAGACACCTGTCCACACACTCAATCAAACAGACTCCAACCTTGTGTAGACCTGCACAAGGCTGGGATGGGCAACAGCACAATAGGCAAGCAGCTTGGTGAGAAGGCAACAACTGTTGGCGCAATTATTAGAAAATGGAAGAAGTTCAAGATGACGGGCAATCTCCCTCGGTCTGGGGCACCATGCAAGCTCTCACCTCGTGGGGCATCAATGATCATGAGGAAGGTGAGGGATCAGCCCAGAACTACACGGCAGAACCTGGTCAATGACCTGAAGAGAGCTGGGACCACAGTCTCAAAGAAAACCATTAGAAACACACTACGCCATCATGGATTAAAATCCTGCAGCGCACGCAAGGTCCCCCTGCTCAAGCCAGTCGCATGTCCAGGCCCGTCTGAAGTTTGCCAATGACCATCTGGATGATCCAGAGGAGGAATGGGAGAAGGTCATGTGGTCTGATGAGACAAAAATAGAGCTTTTTGGTCTAAACTCCACTCGCCGTGTTTGGAGGAAGAAGAAGGATGAGTACAACCCCAAGAACACCATCCCAACCGTGAAGCATGGAGGTGGAAACATCTCCACTGCATAATTAAATTCCACCTCTCCACTGCAAAAATATCTTTTCTGCAAAGGGGACAGGACGACTGCACCGTATTGAGGGGAGGATGGATGGGGCCATGTATCGCAAGATCTTGGCCAACAACCTCCTTCCCTCAGTTAGAGCACTGAAGATGGGTCGAGGCTGGGTCTTCCAGCATGACAACGACCCGAAACACACAGCCAGGGCAACTAAGGAGTGGCTCCGTAAGAAGCATCTCAAGGTCCTGGAGTGGCCTAGCCAGTCTCCAGACCTGAACCCAATAGAAAATCTTTGGAGGGAGCTGAAAGTCCGTATTGCCCAGCGACAGCCCCGAAACCTGAAGGATCTGGAGAAGGTCTGTATGGAGGAGTGGGCCAGAATCCCTGCTGCAATGTGTGCAAACCTGGTCAAGAACTACAGGAAACGTATGATCTCTGTAATTGCAAACAAAGGTTTCTGTACCAAGTATTAAGTTCTGCTTTTCTGGTGTATCAAATACTTATGTCATGCAATAAAATGCAAATTAATTACTTAAAAATCATACCATGTGATTTTCTGGATTTTTGTTTTAGATTCCGTCACTTACAGTTGAAGAGTACCTATGATAAAAATTACAGACTTCTACATGCTTTGTAAGTGGGAAAACCTGCAAAATCGGCAGTGTATCAAATACTTGTTCTCCCCACTGTATGTATGTATGTATAATAAAGAAGAAGAATTTTAGGAGCATTAGATTTTTTCATTGTGACTTTATTGTTACAATTACTGAGTGACATTTTTAATGGTCCTAAAATGGGCTTCTTTTTAGTGCAAAAATACACTTTCCTTAGCATGTCCTTGACAAGTTTTGTGAGATTCATTCTGAAGTATTCTTTGAGCTAAATATCTAAAAATCGACTACATTATATTTTCTTTTTTAATTTACTTTTCCAGAAAAATCGCATTGAATTTACAGACTGGGGCACCATTAAATGTAAATTGTACACTTTACATAATAAATTATTTGTGTGAGAGAAATATCTATTAACAGACAGCTTAATGTTTTTAGTGTGCTGTAAATATGAAATTAAGTATTATTTATTGGTGGTATGCGTGTATGTTTGATTCCAGTGTTTTTGAGTTTCCCCACTGTAGTTTCCTTCATAGTTCTGTGTCCAGTGTGTGTTCACAGGTGTTTCTGTGTGAGAACTGAAATGTTTTATGACCAATTCTGGGTTTTGATTTAAAGGGAAACATGTTGTGAGCTGTATTTAAATGATGTTTTATTAACAAGGTTCGGGAGGAGCACGTTCAGATAATTAACAAGGTTCGGGAGGAGCAGGAGATAATTAACACAAGTGGAGAGCACTCAGCAATCAATGGTAAGAGGTGTGTATATATACTCAGCAGTCTCACCTCATTCCATTGACAGTTTTGCAGCATCCCTCCACCACCCCTTCTCCACGCTTCTAGTCCTAAGCACTTACATACGGGGGGAGTACTCTGGGTTCGGGCCGAACTCCAAGCTCGGAGCCCTCCCTCCGGACAGCACGCCAAATACGCATTAAACTTTACCCCCTCAAATTATATGTAAGTGTGAACTCGTGAAATATTAGAAAAAAGGTTACCAGAGACATTCTGACATATTCTTTTTGTTGAAATATCAGCATGATGTCTTTTAATAATATTATTGTAGTGAATAATTTGCACAAATAGCTCTCATAAATAACATGTTTTATGTTGATGGCACATCTGGTTTATACTTAAAATCTTAAAAGGTTATCTATTGTCATTTCATGCGGTCACGTTTTGGAGGTGTATACTCTTAAATGTGTATGTTGTGTCTATGTTAAATAAACTTCATTGACATTGAAACTTTTTAACTTTAATTTTACAAGTTTATTTTAGACAGTTTATGTGGTTATGAAGGTTTATATGGTCATGGTCCAGGCTACAAAGTCACATTTGATTATAATTTCAAGAGTTATCCTAGCCTGGTCCTACCAGACTCTCGTACATTTCATTTGTACAGAGAGTCTGGCCATTCTCCATTGACAAGTGTTAACTTCCTTGAAGGCAGGTACTCTGTTGAAGTTTAAAACTATTGGATCTGCCCAGAGCCACTCTGGATCTGCCATAACCAATCGCTAACGTTTGGTCGTGACGTAACCTACAACTCAAACTAGCGCACAACGTCATCGTTCTCAGCCACTCCCTCTGTTCACTGATTGGACCGGTAAAAATTTGGCCGGAGAAAACCCACGAATATACCGCAAACGTAGAGGAAGAAAGCGAGAAATAGAGTAAAAGATGGGTAGGTGGAGTGGAGGGATGCCGTAAGAGTTGTCTCTGGGACGGTGCAATGACTGGTGCTTATATACTGTACACTCGTAATGATGATTGACAGGAGTGAATGATTAGGCTACTCCCAAACCTAAGTTTGGATCTTCATTTGTCCTATCCCATAGCAGTTTAGTTTAGGAGCGAGGAAGGAAAAGGATCTACCTCCTTTTGTGAATTTCTTGATTTTGGGTACAATCAACAGGACAGAATTTTGCCGTTGTTGTGACCGTGAAGGATTATAATACAATAAAGCAAGGCAGTTCAAGGCTTTGTATGTAATAATTAGTGTAATAAATGGTACAGAATGCCATGTATGCCAATAACAACTGAACTTTTATTCGGCACCTGCTCTCACCAGCACAGTTTTAACCTCTAGCCCCCTCACCTGGCAAGTGCCACACATTACAATTAGCAGAACTGAGACAAAACCTGACAGGTGGTTATAATGTAGATAAAATTGGGCTATGATCATATTTCACGTCTCTAATAAGTACTCTAGGATCTGCATTCTGAACCAATTGGAAGTTATTTATAGAGCCAGCAGGACAACCACTCAATAAATCACTGCAAAAATCAAATCTGGAGGTTATAAATACATTCATTAGCTTTTCAGCATTTGAAACAGACATTTGTCGTAGTTTCTAAGGTGAAAGAAGGCTGAGGAAACATGTTTCCTGATAATGTCCCCAAGTGGAAGCATATACGATGAAAAAAGCAGAGGGCCTAATACTGATCCCTGTGGCACTTCATATATAACTTATGTGCTATCTTACATCTCTTCACAACACAGGAAAACTGGCAATTGGATAAATATAATCTAAACCACTCCAATATCTGCTTACAAATGCCAACGTGGTTCTCAAGCCTATCCAAAAGAATGTTGTGGTCCACAGTGTCAAAAGCATCACTGAGGTCAAACAATATTAGAAAAGAGATGCAGCTACTACTAGCCCTGCTGAAAAACCCAGCATAAGTTCCGTGTTGGTCCAGGCACAGTGCTGGACTATATGGCACTCCCATGCAGGTGACCAGCAATGCTGGATTTCAGCAGGGCAGAGGATCAAGCTTATACACTTTTATTCAAAATCTCTTTGAGTTCAGTTCATACAGGTTAAGTCCACCTTGAGTAACCTTAGGTTTAGTTAGGTCAAGGTTGTGTGATTTCTTATTGCTTGCTTTTAGAGGATTGATAAATCATTAACCAATCAAGTTTAGCCACTACAACACACTACACTATCCCACACTAATGGTGTAATTTATAGTAATATCTTCAGAATTACTCAGAAGTCTTGTTTCAATTATACTTCTTTTGTTGGTGCTTAATGTAACACTATCTAGTGTAAATGATAAATCCAGTTCGAGATTTGTGCTGGCTACTGTCTACAGGCCACCAGGGCCCCATACAAACTTTATGAAAGAATTTGCTGACTTTCTATCAGAGTTAGTACTGGCTGCAGATAAAGTCATAATTGTTGGTGATTTTAATATACATGTAGATAACGAAAAAGATGATTAGCATTTACAGACATTAATAACTCTATTGGAGTTAGACAACAGTGTCAGGACCTACTCATTGTCGTAATCATACTCTAGATCTAATATTATCACACGGAATAGATGTTGATGCCGTTGAAATTCTGCAGCAGAGCGAAGACATCTCAGATCATTATCTAGTCTCGTGTAAACTTCATTTAGCCAAGGCTGCAAAGCCGACTCCGTGTTACAAATATGTTAGACCTATCACTTCTGCCACTAAAGATTGCTTTATTAATAATCTTCCTGATCAGTTTCATCATCTCAGCATCCCGGATAGCTTAGAAGAACTTGATATTGCAACAGAAACTTTTAACTCTCTCTTTTCCAGCACTTTAGACACAGTTGCTCTGTTGCGCTTAAAGAAGATTAAAGAAAATAGTCCAACGGCGTGGTACAACGAGCACACTCAGGCCCTTAAGAGAGCGGCCAGAAAAATGGAGCGCAACTGGAAGAAAACAAAACTAGAGGATTTTCGCATTTGATAATATTCTGAATGTTCCAATCCAATCTGGATTGGATTACTGCATGAATCATAATCATACACTGTTCACTCGTTGGCCAGAGGAGAACTGAGCGACTGAGCCTGGAGTTTTGGTTCCTTGCCATTGTCGCCTTTTTTCACCTTTTTTCACCTTTGTTGCCTTTGGCTTTTGGCTTGCTTAGTTGGGGACATTAAATTTAACATTTTATTTAATATTCAACAATAATATTGATCTGCCTGCCATTATATGAGAACTGAACTGCGCTGGACGATGACATCACAGTTTTGCAGCTATATATATATATATATATATATATATAAATGAACTAAATTAATAACTTCTTTACAACAAAATGAAACATCACTGAACTTACTTAAGCTGGACTGTGACGCTATTTTCTTCTGGAAACAAACTTTGTTGCGTTTTCCTGTTTTATCTGTAAAGCTGCTTTGAAGTTATAACTAATGATCTTCACAACGGAAGTGAATCAATCAAAACTAACTTAAACTAAAAATAAGAAAGTATACTTTCAGTCTACATTTTTTATACTTTTCAGAAATACTTTATGTACTTCTCAGAAATATACTTAATTACACTTAAGTGTACTTGACTTATACTGAGAGAAAAGTCCAAGTATATTTGGCCTGTACTTGTACTCAATATTTTGATTGAGATATACTTAAAAGTATAATTAATTATTCAAAGTATACTTGGCTTGTAGTTGTGTTAACTCTTTTGATTGAGTAGCCTATTAAATATACCTTTTTTTTTTTACATAGTTTTCATATACAGTCTTATGAAACTTACATTGTTTGAATATATTGATTAGAATATTGCTATAAAACAGATATGTTTGTAATTCTGCGTATCTGAATTTTTGTGTAGGCTAGTCCACTGTTAGATTACTTTTAGAATTTACTTTAATTCTACTTTACTTTTTCCCCACCATTGCATGAATTTTCCAGCCACCCACTCTTATACGGTAGGGGGCGCTATATGACATTACATTATTGTAATGTCAATATGTAATTACATTCACATTTATATGGGAACATGTATGTGAAAAATATGTACACAATAAAATATAACATTTTGTTAATATTACATGTAATGCTATTTTTGTCTTCATTTCTATATATTTTATATTCATTAACATATAGCCATACATGGTCAAAGCATATATTGCAGTTTGTTGAAAAATATAAGCACTAGTTTCCCATAAATGGAAATGTATTATGTAATATATCACATTATATTTTGCAGTATTATTTATTTTATATATATAAATTGTGTCAGTGTGAAACATGGGATCCTTTTGGTGATATCCTCATTTGTATTTTTTTTTAAACAGTATTTATAACTAGCTGTATATAAACACAATAGGCAAGGCAAGTTTATTCATATAGCACATTTCAGACACAATGGTAATTCAAAATGCTTTACACAGAGAAGGAATTTAAATAGACATAAAATAATCACAACAGATGCATAAGTAAAAATATAATGTATAAGATATAAAAATAACAATAAAAGCAGAGAGTCCTGAATCACTAAATTCGGTGCGCCTCTGTCTGAATGGAAGAGTCGGAGAGCTTCGGATCGCGAGACACACTAGTAACAATTCCCGACTTCCTAGTGACTGTCGCCTCTGATGGCTTTCGGTAATCACCGTCTCACTTCCCAATCCTCTCAACTCTTCCAACCAGACAACCCTAACCAAAAATCAAAACAGGATAAGTAAAACAGTTCTAACAAGAATTAAAAGAATAAAAAGATGTTACATAAATAAGATAAAATGCAATCAGTCGAACACACAGTGGCACAGCTAGTGTTCAGTCAGTAAACAGTGTTTTGAGTCTGGATTTGAATGTTACTGTTAAAGCACGTCTGATCTCTTCTGGAAGCTGCAGACTCAGCAGACTCTCCTTGCTTTGAGTGAACCACTATTATTATTTCTAACTGACGTGATCCTGATAAGCCATTTTAAGCCATTTTGCTAACTTCAGCACAAGAGAAAAATGGGTAACACTTTAGAATAATGGTCCGTAGTTAACAAGTAACTATGCAGGAAGTAATAGGTAGTACTGCATTAACACCGAACTTAATACTATTAACTAATATGGAAGCAATATTAACTAAGCAGTAAGTAATATCTAATTTAGTACAAAGGTAGTTCCTTGGTAGGTATTTGATTATTACTAAAGAAATGTATCCTCACTGAGAACTACTTGTGAACTAAGAAAGAATAACCAATTAATTACTAATCACAAAAGTAACGTCTAAAAAGTGAACAATTGTGGGTTTTTTTTTTTTTTTACTCTTAACATGGTCATAATATTTCAGAAGCTTGTGCCTCTAATGGGTTCTTAGTGGAAACCAGTTTATGAATATTATATTCCCCCAAATACATTAGCTACAGGTTGAGATTGTGACTACTACTCTTGCCAAAGGATGGACGCATGTTCTCTGTTTATTTCAAACTTAAACATAGAATAATACTAATAATGATAATTTGTTTAAAATTTTAAATAATTAGGAAGTGATGCTGACACTCATGATTGGATTAGTTCACTATTATGAGCTCTTGAGTGTCAGTTCAATATGTCTCAGACTCCAAAGACCTACCTTTATGTTACAGTAGCCGCCAGAGGAGGACTTCTCTTTAGGATATGAATATAAACATTGATGTTCTCTTGTCAAAAACAATTTGCATCCTTAATGAAGAAATTGGCTGCATTTATGTTGCGATAATCGCAAAACCACATCTTCCAGATTACAATGTTTGTTAGAATATTACTAGTGCCTGTACAGTATGTGTTAAATATAAAATTAAATAACTTGTATTACTTGTGAAAAACATGCTAACTCCTCACTAATTACTCAAGCGTTACCTTGTTATCCCGCAGGAACTACTAGTGATGTGGCCCATTATTTTAAAGTGAAAAACATGCTAACTCCTCACTAATTACTCAAGCGTTACCTTGTTATCCCGCAGGAACTACTAGTGATGTGGCCCATTATTTTAAAGTGAAAAACATGCCAACTCCTCACTAATTACTCAAGCGTTACCTTGGTATCCCTTGTTAACTACTAGTGCAGCCTGGTCTCATTGTAATACGTAGGCATTAATACGTAATTTTCTCAAAGATAGAAAACATACTTTTTTTGTACGTTTCGATGCTGAAACGTATAACGTTAATATGGACGTATCTGCAACGTTTAAACGTAACATTATTACGATTTTACAGCTAAAAAATGTAAACTATTTACTAATATTTCATATCATAACGATATCTGTATAATTTCCCTTTTACCATTTTATAGATTATAAATGTAAGATCTCTTAACCCTACTCCCACACCTAAACATACTCACTTTATTGACAAAATTAAAAGGATAAAACTTAATGGATATGTGTAGGGAAATGGCAGTTTTATTAACAATATAGCATTAAAACATAGTAAAACTAATCCTACCCCTATGTTACCCCTAACAATTTCTGTAAACTAAGTTAACGTTACGTAGGCTAGAATTATAAAGAAAAACAACAGACAGGTATAATCACAATCATTTATTTATTGAGAAAATATCAAAACCGGTACCAAAAGTTGTTCACATGACGATGTGTCGCAGTCCTCTCTGGCAGTATTGTATGAGGTAACGTTACAGAGCAGAATATAAATTATTAATCCATGAAAATGTTAATCCGGTTTCGGTTCGCTGTTCGCTCTGTGAAGGCGCGCACGCTTCTCCAATTCAAATATAGTACACCAATTTAAACACGGCATGTCGTAATCTGTGACGAAGCATGCGAGAGCCAATAAGCGTCTGATATCACTGCCATAAAACATGTCGTAACGTTTCGGGAGAAGCGGAAATGGAGATGAAGATCACTGGATAAAGGGCTGAATTTGGATCTGTTTCTTGCAAACAACGTATGGATTCTAAAGATTTGGATTACATCAAGCTAATAAAATTGATATATTTTGTGAATTTATGTTGTGTTTTAGTGTATTATGGGTCTATAGGAGAAAATACCTTTTGTGTCTCACAGTAAATAAAACACAAAATGGTTAAACGATTAAAGAAGGTATTTTTAAGGTTTTAAAGTGTATTCTTGTTTAACACCATATAGGCTAATCATCCGAAACGAATTTGCAGCAGAAGGCATGAACAGAGCGAAATGTTATTATTTATGAGTAACGTTAAACTGTATTAATAAATGTGACTGAAAATTTAATTGATAAGACAATTGAATGCAATAGAGTCTAAACATTAATTTTGAGTAATTAGTGAGGAGTTGGCATATTTTTCACTTTAAAATAATGGGCCACATCACTAGTAGTTCCTGCGGGATAACAAGGTAACGCTTGAGTAATTAGTGAGGAGTTGGCATGTTTTTCACTTTAAAATAATGGGCCACATCACTAGTAGTTCCTGCGGGATATCAAGGTAACGCTTGAGTAATTAGTGAGGAGTTAGCATGTTTTTCACTTTAAAATAATGGGCCACATCACTAGTAGTTCCTGCGGGATAACAAGGTAACGCTTGAGTAATTAGTGAGGAGTTAGCATGTTTTTCACTTTAAAATAATGGGCCACATCACTAGTAGTTCCTGCGGGATAACAAGGTAACGCTTGAGTAATTAGTGAGGAGTTAGCATGTTTTTCACAAGTAATACAAGTTATTTAATTTTATATTTAACACATACTGTACAGGCACTAGTAATATTCTAACAAACATTGTAATCTGGAAGATGTGGTTTTGCACATTATCGCAACATAAATGCAGCCAATTTCTTTATTAAGGATGCAAATTGTTTTTGACAAGAGAACATCAATGTTTATATTCATATCCTAAAGAGAAGTCCTCCTCTGGCGGCTACTGTAACATAAAGGTAGGTCTTTGGAGTCTGAGACATATTGAACTGACACTCAATAGAGCTCATAATAGTGAACTAATCCAATCATGAGTGTCAGCATCACTTCCTAATTGTTTAAAATTTTAAACAAATTATCATTATTAGTATATGTTTAAGTTTGAAATAAACAGAGAACATGCGTCCATCCTTTGGCAAGAGTAGTAGTCACAATCTCAACCTGTAGCTAATGTATTTGGGGGAATATAATATTCATAAACTGGTTTCCACTAAGAACCCATTAGAGGCACAAGCTTCTGAAATATTATGACCATGTTAAGAGTTAAAAAAACCCCCACAATTGTTCACTTTTTAGACATGTTACTTTTGTGATTAGTAATTAATTGGTTATTCTTTCTTAGTTCACAAGTAGTTCTCAGTGAGGATACATTTCTTTAGTAATAATCAAATACCTACCAAGGAACTACCTTTGTACTAAATTAGATATTACTTACTGCTTAGTTAATATTGCTTCCATATTAGTTAATAGTATTAAGTTCGGTGTTAATGCAGTACTACCTATTACTTCCTGCATAGTTACTTGTTAACTACGGACCATTATTCTAAAGTGTTACCGAAAAATGTATTAAGCATTTGTGATTATATTTCTTTACAACTTTTGGTAACACTTTATTTTGATGGTTCCTTTTGAACATTCTTCTGACTATAAGTAACTTTGCAACTACATGTCAACTTATTCTAACCATGACCCTACCAGTCTACTAATACTCTACTAACACTCTAATGAGAGTTAGTTGACATGTACAGTGAGGAAAATAAGTATTTGAACACCCTGCTATTTTGCAAGTTCTCCCACTTAGAAATCATGGAGGGATCTGAAATTGTCATCGTAGGTGCATGTCCACTGTGAGAGACATAATCTAAAAAAAAAAAAATCCAGAAATCACAATGTATGATTTTTTAACTATTTATTTGTATGATACAGCTGCAAATAAGTATTTGAACACCTGAACACTTAATATTTGGTACAGTAGCCTTAGTTTGCAATTACAGAGGTCAAACGTTTCCTGTAGTTTTTCACCAGGTTTGCACACACTGCAGGAGGGATTTTGGCCCACTCCTCCACACAGATCTTCTCTAGATCAGTCAGGTTTCTGGGCTGTCGCTGAGAAACACGGAGTTTGAGCTCCCTCCAAAGATTCTCTATTGGGTTTAGGTCTGGAGACTGGATAGGCCACGGCAGAACCTTGATATGCTTCTTACAGAGCCACTACTTGGTTATCCTGGCTGTGTGCTTCGGGTCATTGTCATGTTGGAAGACCCAGCCTCGATCCATCTTCAATGCTCTAACTGAGGGAAGGAGGTTGTTCCCCAAAATCTCGCAATACATGGCCCCGGTCATCCTCTCCTTAATACAGTGCAGTCGCCCTGTCCCATGTGCAGAAAAACACCCCCAAAGCATGATGCTACCACCCCCATGCTTCACAGTAGGGATGGTGTTCTTGGGATGGTACTCATCATTCTTCTTCCTCCAAACACGTTTAGTGGAATTATGACCAAAAAGTTCTGTTTTGGTCTCATCTGACCACATGACTTTCTCCCATGACTCCTCTGGATCATCCAAATGGTCATTGGCAAACTTAAGACGGGCCTTGACATGTGCTGGTTTAAGCAGGGGAACCTTCCGTGCCATGCATGATTTCAAACCATGACGTCTTAGTGTATTACCAACAGTAACCTTGGAAACGGTGGTCCCAGCTCTTTTCAGGTCATTGACCAGCTCCTCCCGTGTAGTTCTGGGCTGATTTCTCACCTTTCTTAGGATCATTGAGACCCCACGAGGTGAGATCTTGCATGGAGCCCCAGTCCAAGGGAGATTGACAGTCATGTTTAGCTTCTTCCATTTTCTAATGATTGCTCCAACAGTGGACCTTTTTTCACCAAGCTGCTTGGCAATTTCCCCATAGCCCTTTCCAGCCTTGTGGAGGTGTACAATTTTGTCTCTAGTGTCTTTGGACAGCTCTTTGGTCTTGGCCATGTTAGTAGTTGGATTCTTACTGATTGTATGGGGTGGACAGGTGTCTTTATGCAGCTAACGACCTCAAACAGGTGCATCTAATTTAGGATAATAAATGGAGTGGAGGTGGACATTTTAAAGGCAGACTAACAGGTCTTTGAGGGTCAGAATTCTAGCTGATAGACAGGTGTTCAAATACTTATTTGCAGCTGTATCATACAAATAAATAGTTAAAAAATCATATATTGTGATTTCTGGATTTTTTTTTTTAGATTATGTCTCTCACAGTGGACATGCACCTACGATGACAATTTCAGACCCCTCCATGATTTCCAAGTGGGAGAACTTGCAAAATAGCAGGGTGTTCAAATACTTATTTTCCTCACTGTAGGTGCAACATTACTTGTAGTCAACAGATTGTGTTAAAGGGACCATCAAAATAAAGTTTAATCAATTTTCTTTTTTTTTATAGACATTAGCCTCATCTGGATATTCAGTTCAGACTGATGTCTGTTCAGAGTTGAGCTCTATGTGTGTTTGTTTGGTCTGAGTGCTGAGATTCTCTCTACAGATCAGCACACACTGGAGAGGCTCTGAAATCACGGTCAAAATCGACAAGCAGTGAGACATCACGGACCAAGACTCTGGCATGTGAAAGACGAGAATTTGCACACAGTAAACCAACACAAATGGTAAATAGAGCACAACTAAGGTAACCATGGTAACAAGAAACAACAATGCGCCTGGTCTGTTGTCACTGACAGGTGTTCTGGCAGGAGTGGGCGGGGCTTTGCATGTGATTATGCCTGTGACAACCAATAAACACACAGGTGCCAGAATTGAGCCAACACCGAGATACAAACCATTACCACGGTCACCAAAAGCCACCAATAATACACACATTACAAGAAAAATAAGTATAATGATGGAGATTATGATGTAACAGGGGGTTGAGAAAATCTGAGCAGAGATCAGTGGATATTTCAGTGTCAGAACCCCCTCCAGAGACACCAGCTGTTGCAGGTGAACGCCACACAATTTCAGACAAAAATATCCATAGCTTATAATGACTGAGTCAAAGTCATGGAAAAGACTGAAAGAAAGAAGTTTTGGCACTGTATATATATACAGGAGCAGTTGCAACAGGTCACAGAGGAGGAGGAGGATGATGAAGGCTGAGATCCGGACTCTGGTCTTTCTCTGAAGATGCACTAAATAAAAAGCCCAAATCAGACACGGCACCCCCACACACAGAGCAGTGATGAAGAAGATGGACAGTCTGATTTCAGAAGAATTATAATAGCTAGGATAGATATCATGATCATCAGAAGCTGCGGTAGAGTTGATGAAATAACTGTCGTTGTCCTTCATGGTCTAAGTTTACTGCTGCACTTTCTGAAAGAAAAGAGAGAAACAACTTTTAAGAAAAACACCTTAAGATGGTTTTAGAGTGGGTTGGGTTGAGAGACCAGCTAAACCAGTTTACTATAGCAACTGAAAACTGTCCTATAGTAAAGTCCCAATTATCTTGATGGTGGTACAGATTATCTTATCAGATTGTGTTAAGACTGAATCTGCTTGGAAGAAAGTCGGGGCCACAACGATCTAAAATTGTAAAATATCCAACATGCTGAATATTTAGAATCATAAAATCCTGTTGTGTGAGGTGAACCCCGAGGACAAACACACACTCTGTAGACTGGCTGCAGGAGATGTCAATAACAGGTCACATGACCTTCCGCCCCAATTAAGACAACTACTGAAAGAATACAGATTTATTCATTTAGGCTCATTAAATTAAATAAGTTACAATCATTTTCCATTTTCTGTAAATTGTTTAAAAATACTTTGAATAAATGAATATATTTATTTATTTTCATCCACATCTGAATGTTTGGCTCCTGGCAGTTCTGTCCAGCTGCTATTGAGCTCCAAGAATAGTTTATAGTCAAATTAAATACAATTAAACGATAGCAAATTTTAATTATCACAAAATATTGAAATAATAACAATCTGAAAGCAGAAACTAGCCCGATTGACTTCTGTTAATCAGCTAAGCAGACACAGTTATAAGCTGCCAATCTCAAAAATACTAAATGTTTGCAGATTATCTAGTTTGAGCGGATATACTGCTCTATCATTACTGGAAAAGGAAGAAGAAAAAAAGCTGTTACTGGCTAAAAATAGTTGTGGTGTGGAAAATTAAACCTGAGAAACTTTCAGTTTCTCTTTATTTCTTTTTTTTTTTTTTTCGATTGCTCACATGCATCGGTCAAAAATCGTCGAAACTCTTCATACATTCAGTGAAACAGAAGTCTATATGCAGAACAAACTGTGAATCCTTTTTCATTGCTTTCACACAAAATGCATTCAATGACCACATTTTCTCAAATTCATGAACACTTTTGTCATTCATTCTTCACCATCTGCAAAACACTATATATTTGCAGCACATTCTTTGAATGCTAACAAACTAATAAAAGCAAATTCAAATCAGAATGATGGCAAACTTTTACACATTTCTGCAGTAATTATATTAAATTATTACATGGCTTGGTTGAACTCTAATGTAGAATGCGGTGTGTTATTTCTTGCACGCAGGATTCTAACTGTAGAGACAGAACGGACTATTTTCTTTAGCGGAAGCAATACAATAGTTTTTAAATCAATAAACTCCTTTTTAAATCAGTATTTTGTGTCAAATTATTGATTTATTTGGTAGGTAGTCATGTAATAAGCGGGATAATGTAGAGCGAGGCGGTTATTATAGCGAATACAACCGCCTCGCTCTACATTATCCCTTAACTTACATATAAAATTTTAGAAGAATATTTAACGTTACAATGAAATAAAATAATAATAATTATAAACAAAATGTTTGTTTCACATGCATGAACATGGATCAAGGAAAACACATGAGCAAAGAAGAGAGAGGGAGAACTAGAACCTATCAGTTACTGTAGGCTACATCCATTCCTCTATTCCACACATCATGAAACTCTTCCTGTTTTTAGGGGTTTAGGTCAGTTATGAATGACAAAGTGTGTTTGTTGGGTCACAACTTTTGCCAGTGTTATGGAAGAATGACTTGATTTGAGGCACTTTTTAATTATTTTGTCAGTTTTAGAGCATTTTGAAAGTGAAATGAACCGCTGTGTGAAGCTTAAAGTTGTTTCGGGGAACCGTGTGAAGAGTTTTGAAAAAGTGACCTAAATATTGAGAAATGTGTAGCGATTGTAAAAACAACTGTTGAAGACTTCACATGCAAAAGCCCATAAGTCCGTCTAAAGTTTTTGTTTAATATGAACATTTTTATCAGGCTCCTATGTATAGATTTCTAGCCAAGTACCAGCATTTCTGAACAGGCTGAGGCTGGATTTAGTGAGTTTGAAGTGAAAGTATTTGATGAACGTATACTCTGTGCGGTGAATATTTTGGTGGCTTTTAGAGGCTTTTGCATCGGAGGTCTTCAACTGTATCTGCATTTTTATCACAGTTATATTATATTAATTAACAGGGTCAAACTATTGTGGAACATTTGGATACATTATGTTTATTTATTTATTCAATTAAATGAGCATACGTTTTGTATTTACCAGCTTTTTTGTATTTACAACAGTTTTTTGCTTGTGGCCCTGTTTCTGTATTACAGTTTTTCATTTCTTTTTTCTTTTTTACAATAACTACCCGTTTCTCAGTAGGCCACATAAAAAATAAAAATAAAATCGCAAATACTTTTCACTATGCAGGAACTACTAGTGATCTCGACCATAATTTTTAAGTGATAAAGATGTATTTCACTTTAAAATACAGGTCCAGATCACTAGTAATTCCTGCATAGTAGTGACTAAATCTCAAAGTACTGTCAGATACTGTCACTGTACTACTACAGACTAAAGTCTGTGAAACAGAAATTTCTCTAACGTCCCCCTGTGAAACTAGTCCCGTCCGAATAGGGCTTAAGTAACACTTGAGTAATTAGTGATGCAGTTTATGACCACGATGAGAGTAAAAAAAGACAATCGCTAACGTCTCAGACACACGTTGTTGCAACTCATAATGTAAAAACTGCACATAATGTAATAAGTATTATTATCAAAATGTAATAAAATCTTGAGCTCATAATGTAATAATACATTTTCAATGTAATAACAGTTTTTCACATAATGTAATAGGTTATTGCATGAGAAATGTATTACATTATGAACACACTGTGGCAAGTTATAATGTAATCACAGTTTATACAGTAATAAGCGCATACAATGTAAAACAGTGTTTACAATATAATAATTATCTTTCAATATAATACATTTAAGCTCAGAACATAATAATAGTTTAAGTAAAATAAGAAGTTTATGTAAAATAAGATATTACATTAAAGGAAAATTAGGCTTATTATAGGCTACATTGTGAACTTTTATTTTTATAAAAATCTTACTAATTTTGTGATTATGACATGCTCCATCACTCTGAGTTACTTTGACCCAAAAACACATTTTAAGTTTTATGCATTAAAAAAAAAGGAAAAAAGATTTCACTCTCTAATTATGTACTTTTTTGGGACCATATCTCCATTTATTCAGTCTATTAAGGAGTCACAACTTGTCTCGTCTCCAACACTAACTGCCCTATTTTTCACTCAAACATGGACCATGGCTTTCATCCTGGCCGTATTCCTGATTCAGATATGGACCTGGTCATAATCCTAGCAATGACACTAACAGATATCCTTGTGTCAATGCTAATCTTAGTCTTGACTCTCTGGCTGTTAGCCCATATTTGCCTCTACTTTCATCAATTATTAAGATTTGTCTGTCCATGGACATGTCTACTGTATGCTTCACACTTTTAATAAAGTCTAAGCCACTTTCAGAGAGCTTCCCCAGACATTTTTCTGGTATATATATCAGAGAAGCTTTAGTAGATCTTTTGCAACTTGAGATGGACGAGGACTGTTGCATTAGCATGATAAAGTTGTAAAAAGGGGCCTTGCTCTAAAACTGAAGAAGCATGGATTGTAATGAGACGTGTGTTCTTTGGATGGTTTACCATAAAGAACATCTACTGGAAGAACATCACACTATTCAATGTTGCATTTCAACATATACATGTTTAACATTCTTTTACTTTGAATATAAGGTTGGACTGTTGTAGTGTTTGTCTGAAGATGTAGTTCTGAAAACATTTTCCTGCTTTTCTTCAGGACTCCCAGAAATGTGTGTAGCCTGTGTTCTTAAACCATAGATGTGGCTGCTTTAACTGTTCCAGTGTTATTTATTTAGTGATTTTGTAAGAATTATTTAACTTTTTTTTTTTTGCTATATTGATACTGTGAGCTATTTTTTACAACATTGGTTATACTTTGTAGACTGTGTTGTTATTGTTGTACACTGTTTGTCTTTTAACAGTATTTTTTTGTTGTCGGATTAAAAAAAATGATATTCATATAAGAAGTAAAGTACCATGATAATAATAATATCAACATCAATAATAATAATAATAATTATAATAGTAATAGCAAATAATAATAATAATAATTGCATGAAGATTTAAATCTGGTGAATTTTGTAGGTAGTTTAAGACTTGGTTTTCCCTTACAGTTTATTTTTAAAATCTAATGTTTTATGCTTAAAAAACCTATTACAATTATGACAGTATGACAATAATATAATAATTGTTATTAATTATAATATTTGTTATAATTGTAAATCATATAATAATTATTATTACGTTATGAGCTCACGATTTTATTAAGTTTTGAGAAAATTATTACATTATGAGCATTTTATTACAATAATAACGTAATACTTATTACATTATGTGCAGTTATTACATTATGAGTTGCTACACACGTTAAAATTGTGATTAGTAATTAATTAGTAATTCTTTATAATTTGTCATAATCACCTATTAGTTCTTAATGAGGCTAATCTCATTCAGTAATTATTGATTACCTAATAGGGAATTGTCTCCTAAATTTGATATTACTTACTGATTAGTTAAGCTTGTTTCTATATTAGTTAATAGTTAATTTACTTATTAATGACGGACCATTATTCTAAAGTGTTAAATATCTTTAAAAAACAAGAATGGCATTCTCTAATCATTAGACTTTTTCTGGTTCGGGTTCATGCGCTTGAACATTGAAACTCAGCATCCAGTCACTTTGAAACGAAGTACCAGACCTGCCAAACACAAGGTCATTTGTGCTGGGTTATTAAATATGATCAAGCTGGATCATAAAATGTAATAATAAGTTATTTGACCTGGACAGACCAGTAAAGAACTGACCTGAGATCAGACAGAGAGTGATGATGATGATGATGATGATGATGATGGCAGCTCTAATTCCAGATTGACTTCAGTCTCAAGGATATTCAAAGAAACAGTCGTGTCAGATAACAGTGATTAACAAACATATGCATATCCTCAATCTGTCTCTCTCATTTCTGCTTCCTTGTTCTCTATAACGGTTCCACTCATCTGCATCTCTAACAGGGCAGGAAAGTGTTGAGATATGAGTGAAAGACATGCAGAGCAATATATGCATACAATCACACGCAATGATGCACATCAGTATAGTACTATAATCACATACAGTAAACAGGGACTTTACACAGAGGTCTGTTGTTCAGCCTAACCTCATCTATTTTCTGCCTCTGCAAAGTCACGCTCATCTGCATACACTTTTCAGAGCCAAGGCCATTTCTATTTATGTATTTATACCAACAGGAAGTCAGATATTTTGGTAGCATTTTCTCTCTCTCTGCGTCTCTCTCTGTGTGTGTGTGTGTGTGTGTGTGTGTGTGTGTGTGTGTGTGTGTGTGTGTGTGGGTGGGTGGGGGGGGGGGTTGTCTATTGGGTGAGATTTGCTTTTAATTATTGTTTTTCAAGGTTTCGGGGGCTTTTGGGGCCCTTAAAGTGCTCAAAAATAAAAACCTGCCAGCTGTGGTTTCCTGTAATCTAATTATTGAGAATTACCAGAGGTGCAGACGTTGATGTTTTATTGAAAATAATAAAGTTTGAAGTTACCATTATGGAGATGAGTGTTTGCTTTAGTTGGGCTCTTGACCCTTGACTTTTTAACTTTAAATTTACTCTGATTGCATTAACTGTGTGGTAATAGTTACACAAACAATAACACAAATGTTATGGCATGAAAATCAGAGAGAAAATGTGACCAGGTGATGATGGCAGGTTAATGATGACATAATCGTCATATTGTGGCCTGATTCACTGATCTCATAAAGAGTCTTATCTCTCACTTTATGAGCAAAGTGATAATGTTAATTATAATATTAAAAATAAATATTTCATATTATTGAATATAATATCTCTGTAAGTGAGCAACAGATAATCTGAAGAACTTTAAAAATACATGGTGTAGAAAAAAGGTTTTGAACAATTGCTCGATTTAAACCAACACAGACATCAAGATTCAGCGTATGAATCTCAACAACGGTGACAATCAACACGATAATCAGATAAAACATCACAAAACAAGCTACTAAAAAGCTGCAACAAAAACAACATCAAAAATAAAAGCAGATATAATAATAAAAGAAAATACTAAGGCAATTCAGCATAATGTATTCCTGCTGCAATGCATGCTGGGAGATACTGATGAGTTTTGATTGGAGGCTCCATCAAGTGCACTGCACTTTTATCATCACCATTGTTGAGACTCATACACTGACTCTTGATGTCTGTGTGTGACTGAAAGATACAGCAGTTCAAACCTTTATTGTACACAATGTTTTAAAAATTCTTCTGATTATCACAGCAATGATGGATCACATGCTGTAGAATCATAGGGCTACTACAATCAATAATGTAAAATTAATAACACATATAATCAAAGATAAGAGCTCACTGAATCAAACATGGTGATTGCCATCACTGATACACAACCGCCATCACATGATTCATTTTCTCTCTGATTTCCTAGCCATAATCAACATGTCTTATAAACACAGAGCTACAAATGTCAGAAAGTCAAGGGTCAAGAGCCCAACTAAAGCAGTCACTGATCTCCATCATGGTGACTTCAAATGAAACAATAAATCATCAACATCTAAACCTCTGTTAATTCTCAAACAGAACTGTAGACGTCTGACAGAAATAAAGTCAGTCTGGTTAGTAATAAGTGAAGCTGGTAATGCTGTTTGTGGAGTTGTTTAATCCTCCTCTGCTGAGATCTTCACAGATTTAATGTTTTTTATCTTCAGTTGATTTCATCTTAGGCTGTGGCTGAAGTCAGTTGTAGTTCTTGTGTTTCTGCTCGTCTCTTTTTCTGTTCCAGTTGTTTCTCTAAATGGACATTCCCAGAATTCCCTGTGTGACACTTCACATTTGATGCTATTTCATTTAAATAATTATGTTTCTTCTTGGTTTTTGTTATCAGTTTTATACATTTGGGGTTTATATTACATCATATATTGTTTAATGAATGTTTATGGCATTATTTGGAGTCATGTGTGTGTCACCATGATGGTGTTTTGTGTTTGTGTGTATGACACTGTGCACCTTCTTAATATTAACATGTGCCTCAGTTTGTGGAAAACTAATGGTATACTTAAATCATCGTGTGCTTTTCTTTTTTACCCCTTGTGTTATTATGATGGTTATCAGTATATTACAAAGATATAAAGCAGACTTTAATACTTTAGTGAAATTTAATGTTAACATTTATCGGTTTATGTAATATAACGGTTGTCCCGTGAAAACTAAAAGGTTCCTACTGTATTTTTTATGGTAAAGTACTGGGAACCACAGCTGATGTTTTTTTTACCACACATTTAAATACTGCTGAAGGTTTTTTTTTTTTTTTTTTTTTTTTTTTTTTCAAAGTAAGGTTGCTACCATATTTTTTACGGTAAAATACTGGCAACCAAGCTGACGTTTTTTTTACCGTAAATTTCACAGGGGTTTGTTTTACATCGTGTTTTTTTGCCCGTAAATTTAAATCCCGTAAAACATAAAAGGTTGCTACCTTATTTTTTACGGTAAAATACTGGCAACCACAGCTGCCGGTTTTTTACCGTAAATTTTACAGTTTTTTTTTTAACAGTGCATAGTTTCTGGCAACTTTTGTTGATTAACAAATGAATTTACAACTTCCAGGAACAAAGATCTAATATTTGGCCAAAATGTTGAGTAAAACTCAATAGGGAGACCATCTATTCCTGGGGCCTTTTTTTCGGGAAATGCCTTAATTGCAGCTTCAATCTCAGAGGTTGTAAAGACTTTCCGTATATCTTCCTTTTGATGATCTGATAAGCGCTGTAATTTGACCGATTTAAGAAAGGAATCTGGGTCATCATCTTTAACCTCTGATGTATACAAGTGTTCATAAAATTGCTTAAATCTTTTATTAATAATATCATTGTTTGTAATAACATCATCTGATTCTTCCTCTTTTAAAGAAGTTCCATCTGCTAATTGATCATAAACATGAGGGTCACCCAGGCATAATAAGAATGAAAACATTGGCAAGAGGATACCTCTGGTGGCCGGGTCTCAACCAAGACATTCAGATCTTTGTAAGTAAGTGCGCTCCATGTGAGTTGGGGTGAAACCAACCACCCTGTGCTCCTCTTCACCCAGGGTCATGGACAACAACACCCTGGGAGCGCATTCACGTAGACTATGCAGAAATAGACAAGCAACACTTCTTAGTCATTGTGGATGTTCATTCAGAATGGGTGGAAATCTTTCCTACTCAGATGACCAATGCAGGAGACTATAAACCTTTTGCGTCATCTCTGGGCTGCCTATGGATTCCCAAAAGAGCTGGTATCGGTCAATGGCCCACCATTCACCTCCAGGGAGTTTGAGGAGTTCCTAAGGAATAATGATGTGCGTCACGTTCTGTCTCCTCCATATCATCCAGCCACAGACGATCAAACCGAGCGAGTGGTACAAATTTTCAAAAAAGCATGGGAAAGATCACGAGCACAATCTGTAGCACCTCATCTACGCCTGGCTCATTTTCTGTTGACACTCCCCATACAGTAACAGAGCGAACACCTGCTGAACTGTTTCTGAATAAACAGCCTCGTATCCGTCTCACACTGCTAAAACCAGATACATCCGCTGTTGTTCTCAAACTCTCACGATGCACCTTCCAGGAAGCTCAGATCTTTAGAGGTTGGCCAGAAGGTCATTGTGCGGTACCGTCGACACTCAGATCATGCCTGGCTTCAAGGTGTCATCTTGTTCAAGCATGGACATTCAAAGATAGAAGCTAATACATAAGATTGTAAGAAGCTGAAACAAGTGATATAAGATTGCTCACACAAATGTAAAATAACGTGATCATCAAACATTAAACAGCATGTAAATCAAAACTGCTTAATGTTACCAAATGAAATGTCGAACCCATGAAGAGAAAACGACTGTGAAGCTTTGGGGGTGTTGGACTCGATCTACTCCATCTGTGTTTTGATCATCGTTCTGAATATGATCAAAGCATGATTTTTCTCAGCTTTTTGTTTAAAATGTTGCCTTTCTTTATGAAACTTACCGACATTCAAGTGTTGAAAAAGTAATGCATGAAGCTAATAAATGTTTTTCAAATTAAAGTACAGTTAAAGGTATTTTTCAAGTATAAAAAATAATATCTACATTTGAACATAGTAGTATACTGCAAGTGCAAAAATAATATATAAATATATAGTATAATGTTATGCTCACTTAAAGAAAACTTACAAGTATACTTGCAGTATAAACTACTAAACTTGTAGTTTACTGAGTACACTTCAGTGTGTACTTTCATAAACTAAAAAATGTACTACTTGTATTAAAATATTAAACTACTAGTATACTTATAAGTTCACTTGTAGTACAGATGGATTACAAATGAGAAACCTAGTTGTGTACTTAAAGTCTACTACTGTTACACTTATAGTACACTTAAACTTATACTTTTATATACTAAAAGTGGGCCAATTTAGTCCCAATCAGTATTGAAACAAGTACAAGTTCACAAGTACACATTGATATTAGTGTGGCGATATGCGAGAGCATTGGATGATCACGGGCACGCTCTCAAATACAGAGCTATAATGAATCACGACTACGCCACCCCAGCATTAACCCAGCTGGGGAAATACCCATAAGAAAAAGGGGCACACAAGTTCGTTTCTCCCTCCCACAATCACAAGACACTGAGACGTGAATACGTACAAAAATATATATAATTCTTTATTTAATGATCATAAATAGTTTAATAAAAGGGTACTAGAGTCAGTCAAACAATGGGGCTGGATGGCAAGGCCACTACTTTGTATATGAGCAACGAAGTTCAATCAGTAAACAGACATGTCGACTCTCGTGACGGAGCTGGGGTGCACCATTAGCTGGACAGGCTGAGCAGTAGGCCTCGAATCAGCCCGCAAGGAGTACACCGTGCCCAAAACTTCCAAAGCACACACACACTCGTGAAATCCACTACAAGTAAACCTCTACCGCACACTCAAAGGAGAACTTCTGTTCACCATGCACAGGACGGCTAGCCTGCCCGCTTTTGGGTCACCCCTGCTCCTGTGAAAGAAACAGAAAACAAATTAACAAAAGAATATAACAGCCTATGAACAAACAGCATCAATTGGTATTGATATTGCCAGCAATAGGCAGTTAATGCCAAATAAACACAGAAACAAGTACCGTTGCTACTGACAGTAAAGACAAAGAACACAAAACAAAATGAAAACAAATGAAAGCAAAACACATGAAAGCAAAACTAGAAACAACAACTAGGAGCAAAATAAATAGAAACAAAACAAAAGGAAACAAAACAACTAGAAACAAAACAGCAGCGTCGAGGCTAAACCGCGTCGCAATCAAGCGCCCTCTTTAATAATGGCCTAAAATACACAAGGAACAAGATTAAAAAACATACTTTTACTTAAAGTGGACATAAAGACATGAGTGGGTTTACATACCGATCGGCCGGACTTCCGTTCGAATATCCGGCAGACCATTCCCTCATCCCATTTACTACACAGAGGAATTCACGCGTCATACATTTACAAAATAAATACAGTCCCATGCCCACATATACACAATACAATGGACCTACCTCACGCACCGAGCAGTAAAGTAGCAGTCACTCACAGCACGCCGGGTTATACGTGCGATCGGTTCCCTTTTCTACACTGGAACTACAGCAGCAATGTAGAGGAACAAAAAAACCCTCGAGCAGTACGCTCCGTACCTCCACACAGACACCAGCTGCGCGAAAAAGTCAGCTCACACAGAGCAAGCGAGCACCAACAACCATGACACTCAGATGAACGCAAGGATGACGCCATATCCTACCACTCTGGAAATGCCCTTTATAAGGCCCGCTAAATAATCATGGGGCGGAGTCATGCTTAAAGGAGCACTTCACCACATTAGTATACTTACTACATAAAGTATACTTAAAAATATACTTGAACATTACTTAAGTAGCCTATACTTAATTAAATTAACTTGAAGTATACTTTTTTGTAAGGGTTAGCTGGACAATAACTTTATTCTAGAGCTGCTGTAAAGCCAAAACAATCTCTGTTACTGTAATTTCCTATTATCACTGTAAAGCTGATTTGAAACAATCTATATTGTTAAAAGCGCTATATAAATGAAAGTGACTTGGCCATCCCATAAATACTAGTGATGCTAGTATAACTCTCTAATACTCTCATTTAAGTAGCTTTTTAAAATGTGCCACAGGAAAAAGAAAAATTACTATTGTGCATCTTGAGACAAAACAATGGCACTGAAATATTGCAAGATATTTCAATGCAAGTTGCTTTCAGTTAAAACAGCTCAAACATGCAAACTCCTGGGACTAGGCTTAAGCCTTGTCTGTGAAAGAGGGCATCCTTGTTATGTTTTAATGCATGACTCAAGGAAAAAACAGGCCAAAATATTCAAAAGCTTTATTCTGTCTTCATGAACAAGCAGACAAGTAGCATTTTGTTAATTTGACATAGGCTGGAAAACAATACACTCTCAAATGTACACTCAGTCTTTACTAAAAAAAAAAAAGATTGAAAGATGTGGATTATGGGAATCCCTTTAGGATAGTTATGTCTTTAAGTGTAAAACAAACTGCAGTAGAATGAATAGAGTAGAATTATACACATATTAATAAGATAGAACAATAGAGGATCTGTTAGTCTATATTGTCTCTCATCAAGCTTGAATATTTACTATCCTTTTGTTTGACAATCCAGGTAGAAACACCAGGAAGACATTCCTTCATCCTTTATTCCACCCCTTTCATGAACTCCAGGAACTCTGCAATAGAAGGATAGTGGAGATGCATGGGACAGAGACGAGGATAGATTTGCATCACATTGGGTCTTAAAGGGTTGTGAAACAAATACTGTCTCTGTAGCAACATTGCAAAACATTTAAAGCAATCTCTCATCATTCCAAAACATCACAGCATGGACACTGCCTCCTGAAACCATTGCTGACTTTTCTGATCAAATTGAGCATTTCATCAAAATGTCTGAAAATGCAATATATCAAAAGAAAGACAACAACAACAATCTTCAAGCTGCATGCATTCTTTTTTTATAAACACTTGAATGTGGGTAAGTTTCATAAAAATACATTTTTAACAAAAAGTTAAGAAAATCGAGTTTTATTTTTCAAAGACTACACCATGTGCATAATCAATTCTTCTATTGCTGGTTTCTGCTTCTTTTTCACCTGTGTTTTTGATCAGGAGTTTCTGTACTCTTACAGAAGATGTGTCTCCTACCCCTGATGCTATGTGGACGTCATACCAACTATGCCATGCTTACCAATGCCTGCTTGTAGATCTCAAACTAACAAACTAAGCACTAAGCTTGGAGGCCTCAGCTCTGAACCATTAAAGTGTCAGCGGGCGAGCAGTACACCTTGCTCCCATAACAATGTTAGGAAGGTCCTGAAGCTTCTATGCTCAAAAGGACTCTAAACTAGTCCGAGGAGAGTCTAGACCCCTTAGAGCAGAGCTACCAGAAAACAGACAGAGCCTCAGTTAAGCCAATGACCTCCTTTTTCCCCCAGCACCCAGATCTATTATTGTTTCTCTGCGCTCCCAGTTCCTCAGAAGAAGAGCTTGCTTTAGCCAGACTCGCCTTTTGCTCTTCTCCACAGGAACTTGCTCCTGGAAAGGGCACAGACAATTTAGGAGGAGCTGAAAGAAATTAAAAAAGGGGGGTAAGAGCTTGGGCCTCAGCCCTGCTCAATCACTCTCCTCTTTCTTTGTCTCATCCACAGCTCCCTGCTCTGTGTGCAAATTTCTCCTGTTATGGGGCCTTTGCCCCAACTCGCCTCTCTAAACCTGTCCAGAGTGTGTGCCAAACAGTCCCGAGGGTGAGACAGGAGTCAAACAAGCACAGCTTTATCTGAGTCCTTGATCCCTGACAAATTAAGCCACAGATGCCCCTCCATCGCCACCATAGCAGCCATGGACCGGCCAATATAGCAGGCCGCCTGCTTGGCTGGATCGGTGACTATCAGAGTTCAGAGACTGTTTTAGGGGATAAGCCCTCCCCTTGATCCTGGTAAGCTTGCAGTACTGCCATAGTGTGTAAAGCTCCACCAGTTTCTCCAGCCGCCACATACGCTCTGCCCACCAACCTCAATGTCGTCTGATATGGTTTAGAGGTCAAAACGGGAGCCTTCAGCAATGAGGATGTGCCCAAGGAAAGGTAATTCGCTAAATTGATTTTCACCTGAGGCATTCACCCATAACCCTTCTCACCGACCCCCTCTACATTTGAATAACTCAAAGCCGAATGAACCAAACAAGCTTAATTAGATTCAAGCTTAATCGTGCTGTGGCGTGAGTCACGAGCTCCCTTAGCTCATCGTATTCAGTGTGATGCTGCATGGAGCCGGAAACAGATCTAGCAGATATACACCACATCCTCAATGCGAGATCCCAGACAGATAACACACAGCTCGTGACCATCGGCAGGCGTTTAAAAAACGAGAGCATAGAGGAACACGGTGTTTGAACTGTCTGCTCGCCACATTCTGCTGACCTTCTATCCTTTCTTTTACACATACTGCTATCTTCACACAGCACACAAACAAGCGGCTTCCTGAAGACTAAGAAGCTGACGACGTGTTCTCAGGCATCTTTCTGATACACTGGGGCGCACCTTACAACGCCATCACACTGCGTCAGTCATGTGCTTGTACACGTGCCACAGACACCGGGTTCCACAAGGGCACGTCCCATAGCGTCAGCTGCTGACACCGTGTAGAAGTTCCCTCGAAAGGGAACATGGGTTGTCGGAAAATTCTGTCAATGGCGGGGAAGCATTGTGTCATAAATGATGGAAAATTCCATTAATGGTGAGGAAGGAGTTAAGTAAGTGGTTTTAATGCAGCATAATCAAACTCTGCAGAGTTTAAAGGGATAGTTCACTTTGAAATTAAATTTTGGTATGTTTTAGCTTACCTCAAGGGCATCCAAGATGTAGGTGTCTTTTTTTCCGCAGTAGTTTCAATTTTGATATTTTAGGTCAAACCGTTCTTGTCTGTCAGTCATATAATGCAGGTCTATGTCCAAATTAAAACAATTCCCCATCGTAAGTACACATTGATGGCCTAAGACACGAAACGAGCGGTTTGTGTGAGAAAACGAACAGTATTTATATCGTTTTTACCTCTTATACACAGCCACGTCCAAGTGATCTGAGGGCGTGCGCACTTCCTAGTGTGTGACGTGTACACAGACTGGTGCATACACTCTAAAAAAAAAATCTTAACAAAACGGTCAATGACTGTCAGCTACGGCTGCCAAACAAAAACCGTAAAAATAAAGTAAAAAATCCTAATTTAAACGAAGTGCAAAAAAATTTTACAGAAATTTTCCTTAAATGTTTTACAGAAAAACACTGTTATTTTACAGCTATTTCCTGAATTATTACGATCAAACACCTTCACTGTAAAAAAAACCTATAAAAAAACAGTCAAATGACTGTCAGCAATGGCTGCCATACAAAAACCGTAAAATTAATATAAAATATCCTAATTTAAATAAGTGCAAAATACTTTTACAGAAATCTTCATTAATCTTTTTTAATAGAAACACAGTTATTCCACATTTATTTTCTGAATTTTTTACTGAAAAACATGCAGTTAACTACATGCATGATTTGCTGTGACTATACATCACTATATCAGCAACTACACAGTTACTGTCAGTTAAATAAAGCAACATGCAGCATATCGTCAGAGTTTCTCTGCTCATCCTGGACTGAAGCTCAGGCTCTACTCTTCAACACAATGGTGACACACAAAACACGCCATACAGAAACACTTTAAACCCCAACAGAACATTAAACACTACCAGATCTCTCAGGATCTCAGCATCTTCACTTATTACAATCCAGACTTTATTTCTTTCATACTAACATTCTTATTGAGAATTAACAGAGGTTTAAAAGTTGAAGTTTTATTGAAAAGAATAAAGTTTGATGTCACCATGATGGAGATCAGTGTTTGCTTTAGTTGGGCTCTTGACCTTTTAGTTTAACAGAAGTATTTCTCTGGCTGCTTTAACTGTGTGTCTCTGATGCATATCTGTTATAGTAGGAATCCAAGAGAAACTCAGATCAGATGATGTTGGTCACTTCTTAGTGATGATAGTCATCATGTAGTTTCTTGCTTCATTGAAACCTTCTGAAGTATAATATCTGATTAAGTCATTAAATATTAGTTGTTAATTTTGCATGATGAAACTGCTATAGAAGATCCTGCAGTGCTGTGATATTCAGATTTTATGAAGTCATTATACAGAAAATGTTTTGACAGGATCATATAGACTCACTCAGACATCAAGAATCAGCGTATGAATCGCAACAATGGTGACAATGAAAAAAAATCTGAACTACTATAAAGTCACAAAAAGGCTTTGTTGGTTGTCACCATTGTTGAGATTCATATGTTGATTCTTGATGTCTCTATAGCCTACTACAAAAAAATAAAAAAAATAAAAAAAATTAACCATCTCAAAACTTTTTTTGTAAATTTTTTTTGTGTGTAAATTTCAGATGGTTATAATACTGATGCCACAATATTACAAAGGACATGTGAAAAATTATGACATTAACTATAGACTTTGTATAAAGCTAAATTCCATCATATTATTTAATTTAAGCAAACTAATTCAGAGATTTTACTATCATATCAGTGAATCAGATTATCATATGATGACTATAACATCACCAATAAATGACCAAGATCATCTGATATTTTTTCCAGCATTTATTGCTATAACAAATGTGTATCAAATACACAGTTAAAACAACCAGAGAAAAACAAAAGTTAAAAACTCAAGAGTCATGAGCCCAACTAAAGCAGACACTGATCTCAATCATGGTGACATCAAATTTATTTTACATTTTTTTACACTTTATTTAAATTAGCATATTTTACTTTAATTTTATGGTTTTTGTTTGGCAGCCGCAGCTGCCAGTCATTTGACCCTTTTTTTTACGATTTTTTTACAATGAAGGTTTATGATCGTGATTATTCAGGAAATACCTGTAAAATAACAGTGCTTTTCAGTTTATTTAATTTAGGATGTTTTACAGTTTTTTGGGGAGCTGACAGTCATTTGACCATTTTATCATTTAACTGTTTTGTTACTGTTTAATTACAGATTATATTTGTAATTTTACATACATTTTTATGTAATTTAAGAAAACAGAAAAAATACTGTGTTAAAAATACGATCAATTTTCTGTATAAAAAATGTGAATTACTAGAATTTGTCATTAATGTCACAATACCTAAAATAACAGCTGAATTTTTATTTTACAGATATTATTTGTAATTTTACAGTGTTTTGACTACAATTTAAAATTAAAGAAAATGATCGTCAAAAAATCACAGTTATTTTCTGTAAAATTAGGATTTTTTTTTACAGTGTAGATATATACACTAGATGTCGCCTTAAAGACATTCGTTCCAATGAACTGCCGTAGACAAGGCGACATCTAGTGTATATATCTATGCACCAGTCTGCGTACACGTCAGATCAGATCACTTGGACGTGGCTGTGTATAAGAGGTAAAAACGATATAAATACTGTTCGTTTTCTCACACAAACCGCTCGTTTCGTGTCTCAGGCCATCAATGTGTACTTACGATGGGGAATTGTTTTAATTTGGACTTCTCTGTGCATGCTCTTTGAGACAGTGACCATAAACCTGCATTATATGACTGACAGACAAGAACGGTTTGACCTAAAAATATCAAAATTGAAACTACTGCGGAAAAAAAGACACCTACATCTTGGATGCCCTTGAGGTAAGCTAAAACATACCAACATTTAATTTCAAAGTGAACTATCCCTTTAAGAGGATTGCTCAGAGGGGAACATACTAAAGTTTTACTTCATGAACTTGAGTATAAGACAACAATAACACATGCTTACCATCATAATCGATTTTTCCATCATTGTTTTTGTCTCCGTCCCTCATCAGTTCCTCAATGTCATCTTCAGTGATGGTTTCACCTGTACCTTCCAGCATCAGCTTCAGTTCATCAAGATCAATATACCCATCTGTATTCCTGTATTCCAGAACCAATCAAAAACCATCAGAAACCACTAAACCCACCACAGATTAGTTATCTTACTTTAGTTTAAGGACACACATACTTATCAAACATACGGAAGAGTTCGGCCAGTTCTTCTTCTGACTTTCCTTTGCTGTCATCTTTCATGCATCTCACCATCATGACCAAAAACTCTTCAAAATCCACCGTACCACTGCCTGCACACATGCACAAACAATCGTTTTAGCACATGCTCATTTCAGAACTGCAATGACAGTACACTGTAAATGCAAACATCGTATTTAATTAAAAATAGTAAATTGACCTTAATCATTTTTTTTCAACCTGCTATTAACACTCACTTTTAGTAAGTTACTTGTACTTTGAGGTTGAAAAATTGTACCAGCTTAGTCTACTTGAGCTGGATTCATTTAGAAAAAGTAAGTTTATGACTTGAGGGCATGCGCAGATCAGTCCTCTCTACGCTAGACGGCGATATATGGCCACGCCAAGACCCGCCCTTGAATAGCTACTATTGGCTGAAGGTGAAAACCGTAATTTTAAGCCACCATTGTGGTGATTAGTGTTTGTTTTAGTTGGGCTCTTGACCATTATATCATTAATTTAACCTTTTGTTTGACTGCTGTGTCTGAGTTAAAACAGCCAGATGAACAAACAGAAAAGGTAATCTGACGTTGATGGTTGTGTTTTAACATAATCGTTATTTCACAATCATTTGACCTGATTCACTGAACTCATATAGTTCAGAGTTAATTTCTGAGTTAGGTTTACTTTATTAATTATAGCAGCACTGTCCTGGTACAGGATATTTTTTTTAGCAATTTCAATGAAATCCAAATAATCAAAAAAAAATGTAAAAAAAATGTGCCTACATTTTTTATGTAGGCACACAGACATCAAGAATTAGCATATGAATCTCAACAATGGTGACAAACAGATCACCCCTGATCATAAGCTCATTATTTATTCATGCAGCAATGCATGATGGGAGCCATGAATGAGTTTTGATTGGTTGCACCCAGAATGCACTGCAACATGCTTTATAATTGTCACCATTGTTGAGATTCACAGGCTGATTCTTGATGTCAATGTGTCTAAAAACTAAATTAAACAAAATTTTTTATTTTTTTTTTGTATAATGGAAACTTTTAAGAAATTCTAAATATTATGCTGTACAAGGACAGTGCTATAATTAATAAAGTAAACCTAACTCAGAAATTGGTTTCTTTAATTTAAGTGAACTTGAAAAATGAGTGAGCAGAACTAAAAGTGTTAAGTTGTAGGTATTTAGTAATTCTAAGTGGGGTTAAATTTATATCAAGCAATCCACACAAAATGAAAAAACTAAGTTAACACTAATCATGACTATTAAGTTACATGAACATAAAAAAAACGTGCTAGTGGTACTACTTGATTTAGTACTGCACACTTAAAATAAACAAGCTTTTCTAACTCACTAATCTTAAGCTTACTTTGCTTAATTTTTTTGAGGCAACGAGTTTGCATACTTTTTTTAAGTAAGGTCAACTAATTACATTTTACAGTGTACATGCACTGACATTTTATTTTTTATACACTTTGTACAGCATTTTAATGTTTTTTCACATTTTTCAAATCACTACTACATGACACATACTTGCCATTAATAACAAATTTATCACAAAAGCAAATATGAGAACAATTAAATAAAAATGTGTACCAATAGGTGTAAAAAATAATCTTGTATTTTATATAAATATTGTGATTAATAATAAAGTAATTTATTATAACATAAATATGAATAAAATAAAATACCATGTATCATACTGTATATCATTGCATCTTGCTGTACATTTAGCACCACACCATACTACAGTACTGTATGTTTCCTTTCTGCCATCCTGCATTGGCTCTACACTCGCTTCTCACAGTCATGTGTCACAGGCCAGCTAAAAATGTCTGGGTTTTGGCACAAATATTAAAAAAAGTACTTAAAACATTTGAAAGAGATGCAAAAACACACATTTTGTATTAATATCATTCTAATATTGATATATATATTTTTAAAGGTATCTATATCGATACTGCAGTATCGATGTGCCCATCCCTACTTGGTAGTTGTAGATTACTTTTACACTTATGTCCTGAGTAAATGAAGACAGAATTTTCATTTTTGGGGACCTATTCCTTGAATGGAGAAAGTTGGACTATAATATCAAAACCTCTGAGACTCCAAACAGATTATAGGCTTTTATGAAGATTTATCATTGTAACGTTGTTAAAAGTCAGAGTTGCCTTGCTATTTCCTGTAAGATATAGGAGATTGCTACAACTGAGTGTATTTTAGTTGAGATTAGTGTTGCAGTACCTCATTTTTGAGCATTTCTTGAAGGTCTTGGTCTTGTCTTGTTCTCGACTGCATTTGCACTTGCTCTTGTCTCTGTCTCAGACTAAGAGGACTCAGGATTTTATTTCAAGACAGATCAAGACCACAACAGTGGGGATCTCACTCAATTTCTAGTGTATTGTCCGATTTATTTGTTAACATCTTTACTGTGATTGGAGGTAAACTTCCTGCAACAAATGCAATATTTTATATTTTTATTTCTGACCTGGCAAAAACAGTGAGAAAAGAAATCAAATTAGAAATGTTACTGATTATGATGCCAGGTCAGAAACAGATATTGTGCCAGGTCAGGAATCAACGAGGGATTAGGGGTGTGCGATATTGGCAAAAAATTATACAGTATCTCGATATTTTCTCTGATTTTATCGATAACGACAATTAGACAATATTTTGCTGAGTGATTTTATTGTGCTGGTACCTTTGCAGGATTAGGACTGCCGTGGACAGCTGACTCCTAACGTTTTTGATATTCTTCATATTCTATATGGTGGTCAATTTGCAGCAGTGACAGAAATCAACTTTTCCAATAAAGATTAAAATGATTTTTACCTTTTATGGGCATTTTTTTCCCTTTACAAAGCCATTTTTTACCTAATTAAATGCATGCATCATTTTGTTTTGGCAAATTCTTACATTATATCAAATTCTATTGGAATAATAAGACAAAAATAGAGCTGTTAACAATCAAATGAAATCAGTATCAACTTTTTTGTTTTTTTGTTTAATGCAGATCAGAGGGACATGAATGCATTTAACCTGCAGTTACAAACGCAGAAATAATGTTTTAAAGTTTGAAACATAAAACGTTGAATATTGAGATTAGAAATGATTTAAAAAATGAAAAGATGCTTTAATTATTAAAGTAAAACCGCCAATAGGTGGCAGCAAGTCACGGTTAATGAGTGAATCATTGAGTTTCAACGATTCATTCAAACTGCTGATTCATTCAGGAATGAATAATTTGTTTAAAAACAAAACGCAAAACAGTCCTGTGTCTTTGTTTGGAACTATTTTCGTTGGCGAAATGGAGCAAAAACAGGCAATACTGAGTCTAAAATGTAAGTCACTTAATATTACCTTATTGTTTATTGAACTCTTGTATAAAATCAATACCACATTTGTAATCGTGCTGATTACAAATTTGTGTGATATTGATTAACTACTATACTAAATGATATAAATATAAAAGACATACTGTAACGATCACCAGTGAGAGTGCCCGGGATAACCATCAGAGGGCACTCCAACCCGGACTATTACCACACATCCACAAACTACATTTCCCATAATCCTTTGCCCAGACTAATCAGCCATGATCACATTCACCAGTATGTCATTACCTTGTTTAGCTCACCCCATATAAGCCTGATTTTCACATTCATTCCCTGCGAAGTCTTGTTTAGTGTTTGTACTGCAATTCTGAGCGTGTTTGTATCCTGTTTCTCTTGTGTCCTGGTCACCTTGATTCTCTGCCTGTTCCCTCGGATTTCTCTCCTTGCCTCAGCCCTTTTCTGTTATTGTTTGGATTGCTTGTTTGTGTATGACCCTTGCCTGGATTTGGATTACGTCTTTGGATTACCCTTTCAAAATAAGTACTGCATTTGGATCCTCAACCTCCTTGTCTTGGAGCAGTACATGACACATACAGAGGTAGTTTTTCCCATTCTCTTGAATATTGAGGGCATTATAAATGCAATTTAAATTTAACTAAATCACACAGTGAAAATGTGCACTAGCGCAAGTGCACTAGTCGAAGTTACATCACGTAGAGTAGGTGTGTATATATATTTATATAGTGCTTTTCTTATGCACTACTTTACATCCAAAGCACTATACAATCATATCAGGAGGTCTCTCCTCAACCAGCATCCACTTGGATAATGCAACAACAGCCACAGAGCAATGGCGCCAGTGCGCTCACCACACGCCAGCTATAGGTGGAGAGGAGAGAGAGAGTGATTGAGCCAATTCAGTGGATGGGTATTATTAGGAGGCCATGATTGATAAGGGCAATGGAAGGAATTTGGACAGGACACACTACTTTTTACGAGAAGTGCCATGGAATTTTTAGTGACCACAGAGAGTCAGGACCTCGGTTTAACGTCTCATCTGAAGGATGGTGCTTGTTACAGTATAGTGTCCCTGTCACTTTACTGGGGCATTAGGACCTACACAAACCACAGGGCGAGCATTGCCAACTGCTGGCCTCAATAACCCCTCTTCCAGCAGCAACCTATTTTTCCCAGGAGCCTCCCATCCAGGTACTGACCAGACTCAACCCTGCTTAGCTTCAGTGGGCAACCAGTCTTGGAGTACAAGCTGATATGACTGTGGCCATATCATATTAAGTCAAATTCAAGATATGATTGCAAAAATGACTTGTATGAGATCTTGTTTTTTTATATTATAACATATATCACATGAACAAGAGAACAAGAGCACAATTGCAAACGTGATATTGATTTTATACAAACGTTCAATAAACAAAATTTTATTTTTAAAACATTAATCTCAACATTATTTATCATAGTTGGAATTGTAGCTTCTCTGCCATCTCTGCAGTGCAAGATTGATGAATTTTGTTGTTAGTGATTTCATTTGATTGGTAACAGCTCTATAGATTGTCTTATTTTTCTAATTGTATTTATTGATTAAGACATTTCTCAAGCAGTAAATGGGGATTTTTTTAGAGGAATTTGAGGAGACCTGGTCTGGTCTTAGTCTTGACTCGGTCTTGCCCTGCCTTGGTCTCAACCCCACAATGTCTTGGTCTTTTCTTGGTCACAACACACACTGGTCTTGGTCTTAACTTGGTCTTGGTCTAGGTGGACTTGACTAAAACACTTGTTGACATTACAGGTTAGGGTTCTGGAATGTTACTTATTCTGGATTGTTCTAGACTTTACCATCCTCATCCACCTCGTCAATCATCTCCTGGAGTTCTTCCGGCGTGGGGTTCTGGCCCAGCATCCTCATTACCTTTCCGAGCTCCTTAGTGCTAATACAGCCATCTTCAGCATCCTGAATGAAAATATCAAATGCTGCGCGGAACTCTACAAAACACAACCACAGAACTTAAGCAGTCATTTAAGGTTGTGTGTACATTATAGTGTCTCTGTCATGAACAACTTAATGATATTGTTAATTAATGTCAGTTTAGTAAATCTTTTTTCATATAGCCCTGCTGAAAAACCTAGCATAAACCAGCATTAATTCCACGTTGGTCCAGGCTGGTTTATTCTGGCTAGACCTGGAATAGTGCTGGTCTAGCTGGTGGACCAGCATAGTCAAGCTGTTCTCAAACTGGTGTAGCTGGCGCTCCTGCTTCCCATGGGGACCAGCAAACAGCATCCCATGCTGGTCCCAGCATGCAAAACATAACTCATTCTGGTGACCAGCATTGCTGATTTTTTTTAGCAGGGAGGCTATAAATAATGCTGTTATTGTTTTTTATTAGTTGGGCATGGGTGTTAAATTCAGTTTTCGGTGGGAAACACCGATCTTGATTGGTCAAAAGTGTGGTCAGGTGATGTAGCATCAGCTGAGACCATAAATAGATGCCTGAAATGCACGTCACCAGCTTCTTTGTCTTCAGCAAGCCACTGTTTGCATGTGTGTGAGAAGTCTTGTTCTCTGTGTTAGGAGTTCAAAAAAAGAAACAAAAAGAAGTTTGTCTACTCTCTTGGCCTCAACCCTAAAGAAACCCACACTACTCACGAGGCCTTGCAGAATTAAATGAGCCCTTGCAGAATTACATCCAGCATTGTGGGTAAAGAGGGTCAGGGCGGTGCATTCCTGCAAACTATGTCTATTCTGCAGGTGTACCAGGCCGACCTGCTTAACGACTGTTACGGTCACCTGTTAGTCACCGTCTTCACTACATGTCCCATCATCCTCTCCGGCACATACCTGCACTCACTTCACCATTACCCACACCTGCCAGCGATCATCATCATTACTCACCATGTTCAGCTGTTGTCACCTTGTCTTCCCATTTTCATCTGTGTATTTAAGTTCCTCATTGTTCTCTGTTCTCTGTCGGTTCTCGTCAACACTGTGTTGTAGTTTTGGTATGTTTCTGTTTATATTAAATTCCTGTTGTCACTTCATCCTGTCTTCTGAATCTGCCTCGACGTGCCTCATGCAGCCTAAAGCGTGACAACGACCTGGACTCCGGTGAGGCTACTGACTTTAAGTCAGTCAGGGAACACCGCCAGGACACAGACCATGTCCTCCGTGCCCCTAAGCAGACGGTTGCTCTATTGACTGTGCAATGGCTGCTATGGTTGCGACATAGCAGCACCTGTTTGGCATCAGCGTAAAACGGTTTAGCTATCAGGCCTGTTCAGTGACGCAGTCAATGCTGTTGTCGACAGGTTCCAGGCGGCCAAAAAGCAATCGCCGGTGTTCAGACTGGTATCTCAGGTTCGCTTTCGGGGCGAAGTGTACTAGGGATGTAACGATTCATTCCGAGCCGGTTGAAAATCGATACAAATATGTGACGATTCAAGTCGGTAGAGATGTTAAATTAATCGCAATACACATTTTAAACAGCAGAGGCGTTTACTGTTTACTTGCTTTACAGGAACGAAAGCAGCAAGTGTTTTCAGTTCATTCCTAAGGAAGTTGAGTTTGTGAGCGTGCGTGAGCTGGAACCAGTGGCGGTCTTAACATAGAGGCATAGGTAAGCGGCTGCTTGGGGGCACCCTACCAGCGGTCAAAGTAGGGGGGCCCCCAACCAACCTCAAAAAAAAAGAAAAGAAAAAAGAAAAGAAAAAGCCCCTCATCACCATGAACGCTTCAAAAGCATGGTAAATTGTATTAATATTCTTAAGAAATACGTTGGAACGTTGAAGTAGTAGTTAAAATGTCCAGTTCATGGTTATCTGTCCCTACACATACACCCCCTACATTCACAATGAAATGGACTAGTCCGTAATGGTGCACGGCGCGAAAGATAAACACGCAGTGACAGGAGGACTGGGAAGTAACATTACACAAACAGAGATGAAGCAAGATGAGTCTAAACACGAAAATGAAACGAAGTTACCCAAGCGGCTCAAATAAAAGAAAAAAGCGAAAAGACGCCGATAAGTATTTGGCAACGCTGCCAAAGATTACAAACTTTTTTACGGCTACTGTTGGGGATACAGACAGGACCAACAACATCCAAAGCGTTGAACATGCCGCTACAGCAGCAGCAGCTAGCTGTGAAGTGGCGCTAGGTGAGGATAACGTTAACACACTCACATGGATATACGTGGATTTGCTTAGAGCCAAATGCAACCTCACCTCTCCCCAGTTCGCCCCTCTTACCCCCTCTCACTCACTTAAGTTACTATAAATACCGTTTTGGCGCTTGTAAATGTGACGTGACAGATCCCTAGCAGCACGTGAACCGATCATCTCTACTAGCTGATAGTAAATAAACACGAATGAACAATGTTGAAAGATACAGTACAACTTACCGAAATGTATATTCCTCATACATAATATAGATCAATCAGTGTTTTTCAACCGTGGAAAGGGGTCAATAAAACAGCTGGAGAACAATTGTCACGTAACATTTACCTCAGGAAAGCCAATGAATGACCATAATATATAGGCTATAGTACGGTGGCCGAGAGAGCTCAACGCGCTGCATCTGAAGAAAACACATGCAAACAGAAAAAACACCCGCAAATTAAGAAAACATCTTCATCGGTTTCACAACACATGTGTGCTCCAAATACTCACAACACAACCAAATACAGAAACGCGCTGCAAAAGTTCACAACACAAACAAATACAGAAACATGCTGCAAATAGGACAGAACACAACGGAAATGTTTCCGGGGAACCCAATAAGTGATGGACCCGGCTGGGACGTGGTTATTGCTTGTGAGCTTTACCTATGCCCTACTCTCTTAAAAGGGCAGACGACAGAGCCCTTGATGTGGGCACTTTGGAGGGAGCGGGGCACTTGTGTGCCATTATGTTGATGAAGGGAGCAACGAAAGACAACGTAATTTCCTCATTATTTTCACCTGGGATGTTCCCATGACAACGCAGCGCGTGTCCATCAGCTGAATAGCTGTTCTTACCAGAAATATAGTATTATTGCTGTTAACATAACTGTTGCAAATAAATATACATTTTATACAACAAAGTTTTTAAAATATGCGTTATATCTGTGTGTGAGTGTCTCAACTTTAAAACTTGCCGTCTCATATTTGGACCCTAGCTGCATTCTAACATTTCTTATGAAACTTATTTTAACATAACATGACAAAATGTGTACAATGTAACTGATGTATAGATTAATGTCTTTCCCTCATGTTCTTTTTCTCTATCTTTATTTATTTATTTATTTTAGTCTTCAGCTCATTGTTCTTTTTAGTATTCTTATGACATTGAATAATATTGTATACAAAGTTGTATGTCATAAACGTGTCATCTCTGTATATTTTGTTATTAAAAAAGCCCAGCCGGGTCCGTCACTTATTGGGTTCCCCGGAAACATTTCCGTTGTGTTCTGTCCTATTTGCAGCATGTTTCTGTATTTGTTTGTGTTGTGAACTTTTGCAGCGCGTTTCTGTATTTGGTTGTGTTGTGAGTATTTGGAGCACACATGTGTTGTGAAACTGATGAAGATGTTTTCTTAATTTGCAGGTGTTTTTCTATTTGCATGTGTTTTCTTCAGTTGCAGCGTGTTGAGCTCTCTCGGCCACCGTACTATAGCATGTTTGTTGGCTAGAAAAAAAGAGCTATAGAGAGTATTTTGCTAAATATGTGTACTATATTACATATTTAGTATATTTTTACTTATATCATTAAATAAAGTTGTTGTTATTATAATAAAAACGCATTATGTTTAATTTGAGTTATTTTTAACCTTAAATAATACTACCAGCTGATAGGGCTGTTTGTATGTTTACAGGATTATGTGAGTTTTTGTTTTTGTTTTTTTCTTGAGAAAAATTAACGCTTGTCTTGAGTACCTAATATTTATCCAAATGAGTCAATATTGAATCAAATCACAAGAATTGAATTGAAAAACATACCTTCGCCTTGGGCCCCCAATTTGCTAAATCCGCCACTGGCTGGAAGCTCAACTTCCATAGGAATTAATTGAAATGCTCTCTCTGCTCTGCGTCAGTGTGCACGCACCTTCAAACAGAAGCAAACATGGCGACGGCAAGCACGTAGATGTTGACATTGACTCATTCAAATCGGAGGTGTGGCGGCATTTTGACTTTCTGAAGACTAATAATCACCACAGTGAACAGTGAGACTGAGAAGCTCCAGTGTTCACCAAGATAAAGACCAGCACAAGGATGTATTCCACAGAGAAAGCTGTGCTGTTGCAGAACCAGGTGTTGTATCTCTTTCTCTAAATGTCTACATGGATTTGTTCAATAATTGGTTGATTATTATGGCATATTTTTCTAAATGTGTTCTGTTTTTCTAACTCTTGCAAGTGTAATGATGCAAATTAAAATAATTAATAAAATAATATTAAAATCTTGCCTTTATAACAATGTGAAACCCCTGTCACTGTTGTACTTAAATTTTATAGTCTTTTTATTTCTGCAATTCCCTAGACTTTTTTGGGAATTGTTTTAAAATGTCAATTTAGTGTTATTATTACATAAAATATATAAAACATTTTATAAAGAAATGTGCAGCATTTTGTCTGAGAAATAAAAGGACACTTTTTGTCTTAAATCTTAATTTGTAAAAATAAAGTGAGAAAATCGCATTGCAAAACCAGTATTGTGAATCGCATTGCATCGTGAGTTGAGTGAATCGTTACATCCCTAATGTGTACCAGTATCATCCTAGCTTTATCACCTCGCGCATTCACAAAGTGCATGGATGCAGCTCTGGCTCCTCAGCGACCATGTTCTCAGTTATATCGACGATTGGCTCATACTCACCAAGTCAAAGGACCTGGTGATTCGGCATCGAGATGAGGTTGAACATAAAGCAAAAATTTGCTTCGGAGCCAAACGTTTCTTCGTTGATTCAGCTCTGCTTTCATCGTGTGGACTTCAGAACCCGGAAGTGTTCCTGTGTTGGTGTGACGGTGCGTCAGCGGTGATCATCTTCCTGAGAAACTTTGCTGCTCCACCCTCAAGGCTGGATGATTGGTACCCAGGGGTGGGGTCCACAGAGCAACAGCGCCCCTCTCTGGTGCCCTTCTTCCCAGAAGTGCACGAGAAGGTAACAAAGTCGTGGAAGGCACCTTTTTCTGCCCAAAGCCACTCTGGAGCCTCCTCCACTCTCACTACCCTCGATGGCAGGGCGGCCAAAGGGTACGTGGACATCTCTCAGGTGAAGCGTGCAGTTGCGGTTCAGTTTCTGCCATTGCTGTGTGACAAGCATATACCGGTCTGGACGGACAACAAATCGACCATTGCGTAAATCAACTGCCAAGGTGGTCCACGTTCCCGATGCATGTCGCAACTTGCCCGCCATCTCTTCTTCTGGAGTCAGAAATGACTCCAGTTGCTTTGTGCCATTCATATTCCGGGTGATCTCAATTGTGCAGCTAACGCTCTCACGACAGCTCACACTCCCGGGAGAGTGGAGACTCCACCCCCAGGCGGTCCAGCTGATTTGAGGTATCAGGGCTCACTCTTGCCCAATCCTGCTCCTGCCGATCGACTGTCCTGCACAGTTCATCTCCATCTTCATCTCCTAATCAAACACACCTGAAGCAACCAATTAAGGTCTTCAGGATCACTTGAAAATTAAAGGCAGGTGTGTTTGATTAGGGTTGGAGATGAACTGTGCAGGACAGCCGATCGGCAGGAGCAGGATTGGGCACCCCTGTTCTAAGGAACTAGCTAAAGTGTGCTGTGGCAGCTGGTCCTCTCTGCACACGTTTATAAGGTTTTACAGTCTGAATATGGATTCAACCCCAGGAACTCATGTCCTTTTGGGTTAATTTTGCTGTATCAGTTCTCATTCCTTTGAGGCGTGCAGTATGCTTCACTTCTACCTTCTTGGAGAATTATTATATTTTTATATGTTTGTGCTGTGGCAGGCTAGCCCTTTCCATACACGTTCACTTATATTTATTATGGAGTTGGTTTTCCCCAGGTTCGTCTCTTTTGGGTAATCATTCTTGGACCATAGGGTTTGTGCTTTTGCATACTTCACAACCTGATTGGTCAGGCATGCCTTCAGTATGGCGACGTGGGTATTAACGTTCCCATAGCATCAACATCGTGATGCAGCGTTGAGTTCCATTTGAAAGGGAATGTCTGAGGTTACGTATGTAACCCGGTTGCGTCACTTTGCCATACTTCATGCAATGCCTGAAAATGTCTTCGATCAGACCATTTGAATCTGGTGACATGCATTTCAAGAACCTCATACCAACTTTGAATCACCCCCAGTATATTATAATTATTTGTGGGTATTTTGCTGTCATAGGGCCAGGCAAACTTGCTATCATAATGTAAACTATGAATTCCACATTATTCATCTAATTTTACAATGTGGAAGTAAGCTATTTTCTGTGAATGTGGGCAACTTCCAATTCATAAGCCGCTATAGGTAAATAACTAGAAGAATAACAAAATCAAGCGTAGCGTTAGTTCTGGCAGGTCACGTGAGTCAAGCTCGCATCAGCTGACCCTCAGCTGATCCACATCTACCTATAGGAATATGACGCCTATCACCATATACATATATAAGCTCCATCAGTATTATCAGCAGCTATCGCGTTTCTCAGGAGCTAATTACCCTCCTCCATCCCCAGCTCCACCTCTCGCCCAGTCAGGATTTGACATTCTGATTCCCCTTGAATCAGAATAATTATCGAATAATGTTGTACTTTAAAATCTTGAATTAAATATATTTGCAAATTTTCATGTTGGTTCTGTTCTGTTTACCCCAAGGGGGATTATTGCTGTTCTCCCTGCTCTTATCCATGCTAGGCTGCATGGGAGCGCAGGGAGTTCTCGCCCAGAACAGAACCATACCGCCAATCCAAACTGTATGCTAATTGTCAATCATATTTGACGGTAGTGGTCCTGACAGAAATGCAGTATAGAGCAAAACTATTTGTGCTACAAACCAGTGTTTTTATTAAAAATGATAATTAAAACAATTTGATAACAATTATCAGTTTGCAATATCATGCAGCATAACAGTGTTTGTGTACAGGTAAAATAAGTGAAAGAGGAAAACACCGGAAGCCTCGCACATTCAAGTTACAAATGGTCCGTTCTTATGTTAAAAATAATGTAGATACCAAAGAGTGCTTGAGGACACCATGAGGCCATTTGTTAAAATTAAATCTCAAGCGTAAGTGGGCCTTTTGACATATTGACCCAAAACAATCAAAACTACAAAGGAATGACTTGGGGGGCCAAATTAATGTCCAAATCTCAAATCCAATTTAAATAGTGTGGGGGGACTTTAAGCGGACTTTAAGTTTCTATTTTCATTGTTATTTTACACTATTGTACTTTTTTTTACAGCACTGTAGGTAGTAAAAAATATATATAATCTAGAGGCATTTTAAAACATATAACATAACATTTTACATTCACACCCGTATAGTATTACTATGCCATACCATTTTTCTGCTCATCAGTGAGCTGCTCTACCTGTTGAAGACATCAATGGATCAATAATTATGACAAAGTCAAAACATAATGTACACTACACAAATAAACACAAACATGCATTCACACAGATATTACGTTTCGGTCAGTGGACTTTGGTAAGTGGATTTGTGTGATTTTGGTGTTTTTGTAACAAACAGTAAATATTAAAAATATTAATTAAAAGGTTTCTAATCAAATAAAAAAAAAGATACCACAACAACAGACATAGCTTCCTGCCCTCTTCTAATATAAGGCTGTGTCCTCTGAAAATATTTTTTATTTTTATTTTACAATTTATGCTTCACAAAGAACAACGGACCATCTCTGCAAACTCATAGAAAATAACCAAAACAATGTTTTGTTTTTTAGTACAGTGTCTAGAGAAGGACAGAGCTTACACAGAGAATTCAATCACTGCTGTTCCTACTTGTTCCCACACAGTAAGAATATTGGATAACACTGAGAATGCGAGCCTAATCCAAGCTGAAAGGGGCGCTATAGAGACCACATTTTCTCACCCTAAGGGGGCACAGCTCGCCTTGGGAATGATACGCCAAGACAATGCCATTCACAATCCTGTGGCTCAACCTCTGCTTAGAGACCTCTGCTGGCCTCCATAACATACAAAGAGCTGATCTGAGGTCCTGAAGCTCTGTGTGCGGTCTACATATAGAAGAGTCTTCCAAACATTATCCGGGAAGCAGACACACTCTGTCAGTTCAAATCTAAACTAAAAACACATCTCTTTGACCTAGCATACACATAACACATTATAGACTTCTATAATTCAATGTTAGGCTGCATAGATTAGGTCAGCCGGAACAGGGAAAACTTCCCATAAATCCTGATGTACTTGTTACATCATAAGAAGGATGGCATCTACGCTAATATTAGTCTCTCTGTTTATCCCGAGGTTTACCGCAGTCCGCCGGATCCAGGCCGTATCCAGATCTGATGAAGGACCTGTGCCTGGACACGACGACAACGCAGTCCTGAAGTGTCATCTAGTCTCTCCCCTGTGAAGGCCTCCTTCCCTTCCCTTTACCTCTGTACAGATAAAATGTTGTCGGGATAATTCTGGTTCACGTTGCTATGCGGAAGCGATAAATATTTTTTTATTATAAATTTTTAAGGCCAGACAAGTAGTTTGTTGAGGGTTGGTTTGTAAAGAAGGACTACACGCCTGCGCACATATATTCAAATGGCCATACCTATAGACTAAACACGTGATGTGCATATGCACGGCGTCTGTGTTTTCATCGGTTTGCGTTTTTGAGGTTTGCGCAGAGATGACCTTTTTTGCAAAAATTTTCAAGGCTTGCACCTTGGGAATTTATTTCAGGGTTTGCGTTCTCGAGCCACCAGGCACTGTTTTGTGCGGATGAGCGGCCGGAGCGCATTAAGGGTTTTCTGTTAGAATGGTGTCGTGTTAGCAGCCCCTAAGTTAATAACTAACGATCTTTGCAACGGAAGTGAATCAGTCAATCTAACTAACTTTATCTGGATAATAGCTTTATTCTAGAGCTGCTGTAAAGCCAAAACAACCTCTGCTACTGTAATCTCCGATTATCACTGTTAAGCTGCTTTGAAACAATCTATATTGTTAAAAGTGCTATATAAATGAAAGTGACTTGACTTGACATATAGCGTGCACAGGGCACAGAGACGCTAGGGCTGGGTGCTTGCAAGTTCACCACTTGGTCCCTGAAAGGAGCAGGGGGGTAATCGAGCTCTCGAATTCCATACCACCCCCGGGGGCTGCCATTGGCTAACAAGCCATCACCTGCTGTTAGCATTCCATTGACTCCCATTTATTTTGGCGTCACTTTGACAGCGAATAACTTTACATCTGAGGCGTTTAAAGACTCCATTTGTCCATTATTTATTTCTAAAGAAACACGACAATGTATAAAAGGCTCCATTACCTTGTATCTTACGTTATGGCCCCGTAGAAGCAGTTTTTGTAAAAATAGGCTAACGATTGCATCATAACCACGCGACTCTCTGGAAATTACCGTATAGACAGGAGGAGAAGCTCGAAGTCAATCGGGGGGACGTAGAGGCATAAAGTCTGATAAAGTTAAGGGAGAAGCCCATAGAGAGTCATAAAGTTTCTCCTGCTCCTAGCTCATGGACAGCTCCTACTCACACTCTCCGTCTCTGCAAGATTCGGAAGGGAATGATTCAGATTTCGCTTGGCACAGCTACTAGAAGACTTACAACTGTCAGACAGGCTGCTCACGTCACATCCACGTCGTCAAGCTCCGTTTGAGTCTGTGCAGTCGCTCAGCCATCAGGAAGTGAGTGCTTCTAATTTGCTTCACTTTTCTCCTTTGAAACCTATGGGGTCGCTGTGTCCAGTTTATATACTGTCTATGGAAAGGAGTGGTGGGAACTTTGGGCACATATCCAGGCCGGGGTCTCAGGATGATGTGAGAGCAGGCTGGCCCGAATTCCAGGCACGTTTCGTTGACCCAAAATGCTTGTGACCCAAAAAACTGCTTCTCTTTAGAAAATTGAGTGCGGGGCTTAAAGGGAGCTCTCTGCAGGGCCGTTAAGACCAGAGAGAGATCCCAAGAGGGAGGTTGACATCCTGAAGTGAGGTCAGGGAGGGTTCAACCTCCTCGCACCTCTCAGGAACCTGATGACCAGATCGTGCTTTCCTACTGACTAACCTTCTATTGCGTCGTGATGTGTGGCGATAGCAACAACATATACTTTTAGGGTGGAGGGAGACAGCCTTCACTCCAACCCATCTTTGTAGAAAGGAAAGGATGACTCTGATCAGGCATTACGGGGGTCTTCTTGGTGTGAAGAGCACCATTCAATGAACAAGTTCCACTTCCAAGCATAAGCACGCCTCGTAGAGGTGGCTTGGCTGAAGTCATAGTGTCTACTATCACTGAGGGTAGGTCACCTCCCAGACCCTGCACAGGGTCTGTGCGAGTAGGCTCACTGGGAGAAACGCATACTTGCATAGGCCCCGGGGCCAGCTGTTTGCCAGTGCATCCGTGCTGAGGGTCTCCTGCAGGAAATAGAAAAACTGGCAGTGGTACGTGTCCGGAGCAGCAAAAAGGTTGAGCGCCTCCCAGGAGTGTGAGCTGTTGTGAGAGCTCGTCGGCTGCATGATTGAGCTCGCCTGGAATATGAATGGCACGAAGTGACCTGACTCCAGAGGAGGCGATGGCGGGTGAGTTGCGACATGCGATTGGAGAGTAGACCACCTTGACAGTTGATGTACGCAATGGTCGATGTGTTGTCTTTCCGGACCAGTATATTTTTGTCTTGCAGCAACGGCAGAAACCAGCGAAGAGCAAGGAATACTGCTAGCAACTTGAGACAATTGATATGCCACTGCAGTCAAGGTCCTGTTCAGGAGCCCGAGGCAGCATGCTCATTGCAGACGGCACCCCAGCCAGTGGTGGAGGCATCTGTTGAGACAACAACATGCCTGGACACTTGTTCTAGGGGAAATCTGGCCCTTAGAAATGCAAGGCCTGACCACGGGCTGAAAGCTTGGTGGCAGGTCGGAGTTATGGTCACTCGGAGCGTGCCATGGTGCCATGCCCATCTCCGGAGGAGCCCTGAATGAGATACTGAGTCCTCCATGAGAAGGACCAGCACCAGCATTCGGAAGCTCCACAGCTTGCGATGTCATAGAGGAGTTTAGTAATGCCTTTATGGATTTCTTCAATGAGAAATTGAAACATCAAAAGCATCAGAAATACAATTGTAAATGTACAACCTTTGACAGCGTTTTATGATTCAGCCTCAATTATTTCCCCTCAAGAACAAATGCATGCTGATGAACTCTCTTGACCCTTTCGCTGCTCTATTGAAGTAATAGGCCATAAGGTGAAGCCGTTTTCCCGTTCCCATATATAGGGCACTAAATTATTTTCGTCCCAAAAAAAAACACCTATTTGTATTGAGCACGAAAATAAAAGTTCTCCATGAGTTATCCTGCAGTTTATTTTTTATTAGCGTTTAAAGTCGGCAATAGTTCTTTCCTCGCGTAATCATATTTTTATCAGGAGTGATGAGGCAATCATCACGTGCTTCCCGCTAGACCAATAAGGTGGCTGCTTTTTGGAACGACATGTAAACATGAATCCAAGATGTCTGCGCCTTTGTCGTCAATATCGAGTAGCGAAGACGAAGAAATTACGGCCAGACCTCCTTCAAAACTCCGCAAAAAGTATTCTAAACAATGCTATATGCATCTCACGTCCATACATAAAGAAGAAACAAAGGATTTTTCACGCACACGGTGGGATACATTTAAAAACAGCGCCAAACAGTGGCTTGGCTTGCAGGGTGAGAGTCAAAGAATAGCAGAAACTTACAAACATTGTCTAGATATTGAGTATGAAAATGTTCCCGAAGACGCTGGGTTTCACCCCACTTGCTACAGGCGTTTCATTGACAAAAAGCGCTTGGATGCGGCCGAGAAACGGGTCACACAGCATCCTGAAGCTACAGATGCTCAGTCTGTGCCATCGGGTAGTAGTACCTCAACAATTGAATGTCCGACAAAGAAACTTTGATCCAGGACGGGCCTGCCAGTAGCTTGTGCAGGTCCTTGTGCTTCCTGCCTTGTGCATAATTTGTAAGAAAACGGACAAGTACATTACGGTTGCAGGCAAACGACAGAAGCACCATCTTTCACAGGCAGAAACGTTGTCAGCAGGTAGGTAAAAAGTACACACACACGTTTGAAGTTTTGTGTCGTATGCTGGGTACCATGATTAACTTTCAATTACATAGATTTGCATTTTTTTGCATACAGCTACAGTCGGAACACTCAATATTGTTTAACTGTTATAACACAGTTTTTACCTAATGTTTTAATTTACAAATAATTTAATTATAGTTTGCTTTATTTACAGGCCAGTTACTGAAAGCTGCTGAGATGAAGGAAGACACTAGCATTCTTTTGCATATTCGAGACAAAGACTGTGTGTCTCTGGAGGTGCGATACCACAAGTCCTGTTACAGACAGTACACAAGATTCCTGACAAAGTCTACTGCAACAGTTACTGGGACCTCAGAAGAACAGTAAGTTATTATATTGTATTATCAAATAATAATGAATAATTCCCTCACACTATTGCATATTTCTAAAGTAAAGCATTGACCACCTTAGACTGTATATTGCCATTTTGTCTGTAAACACAGTTTTGACTGCATAATCTCTGCACAGTAATTCAATATGATAAAATGTGTAGTGGTTTGTGAAGGAAATTATATATTATATATAATTTAAATATATACACGTGTATTTTCTTTCTGAAAAAAAAAAAAAAACCCGTCTCAAATCGGTTGATCAATTGCTTTCAATTATGCTACTATTTATACTATATTTAAAATGGAAGCAATTGTGAAATAGTTATGGCACATAAAATATTTACTTTGCTTTTTTTAATGTGTTTTCTTTTCAGAAATGAGCCAACCTTCGATGCCAGTTACAAGATCTTCTGTGAGCGGATAATCCGCCATAGAATAATTGTTAACCAAGAGGTGCTGACAATGACGCAGCTCAGAAGAAACTTTTTAAATCTTGTGAAAAAACATGAAGATCTTGATGCTTCAAACTACAGGTAATTTAAATACAATGAGTTTCTTTTGCAGCATTGTAAAAAACATTTGTGCAACATTTTTATTTTTTCTCACAAAAATGGAATTCATTATAATGAAATCTTAATTATATTTTATAATGTGTAGAAGCTGATACACAACTAAATAGTTTTCAGTGTGAATATATCTTTTTTTTATATACTGTTGTGATTATCTTTCACTGTATCTTTGTTTCAGGCAGGATAAATTGAAGAGGAGGTTGACCCGTGATTTCCCCCAGCTGGTGTTTCACTGCCCCAACAAGCGCAACATCAGTGAGCTGGTCTTTGTTGAGACACTGTCTGCTGATAAGCTGATAGACAGGCTACCTCATCCATCAGGTACAGAAACAACCGAGTCAACTGAGGTAACTAGCCAAAGTGATGGTGAAAACACGGCAAGTACAACAGCTGGTCCGCAAAGACCAAGTTCAATGGCCTCTATCAATACTACAGAGGACACAAGGACAATTTATAGTGCGGCATTGATATTAAAGATGCTTCTATGTGACTCTCCCGGTATGAAATGCCCGTGGCCACCCACGTCAGACGATTTAAATGTGAGCGAAGCAAAATCTGTTGTACCACTCGAACTGTACAATTTGATTTCCTGGATTATCGGTGCAACTGAGGAACCAACACTGGCCCATTATGTTGAGATTCCAGATGATATGAACTTAAAAGTCATATCTATTTGTCAAGAGACATTGTGTATCTCGCATCTAAGGGCCGGAGGACACTGTGGGCACTGTGTCAAATATGAGGGCACTGTGTCATATTTTAGGCTGATTTTGAGCTGTAATGAAACTATTGTAAAATAGATTTTTTTTTTTTTTACATTATTCAAAATTAAGGGGTATCATTTTGAGTAATTTTAGCCAACTTGGGCCAAAGTTTACTTTGTTTTTATCTTTCTGTGATTACACAAGACCTATTGAAAAATGTGATGTATAAAACATCACAGTTTTGCAAAATTTACAGTGTGTATGTTTAATTTTGATTGGTGCAAATTTTGAAGTACAAGTGCACTTTCTTCAAATGTGTTATATTTCATGGTCTACATTCACACTTTAGTATACTAATGCACCGATACCTGTCTTAAATGTTTAGGTACATGTATAAATGTCAGTTTGAGACATATTTTGTGTTGATAAAATTATAATAAATAAAGTTACAAGCAAAAACAACAGCATACAATTTTCGTTTTTTTTTATTCACAATTGTATACATTTATGGATTGTGACAAAAAATTGCAGAATATTTTGCGGAGAACTTTTAACGTAAAGTCCAAAAAGGTGTTGTTAATGCAAAAATGATTTTAAAAAGTAGTGCCCAGGTGTGGGAACGAAAATCACTTTCTAGACACTTTTTCCTAGTTCACCTTATGGCCTATAATAACCAGCGCAAGTCGCTGTTCTCATTTGAATTAGATACAAGCACAACATTATGTGATCATTAAAGGCTCTGTTGGGAACCTAGCTGAAACTAGATCAAATAGCTCCATGTAAACTGAATTACCGAGGTAAACTGCAGACAACAGTAATTATGTATACTATAAACCACCACTATAAAAATTACCATGCAGTTACTAAAGCTGTAGAAATATGACATTGTGGTATTTATTGTAATGTTACTATTATTAGCTTTAGGCTACATTAAATATTGGGCAGTATAAGGTCAAACAAGTCACTTTTAGAGGTTGTTTTATAGTGTTCAAGACAAATACCATAGTTTATTATAAGTAATAGTATTATTGATGTTTTTCTTGTTATAGAAACCTAAAAAAAAAAAAAAACATGGTAATGAGGAGCTTGTTTTTTTTGCCTGTGTCATGATCTTACTGTTAAACTCTATGCAAAAACATTGGTCAATTTTCAGGACGGAGCTTTTTTCTTCTGTGTCGATATCATCATTTCTAATAAACTGTAACTGCTAATTATTCAGTTTGTTCAAAAATATCTTATTATTATTTCTTTCTGTCCTTTATGTATTCAGTATTTTATTTATTTATCTATCTATCTATCTATCTATCTAAATTAAAGGCCCTTACCCCAGCAAAATATTAATGGGGAAACATTGGCTGAATTTTAAGCCCAATCCAGCCCTGATGATTCTCCTCAGAAAGAATTGTTAATGATGAAACTATTTAAAGTAAACTTCTTAAAGCAAACTCATGCACAAACGTTGTTGCTGTTTGAAAGCTGTTTGCCTTGACCTCATATCTGGTGTTAATGCATTTATGCTTGTGTTGTAGCCTGGAATATTTTTATATTTTATATGTGTGTTAAAGATATTATTTTTTAAATACTAATTATTTCGAAAGCATAGTGGCACCAAATCGAAGTTATATTAAAAAATGTCCTGGCTCTTCCAAGATTTATAATGGCAGTGAATGGATGTTTCTGTTTTGAAGTCCATAAAAGTGCATCGTTTCAAAACGCACTGCGTCCAGACGGTCCACATTTCTCAAAAGCATTGTGAGCTAAGTTGATCGTAGAGACCATTGGTGGCAATTGTTTTATGATCAACTTAGGCTTACGATGCATTTGGGAAACGCAGCCCTGGGCAGTGGATCTGTAGTTCCCAGCATGCTTTGCAAGGGACTGCATTAGTGGAGTAAATTTATGGATTAAGTGTTATTTTATGTGTTTTTCAGTAAAGGGAAAGATGTTGTAGTTTATGTTAATGTTAAATGTTCAGTTATGTTAGATATTTAGAGGAGTTTCTGTTACTGAATGTTGTGGTTACCATTGTGCTGAAGAGTAGCGCTTGTGCTCAGGCTGTGGGCACTCAATGTTTGATAATTGTCTCTTTGTTTTTAGTAGTTCAATATATACATTGTGTGTAATAATGAACAACTCTGTTAGATGAAAAAGATTATATCAAACATAAGTAGTTTTTCATTTGTTTCACTTCAATAAAACCAGTTTTTCAGGTTGGTTGAACTCAACTCAGTTATCATCAAAAGGTTCCAGATGCTTAAATAATATAAAATACTTTATACCTGTATTTCCTATGCAAACAAGGAATTATGTCAATTATTAATTAATGCTGTAATCAACTTTGCATGTCTGGGCAATAAGTAATCTACCAAAAAAAAATAAAATAAATAAATGAATCGATGAAATTAATAAGTAGGACTCTGCTCAAATGCTTCACACTTCAATGTTTCAACCAGCAAAATGTATGGGTTAAATGTGAACCCTGTTCGTGTAAATTGCCAAAACATATTTCAAAGTTGTGTTCCCATTAAAAACAGGTTTCCTTTAGTCCAAACTCATATTTTATTAAAATTCAAAGACTTAGGTTTGATCCGAGTTATTTTGATTACACACTACACTGAAAAAATCGAATTAGTTAGTCTAACTTAAAAAAAGCATGCAAATCTATTACCTTAAACAAACTAAGTAACATGAAATAGGAATAGTATGTTGTACTGACAAATGCTTAGTTAGTATAGTTCATTAACAGGAGAGTTCTAGTAACTAAGAAAGAACTGTAGAGATTACTTAATAATTTACTTTAGATTTACTCTTAACGTAGCATAGCTACTCAGAATTACTGACTCCCAGAGTGCATTGCGGCATGAATAAATTATGCAATTGTTTGTTGTACTATTTTTTTGTTTGTTTGTTTGTTTTATTTGGGAATTTTAGTTGCTGTCTTGTGTCAGCAGTAGCACAACAAGAAACATCAAATCAAATTGTAATTGTTACAATTAATATATAATAAATAACATTTAATTGTTACCATTGTTGTGTTTTGCATGCTGAATGTTGAAGTCTCTGAGTGACTCAAACATGGTTAATTGTGATATATTGCCACAAATATAAATGGATTATATCAACGCAATTAAACGTTAAGACAAGTTAATGATTCAGTCAGAAGTAAGACCACCTTTTAAAAGCAACCTATTTATTATTTCCCTTTCTTTGAAAACATAACTGTGATTTCTTATTGCATCAATAGAAAGAGAATTACAATAATATAAATTAAGTTTCAAGTGCCCAACAAAAGTGAACACTGATCACCATAATGGCGAGTTCAAACAAAAACATTTTAGGAAAATCAACATTTAATGTATGAAGTCAGTATATGTGATGTTCTCTCAAATGTTTCAGTTGTATTGACAATTCAACATTCAAGATGACTTTGGGAAATGAGTGAATGCAACTAGAGACAGATAACTGAATGAGAGAAAAGTCTATTGCCCAGACATCCCAAGTCTCCCGGAAGTTCCGGGAGTCTCCCGCATGTTTATAGTGGCTCCCTGATGCCCGCAAATTAGTTAAAATCTCCCGGAATGTAGAGCGAGCGAGCAAGAGCGCGCATGCGTAGCACGGCAGAGAGAGGGAGCGAGAGACCTTGCGTGTGTGTGCTAGTGTGCGTGTGTGCCTCACGAAGCGCATGTAAGGACCCAACAAATCAATTATCAGTGCGGGCGGGCTTTTATCTATACTCCCGAACCGAATTAATCAGAACAGATAAAATGTCTCTCAAACCAGTTACTTTTACCTTAGGTTTTCTGAGTAACTAAGGCATAGTATGTGAATAGTATAAATTACTAGATTTTTACTATTAAGTTAAGACATTAAAGGGATAGTACACCCAAAAATGAAAATTCTGTCATAATTTACTTACCCTCAAGTTGTTGTGAGATCTGCTTGGTTACAAACATTCTTCCAAATATCTTCCTTTGTGTCCAGCAGAACATAGACATTTATACAGGTTTGGAACAACTTGAGGGCGAGTAAATGATGACAGAACTTTCATTTTTTGGTGAACTATCCCTTTAAGTACAAGTTAGTTAGAACAACTGTTGGATTTTACAGTGTACAGATAAAGGTATATCAGAGTTAAAAATAACAAACCGCATATAAAGGACATGATATGAGGTGGCCCAACAATGGATGGGTAATCCAGCAAAGCTAACTCATGAGACAGCTGCTTTAGTAAGAGTTACTGTCTATAGTTCCATGCTGGACCCAACACAACCCACCGGACTGAAGAGACACATAAACCTGTGTCAGGATGTTCTTCCCAGACTCACAGTCTCATGTATATCTCAGACAGAGATCAGTGGAGATAACCTAGAGCCCCTCTCACACACACTCACAGACACAACCACACACACAAAGTGTGTTTTTCAGGTTTTATAAGGACATTCCATAGACATAATGCTTTTTATACTGTACAAACTGTATTTTCTATTCCATAACCCTACACCTAAACCTACCCATCACAGAAAACATTTTGACATCTTTAAAAGACATCACTGAGAATGATTTATAAGCTGTTTTCCTCATGGGGACCAAAAATGTCCAAAATGGATTTCAGATATTGCTATCCTTGTGGGGACATAGGGTTTACCGGAACACACACACACACACACACACACACTCACACACTCACTCACTCACTCACTCACTCACTCACTCACTCACTCACTCACTCACTCACTCACTCACTCACTCTCTCTCTCTTTCTCTCTCTCTCTCTCTCTCTCTCTCTCTCACACACACACACAGTTCTGGAATCTGACTGAGTGTTTTATCTTAAGCGCTTGCTCTTCCAGCTCGCAGACACACATGCACGGCTGAGCAAAGCATGCCAGAATTAGCCGTGGGAGTGAGGCGGTGCTCCATGTGTAGTCATGAACGATAGTGTCTCTGGCCTCTCGAGTGGCTCCTATCTAACTCTGATAATGCTCAAGAGTCAAGGTATTTTGAGCTGTCTTTTTTAGCTTACGACAGTATGTTGGCTGCTTGAGTAATGCCTAATTCATGCACATTATAATATGATTCCTAGTCATTGTTGCTGCAATAAAAAAAATTAATGTTGTATTTTATTTTGAACATTAATATGTAGTTGTATAAATCCTCATATACGGTAATAGCCAAAGATATTACTGAGTCACTTTTTTCTATGAATGTGTTTATGAAGCCTTATAATACTCCTTATGATGAGTATGTTTTCATGAATATTTTTAACCACAGCTGTAATAAACATTTAGCTAAGTCTACATTTAGATGGTAGAGTGCGTTACAACACATGATCAACACCAAATGTCATGTGTTACAGTAGGGTAAGATGGGAAGATGTCCCTCTTACGTCCATCAGTGTGCCTTTACTTTTAAATTGTAACATATTTAGATTTAAATTTAGCATGTTTAGGATGATTATATACTTGTTATGTGTCATTAATGTAAAATACTAAAATTCATTTACTATTTTAATGTAAAATAGTAAATTCATTATATGGCAATTCAGTTGATTTCACTCAATTAGCCTATAGGGTTTAATGACTAGCACAGATGTCTGAAAGTGTCAAGACAACAAATGAAATACCACACTCTTTAGAGGTGCAACCAAGTATTACAATGTATTATATAACTGTAGTTACAACTATTCATTAAAAAGTATAAGTATTTTGAATGCTTAAAGTATTTCAACATTAACACTAGGACGTCTAGATTGAATGCATTGCTTTACTCAATCCAAGAAAGTTCTATGAAAAACTGCACAGACTCACCGCTGCTTTGTAGATATCGTTCATTGTGAGGAGATCAGATGAGCAGATGAAGTGGCGCTAGTGCAGGACACGGAGCTTTATAGCAGGAGAACGGGACAGCCTGTTCCCTCCGGCCCCTCTGAGTGCGGGATGGCCCATCACAGTCACAGCCCTGATAAAACAGATATAGTCATGATGGGGGTTCAGGCAAGAATGGAAGGGCAAACTATCAGTGTAGATAACTGATGATGTGCCATCCAGTTAGTTTAGACACACTTCTACTTGAGATGTGTTTAAGGAACTACATGGTGTCAGAAGTTAAAACAATCAATAAAGGAAGAGAATAGGAGAGGACACAATGGCCGAAGGATTTCGCCGGCCAGACCCGCTGATCTTCAAAGGCAACATGGCAGAAAACTGGCGAACAATTTGAACAAATTTCACAGCGAAAAGCCAGATAAAACTGAAGCCTACATACTCTTCAATCTTACAGGACCATTGGAGATTGAAAGAGAGTGTTCATTCACATATGCTCCAGCGATACTGGGTGCTAATGGGCAAGATGTGATTACACCAGATTCAGAGAAGGATGCTACCTGGAGACAAACATGACAATGGAGAGACATTCGTTTAACACCAGAAATTAAAAACCATGAGAAACCTTCAAGGCTTACCTGAGTACGCTGAGAAATAAAGAGAAAACGTGTAACTTTGGAGCCACACAGACGAATTAATCAGAGACAGGCTGGTGTGTGGCATAGAAGATGATAGCGTGAGAAGAGTGTTGCTCAGAGAAAGTGATTTAACTCTTGTGAAAGCATTCAAAATCTGACAAATAGCATCAGTAAAATAACCTAGCAACACATGAAGTGGGCCTGTGAGCCGGCGGGACAAAGATCATTGCTAACTGTCATGAGTCGGGTTCTTTTCTCGGGCTTTTCCTTTCCTTTTCCCCCCTCTGCTGGTCACCTTCTCTCGTTTTCCCTTCTTCCCTCTTCAGCTGATTCTCATTAGCTGTTATCACGCTTATTCCTTTCACCTGTTCTTTCCTCTAGCCCGCTAGCTATTTAATGTTCTCTGTTCCCTTTGCCAGATTATTTTGTGAGAGTATCATGCTAGTGGCATTTCTCAAACCCTGCTGTATCCGTCTTGTCTTGTCGTGTCCAAGTCCTGTCTACAGTCTAGTTCAGGTCAGGTAATTAATTCCACTCTCTATTAATCATCTCTTCTACACTGTGTCCAGCCCTCCCGCTGTCGACGAACGCCCTGTGCTGTATTCATTGCATTGCTGCCGCTCTGTACATGGAGACGAGAGGTCTGAAGTCCACCGGCCGATCTCCCTGACTTTCTGCTGCACTTCAGCCTACGAGCGAGAGTTGAGAGAGAGCTGCTGACCCGTTTAAAGGAACCTTCTACTGAGTCTGTTCTGTTTACCTTTCTAAAGACTTTACTGCATAATCTGCAAGCTTCCTGTGTTCCTGTCTGAAGAAACTATTTATTTTGCTCTCTCAATAAACTCTGTCAATCGTTCGCATTTGGATCCTATCTCTTCTTTACGACACTAACTGTAAAAATTGTGGTGGAAATCATTCAGCAAAGCGTGATCTATGCAACGCTTTTGGACAACAGTAGGACAACTTTTGCACAAAACTTTTGCGATTTATTTTTATTTTTTTTCTAAATATCGATAAAAATCTATTGCAAAATGACGGCGTTTCCATTAACTGATGTTATGCGACTAAATGTAATTTTTCCTCTTGCGAGAAGTCATTCCAAAAAACATGGCGACGGACGCTGGTAGGTTTATATGTATCACAGCCACGTACCGCACTAGACATTATTATTATTAATGGAAGGAGACGTAGGTGTGTTATCCAAGCATTAATGGCAAGGAAAGACTCTTATACTGTGAGCGGCACATATGAGGTGTTTCTGGGTTTTTCTCCCTCATTTCTGCTTTGCGGTCTTGATTGTGCCATTTCTTTGAGGTTTAGATTCCAGTATTTCTGTCATTCGTTTGTCTTTTATGATTTTAATAAAGAGCTCTGTCTGGTATTCTGTCCAAACACACCGCGTCATCTACGTCAGGTGACTGTAAATGTGCAAAAACTGTTTCCATTGCAGTTTTGTGAAATATTCCTTTTTCGAATTGCCTGAAAAACCACCTCATGCAAGCGTAAAACTTTTTTGCGATAAATGGGAGTTTTTGCTAAATTGACGTGTTTCCATTGGGCGTATTTCCAATTTGCAATTTCAATTTGCGCAATTTGAAGGGTAATGGAAACGCGGCTAATGTCATTGTTGTAAAAGGTTTGTAAAAGTTGTAAAAAGTCCCAGTGCAGATCTGCATCAAAAGACAATTTCAAATCCGTCTATCAGATCACTGACACAAACAAAGACAGCAGTGAAGAATCATGTCACGTCGACGGGCTGTATCTTGGTGCCAATGAAATTGATGCAGTCAGTCACCACAAGCAGGAAATTCACTGTAGCCTAACAGAAGATGGCAATCCCCTCGATTCTAGAATTGATACAGGAGCAAAATGCAATGTCATCAACCACATGAATTTGCAACAGGCTCATTTGCTGGTCAGACGCTGCAGCATCACAGTTCCCTTTGTTTCAATCACTGTGCCTCCATGAGCCACTAATGTTGCTTTTGTAACATTATCAAGTATCAACTGTATCAAGCAGTTTGGAGAGAAGTGAGAATTCATGAGAAGTCAAAAGCAACATTAGTGGCTCATGGAGGCACAGTGATTGAAACAAAGGGAACTGTGATGCTGCAGCGTCTGAACAGCAAACGAACCTGTTGCAAATTCATGTGTTTGATACAAATGTAAAATCATTGCTGGGCCTGCCAGCCTGTCTAAAAATAAACTTGATACCCCTCAAAAAAGAAGTGCATGGAATTGATTTCAATGAAAATGTAAGCTTGCCACAACACAGAATATGTTGACCTGTTTGATGATGAGCTGGGCATCCTACCTGTGACATACCCAATGAAGATCAACCCAGACGTCACTCCAGGTGTCCGGCTCCCTCGTCGAATACCTGTGGCAATGCGTGATAAAGTAGAGGCTGAAAAACATGACAGGACTGGAAGTCATAACACAGAGTGTGTGTCCTCAATGGTCTCCACACAAGGTCGTTTCTGCATCGATCCCAGGGATTTAAACAAAGGGGGAACAAATCATAAACTACAATTATACTGTAAAATTATACAGCACACCTGTAAAAGCAGCAAAACAAGAGCAGCTGTGAATTTACAGTTCTTTACTGTAATCTTTACAGTATGTTACTGTTATTACAGGGGGGTTTTTTCAACTGCTTACACACATTTTCAAAACTTTGCCTCTTTTTTCCAAAACTTTACACACAAATCCAAGAATTGCACACTCAAAATGCAAAACATCTCACATCTCTTGCAAAATGAAGCACAGCATTCAAAATATCACAAACACATCTCAAAAGCAAACATTTGTCTTACATTGCAAACACCTTTGCAATGGTATTATATTTTGGACATATCATATACACACAGTTATTCAAAACCTAAAGCTCTTCTTTCATGAGCCTCAATGTAAATTTTTGTACAAGACTGAAAGTAATTGGGAGAGATGTTGAAAAATTTACGGTAAACACAAAGCAATATTTAAACCAAACTATTGATTGTTTTACTGTAAGCATTTGTGGTTGTGAATTACAGTATTACACAGTCATAAAAACCTATAACTCGACCTTTGGCCTGTTTAAAGGCCTATTCTAAAGCCATGATTGGTTGGTGTTACAGTTTTTTACAATCGCTATGACAATTTTTTCAATACTTTTAACAAATTTCCTAAACTCTTAACGCACCAACACACCTAAAACACACAATTGGCAAAACGGTTCATTTCATGCTCAAAATCACACATTGTAAACTAAACTCCAAAACTAATTTTCAAAATACAATACAGTTTTTCTCGATTGTTTACACACATTTTCTGAAAGTATGCCTCATCATCACAACACAAATCAAAAAACACACACACAATGGGCAAAACCCCTCAATTCTCCTGCAAAATGAAACTTTACATTCAAAACAATGTTATTTCTTCTCAAAATGGTATTTTGTTTTCAAATGACACACACAAACCATCATATGAATAGACATTTATAAGAACCAGTTGAACACTGATGTGCTCAATGTAAAACACTTCTTCTCCATTCATCATAATGACTTAGGCATTTTTTTGTTCAGTGTTACACTTACTACAGACATTACATACATAAGTGTGTTGTAAAATATTTGAGAATATTGTTTTTATACTCAGAACACACAAATACACGGTAACAAATATATTTTATTTTTCCCACTATGTACACAGTGTACATCCCAACCAACACAAAGTTGTACATACAGTGGTCTACATACAAAACAACAGAAGAATTGACTGTATACAGTTACAGTAAAAAAAAATTTAAAAAAAAATCCAATGTTGGCATCCATTGCTCCATTGAAGAGCTGACCTGTTGCCCTTTTATGCTAAAGCTCTGATTGCTAATTGTAAACTGTGTGACGGGTGTTTGCCCATGTGATGAGTCAGTGTGCATATCTGAATGGCAGTGTGTTCCTTGTGAAAACAAGAGATTTTCTGCATGAAAATTGTGCCAAAAGTAGAGAATTGTGTGTAGAGTTTTGAAAAAAGTGTGTTTTAGAAGTGCAATCTGAGTGTAAAGCAGGAATTGTGCTTGTAGTTTAGCAGAATTGGTTCAGGGGGTTGGTGAATGAGTTACATGTTGTGGTCATTGTGTCTCAAGTACCAGTATTTGTGTGTAAACAATTGAGAAAAACTGTAATACACTAACACAATACACAATGTCTAACAAAACACTGCAAACTTGTTTCAAAATCAAATAATTATTCAAAACACTAACATATGTTCTCTTCCAACAGGAACATTTAATCAATCATAACACAATGACAAAAAAAACACTATCATCAGCTGAAATTACAGAAACTGCATTATTTTATGTGTCAGGTCTGCCCTTATACAACAGACAGTATATTGTATTGATCATAGATTGTGTTTTGTGTTTTTTTTTCTTTTTTTTTTTGAAGTCTCTATATTTTTGTTTTGTTTGTAATGTAAATGCATGCATTTTGTTGTTGTTTTTTTTGCAGCAGAAATTCAATACAACAAAATACTGTAAATGACCCTTTTTAGAGTGGCTTTATAGAATGTATGGTTTGTGGAAAAAAAGAAGACAGAGACAGAATTGCTGCAGTAACGGCTTTATTTGCAACAGGACATTTCTGCAAGATAACAAAAATATGCAATATAGCTGCCATTTACAGTATTACTGTATGTGAAAATACAAAATATACAAACAGAAAAGGCCATCTTCTAATCTTCGCGGTCTTCTGCATTTGTCCACATGTTCTCATCCACATCACACCTGATATCTTCCCTGGCAAGGCATCTTGGGAAGAATCTTTTACAGTAACATGCCTTATCCACCCCTGGCAGTGTTCAGCTGTGATGTCTCGGTATGCAGCATCTTTTGCATACAGGAGGGACATTTGGTCCTGTGGACTATGGTCAAAAACCTTTCATCTCCAGGCGGAGGAAACTCCTCAATGGGGGTTGAGGAAAGGGAAGTAAGGGGCAAGGAAAACGGACATCATCCTCTGATGGGCATCAAGGCTGTGACTATAGACGGGAATGGTGGAATGCCACATTGTCCCATATTTGCATAACTTCAGTCAGCTGTTTCTCACTAGCAATGGAATAATGTGAAAATACAAAATATACGAACAGAAAAAGCACCAGAAGAATATATATATATATATTTTTTTTTAAAGTCATCTTCTAATTATTTGCATAATTCAATCAGCTGTTTCTCAGTAAGAATAGAATTTACAGGGGATATATTTGTGTTTCAGTTCACAATATAAGCAGCTGTTTACCTTGACTTTACTGTAAGGTTAGGTTTAGAACATGGTGTTATCTGTTCTGACATACAGGGTTAAAGCATTGGTAAATTTGGCAGTAAAAATCCATTGTTTTGTTCTTGTTTGAGCTTGTGTGTAAAAGAAGTTCAAGCATTTTAAATTTGTGTTAATTGTATGCATTTTGTGTTAAAGCAACAAGAAATGTGTTAATAGTATAGCTTACACAGACGGATGTAGTGCTAACTGTGTTAAGAGTTTTGCAAAATTGTTAAAAGTATTGAAAAATCTGTCATAGCAATCGTAAAAAAACTGTAAGTAAAGCAATGAGTGTTTACACATGTGAGGAGTGTGTGTGAGTGTGTGTGTGAGGAGTGTGTGTGAGGCTCTGATGAATTACTGTGGCATTTTGAGAGGTTGTGTTTGAAAAAGGAAATCAAGATACTTCCTATTAGATTTGTGTGTGTTACATCGAGAATTGTGTGTTGTGGTTTGCAAAAAGTGTTTTATGAAACTGAAAACTGAGTCGAAGGCCATGAATTGGTGTATGGTTTTGCAGATTTGGTGTGTGGTTCTGGTGTTTGAGTGTCAGGTTTCAGAAATTGTGTGACAAGTGAGGATTTTGTGAGGAAGCAGTTGAAAAACAAATGTAATAATGCACTGAATTAAAACCTAACATAATTGATCGGTCAATTGCCCTTACATATTTATACTGTGAGCTTATTACATTTGAGTCCACTAAAAATAGATATAACTAGATAACAACAGTGCACATGAATGAGTTGAAGAACTTCATTGCATCAGCAACTGCACAGTTATTGTATTTTAAATAAAGCAACACACAGCATATCATCAGTGTTTCTCTGCTCATCCTGGACTGAAGCTCAGGCTCTACTCTCCAGCTCAATGATGACCCACAAACACACCATACAGAAACACTTTACGTCCCATCAGAACATTAAACACTAACAGATCTCCACTATATCATTAAGTGCACGTAAAAATCACATAAAGTAATTCACATAATTTTATAATCTTTTTTTTGTTTAGTAAATTTTACTGTGAGATTTTACAGTAAACAACTGACTTCAGTCACAGCCTACGATGAAATCCACTGAAGAGAAAAGAGGACATTAAATCTGTGAAGATCTCAGCAGAGGAGGATCAACTCAAACAGCATTACCAGCTTCACTTATTACACAGACATCAAGAATCAGCAGATGAATCTCAACAGTGGTGACATGCTTCATGCTGCGATGCATTTTGGTGAACCATGGAGATTTATACTACGGTGGTGACCAGAATGCATTGCAGCGTGAAGCGTGTCACCGTTGTTGAGATAATAGTTAATAATAGTTCAAAAGCTTATCTGTTTACCATAACTGCTAGATCTCTCTTCATAGTTGCACAATGTTTATTATACAATATTAAAAATACACTCAAATAATTACATTTTTACAGTGTAAATACATTTTTCAATAAATGAAAAGCTGCAATTCCTTTTGTGTTATTCAATATATTTCAATATATAACAATGTTAACATAGTATATTATTTCATTTGTTTTTCAGTATATTTACATCATATAATATATTGACCGTAAATACTTCGAGATTTATTTTCGTTCTGTAAGGGGAACAGGAAAACTCATCTACTATAGTCCATTTTCCCGGCCTCGTTGAGTTTATTGGCTGAGAGGTAGTATCAACACCGGAACCATTTGACCATTTGTATCACTCCGCTTGCAGCATTTCTCACAGCGAGGGTCATGGTAGTGGAGCAAACCCACCATCATTTTACAATACTACTGTTGTTCAATTCAATTCAGATTTATTTGTATAGCGCTTTTCACAATACACATCATTTCAAAGCAGCTTTACAGAAAATGCATGAGTCCACATTACGGTGGTTGATTTTCGTACATTTTCGTGGTGATTTTCGTAAAGCTTTGCTCTCAGCATCATGATCCCTTATCTCCTGGTCATTTCATGGCATGGGAAATTCTGTGACCATTGAAGATTCAGGTGGAACACAATATAAAAGAAACACCAGGGGCTCGTTCTTCGTACGTTGCTTATTACATCCGAGATCAAATGACACATCCAAGATGATATCATCGTGCTAATCATGATCCGGCTAATTGGGTTCTTCGAACTCACCTGTTGTTTATGATTAGTATAGGTGGATTGAGTTATCTGAGATAATTGCGCGTTCATGCGCTGGCTTAAAAGGGGATATGTATCGATAGTAGAAACATTGATCAGCAACGCTGCTATTGGCTGCTCAGCGTGGCCAAAGAGCGCGCTCAGTTTTTCTCCTCAGCCGAGCAAGAACTAAAAGTTTATTCGGAATTTTAATGTTTAATCAAAACGCCAGGGAACACCTCAAAGTCTGCAAAGGCCAGGATAGAGGGCTGGCAAAAAGTAGTAGACAATTTAAATCCGTTAGAAGTGGCCATGTTAGATGTTTTTATTACTTAATATCACCTATATTTTTGTATTTTAATAATTGCATAATTACTTTGTTCATTGTAATGTCAGAGTCACCACACTAGAACATGGGAGCAAATAAAAGTGAAGTACAAAAATATTCTACATTATGGTAATTTTTAGTTATATTATAGTCTCTTTTATAAAAGGCACTGTTAAATAAATGGTGTTCTGTTTATAAAAGCAACCAAGAAAAAGGCTGAGAAAAAATATCTTAGTAGCCTACACTGTAAAATAATTTTTGCTGCATTAAATTAAGGCCGTATAGTCATTTCAACTGTTAAATCTTGAGTATGAATTGCTTTGACTTGTGAAAGTGAAAACTGATAAACTTATGTTAATGTAAAAATATGAGTTATTGATCACATTTTTCCCCAGTGTAGTTCATTGTAATGACATTGTGTTTTCCTCTTTTGTGCACTTTTACAAAATACACCAACACTTGTATCTGTGCCCAAGAAGGTGGTGGCTGAAATATGTGCAGTAAGTGGACATTTTCTAACTTTCCAAAGGAAAGAAAGTATAAGACTTTGTAATGTCCATTTGTTTCCATTGCACTGGACAGTGAATAAAGCCTCTCAGATAACTGTCATATGGAGGAACTAGCCTACCTGCAAGTGCATAAATAACTTTACTTAATTTACACTTGAATGCTTTATGGCTGTAATATAAGCTGCAGGATTCCACATCTACAGAAAGGCCTACAGAAGAGTCTGCACAGACAGAGGAGACATAGGCCTACAGGTGGGCAGTGAATAGACAACTTCTCCTTTTTATTTGTTGCATGAGGCATGTGTCTAATATCTCTTTTTGCAGGCACTTGACCACTGGCTTTTCTTTACAAAGAACAATTGAAATAAAACTCAAGGAACTAAGCATATTTGTCTTTTATTAAACATTTAATGAAAAGTGTTTTTTTGGCAGTGTTGTGTAATATGGCACATGCAACAATGTCACAGGCCCTGTCAGGTGTGCAACCCTCAGACTTTTCAGACACTGAAATCTTCCCTTTAGTTAGCCAAAGTTCATTTCATTGTGTGCCCTTGTCCTGGCTAGAGCTGCATTGTAACTGGTTTGGGTCAGGGAATGGGGTCATAAAACACCTGTCTGCAGGCAGGAACATGTCATAATCACCTATGAAAAAATGCAGTTCTGTTAGGATCAGCATAAGTGTATGTAATACAGTGAGCTTGATATTTAATTGTGGAACTTTCCTTACCACTTTTAAATAATGTGCATAAATGTGAATTTCTGAAAATTCTTAAGTCATGCAGAGATCCTGGCCATTTTACTTTCACATTTGTGATATGGAAGATTTGTCAACTGCCTTTTTTATTTGATATAATATTATTAATCTGGAATATTAAGATTAAGAATCACAATAGTAACTGGGCTGCACATTTACATTGTGAACCCCCTTTCTGTTCACATAATCCCCTTCATTGAGGCCTTGATGGCAGTCTATGGTCTATAAACCTGAGTGACATATACTGTAATCAGCATGGTCATGATTGCATGATCTTCATAAAAAAAATATGATAGCCTAATAATAAAAAAATAAAATAAAAAAAACTGCTTAAAAAAACTGCTTTACAACATTGGGTCTTAAGTGGCTTGGAAATGCCACAAAAAAAACATAAAACTGTTTTGTAAACCTAAAAACGACAGACAGCACTTTCCATCAAGTTCTCCGCATCTCCAATAGTGTAAAGGAAAGAGCCACTTGCAAATAATCTTAGGGCACAGTGTGTGCTGTAGTTAAAGCCCGACTCTGACAAGTCGAAAATAAATGTGCGTTTCCAACAAATTAATAATGTAAACGACAATCTCACGAGTGACGAGAAAAAATATATCTCTCAGAAAGTGCACTATCGCGCTGCGCTGGACTTCCCGTATCAGCTCCGCTTATGAAGCCGGGATCTAATCCTGTTAACATGAAATAAACTGCTCGCGAGCAGGTTTAAGATTGCGCACCTGTTGCTATGACAGCAAGTCCAGGATGAGCTTCGAAGAACCAAACAATCCAAGATCATGCCAAATCTTCAACAATCAAATCCAGCTAACTGAGTTAGCGACGTACGAAGAACGGGCCCCAGGTTTGTGAATAAAGTCTTCAGTGAGAAAGCAAATGATGATCCAGCTGAACAGCAAAACCAATCAGAGACAGAACCAGTCAAATCAGGAACAGAGAACACAGCAGATCATTTCTGATAAAATGCCAACCCAGAGTGAGCCACTAGGTGGCGGGGTTGTTCCTCAATCCTTAAATGTGACCACAGAGACAAATCAGACTGCCAGAGATTAAGGCTGGATCCGAAATGGCATACTTCCCTACTATATAGTAGGTGAAAAACAGTATGTGACAAAATAAGTAGGTCTGAATTCACAGTACTCATTAAATAGGAGGCAAAAAGTACCTAGATGACCTACAACTGGATTCTGTGCATTCCATGGACACTTTACTATCCCATGAGGCCACGGGAGAGGATTTGAGGATGGCAGTGAAGTGACGCAACTGATGCTGTAGGTCACATGATAATGACAACATGGCAAATGTAGTATGTCTGAATTACATTCATACTACACACACTCATCTTATACAGATCGCACTTTTATAGTGGTTGTGAAGTAATTATTTATTCAGAATAAGTACCTATTCAAGAGTGATTTCGGGCACAGCCTTAGACTTTATGGTTGAGTGATCCTGCTGAGGAAGTGGCATGCACTGAGATGTTGTGCTATATTTCACTGTGTTTACAAGGTATATTTAAAAGGTATCTAAAATCAATATTTTCCCAGGCTAAGAGGAAGTTGTTTATCTAGCATGGGGAAAAAACCTAAAGAAAGATTATGTTCTGAGTTAACACTCGTATGTTGGTGACACTTTGATATATCTCACCTCATCAGGAGAGCAATGGCACAACCATCAGAGCTGGGATGACCAGCCAACACACTGCTGGAGGAACATAACATCTGACTCATGTCTAAAACGAAATAATCAGGTCAAATTAAATGTACAAACAAATGACAATGTTGTTAATTGTTTTGTTTTTTTTACTAGCCTGTCATATTTTTATTTTACAGAATAGAAAAGAATCCCTGCTAGAAAGGTAATTAAGAAAGCGAATTTGTATGAAATTCTAGTAAACTAGTTGAAGACTAGTTCAGTGTAAAACAATGTTACATTTACAAATGTTGTTAGTTTAATGTCTAAAATTGAAAATCTTTCAGAAAATGGATTCACACATTACTATTGTATTTTAGTAATTTTCTTATTAGAAGATGGCCATGTTGCAGCAGTAGCAGCTCTGGACTCAGAGAGAGAGAGAGAGAGAGAAAGAGAGAGAGTGTGTGTGTGTGTGTGTGTGTGTTACTTTAATAATAATTAATTATTGAGACATGTGAAACGTCTTTTTTTCCCCATTTTTAATTCATTTTTTGCTCTTAGTCAAGTCAAGTCACATTTACACTGGGAATGTTTGCTGTGCGACTGTACCCAGCAGCGTCGGACTGGTTTCACACTTAACTTGATTCTGTTTGCATGCATCTTACATCATCACAAATATGCACGGCACATGATAGAAAACAGAATGTGGGTCAATATATTGTTTTTGATTAATTTGGTGCTATTTTTGCACAGCTGAGTAAATGACACTTGGCTTTACTGTGTGTCGCATGAAGGCAGCTTTCTTCTGAGGACTCTTTTGAGGAGACACTGGATTGGCATTGATTTGCTGCCCTGATTGCACTGGTTATGTGCGAATACACTGTGAGATACACTCACTCTCGCTCGTATCCAAGGAAAATCATCAACACTAAATACATCGTAATCATCTAAAACGCATGCACAGTTTACTTTACTTCCTGAACAAGTGCCCACCCGAGTCCATGTTGCTTTCACATTCATGAAAATTGCGGCACAGTTCGAGTACAAGCATTGTCTGGTTCTTGTGGTATTTGCTGAGGATCTGTGCCTTGAGGAATTGTGTTTGTTCTCTTCTAAGAGGTCTGCAATATCACTTTCCTTCCACAAAATGCGAAATACCTCTACGTTTTGCAATCTTGGCTAAATGAAGTTTACACAAGACTAGATAATGATCTGAGATGTCATCGCTCTGCTGCAGAATTTCAATGCCATCAACATTGATTCCATGTGATAATATTAGATCTAGAGTATGATTACGACGATGAGTAGGTCCTGACACGTGTTCTCTAACTCCAATAGAGTTGAGAATGTCTCTAAATGCCAATCCCAAAACTTTTTTTATGATCTACATCTAAAATCACCAACAATTAGTACTTTATCTGCAGCCAGTACTAACTCTGATAGAAAGTCAGCAAATTCTTTGATAAAGTCTGTATGGTGCCCTGGTGGCCTGTATACAGTAGCCAGCACACATCTCAAACGTGATTTATCGTTTACACTACTAGAAAACGTTACATAAAGCACCATCATTTCAAAAGAATTATATTTGAAACTAGACCTCTGAGTAATACTGAAATATTACTATAAATGATAGCATTACCCTTTCCCTTTTAGACGAGGCCCGTGTTTATAACAGTAATCTTGCGGGGTGGACTCTTTTAAAGTAATATAATCGTCTGGTTTTAGCCAGGTTTCTGTCAAACACAGCACATCTAGGTCATGAGCAGCATTGGCGGATGGACATAATTTGTGATTGTTGAGAAGTTTTTGTGTCCCTAATCTGTAGGGTGCAAAGCAAGAGCCAACCCTCTCATAGCCTGTTCATTTCCCTGTTAACCTCTAGCTCCACCCACCCGTTCAAGCCAATCAGGACTCTACCAGGCTTTATTAGCTGCACCTGTGCCCACCACTTCTTCCTTCTGTTGCACGTAACCAGGGGCACGTTCAAGTTCAAAACGGTGCGCAACGTTTTGCTACGGTTTCCGGGTTGAACGTCATGTTTCCTGGAAACGGCGTGCACCGGTGTGCAACGGGGTTTGAGATACGTTTTCTCTTGTTTGGTGGGTGTGTCAGAACTGCAGTCCAATCAGCAGCAACATGTATATAAAGCACGTGGTATTAAAGTGAACTCGCACAATGGGTTCAAGGAAAGTAATTTACAAATGTGTTCGATGCAGCTCGGTATACGCAACAACAGACATGTTTGTCGTAAGTTTTATTGTAAAAATATAGGATATCAACATAATGATGTAGTTGTTTATATTTTTAGCTTCATTGCAAGTGTATGACATTTGGTATAAAAATAAACAATGGTAATTAAGTGCTTTTCCTAAAAATGAGAAAGAAAATACAGGGTATTAAAACAGTATGAACTACAAAGTCAGTATGTGAGGCTAAATGTGTTTTAGTCTGAATTAGGTAAGATGTGTGCTTCCATTTCAGTTTCAGCAATCCCTTCACTCGATTGGGATGTTCTCTTTTGTTCTGGGCGCAAGTGCAGTAACTGTAACATCGGGCATATTTTGTAGTATTAAACACATATTTATACCGACTTCATCAGGCTCCGAAAATTCTTCACAAAGAACACAAAGAATGGCCTTCTCAGCTGCCATAGTTGCAACTCTTGCGTCATCAGAACAGTGTGTTCAACGCATCACCGTTTCTGTTTAAAAAACGTTGTGCAACGTTTTGTCGGGGCTGAACGCAGCCCAAGTCTCGACCGCAACACCGAGATGGGCATCCTCCCGCAGTGGGTACACAGGGGCGTCGGACTGGGGGTAAACCAGTGCTGATTACCAGGGCCCCAAGGGGAGAGAGGGCCCTTGAAAAGTCTGGAATATATTTGATTTTACCTGGATACTTTCATTTTTCTAATTAAATTTCAAAATGAATGTCAGATAAAATGTAAAGTTAGTGTATTGGCTGAATAACTGACAATCTTGGTTGATTGACTGAGTGGTCCCACCCCTTGCTAATGCGCCTAATGGTTTAGTCCATCTGCACGCATTTAGTTTATGTTAGTTGGCGGAGCATCTGGAGGAGCGCAAACTTCTGCTGTAGAAACGTCTTTCTCAAAGAAAGCCATATCAGGCCACCAAAAAAGAAAGGAAAGACAGGAGAAGGAAAGAAAACAAAATGAGGGGAAACAATTGGTAACTGACTTCTTTTCAAGGTGAGGACAACTAGAACACGAAATCTATAGTGCTAAACTGCTTGAATATCTCCGCGATCGTTAGTGCTAAAAATGAACTGAGACAACCCGTCGAAAGAGCAGAACATACACTTTCAGATGATAATATGGTTATGCATATAATCTGAGGTAAAGGCTAAAATAAATAAACTGTACAGTAACAATGCTGTTTACATACAACACACCATTATAATAGCCTAAATTGAAACCTGTTTCATTTTAAATTAATAGGCTATCATTTCTAAAATTAGCAATTTTATAGCCTACATTGGGTGTTATATATACAAAAAATATTGTAATATCATTTACCTGAAACTTAGTAACCACAGTAAAGTAGGCTAGAGAATGTTGGGAAAGGAGGTTTGAAATGTGTGTAGACATATGCACACATGACAACTTATCAGGGTACTCTAAGGCATTACAGTTAATAGTTATTAGGGCCCATCAGGACTGCCAATGCATAGGGCCCAGGATCTTGTGCTACGCCCCTGTGGGAACATGACTATACATGACTTTAAGCCAAGACACGTGAGGCAGCGATCGTGACTGTCAGCCGGGCCAGGTAGCGACCGCATCCAGAAACACACGGGTTTAATGACATCTTTAAAAAGACGCAGTGTCACACCCGTTGCTCTTTCAGGGAAATAGCTCTTCTACATTGCTGGAGCGCACAGGGGAGATGCAGGGTTATAGTGCAGGGTATGATAACAGCCACCACTGCTGCAGAGTAACACACCAACACTGGAAGCCAAAGTCCTCTTCTCCAACAGCAGTGCAGACACTCGAAGTCTTCACTCTTCCTTCAGGTGACTAGATAAACCGCTCGGCTCCGAAGGGTAAAGCTGAAGCTGTGAGGCATCCGCTTCCGTATTTATACCCAGATGCAAATCTCACACACCAATGTGCATTGGCTCGATTAGTTTACACTCGAAAGGGGATTGGGCTCTCAGGCGAGATCCCATTACGTCAGTCATTCCGACGTAACGTCGAATGCGACTGACTGAAAGGGAACCGTGGTATGAAGACCGGAAGCATGCTTTTATTAGAGCACTGCACACTTCCCTTTACAGGCGATGACTAACAGAAACATCAGCCTTCCTTCCTAGACTGTAATCACCAACACATCTCATTCACAGCACATCATTTTGGAGAGGTTGCCATAGAAACCATATAGTAGCAGAGCTCAGATGAGCACAGCAATTTCCTCTCGCACTCAAATGAAAGCAAAGAGACGACCTAAGACAGTGAGGAAAACACACATGCACACACGTTTTACCCTCTCTTAGCATTCGATATTTCTGTTTTTGAATTAATAATAAATAATTTGGGAAGGGTTTTTTTTAATGGCCCAAACTCCAGCATCAAAACACTATCTTTTTATGTCCTCACACACACATACTCATTTACTTTTATTAATTTGTTAAATTTTATATATAATATGGATGTTTCTATCCAAAGTGACTTACCAAAGAAGATAATATACAGAAGAGGAGAAATGTGTGTGTGTGTGTGTGTGTGTGTGTGTGTGTGTGTGTGAGAGAGTGAAATGATCAACATGTTGATGAAGAACATTACTAATGGTGTTCAGTGTACTGATTCTGAAAAATGCTGCTAAACACTTACTCAACTTAATTTATGTTTAAAATGACAATATAATTACATTGTGTAAAGTCCAAGTTAAATAGATAAGACTTCACAAAAAATGACTAAATTTGCTATAATTTTACTTTTAAAATAAACAACTTCATTTTGTTGTGCACAATTTAAGTTTGTTAAAACAGAAGTTTAATAAATCCATTTGCATTGGGATTAATCAACATTACAATACCAACACAGGCTTGTGATTTACAGTCCCTGGCAGGCTTTTTTTGAGAGAGTAATTGTTGAAATGAAGTGTTATTTTATGCGTTTTAAGTGAAGTGAAAGATCTGCTAGTGTTTAATGTTTGACGTTTCATGTTATTGGTTGGAGATTGTGCTATAATTCGCACTAGAGCTGTATGCGTTTAATATGTGTTACTGAACCCACAAACTGACTGTAACTTTGTGTGTCTGTTTTGTAATTTGTAATTGTAATTTGATTCAGCATCTTTATGTCATTACAAGCTGCTTCTGATGCAATCGTAAGAAATTTCTTAAATAATAAAGTCATAGCCACCAATGCACATAAATTATGTTAGTAAAATAAATATATGTTTCAGATAGCCAGGGAAAATAAAGTGATTGGAGATTTTGTGTCTTAAGCTTAAGGACAATAAAAACACCATTTTTACTGCAGTGCATTTATGCTGTGATGAGATGATGAGGGAGTTGGAGGACTTTTTTTTCTTTTGAAAGGGACTAGAAACAGTTGGTATTTATTATACATTTAAAAATGGAAAAACATGCTCAAAATAAGCGACTTCTGGTTTTGGGGTGTGGGGCATACACACATCCCGCAGTCTGCATAGGTCACCCCAATATACACCCCTTTGAAAGGGATTTTGTTCCAGTTTTCTTTTATGTTCATAAAAGTGCTAAGTTTTGTAATGTATTGAGAAAAGTTGGGTAGACTTTACCTAATTTCTTTTGTGTCATTACTTATAGGTAGTCTTTACTCAAAACATAAAATCTAACTTAACAAATTCATCCCACGTTTGGGTCAAATAAATGTACTGTTATGGCCACTTTAATGTTTCATTAGTATTTTTGAATTCTTTATTTTCTGCCTTTGAATTAACGGATTCATTTATAAAATAATTATGAATAATATCCATTTATTTGTATTCTTTTTTGTATTACTTACTTTTGTATTAAATGTATATATTGGCTTATTTCTATTTGAATTGTAATATTGTAATATAGGCGCCCCCTTGTGGTGACATATTTACATAATAACAGGAAAAGGCACTGGGGGAGCGAACCAGTTTTCAATGGCAATACAAAACCTTTGAAGAAAACTGAATTCAGCTGTGAACACTTCACTCTAAAAATAATGCTGGGTTGTTAAATGTAACCCAACTGTTGGGTCTGTCCATGTAGAAGCATCAGACCAGCATTGCTCTGACTTCCACCATTGGGGGGTTCGTATCAACATTTGTGCAGCTGTGTGTGTGCCGTACAAAACAAAGAAGAAAAATAAAATGCTTTCAAAGAGGAATTAATGGACTGCTTGTTTACACTAACCCCCCAATGATGGAAGTCAGAGCAATGCTGGTCTGATGCTTCTGCATGGACAGACCCAACCGTTGGGTTAAATTTAACAACCCAGCATTTTTTTTGTTCACAGCTGAATTCAGTTTCTTTCAAAGGTATTGTTTTCAGTGTAAAGATACATTTTACTCCAATGAAATTTAGATTTTTCCCTCCCTTAAGGAATAGACCTTAGATAGTAACTTAATGAGTCCAGTGCCAATGCCAGGTTATATAGTGCGAGTGTGAGTATATGTGTGTGGTCCGTCAGCCTGTTTGAATGAGGGATTACAGGAAGAGAAGAAGAGTAGCTCAAGGCACTTCTATCTCTCCACACAGTCGCTGTGCTCTGCAATTATCACTCACAGCGCATGCACTCTAGCCGCAGCTCCGGCTCACATTTATAATGCTGCCCTGGACCTATAATGAGACTGTAGCCGTTATTACCTCCAGTCTGAGCACCTCCACCCGGGGCTCGACTCTTCCAGTCCAGCGCATCAGTCGACAAACCCTTCTTTTGTGTGACTCCGAGACCGCCAGAAAACAGATCCTCTCCTGGAAGCAGAACTATCACAGAACTGTGCTTGTGTTCATGTAAATAATGAAATTTCACCAGAAGCTTTGTGAAATATATCAACTTCATAATGTGTTGTGTTTGAATAACTTGAATTCTAATTAAACTCTTTTAGACGTCTACAAAATGTTATTTTCCTTTGTCCCCTAGTATGCTGTGACATTTTCCCCTTTTAAAAATGGTTTGATCTTTCTGAGATAATATTTGAGAATGCCTGGAAAGTCCTTTTGACCACATGGATAAAACTTTTTTTATTTTTTTTATTTTTGGCTTTATTTTTGTTATCTTGTAGATTTTTTTTATTGCACACTAAATCGTTGAGTGTGAATAATGTGGTGTTGGTGGGTGTCCATTGACATTTGAATTATAATGTGTGATTTAAAGGCACATAAAAATGATCGACAATTTATACAAGTGACATGAATTACAAACATATTATTTCAACCATGCAACAATATAGGACTTTAGCATTACACTTGTAGTTAAAAACTGATAAATAACTATTTGAAATGAAAAAGATCGGGTCTAAATGCAGCAGCTGGCCTTTAATAATAAATAAATAAAAATAACAAAGAAAACAAAAATATCTGTCAGTTGTCTGTTCCTGCACATTTTATCAGTTGTTCTGTTCCTGTTGCCTGCGATTTTGGAGATATACACTGAAGCCCCGTTTACACGTACATGGTTATTCTGAAAAACGGAGACATTTCCCTTCGTTTGTGCCCTTCGTTTACACGCAAACGGAGAATTCGCCTCTGAAAATGATTCTCTCTAAAAAACTCCGGCCAGAGTGGAGATTTGGAAAACTTTTAGGCAGCCGGCGTCACAGTATGCGACAGAACTTGCACCTGCGTCAAAAGTGCGACCATAAAGAGGAAGTGATTCGTTGCTGTTGTTGCTATTTTCGGGATTCTGATTGGCTAACGTGGGCTTGAGCTTCTCGTCACACTGCCACCTACAGGTTTGGCTTTTGACGGCATATATATACACAGGTTTGTTTGAACGAACACTTTCATCACTGTTAATTTCATCACTCAGCCAGCTCAGTTAAGCTATCATCCCATATTTAAACATTATGGGAATACACAACATGAATATTAAGTGTTCTCAAGTGCGATAATGGCAAGGAACCCAAACTCCATCAGCAGCCACGTTTCCATTATCCTTCAAATTGCGCAAATCGAAATTGCGAATTGAAAATACGCCCAATGGAAACACGTCAATTTCGCAAAAACTCCCATTTATCGCAAAAAAGTTTTTCCGCTCGCATGAGGAGGTTTTTCAGGCAATTCGAAAAATAAATATTTTGCAAAACTGCAATGGAAACAGTTTTCGCGCATTTACAGTCACCTGACGTAGATGACGCGGTGTGTTTGGACAGAAAATGAGACAGTTCTTTATTAAATTCATAAAAGACAAAAGAATTACAGGAATACTGGATTCTAAACCTCAAATAAATGCCACAATCAAGACCTCAGAGCAGATCTGAGGGAGAAACACACAGAAACTCCTCATATGAGCCGCTCACAAGTATTATAAGGGTCATTCCTTACCATTAATGCTTGGAAAACACACATAAATCTCCTTCGATTAATAATAATGGCCAGTGGAGTGGCTGGGATATAGTATATAAACCTACCAATGTCCGTTGCCGTACGTCAGTTAATGGAAACGCCGTCATTTCACAATAGTTTTTGTCAAAATGTAGAAAAAAGTCTAGTTGACACAATCTCTGCTGACATTGCAGGTCCACCATCTGATCTGGATACGGACCGGATACGGCTGACTATACGGTAACCCCTGGATTAACAGAGAGACTAATATTAGCATTCTTCTTAATAAGATGTAACAAGTACAATGGGTGTTAAAGGAAGTGTTCCTGGTTCCAGTTGACCCAATTTATGAAGCCAAACAGTCCTTTAACGGGATAGTTCACCCAAAATTGAAAATTCTATAATCGTTTACTCAAGTTACCTTTCAAGTTTTTCCAAACCTGTATGAATTTCTTTCTTCTGTTGAACACAAAAGAAGATGTTTTGAAGAATATGGGAAACCAAACAGTTGATGGTCTCAGATGATGTGCCGTGCTTCATTAATTCAGTTTGATCTATCCTGGTGTTACGACATGTGTTTGGTTTGGGGTGTGTTTTTGTTCTTTTTCTCTCTCAGGTAGTAGCCCGTGTCTCAGGCCCCGTTTACACGTACATGGTTATTTTGAAAAACGGAGACATTTCCCTTCGTTTGCACCCTTCGTTTACACGCAAACGGAGGATTCGCCAATGAAACCGATTCTTTCTAAAAACTCCGGCCAGAGTGGAGATTTTGAAAATCTTCGTTTGCACGTTTGCATGTAAACAGAGAAAAACGGAGTTTTAGGCAGCGACGTCACGGAATGTGACCATTTTCGGGATTCTGATTGGCTAAGGTGGGCTTGAGCTTCTCGTTACACTGCCACCTACAGGTTTGGCATGCTCTTGACAGCATATACACAGGTTTGTGTGCACGATGTTATTTTTGAAAACGAAGAGGGGAGAAATGTCCGTTTATGAAAATAGCCATCCACGTGTAAACGTAGCCTCAGTTGCATGAGTGAGTGGCCGCAGGTGTGCCTGATCAACTGATTGAGTGAGTGGCCGCAGGTGTGCCTAATCAACACTCAGTGCCTGGAGGATAAGAAGGCTTGATTTTCACACTGCAGTAACAGAACATCCGTGAGCAGACCACTGCCAACCAGTCAGCCCAGCAGAACAGAGACAGTCCAGTCAACCAGTGGGTTGAATACCGACTTAGATCTGTTATGACTTCAGAACAGTGTTTGGCTTTTAACCTCCTCAGTGGAGAGAGGACTGGTCTTACTTTGCTTGCTTGCTGTCTTCTTCTGAGAGAGTAGTTTTTTTATTGGTTTTCTTTTGCCAATATTGCAATAAATACACTTTCAGTTTGCACATTAACCTGACTTCCTGTCCTCTTTTGCCCTGGTTTTATTGCAAATATTGTTGCTCCTCCTCCTCCCCCTGGATTTACCATCTGGAGGAACGTAACACCTGGACACAAAATTTGCGGTAACACCAGACTCCACAGAATCTACTAGAAATAAATTATTTCAGAAGAATACAGAAACAATCAAATATAACATTTGATTTGTTAGGTAAAAATGTATCGTGCCAGTTACACAATTAAATTATAAGCCACATTTATGTGCACATTTTTCTGTAATTACGATTAATCACACCTAATATTCAAGTTTTTAATATATTTATTTTCTTAATTTTAGCCATTATAGCCATTCAGCATTACAGTACAATTAAAAGCTATCAATTTTAACATGTATTAGGCTTTAAAAAATATAACACAAAAAGTGAACTTAAACCAATCTTCACATAAATGTCATATTTACCTGCCCTTCAATATATCAGGGTTAAAAGAAAATCTATTGGCCCAGTCAGACCAGTTCAGATTTTTATTTACCCACAATGCCCAGTCAAAATACACAAAACATTTTTGTTTTCGTTGTTTTTGACCCATGTAACCTTGTAAACAGTGCTTTAAGATTTTCAGGTAGGTCTAATGGATAATGGTAGGATATATAGAGAAATTAAATAAAGTTATCAAACACTTCACAGTCTTCACTGCATATGAATTAAATATAGATTAAGATTCACATCTTAAGCTCATTAGGCAAGAGCTCCAAGAACTGAACTGAGTGTGTCAGATAAAGGAGACATACAAAATGTGCAGAGCGGGTTCCCCAGGACCAGGATTAAGAACCACTGGTTTAAAAGCATGTGGATGAATAAGAGCGTGATCATATAACGTTAGTCAAAGGATGACGGAAAAAACGGATGCTGCATTAATTTTGTTAAAATGATACCAAAGATGAAAGGGAAAAAACAATAGATTCATAATATACATCCTATGTGGTATATAGACATTTGTAAGTGAACTTTTTAGTGACTTGAGCCAGGGTGAAAGGAGTGTAGGAAGAGGGGGGATGCATAGATAGGAAGGCGGTGTCCTATGCTCTTTCTTTGAGATCTTCTCCCCTGATTGGTGAGTTTTATTGTTTTATTGCAGGGTGTTTGATCTCATGTTCTGTCTTAGCAGAAAAAACAGTCTTACACTTGAAACTTGACCTCTTGAAAATAAAAAAAAATATTACTATAAATTACAGCAACACCTCTCTCTTTGCTTATCAGACGAGGCTCATGTTTCTAATATTCAGCAAACCATAATATTCATTTTTATCATTTGTTCATCTGTATTATGTCTGTTTTTTATTTAAACATCAATAAAATGTATACCCTTAAATAGGTTTGAGAGTTTTTGGTATTTACTAATACAAAAAAATATGATGATATCTATTGACAGTGGCGGAGCCAGGATTTTTTCATAGGGGTGGCCAGGCAAGGGCCAGCTACCAGTCTGGGGTGGCACAGAAATCTTAATTATTTTATCATAAAAAATAATTTGACTATAATGTATTGGACTGTTTTAGTGCCTACACAACTGAATAAAGTTAATTTGTACTTAACTGTAATTTAGATAGTAGTGAATTAGGAATCATGGAATACTGAGTGATTTTTTTTTTTTTTAATTATTACCCACCACCTCATATTAAAATTATTAAATAGTAATAAAAGGGCACACACTATAGCTAAAGTTCAACTTGATATTAGATAATATCAGATATATGGTGATGATTAAGTTCAATTTAGCAATATAAATAAAGAATGATAGTAAATTGAGATTTGAAACAAAACTATATAGAGCTACAAATGCGAACCACTCAGCAGCGAGATAGACAGAAACCGGAACTAGAGCCAGGGTGCTGGAGGGGGGGACAACTGACTGAGGCGGAGCTGATGGCGGTGGAGACCCTAGCGGAGCCATAGAATCGATGAGAACGGGTGACACTGAAGGTCCTGGAGAAGTTGAAAGAATGACGGCCCCAGGTGGAGCTGAGGAAGAAAGCAGCCAAGGCTGAGCCGACTGCTCGACGGGCTGAGGTGAAGGCTTGGAGGTTTGGCGGAGCTGGCGAACATAAGGCATGATGCTCGGCTATAAAACAGGCATGATGCTGGTCGATGAAATAGGCATAGTGCTGGGTGATGAAGGCATGGTGTTGAACCATGCCTATGCACTCATGGGGTTCAAAGTCCGTACACTCACGTCAGCCTTGGCACTAGAGGCTGGACCTCCACTCCATTGCCTTATATTCTAACAATGTTGCCGGCTTACACAGCTAGTCAGACTTTTGTCAGGCTCAGGGACAATCTTGGGCTCAGGCATCAGGTCTGGTGCTGGCATCATGATTTTTTTTTTTTTTAACTGATTGGTATCGGCTATCCAAAGCCCAATCCTTCATTTTACGTCAGCTGTCAGTGTGTGGCAGTATACACCTTTAAGTCTCCTAACTGACCAAGGGACCCACTTGATCTCCCAAATAATGGGCGAACTCCCCCAAAACTGATGGTTTAGTGGAGTGGTTTAATAGAATGTTAAAGCAGATGCTGAAGAGGGTGGTCACTGAAGACGGGCGGATGCAGCTCTATGTGCTCTTTGGAATAAGGGAAGCACCCCAGGCTTCCACTGGTTTCACACCCTTTGAATTGCTCTTTGGACTCAAACCGTTATTAAGCATGTCCACAACATGAGGGAGAGAATCAAAAAAGTAATGCCTCTGGTAAAGGAACATCTGCTTCTGGTAAAGGAACATCATGTTAACCTCTTGAAGCAGTGGGTCGCAGCCCCCACAGACATGGCCCTGTTAGCAGAGAAGGACGAACCCGTGGTGGAGCTTGGAAACCAGCTTGCGGCCAATCAGCAAAAGGAGCTTTGAGTCCCTGGTTCACAGCTTCAGAGATGTGTTCTTGAATCTTTCAGGTCATGCCACAGTTGTCTCCCATGAGATCTGGACCCCACCCAGTGTCATTGTCCGGCAGCGGTCCTATAGAGTTCCGGCAGCCCATCAACAAGCCATTAAGGAAGAGGTCCAGAAGATGCTCCAGCCTGGGATCATAGAACTTTCCAAAAGCCTGTGGTCCAGTCTGATTGTATTAGTCCCAAAACCTGATGGCACATTCCACTTCCGTAATGATTTCTGAATGACGTCTCCTTGTTCGACAGCTACCCCATGGCCCAAGTGGCTGAACTGATTCACAAGTCAAGTCAAGTCACATTTACTTATATAGCGCTTTTTACAATACAGATTGTTTCAAAGCTGCTTTACAGAGATAACAGGGAAATAATGCAAAAATGTTTGTTTCCAGAAAAAAATGTTATGTATATAATACAGTCCAGTTTAAGTAAGTTCAGTGATGTTTCATTTTTGTAAAAAAAAAAAGTTAGCAATTTAGTTCATTTTTTATATATTCAGGCAGCATTATAGATCAGAAGTCAGATTCTGGCTGACCTAATTTATGCAACCTAATAATCATTTAACTGATTTGAATAATAGGAATGTATAATTTTCTATGTGTATGCCAGGTTAAAGAGATGTGTTATTAGTCTATTTTTAAACAGACAGAGTGTGTCTGCTTCCTGGACAATTTTAGGAAGACTGTTCCAGAGTTTGGGTGTTAAATAGGAGAAGGATCTACAGCCAGCAGCCGATTTTGATATTCTAGGTATTATCAACTGGCCAGAGTTTTGAGATCGCAATAGACATGAAGGACTATAATGCGTTAAGAGCTCGCTCAAGTACCGCGGAGCTAAACCATTTAGTGCTTTGTAAGTAATCAGCAATATTTTACAATTTAGCCTATAAAATGTTTAATAGGGAGTCAATGCAGTGTTGACAGAACCGGGCTAATATGGTCATACTTTCTGGTTCTTGAAAGAACTCGAGCTGTTGCGTTTTGGACCAGCTGTAGTTTGTTTATTATGCATGCAGGGCAACCACCCAGTAGAGCATTACAATAATCTAGCCTTGAGGTCATGATTTAAACATAATTTTCAAGTCTATTTTAAAGAATGTTGTGGTCAATGGTATCAAATGCAGCACTGAGATCGAGTAACACTAATAGAGAGATACAACCATGATCGGATTGATAAGAGCAAATCATTTGTGACTCTAATGAGAGCTGTCTCGGTACTATATACGGTCTAAATCCTGACTGAAAATCCTTGCAGATATAATTTCTTTCTAAAAAGGAACATACTGTAGTTGTGAGGATACTGCTTTTTCTATTATCTTTGACAAAAAGGGTAGATTTGAGATCGGCCTGTAATTGACTAATATTCTCTAGGATCAGGTAGCGTTTTTTTAATAAGAGGTTTAATAATAGCCAGCTTGAAAGTTTTTAGTACATATCCTAGTGACAAAGATTAATTAATGATATTAAGAAGATGATCTATGACCTCTGGAAGCATTTATTTCAGTAGCTTAGTCGGTATAGGGTCTAACATACACGTTGTCGGTTCAGATGATTAGAAGTTTAGACAATTTTTCCTCTCCTATTGCAACGAATGAATGGAATTTTTCCTCAGGGAGACTACAATGCAGTGCCTTCCTGATCTTGTAAGTAAAGAAGTTCATAAAGTCATTACTGCTATGCTCTTTGAAAACTTCAGAAGTAGAAGATTTATTTCTTGTTAATTTAGCCACTGTGTCAAATAAATACCTAGGGTTGTGTTTGCTCTCTTCTAAGAGTCGAAAATTAATCAGATCTAGCAGTTTTAAGGCTTTTCTGTACGCAATCGTGAAATTCGAAAGACAGTTTTGTTTTCTTCCAGTTGAGCTCCATTTTTCTGGCCGCTCTCTTAAGGGCCCGGGTGTGCTCGTTGTACCACGGCGTTGGACTATTTTCTTTAATCTTCTTTAAGTGCAACGGAGCAACTGTGTCTAAAGTGCTGGAAAAGAGAGTCAAAAGTTTCTGTCACAATAGAGTTCTTCTAAGCTATCTGGGATGCTGAGGAGATGAAACACGGAGTTGGCTTTGCAGCCTTGGCTAAATTAAGTATGCACGAGACTAGATAATGATCTGAGATGTCATCGCTCTGCTGCAGAATTTCCACGGCATTAACATCGATTACATGTGACAATATTAGATCTAAAGTATGATTACGACAATGAGTAGGTCCTGACACATGTTGTCTAACTCCAATGGAGTTCAGAATGTCTCTAAATGCCAATCCCATTGCGTCTTTTTCGTTATCAAGCACAATTTATCACTTAACCTACATAGTGTTACATTAAGCACCAACACTTCAAAATAATTATATTTGAAACTACTTCTCAGTAATTATGAAGATATTACTATAGATTACAGCAACACCTCACCCTTTTCCTTTTCTGTTGCGCTTAAAGAAGATTAAAGAAAATTGCCCAACGCCGTGGTACAACGAGCACACTCGGGCCCTTAAGAGAGCAGCCAGAAAAATGGAGCGCAACTGGAAGAAAACTAAACTAGAGGTATTTCGGATTTCATGGAGAGAGAGCTCGTTTACTTACAGAGAGGCTTTAAAAGCTGCTAGATCTGCTTATTTTTCAACCCTTTTAGAAGAAAATAAACAAAACCCTAGATATTTATTTGAAACAGTGGCTAAACTAACGAAAAAGAAAGCTTCAAACACAGAAGTTTCCAAGCAGCACAGCAGTAATGACTTTATGAACTTCTTCACTTATAAGATTGATAATATCAGTGACAAAATTATAACTATGCAACCGTCTACTACAGTATCACATCAGGGAGTGCATTGTAGTCTCCCTGAGGAAAAATTCATTCATTGCTATAGGAGAGGAAGAATTTTGCAAACTCGTTAAATCATCTAAATCGACAACATGTATGTTAGACCCTATACCGACTAAGCTACTGAAAGAGATGCTCCCAGAGGTCATAGAACCTGAACTTAATATCATTAATTCGTCTTTGTCTCTAGGATACGTACCAAAAAACTTTAAGCTGGCTATGATTAAACCGCTTGTTAAAAAAACGCAACTTGATCCTACAAAATTAGTCAATTACAGGCCAATCTCAAATCTACCTTTTCTGTCAAAGATACTAGAAAAGGCGGTATCCTCACAACTATGTTCCTTTCTTGAAAGAAATGATATCTGGAGGATTTCCAGTCAGGATTTAGACTGTACCATAGTACCGAGACTGCTCTCGTTAGAGTCACAAATGATTTGCTCTTATCATCCGATCATGGTTGTATCTCTCTATTAGTGTTACTCGATCTTAGTGCTGCATTTGACACCATTGACCACAACATTCTTTTAAATAGACTAGAAAACTATGTTGGCATTAGTGGAATTGCACTAGCATGGTTTAAATCATACTTATCTGACCGTTATCAGTTTGTAGCAGTAAATGAAGAGATGTCTCATCGATCACAAGTTCAGTATGGCGTACCACAAGGCTCAGTACTAGGACCGCTGCTGTTCACTCTGTACATGCTACCCTTAGGAGATATCATTAGGAAACATGGAATTAGCTTTCACTGTTATGCTGACGATACTCAGCTCTATATTTCTTCAAAACCTAACAAAACTTACCAATTCACAAAATTAACAGAATGCATATCATATATATAAAATTGGATGACTCTTAATTTCCTACTACTAAATTCTGAAAAAACAGAGATTCTAATTATTGGACAAAAAACTTCCTCACGTAATTTACCAATTCACCAAGATTCACCAAATTTAATTCACCAAAATTATTTGTGAACCTAGACCTAGAATACTGTCTAACACTTGATGTCTGCTCACGTCTATTGCGATCTCAAAATTCCAGCCAGTTGATAATACCTAGAATATCAAAATCGACTGCTGGCGGTAGATCCTTTTCCTATTTAGCACCAAAACTTTGGAACAGTCTTCCTAACATTGTCCGGGAAGCAGACACACTCTGTCAGTTCAAAGCTAGACTAAAGACACATCTCTTTGACCTAGCATTCACATAATACATTATAGACTGGCTGCACAGATTAGGTCAGCCGGAACCAGGAACACATCCCATAAATCCTGATGTACTCGTTACATCATGAGAAGAATGGCATCTACGCTAATTTTAGTGTCTTTGTTTATCCCAAGGTTTTCCCGCAGCCTGCCGGATCCAGGCCGTATCCAGATCTGACGAAGGACCTTCGCCTGGACCCGATGACACAGTGCTGAATTACCAACTAGTCTCTCCCTATGGAGGATCCCTTTACCACTCTACAGATAAAGCGTCGTCGGGAAAACTCAATTCGCATATCTACCCCGAATTGATAAAATAAAATAAAATTCTGTATCAAAATTATAAGGAAAGCCCAGTACTTTGTTTAGGCCTGGTTTGTAGGGAATTCCAAACCTGCCCACATATATTCAAACGCACATAACTATAGAACCAATTCTTAATGCGCATGTGAAACATCAGCGTTTCTCACAGGTTCGCGTTTAAAGTCTGTGTAGAGGGAATGGTGTCGTCTTAGCGGCCCCTAATTTAATAACAAATGATCGTTGCGACAGAAACGAATCAATCAAAACTAACTTTAGATGGAAAATAACTTAATTAAAGAACCGCTATAAAGCCAAAACAATCTTACCTTAAATTATACGCTTATCTCTGTAAAGCTGCTTTGAAACAATCTACGTTGTTAAAAGCGCTATATAAATGAAGATGACTTGACTTGACTTGACTTGTCAAGTCTTCATCGTCGGTTAGGAACCTGGGTGTGCTCTTTGATACCAATCTTTCCTTTGAAAGTCAATGTTAGGCTGCATAGATCAGGCCAGCCGGAACCAGGAACTCTTCCCATAAATCCTGATGTACTCGTTACATCATAAAAAGAATGGCGTCTACGCCAATATTAGTCTCTCTGTTTATCCCGAGGTTTACCGCAGTCTGGCGGATCCAGGCCGTATCCAGATCTGATGAAGGACCTGTGCCTGGACACGACGACAACGCAGTCCTGAAGTGTCAGCTAGTCTCTCCCCTGTGAAGGCCTCCTTCCCTTCCTTTACCTCTGTACAGATAAAGCAGTCAAAATAATTCAGGTTCATATGGCTATGCGGAAGTGATAAAACATTCTGTATCATACATTTTTAAGGTCAGACAAGGTTATTATTGAGGTTAATTTGTAAAGAAGGACTGCACGCCTGCGCACATATATATTCAAACGCGCATACCTATAGACTGAACACATAATATGCATTTGCACGCTGTCTGCACTCTCACAGGTTCACATTTTTTAGGTTTGCACAGAGATAACTTTTTTTCCCCAAAAATTTTCAAGGCTTGCACTTTGGAACCTATATCAACGTTTGTGTTCTCGAGCCGCCAGGCACTGTTGTTGTGTGAATGAGTGGCCGGAGCGCATTAAGGGTTTTCTGTTAGAACGGTGTCGTGTTAGTAACTAATAAGTTAAGTAAGTTAATAACTAATTGTTGCGACGGATAGAATCAATCAAAACTAACTTTAGCTGGACAATAACTTTATTCTAGAGCTGCTGTAAAGCCAAAACAATCTATGTTACTGTAATTTCCTATTATCACTGTAAAGCTGCTTTGATACAATCTATATTGTTAAAAGCGCTATATAAATGAAGGTGACTTGACTTGACTATAAAGCACATTTAAAACCGCCACAGGACTGACCAAAGTGCTGTAGAAACTCAAATAAACAAAGATAGAAAAGTAAACAACTAATGGCTGTGAACACGACTGAACGCAACTGTCTCTGACCCGGCGCGTTTGGGCATGATCACTCCTAAGTATCAAATTACATTCATAATCAGCCTTACAGATGTTAAGTGTGTCCCTGGATTAAGACACAACATTAACAAAATTTAAAATATAAAAAGGAGGAACAAGTTTTAAAAGCTAAGGAAAAAACAAATATGTTTTCAACAGAGATTTAAAAACTGGTATAGAAGGAGCAACTCTTTTACTGGCAAGCTAATCCACAATCTAGAAACAATAACCAAAACAAGACATGATAGTGATATTGTTCACAAGCTGTTTTATTGACGTCTTTCCTTGGTTGAAACACTGATTGAGTGATTACATGAATCATGATATGGATTTTGGTAAGTTGTACTGTATCTTTCAACATACCTTCTAATATTCATGCATGTTTTTCTAAATATAATTTGTATTAAAGTGGAAGAAAAGACTTTTTCATTTAAGAGCGTCAAAACGCCATTAATTGTTTGAATTTCATGATAAAATGTACAGAATTCGAAAGCTGAGACTTTGTTTCCTATCAGAAGTGGAGGACAAAGATCTTTGCGATTATTGGACGGGAGGCGCTTCAAGTAATGTTTGATGTAGGGAAAACCCATAGATCTGGCAACCCTGGCTTGAACTATACGGGTGATTCATAGTCAAATAGAGCCGGGATTAACATTGCTATTTTTAAACTGTTAAAGCGTTATAGTCGCGTTAACTTGCCCTAGATTCAACACGAGAGACATTTTCTTCACACACACACTGTGAGTTGCAGTCTGACGCGTTTTTCCACCCCCTTTTGATTGACAGGATAATTGGCACTGATCATCGGCTGTTTTTAAACAATAGGCTGATGGCCGATAGTGAAAATAATAGTGTTAATCGGCCAATACCGATTATTTATCGATACATCGGTGCATTTCTAATTAAAAGCAGACTGAAAAATTTCCCAAATTCGATTCGTATTTAAAAATGACTTAAGTTGGCACAGCACAGTCTTTTCCAGTACCCTTTAGAAATAAAAGGAACCACAGAATAGGTCGATAATTATTTAAAACAGATGTATCTAAGGAAGGCTTCATCTCCTGAACCTGGTATACACTTAAAACTATCACATTTCTATAATTTAAATCCGTTAAAGGATTGTTAGGCTGCATAAATTAAGTCAACCGGAACCCGGAACACTTCCCATAACACCCGATGTACTTGTTACATTGTAAGAAGAATGGCATCTATGCTAATATTAGTCTCGTTATATCCCGAGGTTTCCTTTGTCAGCCCGGTCCATATCCAGATCAGATGGAGACTCTGCACAACGCAGCCCTGGGTGTCAGCAGAGATCCTGTCAACTAGACTCTACCCTGTGAAGGCCTCGTCGACACGACAGCCATCGGCACTGATCCTCAGCAAAGACCACAAGAACCAGACAAGTCCTCTGCACAGACCCTATGACCAGCTTCATCTCCATACTGGCGTGATGTATCTGATCATCAAGCAAATGGTACTGAATGAAATATTTGAATGCTACCTATCCACAATCGGATCCAACAGTGTACAAAACAACAGTCCCAAAATGCAGCGGCTGCGTTTGTATGAAATGAGAGAGTGAATTCATGATATTGGATGACATAATTAAATAACTGTACAAAATATATATTGATTTGACTTTTAATATTTTATTAGCTCACCAAACACAAAACTTCCTAAAAAAAAAATCATTCCTTACAAGCGTATATCGCTGCAGGCTTCGGTGACCCAGATGAGCCTGTGTTTCTGTTTTCAGCGGTTGTTACCGGAGAATAATATAGCGCTGTATGGTGCGATTGACCAATTAGAATCAAGTATTCCACAGAGCCGTGTAATAAGGCTGTACATCAGCACTGCTACTCGTGTGATATTGCTCATTTATACAACGGTTCTTTATGGTTCTCGATTCTGATTGGCTGAGAGCCTTTTCCAGCCGTGCAATATTTGCACAGTAACAGCTCTCTAACCGTTTCACCGTTTGTATCACTCCACTTCTGGCGACTGTCATGGTGGTCAAGCAAATCCACCATATTTTTTAAAAATATTACTGTAGTTGTGTAGTTAAGAGTTTTTTAGCCAAGAATGTAATTATTTAGACCTCAAATATGTGACTAATATACAGTGCTCAGCGTAAATGAGTACACCCCATTTTAAAAGTAACATTTTAAACAATATCTCAATGAACACAAAAACAATTCCAAAATTTTGACAAGACTAAGTTTAATATAACATCTGTTTAACATGAAAGTAAGGTTAATAATATAACTTAGAAGGACAAAGATGAACATATCGCTTTCTTCAGCAGACATTCAAACAGATTTCTGGGATATAATATTATGGACATCGACCTGAAGAATGAATGCTATATCAGATGCAGGTAATACACTCATTATCTCTCTCATGATACAATAATACTGTACTCTGTCTACATAATACAACAAGCATCAATGAAGCGACTCAACGTTCCTTCGTTACAAGTTCTAAAGTGACATTTTAGAATTAGTAATGGAGGCTTGGGTTCAACTGTCAAACTTTCAACTTGAGACTTGAAAACTGGGTTTGTCTAAAGAGTAAAGAGGAAACGCTCTAAAGACACTAGTCATTCTTAAACAGTGGATTTTTTAAAAAATAACCAAGGGCTGACAATGCCAGTGACAATTTAGCAAACATAATGGAAAAAGCTATACGAATCAGTCTGTTATGAGCAAGACTGGTGTAAACAATGGTTAAAGCAAATAGCCAAAGTAGTGATGTGCGGATTGCGGTTATATCCGTGGACACTGCAGATAATCAGTGGATCAGGCAGGCAAGTAATACAAAATTTCATTACAATTAATTGTGGTTGAGTCGCGTGTGGATGAGAGATAAATCAATAAAGGTAGGGTAGGCAATTTTTGTTATACTGGTTGAAACTCTCTCAATAATAGAAGTAGTCTAAATATTAAACCATCTTCTGTGGAAGTCTCAGGACTAAAAAATGTTTGTCCAATCCCTGCCTGTCAACATATGTATTTCCATAACATCAGCGCATTCAAGGCTCTGCAGAGTTTTAGACAGAAAGTCACTGAGAGCCACAAACATACAGCAGACACCTATTACAGTTTCCCCTGAGGCAAAGCAACAAGCTTATTCTGGGTTCACGCCATGTCGTAACCATATTTATGAAATGGCAACCCGTGACATTCTACCTGGAGCTGTTCCTCTGATTTATGCGTTTCTATGTCAACAGTATCAACGCTGAAATTAATCTACAGCAGTCATGTGGTACAACTAGAGCTCTGAAAGTTGTTTAGGCTCATTATTATTGTAATGTTATGTGCTTTGAGACATGAGGTAATTTATCTCATGACACTTTGCAGACTCTGCTGTGTGTGTTCATGATTTTTTTGGACGAGGCTGGCTCTCAAAGCTAGCTATAACCTCTTTGAAATTGCCTACACATCCTTTAATGTAATTGAATAAAGACACAGAACGACACTCGGTTACTAACGTAACCTCTGCTCTCTCAAGAGAGGGAACGAGTGTTGCGTAAGTTTAGCTTACGCTACGGGAAAACTCCTTTTCTCAAGAATACTGAAGCAAAAAATTATCCTTAATTTTTAGAAAGTAAAACACATTTGCTGCAGCAGGCAGACATAGGCGAGACAGCTTGCGCGCCTATTGGCTGCTCTGCGGCAACTGCTGCAACCTATCAGTGCGTCTTGGCATGACTCCAGCACCAATGGGAGGCCTTCCCGCGCTGTCATCATGGCCCGCCAAAAGGGGTGTGGCTTCAGCCTATAAAAACCCCTCGCCCAGGTTGCACAATGATTTCAGTCGACTGGAAGCGAAACCAAAGTGCAGCACAAGCACGGCAGGCTACACAACACTCGTTCCCTCTCTAGAGAGAACCGAGGTTACGTTTGTAACCGAGTGTAGTTCTCTTACGAGAGTACTCTCGTGTTGCATAAGTTTAGCTTACGCTACGGGAACTCTATGTAAAGCGCCGTGCGTGCTGAGTTTCCAACACTTATGTCCCAAGGGCAGTAGCCCGGGGCTCATGTATAAGTGAAGTGATCGCAACGGCAAAACAGGGCGGGATGACCCGGTGTAATGAGATAGGTGCATACACATATATACAGTGAGGAAAATAAGTATTTGAACACCCTGCTATTTTGCAAGTTCTCCCACTTAGAAATCATGGAGGGGTCTGAAATTGTCATCGTAGGTGCATGTCCACTGTGAGAGACATAATCTAAAAAAAATAAATCCAGAAATCACAATGTATGATTTTTTAACTATTTATTTGTATGATACAGCTGCAAATAAGTATTTGAACACCTGAGAAAATCAATGTTAATATTTGGTACAGTAGCCTTTGTTTGCAATTACAGAGGTCAAACATTTCCTGTAGTTTTTCACCAGGTTTGCACACACTGCAGGAGGGATTTTGGCCCACTCCTCCACACAGATCTTCTCTAGATCAGTCAGGTTTCTGGGCTGTCGCTGAGAAACACGGAGTTTGAGCTCCCTCCAAAGATTCTCTATTGGGTTTAGGTCTGGAGACTGGATAGGCCACGCCAGAACCTTGATATGCTTCTTACAGAGCCACTCCTTGGTTATCCTGGCTGTGTGCTTCGGGTCATTGTCATGTTGGAAGACCCAGCCTCGACCCATCTTCAATGCTCTAACTGAGGGAAGGAGGTTGTTCCCCAAAATCTCGCAATACATGGCCCCGGTCATCCTCTCCTTAATACAGTGCAGTCGCCCTGTCCCATGTGCAGAAAAACACCCCCAAAGCATGATGCTACCACCCCCATGCTTCACAGTAGGGATGGTGTTCTTGGGATGGTACTCATCATTCTTCTTCCTCCAAACACGTTTAGTGGAATTATGACCAAAAAGTTCTATTTTGGTCTCATCTGACCACATGACTTTCTCCCATGACTCCTCTGGATCATCCAAATGGTCATTGGCAAACTTAAGACGGGCCTTTACATGTGCTGGTTTAAGCAGGGGAACCTTCCGTGCCATGCATGATTTCAAACCATGACGTCTTAGTGTATTACCAACAGTAACCTTGGAAACGGTGGTCCCAGCTCTTTTCAGGTCATTGACCAGCTCCTCCCGTGTAGTTCTGGGCTGATTTCTCACCTTTCTTAGGAACATTGAGACCCCACGAGGTGAGATCTTGCATGGAGCCCCAGTCCGAGGGAGATTGACAGTCATGTTTAGCTTCTTCCATTTTCTAATGATTGCTCCAACAGTGGACCTTTTTTCACCAAGCTGCTTGGCAATTTCCCCGTAGCCCTTTCCAGCCTTGTGGAGGTGTACAATTTTGTCTCTAGTGTCTTTGGACAGCTCTTTGGTCTTGGCCATGTTAGTAGTTGGATTCTTACTGATTGTATGGGGTGGACAGGTGTCTTTATGCAGCTAACGACCTCAAACAGGTGCATCTAATTTAGGATAATAAATGGAGTGGAGGTGGACATTTTAAAGGCAGACTAACAGGTCTTTGAGGGTCAGAATTCTAGCTGATAGACAGGTGTTCAAATACTTATTTGCAGCTGTATCATACAAATAAATAGTTAAAAAATCATACATTGTGATTTCTGGATTTTTTTTTTTAGATTATGTCTCTCACAGTGGACATGCACCTACGATGACAATTTCAGACCCCTCCATGATTTCCAAGTGGGAGAACTTGCAAAATAGCAGGGTGTTCAAATACTTATTTTCCTCAATGTATATATAAACAGTTAAGGCAGTATGACCACCTTAAACTGCATAAGCCCACAGGACGTTGCAGCATATCAACAGTCTAATCAAACTGAGTTGGGTAGACAATGTTAATATAGCATAATCAGACTGATAGCAGTCTGGCCTGTAGGGCGGGTACTTCCAGGTTATAAAACCTTACAAATTTAGACAGCGAGGCCCAGCCTGCTGCCATACAAATGTCATGGAGTGAGACCCCACTTGTCCATAGACCAACGCTACTTTTGCGTCATCGAAGGGTAACGCCCCTTTTTGGGGGAAAACAAACGGATTCCCCTGAGAACAGAACTCGCTCTAGATCTGCAAAGTTTCTTGATAGCAAAAATGCCACAAACATACACACTCTCTTTGCCGGCCGAGGACCGTGAGCGGTATTTAAAGAAGCTACTGGATACGGGGTTACAGAGGTGTCCCTTTGAAATGGTCGAAAACTGGATTAATGACCCCACGCAGTGGCCAAATATGGACTATTCAGACATCTACCACTATCTCGTGGAATCACCAAGTAAGTAGCCTATTTTTTTGTCATTAACACACTCACATTATGACAAACTAGACGATGAGGCCATGTCAAGAGGAGTCGGTGGTTTACTTGGATCATATTTCACTTGATTTAAGCTATTGACATAGTTTTGTTGTCGACTAGCTATATACTAGTTAGAAAGACGAAGCTGCTAGCAGCTACGTGATTAGCTCTCACTTGGCACGCTACCTTGGCTGTTAACTGATTTTACTGTGCGTTGAAATAGTGGCAGGCTAGGACTAAAGTGGACTTGGCTGGTTTCTGCTTGTGTCTAGAAAGTGCTAGGACTTTGAAAGTTGTAAAAAGGTTTACAGTGTACGGCAAAATATGTATGGGACCAATGTACGTTATGTATGTATGGGGCTGTCAAATTTGATGTTGTGACATTACGCTATCCTATCTAGCCTAGAAGGCTTGATCTACTGCCGTTCGTGTTGTTACATATAGCCCAGAGCAGTGGTCGTCGAAAAGTCATATAGGCCTAGTGCTAATCTTAAGATAGAGCAGACACCACTATAGCCAGAAATGATAAACAATGTCACTGTTTGTGTCTGACAGGCCTGTACACATCGGAAACAATGAAAAACAAAAGGTCACTGGAGGCCCATAAGTTTTTCGTCAGTGGTTGGGTCCAGGCTGTTTTACACATAAAAACAGACAAGTGCTTTGTTTTTAAAAGCAGTGTTAAACCATCTTGGAGGGTGACTAACAAGCCCCACCTGGGTAGCTGTGGAAAATAGTGGCACAGTTAGAGCAGCTCACTGCGACTGCATGGCAGGGTAAGAGATCCATACGTGGTTGACTTGTGCTCACGTTTTCGTGGAATTGACACTGTCTTTTTTTTTTTTACCCAAGACTAGGGGAAAGCTGTTCCCATGTGGGTGCAGTTCTGTATAAATTGGAAGCTTCAGTCCGCCTGGGCATCACCACCACTGTAAGTACCAGTATAGCCTGCCAATGGAACGCTGTTTCTACAAAAAAAGTTGAGCCATCAGAAATCCGCTCAATAGATTTTGGAGGCAGAGGCAGGAGAGTCATAGGTAAGGTCAAAAGACCCATCCCCAAAGCCTCAGCAAGCCAACAGGCACAATTTTTACAAATGCTATACGAGACAGGTGAATGTCCTGTGGTGCTGAGTACTTTCAGTAAATATGCAGGCTCCACACCACACCACTCCTCGTGGTTTGAAACACTAACCTTTACCAAGGAAGAGGCAGACAGAGTGGAGGCAGAGACTGTAATGCGGGCAGCCTGTAAGGCCTGGCGCAGGCACCGAGTAGGAAGAATCACCAGCTCGTTTGCTCACACTGTTCTTCACACTAACCAAGAGAAACCCTCAAACACTGTAATCAGAACAATCATGTCAGAGGCTAAAAACATAACAGTGGGGAAGAGACAATGAAAAACATGCCCTAGAGACCTACAAATATGCACTGGGCATTGGCCCAGCCACTGACCAATTATCTACCAACATATTGGCAACTGAAGATGAATGCAAAGTGCATGAAGGATTAAGAGTGGACAGATCAGGCTTTAGAATCAGCCATGAAAGACCATACTTTGGTGTATCATGTGATGCCTATGTGTCATGTGATTGTTGCGGACAGTCAGTTAGCTGGACAGATGATGAGAAAGGGCACCTTTCCACATTGTTTTCTTTGAAGCCCAACCATGCTTACTACACTCAGGTACAGTTTACTCTGCAAAGGCAAAGCTATACACAAAGAAATCAGTAGCTGTCAACAGAATTGTGACATTCTTTAACAAATACTGTAGGCACATTTTAATAATACTTCCTTTCCCCCTTCCTCCTTGCCAAAGGTTCAGCTGCAAATGTTTGTGTGTGCAGCACAGTATGCAGACTTTGTTACTTGGACCCCACAGCAGACCACCATCTTTAGAATCTTAAAAGATGATGAATTCATTCATGGAATGGTGGACGTGATCAGCAGATTTTGGGCAAAACACATCCACCCACGATTGATGACAACAGTGCTACAAAGTGAGGTGAGAAAAATAATAATCTTTTTAAAATAATCTATAAAAAAAAATAGAGACACTATTGAACATATTTTAGTATTTATTTAATAATACTTTGTGACATGTTTACAAGTGCTGCACAAACATTTACAAGTTTGTCAACTGTTGCTTGCCCTTGGTTTTTGTCCCGTGCAGACTGAACCAGACAGCGAGGGAGTGGACCATCAAGGATGTGAAAGCGACCTTTCAGCACACCAATCACCTGCTCTGTAAGGACGACAACAACAAAAAAGGAGCGCTTTTGTAAATTGACTTTTCAAATAAAACGGCATTACAATAATCATTACAATAATAAAATAATAATAATTTACTTACCAATATGAATCCGGATGTTTGACTTCCTACGAGACATTTCCACCTCTCTCCCAGGTAACTGCTTCCTCCCTTTTGTGAATGATGGTGTTAGCAGCTCGACACCGAGGAGGGCAAAGTCATCCTGGAGTGTAAACCCCCTGTCTGCCAATATCTAGAGATTAAAAAAATCCACCATAATATTGCACTGTATTTACTTTGTTCTGCTTTCTCACCAGAGGGTGGTGACATGACACCCTAATCAAATTACATGAATGTGGTTAGTTGAGATACACGTAATTCCAATTTCACCTGATCACCTGGAGAATGGTACACTGAGGACAGGAATCCTGACTGTCGAACAATATGCACATCAGAGGCCCTTCCTCCCCATCCATTTGACAAAAATGTAATGCTGCCAGATGGACTGCATGCTATTAAATATTTCACTGTTGTCCATTTCTTGTAGTTAGAGTATGATTTTGCTCTAAGAAAGGATACATAATAGCAATGACATAGCCTTTTATTTCAATATGGGATGTGAGAGTGTGTAAAGACATTTCATGTGACACTCACCTAGCTTTAAGGTTGCTGGGGTACTCTGTCCTGATTTCAAAACAATTTATGATTGCTGTGAGTCGGGGAACTGGGCCTTCATTTCTGGAGGTATCATTGAAAAACATTCCCTATCAGGCCAGTGAACTAAAAAGGAAATTTTCCTATACATCAGGTCAAGCCATCGGATAAAAATTTGCCTGACAGTTGTTTGAGGCATTTTCAGAACGTGACTTAAGAAAAAAAAGGATTGGTTTTGACGTAGTTTTATCAGTGTAATAAACAGCTGGTCCCGCGGTGGAAGGGAGATGTAGCCTCGCCTCTTCACAAACTGATTAAGAAATGTAAATAGTCTCAAAAACATCGTCCAGCTGAGTCTTTGAATGTCTTTAGAATGTCTTTAGCCGCTTTCCGACCAAGTAGTTACAGGAACTTAGTTCTAGGAAATGTCCACTTCTAAACAGTTCTAAGAACTACTCTCCCCCAAACTCGGTTTTGCTGTTTTCGTTCGCACTGGCCAAGTGGCCATAGGAACTGGTAGGAGGGGTAAGGGAGTGACGCAAGCACGGTGACTTTTATTCTGACGGCGCGACAGACCTTTATTTTGGCGGCGCTGAGAACGCCAGCGCAAACAATGCTCGCATTCTCTGTGTTTATTAGTTAGCGATCTGTCTAACAGTACTGTTTAATATCTTATTAGATAGAACTGTTATAGAAAGTAGACAGTATATGAAAAAAAGTTATTAGCCTATGCCGTGTGGTTGATGTCCAGTGTTGCTAGCTGGGCAGATAAACATAATCATGTTTGACTTGGTCCCCTCAAAGTTGCGTTGGATTTTCTCTTCAGCATAAAGGTTTAGAGACCCATCTATCACTGTTTTCCATGTTTTATAGTTAGTTTATGGAGTAAATATATAGGCTATAATCTGTGTGTTTACATTCTAGCCATTTTAAAAATGGTGGGTGCTGGTGCTCCGCGTGCGTTCGGTCAATCAGCGAACACTAACGTCACGGGTAGTTCCTATAGTGCTGGTTTAGACCCTACTCTGAAGTAGGACCTAAATTAGTTCCTCCAAATGGAGTTCCTAGAACTAAAATCGTTCCTAGTTCCTGCGGTGTGAACACGCCGACATCCGGGTACTTTAGCCAATAGTTCTAGGAACTGTGAAAAGATTCCTCCGGTCGGAAAGCGGCTATTGACACAGAACTCTTCGTAGGGGCCGCTCAGTGGCTTCAGTGGAGGAAGGCTCAGGTCAGCCGCCAGTTGATCATCTCTTTTTACTGAACAACAGTGTGGGGGGGACAAAGTCCAACAGTTCATAACTGAGTCTTCTCTTCCCACAGGACAGCAATAGCAGAGTACAGCGGCGGATAACGGGACCTCTCTGTTCATAGCAGACAGTAGGCTTTCTCTTTTCACAGGACAGCATCAGATAACTGAGTGTCACCTTTCTTTCGCAGGTCAGCAGCAGTCGGATTGCAGCAGCGAATAACAGGTTCTCTCTGTTCACAGAACAACAATGGTGATTACAGAATCCAGCAGTTAACAACTGAGTCTTCTTACCTCAGGGCAGCGACGGCAGAATGCAGTGGCGGATAACAGGTTCTCTATGTTCACAGAACAGCAATGGTGAGTACAGAATCCAACAGTTAATAACTGAGTCTTCTTACCACAGGACAGCAATAACAGAATGCAGCGGCGGATAACGGGTTCTCTCTGTTCATAGAACAACAATGGTGATTACAGAATCCAGCAGTTAACAACTGAGTCTTCTTACCTCAGGGCAGCAATGGCAGAATGCAGTGGCGGATAACAGGTTCTCTATGTTCACAGAACAGCAATGGTGAGTACAGAATCCAACAGTTAATAACTGAGTCTTCTTACCACAGGACAGCAATAACAGAATGCAGCGGCGGATAACGGGTTCTCTCTGTTCATAGAACAACAATGGTGATTACAGAATCCAGCAGTTAACAACTGAGTCTTCTTACCACGGGGCAGCAATGGCAGAATGCAGTGGCGGATAACAGGTTCTCTATGTTCACAGAACAGCAATGGTGAGTACAGAATCCAACAGTTAATAACTGAGTCTTCTTACCACAGGACAGCAATAACAGAATGCAGCGGCGGATAACGGGTTCTCTCTGTTCACAGAACAGCAATGGTGAGTACAGAATCCAACAGTTAATAACTGAGTCTTCTTACCACAGGACAGCAATAACAGAATGCAGCGGCAGATAACGGGTTCTCTCTGTTCATAGAACAACAATGGTGATTACAGAATCCAGCAGTTAACAACTGAGTCTTCTTACCTCAGGGCAGCGACGGCAGAATGCAGTGGCGGATATCAGGTTCTCTATGTTCACAGAACAGCAATAGTGAGTACAGAATCCAGCAGTTAACAACTGAGTCTTCTTACCACAGGGCAGCGATGGCAGAATGCAGTGGCAGATAACAGGTTCTCTATGTTCACATTAATTCTTGGTTCCCCACCGGACTAGACAATCTCCGACTGAGCCTTCAGAGTGCTGGTAACATCAAATCTTCCCATACTCGTGCATGCATCAAACCACTTTAAATATTCACACGTGCTCACTTCAATCGTCAGACACTGCAATGACACACCGCTTAACAGTGAAAAGTGTACCTTCACTTCAGCTCGTCGGGACCGCCAGCTCCACTATGATGATGCTTTCAAAAGGGAGATGCCAAGTTCGACCATCAATCAGTAATTCAGAGCACAACTCGTTTCTCTCTCTCTCTCTCTCGCCGACCGTCTTTACTTCTGCTGCCGTCCCGCCGCCTCTGCCTCTCGTCTTCTTGTAACTTCAACTTTGATCAGGACCGCTCTGCTGGCCTGCACTTTATCTTTCCCGTCTCTACTTCTGTTGCTGCCTCGTCGCTTTTGCCTCTTTCCTCTCCTCCGCCCTTCCCTGCTTCGGCCTCGGCCGCTCTGTCTCGCCTGCTGCCCGCTGCCTCCGTTCTGCGCCGATCTCCTCTTCAAACCGCCGCTTTTAAATCCCCCGTTCCCAACACGCGCTCCAATAGCTGCTTGATTATCCACGGCAGCTGTTACTCATCACTATGAGCGGCCATGACAGGCCGCCGGAACCAGCCTGATGTTACACCGGAACTTCTTCCCCAGGGGAACTCGTTCCGTTTGTCGAAGTTCCTGTTCGTCACCCGGTGACACTTACTTGTAGGTAGATCTGGGCTCACAGCAGTCGTTTTTGCCACCTTGCGTTTGAGAAGGGGTGATGTCTGCTCACGTTTCCTGGCGTGTTTATACCCATTTAATTTCTGGTTTGGGTCTGCCACAGTACGGTGAGGAAATATTGTGGGCACAAAATCCGGGTGCAGGGGTTCTTTAACATGGCTTCCTGGCATTGGTTTAACATTGTAAAATACCGTTTCAGTACATGCATATGGTATAAAAACTCTGATATACACCCTAGGCGGTATCCTAGCTGCCTATTAGCTATTTCAGTGCAAAGTAGGTGTGCTACTTCCTGATTCACCGAAGTTTCGACCCAGGCTGTGAAGCGCAGTGGTCTGCGAGCGAACTGTAGCGAGTAGCCCTGTTTCACTATCTTTAGCACCCATTTTGAAGCCCCTGGGATCCCTTCCCATGCTTTCGCGTGAATGGCCAGGGGTAGAATGAAATCTGGGTTCCGGTCGCTCGGATACGGGGACCCGGAGACCCGGCCATGATGACGTACTTCGTTCATCATGCTCATTTCGAATGGGGTAGACGGCACTTCGTGCAGAGGCTCTGTAACTGGCACCCTGGCCGTATAAAAAGGGAGATGCTTTATTACAGGCACAGCTCTGTGGGCTCGCGGCACGAGGCACAGCGAGCTTTGTGTTTGTGCGCTGAGAGGCAGACACGTGATCTGCACTCGAGACACTGCCAGCATGAGCTGGGTTCATGCTTGTGTGTGCGTAGCGTAGATACAGTCATTTTCATAGGCAGCAGTGGGCACTGTACAGCGGGCACATTTCCTACACTTAAAATATGAACGGCATGAGCCGATTTGGCTAATATGGACCCCATGGTGGTGTGAGACACTGCATGGGTAGTGCTTGCATGTAGGGGTGAACACTGGGGAGTGGGCACTTCTCCTACACTTAGCGGTTGAGCAGCCTGAGCCAGCTTTATTGTTTTCGACCCTGGATGAGTGTGACACACAGAGAGGGTAGTGTTTGTGTGCAGGGGTGGGCACTGGGCAGTGGGCACCTGTCCTACATTTAAAACACCTTCAGCCGGAATATGACCAGACATAATGCTCTTTTGAGATTTATGTGGGTCGCTGTGAGAACGGGTTTTGTGTGCAGGCGAGCGAGTTGAGGAACTGTCTTGTTGGCTGCTGAATACACTCTTCGAATCGCCTCTGGGAGAGCGGGTCGTGCCGATTTCGATGGCCGGTCCAGCCGCAGCGGGACTTAGACATCGGCGCCTTCCTAGGGGTGCTAGGAAGACTTTGGAGGCTCAAGTAGTATAATTCACATCTGCAGCCAGAGCCGGGATCGAACACGGGTCTCTGGCACGGAAGCCTAGATTTCGCCACAGGGGGGAAATGACGTAAGCTTTCAGTTAGTGTGAGCAGATAAGAGAGCGTCATGTGAATCACGCGGAGGGTATCGGTGTGGGTTCATATGTTTAAAACGCTCATAATACTCAAGCCCCGCCATATGAACGGGAGGGCGTGAGGGGCAGGCTCGCTTTCTGTACGTAAGAAAGCTGGCCGCGAGCTCAAAGGAGAGCAACATAATTTATCTGCCACCAAAGCCGGGAATCAAACATGGGTCTCTGGCGCAAAAGCCTTAGATGTCGCCACTGAACCACAGGGGGTATACATAAGCTTTCAGTTAGCGTGAGCATATCACAGAGCGTCATGTGAGTCACGCGGGGAGCACCGCCGTGGGCTCATATGTTTAAAAATGCTCAAAATACTCAAGCTCCGCCATATGAAAGGGAGGGCGCGAGGGGCGGGTTCACTTTCTGTATCTAAGAAAGCTGGCCGCGAGCTCAGCAGAGAACTGCATAATTTTTGTCTGCCGCCAGATCCGGGATTGAACACGGGTCTCTGGCGTGAAAGCCTTAGATTTCGCCACTGAGCCACAGGGAAAAATGACATAAGCTTTCAGTTCAGTTAGCTTTCGTGAGCATATAAGAGAGCATCATGCAAGTCACGCGGGGGGCACCGGCGTGGACTCATATGTTTAAAACGCTCATAATGCAAATTTTTGCCTACCAAAGCCAGAATTCGAACATGGGTCTCTGGCGCAAAAGCCTTAGATTTTGCCACTGAGCCACAGGGGGGAAATGACATAAGCTTTCAGTTAGCGTGAGCATATAAGAGAGCGGGTAGCACCGGCGTAGACTCATATGTTTAAAACGCTCATAATGCTCGAGCCCCACCATATGAACGGGAGGGCATGAGGGGCGGGTTCGCTTTCTGTACGTAAGCTAGCTAGCCGCGAACTCACGGTGGACGCGGGGTGCACTTGGAACGAGGCATTTGAATCAACGCCACGTTTTTGAGGCGGACTCGGTGGAGAACAAAGCCTGTCGAGCCCTCAGGGTCGAGAGATGCAATGACTCACATTCACGACAGCCGACGTCGGTGAGCGAGTGGTCCGTGTGTTCTTTTCCCAAGCAGGAAGCGCACAACTCGTGGCAGTCCCCGTCGCTGAGAACACCACGGCACGAGCAGCAGGGCATGATGGGCATTGAAAAATGCCTTTGCTCTAGTGTTGCTCTAGCTCTTAGTGAGGGAGCAGTGAAAGGATATGAGTGCCGGATAGCGAGGCAGGTACGGCGAGCGAAGGCGGCAATATCCAGCCCATGTCCTTGACTCGAGCTCGTCCCGCTAAGATGCTGTTCAACGGCGTTGCTTCTCTCTCGTAGATCCAGCGAAGTCCTTCGCTGAAAGGAGACGAAATCACTTGTGCAACCTGGGCGAGGGGTTTTTATAGGCTGAAGCCACACCCCTTTTGGCGGGCCATGATGACAGCACGGGAAGGCTTCCCATTGGCGCTGGAGTCATGCCAAGACGCACTGATAGGTTGCAGCATTTGCCGCAGAGCAGCCAATAGGTGTACGAGCTGTCTCGCCTGCTGCAGCAAATGCGTTTTACATTATAAAAATTAAGGATAATTTTTTGCTTCAGTATTCTCGAGAAAAGGAGTTTTCCCGTAGCGTAAGCTAAACTTACGCAACACGAGAGTACTCTCGTAAGAGAACTCTAATTTGACGGTAAAACACAATGAACGTGTGTCACTCTTTTACTTTTGTTTTCAACAACAACATTTATCTCTTCAGTGAGACGCTCTCAAAGCAAGCTATTGCTAGCCTCTCTGAAATTGCCTACACTACATTTAATGTGTTAGTTTTAATAAAGACACAAAACTCTCATTTCACGGTAAAACGCAATGAACGTGTGTCACTTTTTTACTTTTGTTTTCACCTCTCACCTTAGTGAAAACCATTTAAGGAAAACATATGCCTAGAGCACCTCCAAGTGGTCATTATAAAAAACAACTGATAAAGCCTACATGAGATATTAATTACTCAACAGCTTTAACAGAAATGATTCTGATGAAAGTGTTTTCCAACATAATGATGGTAAAATGGGCACGTTGTACTCGTCCGAAATAAAAGATTAAATGAAAATAAGGGGGGGGACCACATTCAAATATACAGTTCAAACCACATCCAAATATAGAGCCAAACACCAGTTAAAAAACCGAATATATACCAAAAAGAAAAGTTGAAATGAAATACAAAATACAACAACACCAGGAAGCAACAATACCCCACAATCACCCAAAACCAGGCCCAACAATTCCTTCAATATTAGTTCAGTCCATAAAATGTAAACACAGAAACACAATGATAATAAGGGAATATGTATAATGTGTGTGTAATGAATATAAGGAACCTGTAATCCAGCGATGATCAATCAGATTGTCTGTGCACAAAAGTTCAGTTCAAAGTTAGTTCAGTCACGACCACTGTCTCGTCATAATAACTCACTCAAACAAAAATAGTAGTCCTCAAAGGCAAAGTTGGAAAAGAAAAAATATAATCCACAAAGGTAATCCAAACGAAGAAAATTTGATACTGGTCTAAAGTCCATGGTGAATGTATAGATTCCGGGTAGCACACCAAACAAACACAGTTGATGAAATATATATGTTCTACACTGAGCGTTGCGAACACACTGTTCCTCAATTAGTGACCACAAGAAGGCCTAAAAGTTGAGCCTTAACTCAAAACCCCTCTTTATTTAATGGTGCGTTCAAGTCCTCCTGGGAAGTTTGTATGTACGAGGTGGAGTCGTGCTTATAACGGCATGTGTGTTCAAGTCACTTTCGTCTGAGCAAAATGGCGGAGTACTTTCTCTTTATTAATTACACAAAAATACAGTAAGGTTCTTAAACTCTTGTTCTAGAAAATAAAGAACAAAGAAATGTGCATCAGGTGTACTTTGTATTTTTATGTTTTTAATTAATTTATGAAGCCACTGCCAACACATCGTTACATGTTGCATTGTTATATTATAATACTATCATATTCTATGTTGGCGATTAGCTAACTGAGCTGTTAATAGAAAAGCCTGACAATATCACAGCTAAATATCTTTACGTATTGTGTATTCCGCCATGTTAACCACTGACACGCCCCCAACTCGTAAAGATCGGAGCTTAGAGAAAATCCCGAGCTCCCCACTGGTATTTACGATATTGTGGTGGCATTCAAGTGTGTTCAACTCGTAAATACGATCTATACGAGATGACTTGACTAAGTGTGAGCCCTTTCCAAGTTGAGCCATCACGTGGCTTAAAGGCTAAATCACTTGTTCTGTTCTTGTTCTTGTTCTTGTGCTTGTGCTTATATGGGTTTTCTAACCCCCTCACCCGAGGCCATCACCCCCTGGTGACCAGGAATATAATTGCAAAACAGCTATAATCAGCCAGTAACAGTGAACACTGGAACTGTTACAACGTTTAACTTAATTTTCATCAAGCACTAATTTGTAAACTCTCATTAAGATACGCAGTTGCGGGGTCCACTTTTAACAATATAGATTGTTTCAAAAGCAGCTTTACAGTGATAATAGGAAATTACAGTAACAGAGATTGTTTAGGCTTTACAGCAGCTCTAGGATAAAGTTATTGTCCAGCTAAAGTTAGTTTTTATTGATTGATTCACTTCCGTTGCAAAGGTCATTAGTTATTAACTTAGGGGCCGCTAACACAACACCGTTCTAACAGAAAACACTCAGCGCGCTCCGGCCCGCTCATCCGCACAAAACAGTGCCTGGTGGCTCGAGAACGCAAACCCTGAAATAGATTCCAAGGTGCAAGCCTTGAAATTTTTTGAAAAAAAGGTAATCTCTGCGCAAACCTCAAAAACACAAACCTGCGAAAACGCATATGGTGTGCACATGCACATCACGTGTTTAGTCTATAGGTATGCGCGTTTGAATATATATGTGCGCAGGCGTGTAGTCTTTCTTTACAAACCAACCCTCAACAAACTACTTGTCTGGCCTTAAAAATGTATAATAAATAATTATTTATCGCTTCTGCGCAGCTATGTGAACCGGAATTATCCCGACAGCGTTTTATCTGCACATAGGTAAAGGGAAGGAAGCCTTCACAGGGGAGAGACATGATGACACTTCAGGAATGCGTTGTTGTCTGGTTCAGGTCCAGGTCCAGGTCCTACTGGGTCTGGATACGGCCTGGATCCGGTGCGGTAAACCTCAGGATAAACAGAGAGACTAATATTACCGTAGACACCATACTTCTTATGATGTTACAAGTACATCAGGATTTATGGGAAGTGTTCCCATAAAGTGTAAGTGTTTTAGTCTAGATTTGAACTGAGAGAGTGTGTCTGCTTCCCGGACAATGTTAGGAAGACTGTTCCAAAGTTTTGGTGTTAAATAGGAGAAGGATCTACAGCCAGCAGTCGATTTTGATATTCTAGGTATTATCAACTGGCCGGAATTTTGAGATCGCAATAGACATGAAGGACTATAATGCGTTAAGAGCTCTCTCAAGTACCGCGGAGTAAAACCATTTAGTGCTTTGTAAGTAATCAGCAATATTTTAAAATGTACACAATGTTTAATAGGGAGTCAATGCAGTGTTGACAGAACTGGGCTAATATGGTCAGACTTCCTGGTTCTGGTAAGAACTCGAGCTGCTGCGTTTTGAACTAGCTGTAGTTTGTTTATTAAGCGTGCAGGGCAACCACCCAGTAGAGCATTACTATAATCTAGCCTTGAGGTCATGAACGCATGGACTAATTGTTCCGCATTTGTCAATGAGAGCATATGACGTAATTTAGATATATTTTTAAGATGGAAAAATGCGGTTTTACAGATACTAGACACGTGACTTTCAAATGAAAGATTGGTATCAAAGAGCACACCCAGGTTCCTAACCGACGACAAAGACTTAACAGAGCAGCCATCAAGTGTTAGACAGTATTCTAGGTTATTACGTGAGGACGTTTTTTGTCCAATAAATAGAATCTCTGTTTTTTCAGAATTAAGTAGTAGGAAATTACTAGTCATCCAGTTTTTCATATCAGCTATGCATTCCGTTAATTTTGTTAATTGGTAATGTGGTGGGGAAGCCCATTACCTTCCCTAATAATTATATTTGGTTCGTAAGCCAATTGGCTGTCACTATAGGGATATAAAGGACGATAGATCTGTGCTTGAGGTCAATGTCACTAACACGTTGCGAACGTTGTACTGTGGCTGCTTCCGGCATCAGGTGTGGACATTGGAGAGAGTAAGCTCCGACTGCTTGATTGCCATTCCCTCTCGTAAGGTTCAAATCAGCTGCTCTGTTTCTCGTGCAGGTCTCGCACTGCTGCTGTGGCTGCCGTTGTTGTGTGTATGCTCCTGATTATGCACGCATCATATTCGTCATCAGTGCTCTCCCTAAAACATTTGGAGTGTTGACTGCTAGTCCGGGCGCGTTTCACGTCCTGTCCACAGATAGCATTGCTGCTTTGTTTTGTGTTGATTTTGCTTTACATTTACACGTTCTGTTTCTTTTGTTTTTGTTTAAGTTGTCTTTATCTACATTTGGCCAGAAGTGATGCTCTCTGCTCTTCTTTGCCTTTGTATCTTCTAATATCATTTTTTTGCATTTTATTTAGTTGATTTCCATTTTGCAAAGAGCGCTACGCTCTGTCTTTGGGTTTGTTTTGCAGTTCACTATTTTGTGTGGCTTGTTTGATTTCTTTGCTATTTCCTATTAAGAGTGGTGACACTCTGGTTTTGTATGTTTTTGTTGGCTGTTTGATTTATTTTATTATATTTTGTTTAACGCAACTTTGTTTGTTTTTCTTTTGTATTTTTCTAGTTTTTGTATTTTTTTTTGCTGCTTAGTTTATTTTCTTGCAAACTGTTAAAACCAACTCTCTCTCTCTTTTGCATTTTCCTAACTCTTTTGCTGAATTTATTCATTGTAATTTGAGGGCAAATAGGCCTTGCCCATTTCTTTTGCCGTTTTAATTCTTATTTGGTGTTTTGTTTTTGTCATTTAATGTATTGTTAAATCAGCATGGGGGAAGTTCAGTGCTTTGTTTCTTATTAATTCTGTGTGCAGAATATTATTTCTGACGCTTTACTAAGATTGCTCTGTTCTTGTGTCACAGGGTCTGGGTGCCAAAGGCAGGGAGGCCGGTTCTATTCCCTTCTAGCGGTGGTGGTGTGTTATTCACAGTGTGCTGTGTCCATCCGTGGAAAGTAGTGTGCGTGTGTGTGTGTGTGTGTGTGTGCACTGGTGAAAGGAATGATTTCTCTGCTATAGGCAGATAAAATCTCTGATCTAAAATCTAAGATCTCTGAAAATCCCTGAAGCCCCAGTTAGCTGGTGTTCCTGTGACCTTCTTAGAGCCAAACTCTTATGATGGGCTGTGCTTTAGCTGAGGTCTGATGTGTTTTAATGATTGTTTTAAAGTGACTGTGTGACTTAATAAAGTTCATTGTTGTCTCTGAGCTCTTATTTGGTGAACGAACTTGCGTGTCCCAGAGTGGCGTAGTTTGGCAAATTATAATTTAAATTCACCCGTGGGTTGCCACAGTAAGTTCTGTCAGGTCGTGGAGAAATATAGAGTATCATCAGCATAACAGTGAAAACTAATGTCATGCTTCCTAATGATATCTCCTAAGGGTAGCATGTACAGAGTGAACAGCAGCGGTCCTAGTACTGAGCCTTGTGGTACGCCATACTGAACTTGTGATCGATAAGACATCTGTTCATTTACTGCTACAAACTGATAACTATGGTGAGATAAATATGATTTAAACCATGCTAATGCAAGATACAACCACGATCGGATGATAAGAGCTAATCATTTGTGACTCTAATGAGAGCTGTCTCAGTAGTATGGTACAGTCTAAATCCTGACTGGAAATTTAGCTTAAAAGTTTTTGGTACGTATCCTAATGACAAAGATGAATTAATGATAGTAAGAAGAGGATCTATGACCTCTGGAAGCATCTCTTTCAGTAGCTTAGTCGGTATAGGGTCTAACATACATGTTGTCGATTTAAATGATTTAACGAGTTTAGAAAATTCTTCCTCTCTTATAGCAATGAATGAATTTTTTTTTTTACTATTTTTGAATTGAGACTACAATGCACTGCCTGATGCGATATTGTAGTAGACGGTTGCATAGTTATCATTTTCTTCCTGATATTATCAATCATGTAAGTAAAGAAGTTCATAAAGTCATTACTGCTGTGCTGCTTGGAAACGTCTGGGGTTGAAGCTTTATTTTTTTAGGCAAAACTGAGAATTAAAAACAAAACAAAAGGAAGGAAGGAAGGAAGGAAAAGTACTGTGTGGTAGTGTTTTAGTGAAGTAGTTAACCAGGACCAATCAAGTGCTGGGAATATGATATGTAACGCTGTGAAGCACTATGTATATGACAATAAACTCATAAAGCCTATATCCAGCCTTTCCTTGGGCTGAACATATTTAATTTTGTGTGTGTGTGTTTGGGAAGTTGCAGTGATGGAAACATTAATTTTAAGTTTGAAGGGAGTAAAGCCTGTGTTTCGGCTATTAAGGAAATGTAATTTTGCCAAAGAAGAACTTTTACTTTAAAGTGCCCCTATTATGCTATTTTAAAGGTTCATCATTTTGTTTCGGAGGTCTCCTACAACATGTTTACAAGCATCAAAGGTAAAAAAAAAAAAAACACTTTAATTTCTCACCTTATTTCTCAAAGACTCAAAATGACTTTGTTGTGTTCTCTGAAGTTAGCGTTCAGTGATGCATACAGTTTGATTGTGCTGGAAGCATTCTGTTATGCCTGACGAATGTATACGTTCATTTACTTGGGTCTGAAAGGACAGTGAGATTGAATTAAAAGTTACGATAAGTTGATGCTACTCTCTGTGTCAGTGTGATCCTTACCAAACACAACATTTGGCGACGAGGATGGCTGATATCGCACTACCACCTCCTGCTCCTTTCCTCACTCTACCTGGCGAGCCTCCGATTCCCTGGACTCGCTGGTTACAGTCCTTCGAGACTTTCATCTTGGCAGTGTGGATGACTGACATGACCACAGCCCGCAAAAAGGTGCTGTTACTGCATTGCTTGGGAGCCGAGGGTCAGCGTGTGCTGGGAACGCTTGAGTCAGGCGCCACAAGCGATTATGACACAGCCGTGGAACTACTGACTGCACACTTTGCAGCCCCACAGAGCTCTTGCGCCGTTTTCTGTTTCGCCAAAGACACCAGCTGGGTTCATTCATCTTCTAACCGTATGCATACTGGGAACTATATTCTCAGAAGGCGAAGCACTGCTACTTCTGCGGAGTGATTTGCTCGCAGCGCCTGAGAAGCCCCGTGGTGAGGAGCAGAGAGTTCGCTCAGAGTTGGAGTAAATCACTCCGCAGAAGTAGCAGTGCTTCGCCTTCTGAGAATATAGTTCCCAGTGTGTATACAGTTAGAAGATGGCTGTGTCTCATGTGACCTTGTTATTTGTACACACTGTGACTATACAAATCACAGCATGTAAATAGAAAAATGTTGGAGTTATTTTGTCACTTATTGGGAGCAGTATGCTAGCTGGAGCCATTTACCTCCAGTCTTTGTGCTAAGCTATGCTAGCTGTGGGTGCGTCAGACAGAGTTACGGCACGCACGGAGATGAAGAGGGTGTGTGTGGACTTATCTAACTCTGGGGGATACGGTGAACAAGATAAAGTCCCAAAAGTCGGCGTGTTCCTTTAATGCTATAATGGTGCTAACGTTAACTGAGCACTAACGTGAATGTCTGATGTAACATTATAAAGTTTGTAAAACAAATCTTGCTTCATCCTTTATCATTACTCAAAGCAGTAATAACAATAGACAATCTGCACTAATATACAGTTTTAGGTAATAGTGGCCCACAGCTGCTTAGCAGAAGTGAGTTAGCCGGAGACCTACACAATATTAAACACAAAACTACCTATTTTTAACACTCGGTAGAAAATATATGCATTAATAATTAATCATACTTACAGGTTGTGATTTAGAGGAGCAAGTTGGTTAAAAAAAAAGTGGGTACGGTACCATCTTTAATGGATAAGCTTTTTGCAAATTCCAAGTTGACCTAGCAAGCAGTCGTCAGTAAAATAACGGGTAAGCAACAAAAGTTTACACTGCTGTTGTATCACTGTGGTAATTTTAACCAATGACCATTCATATCCTCATCCTGTGTAAGTGTATACAAAGAGAATTTGCTTTTGCCGATCAGAAAACAGCGTCTTCTCGACATACACAACACAAGCGTTTCTGTCATGGAACAGAAGATGGCAAACACAGGTAAATTCCAAACACAGGTTTATTGAGAGACATAAGGGACTTGAGCAGGTGAGTAACAGGATTGCAGATCAATATGGTGATACTGGCAGGAAAGTGACAGTTCTTATCTGATGAAGAACGAGAGGAAAACTGGAAGACAACACTGTTAAAAAAAAACTGTAAAATTTACGGTAAAAAACCGGCAGCTGTGGTTGCCAGTATTTTACCGTAAAAAATAAGGTAGCAACCTTTTATGTTTTACGGGATTTAAATTTACGGGCAAAAAAACACAATGTAAAAAAAACCCCTGTGAAATTTACGGTAAAAAAACGTCAGCTTGGTTGCCAGTATTTTACCGTAAAAAATATGGTAGCAACCTTACTTTGAAAAAAAAAAAAAAAAAAAAAAAACCTTCAGCAGTATTTAAATGTGTGGTAAAAAAAAACATCAGCTGTGGTTCCCAGTACTTTACCATAAAAAATACAGTAGGAACCTTTTAGTTTTCACGGGACAACCATTATATTACATAAACCGATAAATGTTAACATTAATTTTCACTAAAGTATTAAAGTCTGCTTTATATCTTTGTAATATACTTATAACCATCATAATAACACAAGGGGTAAAAAAGAAAAAAACACGATTTAAGTATACCATTAGTTTTCCACAAACTGAGGCACATGTTAATATTTAGAAGGTGCACAGTGTCATACACACAAACACAAAACACCATCATGGTGACACACACATGACTCCAAATAATGCCATAAACATTCATTAAACAATATATGATGTAATATAAACCCCAAATGTATAAAACTGATAACAAAAACCAAGAAGAAACATAATTATTTAAATGAAATAGCATCAAATGTGAAGTGTCACACAGGGAATTCTGGGAATGTCCATTTAGAGAAACAACTGGAACAGAAAAAGAGACGAGCAGAAACACAAGAACTACAACTGACTTCAGCCACAGCCTTAGATGAAATCAACTGAAGATAAAAAACATTAAATCTGTGAAGATCTCAGCAGAGGAGGATTAAACAACTCCACAAACAGCATTACCAGCTTCACTTATTACTAACCAGACTGACTTTATTTCTGTCAGACGTCTACAGTTCTGTTTGAGAATTAACAGAGGTTTAGATGTTGATGATTTATTGTTTCATTTGAAGTCACCATGATGGAGATCAGTGACTGCTTTAGTTGGGCTCTTGACCCTTGACTTTCTGACATTAGTTTTTCTCTGCCTGCTGTAACTCTGTGTTTATAAGACATGTTGATTATGGCTAGGAAATCAGAGAGAAAATGAATCATGTGATGTTGGTTGTGTATCAGTGATGGCAATCACCATGTTTGATTCACTGAGCTCTTATAGAGTCTTATCTTTGATTATATGTGTTATTAATTTAATAATTACATTATTGATTGTAGTAGCCCTATGATTCTACAGCATGTGATCCATCATTGCTGTGATAATCAGAAGAATTTTTAAAACATTGTGTACAATAAAGGTTTGAACTGCTGTATCTTTCAGACACACACAGACATCAAGAGTCAGCGTATGAATCTCAACAATGGTGATGATAAAAGTGCAGTGCACTTGATGGAGCCTCCAATCAAAACTCATCAGTATCTCCCAGCATGCATTGCAGCAGGAATACATTATGCTGAATTGCCTTAGTATTTTCTTTTATTATTATATCTGCTTTTATTTTTGATGTTGTTTTTGTTGCAGCTTTTTAGTAGCTTGTTTTGTGATGTTTTATCTGATTATGGTGTTGATTGTCACCGTTGTTGAGATTCATACGCTGAATCTTGATGTCTGTGTTGGTTTAAATCGAGCAGTAGTTCAAAACCTTTTTTCTACACCATGTATTTTTAAAGTTCTTCAGATTATCTGTTGCTCGCTGCTGGCTTCCAGAGATATTATACTCAATAATATGAAATATTTATTTTTAATATTATAATTTATATTATCACTTTGCTCATAAAGTGAAAGATTAGACTCTTTATGAGATCAGTGAATCAGGCCACAATATGACGATTATGTCATCATTAACCTGCCATCATCACCTGGTCACATTTTGTCTCTGATTTTCATGCCATAATGTTTGTGTTATATAACCACACAGTTAAGGCAGTCAGAGTAAATCTAAAGTTAAAAAGTCAAGGGTCCAAGAGCCCAACTAAAGCAAACACTCATCTCCATAATGGTAACTTCAAACTTTATTATTTTCAATAAAACATCAACGTCTGAACCTCTGGTAATTCTCAATAATTAGATTACAGGAAACCACAGCTGGCAGGTTTTTATTTTTTATATAAAAGTTCAGTTCAATGTTCAATGCCATAAAACCTAAAATATTACTACCCTATTTTTTACGGTAAAGCACTTGCAAGCTGCTAGTTTTTTACCGTAAACTTTAGTTCAGTGCCGTAAAAGCAAAAAAAATTCTACCGTATTTTTTACGGTAAAGTACTGGCAACCACAGCTGCCAGTTTTTTTCCGTAATATTTAGATCACTGCCGTAAAACCTAAAATATTACTACCATATTTATACCGTATTTTTTACGGTAAAGTACTGGCAACCAGCTGGCAGTTTTTCACCGTAATTTTTAGTTCGATGATGTAAAATTAGTAAACATTTGCTACCGTATTTTTTACGGTAAGGTACGGTAAATGCAACGGTAAGTTTTTTTTTTACAAAAAGCTATTACAGTTTTTCACTGTATATAGTAAGGGTACATACCGTTAAGGAATTAACATTTTTTTTCCGTTGCTTTTTTACAGTTTTTTACAGTTAAAATTACGAACATTTTTTACAGTGAAGATGATCCCAGAAGATTGAAGAAGACTGGTCAGTTCGGGACAGGTGGGTAGTCAGGTAGGTGTTCAGCGTTGAACAACGAGACCAGACAACTGTGAAGTGGAGGGTGCAGGTGGGGACCAGAAGGGATGCTGGGAAATGTAGTTCTGTGGTGACTGGGCTGGTGACTTAGGATTGTGACAGTTTGGGCAGTTCAGAATCAATTATTTCTTTTAGGAGACAATAGCTTTAATTGATTGTGCATTGCACTTTGATCTTTATAACTTTGCAGATCTTTTACATTCACAAACAACTGTATTACACACTGCATGAAAGGGAATATCTGAAAAAGCATAATAAGGGCACTTGTGTATTGATATGTGACGATCGGGTGCAGATATCTAAGTCAGAGAAATCATAGGTTCGGGTGGATGATTTATTTTTAACAGCGGATTCAGGCGACGTTAAAGCTGATCTGCACATCTCTAATCCCAAAATTCAACATATCTAACAAAATAGTAACTGCAACGTGTTGCTGCCTGGATTCCAGTTGTTTCTGCGAATTGCAGCGATCCATTTGCTTCTCTTTTCTGTAGCTTTTGCAGTCTGTAAAAAGATGGCTCTGATTTCTTGTTGAATGTATTTGTACAGTCAATCTCAAAGCTTTTTCTCATTTTATGTGTTTTTTTGAAGCATTCAAGCTGAATGCCAATGCTGCCACTCAGTCCTTTTGCCACTCAGTGGGCGTAACCGCAGTGGCTCCGCCTACTGTGATGTCATGTGCTTACCCACGATATAAAATGTGTATCTCAAACGAGTCTACTGTCTGTTTCTTTATTAACCGGAGCTTCTAGCAGCAGCTGCAGTGATGAGATGACTTTAATAATTCACGGAAAATCTCGTTTTGTGTGTGAAGACAGATTACACTGTATCATGCCATGTCACTCCACACCATTGACTTTGCCATTGGTTCTCAGCAGTCTTTGTGCAATTTGTACATTGAACAAATTTGAAACACTAATGAGATTAAAGCTATAGTGAGGGGAAGATTTGTATTGATTTTTCTTCTCAGTGCATCCCAGTACACCCATTTACCCCCAGAATTATCATCTCCTCGTCTTCCAAATGAGAAGTGCAGCTAGCTCTCTAATTTGGTTACACCATATTTTTAAAAAGCAAGATGAAGCTTGAGCTCTAAAATTAGAGATACCTTCACAGGCTTGTTTTTTTCTGTCTGAGACGCCGGAGGAGAGCGCAGCTCAGCGATGCACCTCAGGCAGCAGCGAACGCAATGATGAGTGCATCGACTGAAACCACTGATAGACATTTGGCACAAATCTAGCCTTATAATGTAGAAGAATCCCTAATTAAGCATCATGTGATGTTGGAAAGCGCCGCTGGCCTCTCTGTGGGCACAGATTCCACTCATCAGCCTAATTCAAATGCGAGGCACGCAAGTGGCGGTTTTATGAAAAGATCCAGGGTGACAGCAACATGCACAAAGAGGGAAGGATCATTTTCTCTTCAGATTTAGGATGCTTCCCTTGTGTTTTTACTCCACAAATCCGAATGCTGCAATTATGCACACATGCCATTTTATAACCAATCAGAATGATCTATCAGCAGTCAATTATTACCCCCCCCCCTCGCGCTTTTTTGCATTCAGCATTTCTTTGCTTTGATGCATTACACTACAATCATGAATCAATATCATAATCACAAATACAGCAATGCTTTTTTAAATGCATGCTATATCTCTGACAGACTCGAGAGGAAAATGCCTTATTTTTGTAAATGTTTTTTGGGAGGGGGGAGGTGGTGTGCAGAATTAGAGCTGACATCATCAGCACGTGTAAATTTGCCTTATGTAAAAAGTGAAAAAAGGGAAGCCTGTCTCCTGAATGAGGACTGAGCTCAGAAACTTGTCCGAAGGCTTGAGCGCATTCTCTCTGGGGCTGGAGGACTGCGCGGTCAGAGCCGTGCCTTTGAAGCACATAAACCCTTTACAACCATGAAGAGCATTTTCATACACTTTAGCCAGAGGCAGGTGGTTAGATTAAAAGGGTTTCAATGTGTTAGCTAAAGTACGCCTTTTGTCCAAACCTCTGTATGTTAAAAAAAAATGGCTTGCGGTTTTGTGTCAGATTTGCTGTGTGGATCTAGTTTACAATTTGCAGAGTAATTTGAGAGTTGAGACTCATTTCAGCCTTAAAATATGCTACACTACTGAAGTACTGAAGGATTTCTTATGCTGCTGTTTGAAGTCCTGTAGTTAGACCTACAGAAGAGACATGCTAATGTTGCTGTTGTCTACAAGAAACACTGATTCAGACCTCCATGTAAACATGCGTCACTGGACAATTGCTGACAGCATTCGCTGCATGTCTGTTCCAGTAGCGGCTGTGTGGCAAAAGTCAGTTTCCATAGTGATTGCGGTGAATGCAGTAGATTAGGAGCACAGTGTAGTGAGGAGAGAGTGCAGACGTTGTGACGTGCTCGCTGTTACACTGTGCCCATAGTGTTCTGTGCATGACGAACCCTTAAAAACAGAAGTCCGCATTTCAATGATTCATTCAAAACGATTGATCTCTAATGTAAGCAAACACACCATATGTGGTTTATGTGCATAGATGTTTATTAACAATGAAGGGAGAAGTATTTACATTTTTTTAAGAATAAATGAAGCTAATTAAATTCTGGCTTAAACATTTAGGCCTTTCTGTAACTCGAGTGCAATTTTGAAGCCAATTTATTTTTCAAAAACAGAAAATGAAAGTTTACTATTTGCTAATGAAAGGAGACAAAAAACGTGAAGATATCAATGGGAGCAAACCCCAGCAGAAACACCAATATAACAAGGAGGCTGAGACCATTTTGCTGTTGCCTAGCAACACTTGAACAAAATTTTAAAATGATTTCGATGCCCCATACTGCTTTGAGGGATGTATATTTTTATATAGCCGTCCTGAATGGTCTGCAGTGCTCACACAGAACCTGGTTCACTTAGATCCCACTGCACTCATAACCGACAATATATTGGTCAAGATTGGCAAACTCAGGTCAGAGACACTGAACACAAGCATTCTCAGATACTAGACACTAGAAGGATTGATCACTCTCTTACAGCCAATGGGATTTGCATATTTCATTAGAACAAAATCAAGCCCAAGTCATTATGGGTTAAACAAATCAATCGTCTCGTCTTTTTTTCTGCAATTGTGCAAACTATGAAGACTTCCTCAACTTACAGAATAACTAAATAATCCACTTAAGATGATCTATACACAAGTCTGATAAACAATAAATAGATATAATAGTTATTTTAGATCATACAATTTAAATGTATTTTTCGGTTTATAATTTACATATTATGAAAGTGTATTTGTTTTTTGATGACATCCAAATGAACAAGATTTTATTTCTTTTTTTAACACCAAAATGATCTGATTTCATTTGACTGCATACACCTGACTGCATTAGGTTACGTCACAGAAAGTCAAATCACGGGTCGACACAATGGTCAAATCAGGTAAAACCAGTTTTTTCTTTTCAAAAACACAAAACAACAGACTCCAAACTACAGGAAAGTTCATTTTAAATCATTAGTTTGAAGACCCTTGATAGGCAGCACTAAGATGATGATCACATATATCTCTCTCTAAATGAGTCCGTCTGGGAATATCATGGGTGTCACCAGCAAGCCAAGAGTACTCAAGCATCCACAGCAGGTGCATAAATATGTCATGTTTTCTCAGCCCATAACCGAAGGGAGATGCAGCCAGATGGAGTGCAAATACTAAATTTCATGTAGTATCATTAGTAGGTTAGTTCACCCCTCATTGCTTCACCATCTGCTTCCAATTGAGTTCTCCAGTCTGAGCCAAGCTCCGAGAGAGGAGGTGAAATCTATACCCCTCTGACCCAAATCCCACATGGAGTTCATTCACTTTTCATTAACCAATGTTTCCTGACATTCACAATTCTGTCCTTTATGGTTTTAGAATAAATCAAAAAGCTAACTAAAAAGTAAGTTCATGACATATATTCTGGATGGACTGAAAATGTTGAAAATGCTTACCACATATTTCTGGTCAAGACTGCGCTGTGTGCCAGGACATTTATGCGTCCGATAAAAGATAGTGTCCCAGACTTTCTTCCTCTGAAGTGTGCTCAGTTTCAGATGAGGAATGATCACCTGATGCCGTGTCAGTGGCTTCACCTGTTCTGCTCCTCATCTGCCATATTTATGATGATATATTTTGGTATGAAGTGGGCTGGGTTTGAGGATTGCAATTCTTCTTCAGAATGAGCAATGAATGCATTGAATGAATGAGTTCATTTGTACCTCGTGGCAGCCCCAGATGTGTGCGAGCAAATTAATGAAACATGAATTTTGTATTAAATTCCAAAATGTTGGTAATATTTTACTGAGATCAGAATAATTTTCTTTGTGTACGATGTTAACATATGCACATAAAGGTAAAGCCTGACCTGAATATGTGTGTGTGTATCCGTTGGGGGGTGTTGACTTTCACATGACATTGACGCTCTGTAAATGTTGAGTAGCTGCTGATCTCAGACAGGATTCAGCACCAGTGCGTGTGGACAGCTCCCGCAGGACCGCTTTACATGGACACAACACTCATCTCTGGAAGTTTACAACTCAGAGAGCAATCCACGGACACCTCGCTGCATGACACACGGACACATTCCTTTTGGAAAACAGTCACAATTCACTGTGAGTAGATGGAAATGATTTTCAATGTTTCACTGATTTGAAAATGTTCAAGTGTGTGTTTATGTGCATGCATTACAATAGTAAATACATCAAAACATAGACGAAAAAACATAATTGAGAAGCTAGATCGTTCTATCGAAAAAATATATATTTAAATTGACTGTCATGAAAGACAGTTCTGTCTCAGAGACGGCAGATCTCTTAGTGTTTGTGTGTGTGTGTGTGTGTGTGTGTCGCCTTCGAATTCAAACCGCGGACTGCGTTTGCAGGGGGCAAAAAACAAGGATTTCGTGTGATTCGGTGTCTTCAGGTTAACCGAAACTGTGTCGAGTTCGATCGGGGGTTTGTGTGGATCTCTACTGCTGTCTGAAATCAGAGACATGGCGACAAACAACACCAAAAACACCGATGGACAAGTTGTGACGGAACTCAACGAGATCACAACTAACGACAAACCCAAATCAGAGGACGCCAAACCAGAGAAGAAGAAGAAAGACATTCCACTCAGAGAAACTTGGGGTGGGAAATTTGATTTTCTGCTGTCATGTGTGGGCTACGCCATCGGCCTGGGGAACGTGTGGAGATTTCCTTATCTGTGCGGGAAAAACGGCGGAGGTAAGAGACGCTTCTCCAAGAGTCTGAGTCTGAGATGTTGTGCCAGGGTGTGTGTGTGTGTGCTTTGGTGCTTTCATGTATTTCTGTATTGTTTCCAGGGGCTTTCTTGATTCCTTATTTTTTGACGCTATTTTTTGCGGGAGTTCCTCTGTTTTTTCTTGAATGCGCTCTTGGACAGTACACATCCATTGGCGGCCTCGGGGTTTGGAAACTAGCTCCAATGTTCAAAGGTATATCATTTCTATTCAGCAAAATACGAGCTGGTTTCTTGAAGTGTGTGAGTCCTTCAGTAAATGCAGTAGATGAGTAGATTTAAATGCATGGGTCATGTGTTGTAAGTTTGATATCTGTTGTTCTAAAGATGCTCGCAGATCTTCCAGTTTGAAAACAAATGATCTAATAAGGCATCTATAATGCTGGATAAAAGCCGTACTGTATATGCTGGCTTTGACCAGGTGGTTCACATTCTGCTTTGAATGTAAGTTATAACACAGTCTGTCATAACTACAGGTGTTGGTCTTGCTGCCGCTGTTCTCTCATTCTGGCTGAACATTTACTACATTGTCATCATTGCCTGGGCCATTTACTACTTATACAACTCCTTTACCACTGTAAGCATTCCTCGTCACGTGTGCTTCCATATATATATATATATATTGGCATGTTTAGGTAATTATTCTGGGGGTTTTTATTAAATAAAAAAATGTAAAGCATTGTTCTACTCTTTGTAGGCGCTTCCATGGAAAACTTGTGACAATCCATGGAACACAGACAGATGTTATACAAACTACAGCATAGTAGACACCACCAATCTCACCAGTGCTGTCATGGAGTTTTGGGAGTAAGATTTGATGAAAAAATGGATGTGCATGACCTTCTTTGACCTTTGTACATTAAATTGTCTTGTTGTCAAGTGTAATTGTGTTGCATGATGTGCTTATACAGACGCAATGTGCATCAAATGACCGATGGCTTAGAAAAACCTGGTGAAATTCGTGCTCCACTTGCAATAACACTGGCCATTGCCTGGGTCCTCGTGTACTTCTGTATCTGGAAAGGTGTTAGCTGGACTGGAAAGGTGAGATGTCTTTGTTGGTCTGACTTCAGGGCTTCGGTTTGGAAATTGAGTGATAATCGTAATAATTTCACTGCATTAATTGTAAAGCACAAATGGTTGCAATAAACTGTGGATCTATGAGTTTCTTGTCCCGTGAAAGCAATGCACAATATTTCCTGCAGTTTCTTTTTTTACAAGCATTTACATGCTGAGCAAATACACGTTGGGAATATCTGATAGAGAAATCAATGTTTTGCAGGTCGTTTACTTCTCTGCCACCTACCCGTACTTCATGTTGTTCATTCTGTTCATCCGTGGAGTGTCCCTGCCTGGGGCTAAAGAGGGAATCTTGTTCTATATCACTCCTGACTTTGAGAAGCTGAAGGAGTCTGAGGTAACTTCACACGTTTAATCATTCAGACGAGATCCAACAGACCCAGTCTAGCTGATAAATAGCTTGATTTTCCGTCTTAGGTTTGGCTGGATGCTGCAACACAGATTTTCTTCTCCTATGGTTTGGGTTTAGGCTCCCTTATTGCTCTGGGCAGCTACAACCCTTTCAATAACAATGTGTACAGGTATGAATGACGCAGTGACATGATCTTTTTAAAAATCAGTTAGTATAACCTGACCCTGTTTCAGGCCCCTAAACTTTGATTTTACCTCGAGCATTTCTTTTTTGATGCTGTGAATAATGTTTGCTTGCAAATGTGAACAAGCCAGCCTTATAACTGTGACTGACTGTCATGATGTTCCCTGTCTTCAGGGAATTTGAGTGAGTTTGTATGAATAGTGAGGATTAATGTCAAATTAAACAGTTGATTCTGGATTTGGCTATATGTCGTTTACATAATCCATCTTCTCCTTAAATGCCAAATTGATGTGCAGCTTCCAGGTCAGGTGTGTTTTATAGATGCTTATAGCACATTTGAAGACAGAATCCTTTCCCCCTTTTTTCTGCAGGGATTCTATCATTGTGTGCTGTATAAATTCCTTCACTAGTATGTTTGCTGGATTTGTGATTTTCTCTATTGTGGGCTTCATGGCACATGTCACAAAGAGACCAATAGCTGATGTAGCTGCATCCGGTAATCAATTTTACATAATATTTTACAATATTTCACTTTTTAAGTAGTGTTAAAATCTAGACATTTCTTTCCGATAACTGAAATGCTTTGTTTTTTCATGGCTTACACAGGTCCCGGTTTGGCATTTTTAGCTTACCCAGAAGCTGTGACGCAGTTACCCGTCTCCCCGCTGTGGGCTATTCTCTTCTTCTCCATGCTGCTGATGCTGGGAATCGACAGTCAGGTGAGAATATCTCATATTCAAGCTCTGACCTAGAAACAGAAGTGAACGGGATCTGTTTGGTACTCCAGCATATCCGTGGCGGTGTCCCTGGTGGCCACACAAGGAAACATAAGGAGTATTAAAAGACTTAATTAGCCCTCAGCCCAATACAATCTTTTGATGCTGATTTCTGCCTTTATGGCTTCAAGATTTTAAACTGTTGTTCTTTATTCCTTAAGCTGGAGTTTTGGTATTGTTTAGTGGCAATGTTCAAATAAAACCAAACTGAATCCCAACCCTGTGGGTTGTGTTGGTTTTTATTGTTGTTAGTTTTTGGGAAGTCATAAAAAAGCTACAATCTGATTGGATAAGCCATGTTCAAAGTGTAATAGCTAATACACACACACCTGTGCTCATAGGTTTATTGAATGCAACAACAAAGAGCCATGAAAAAAGTTTGCCATATAAATGCAATATAACAACCTCACTGTTGACACTGTCCTGCAGTTCTGCACAGTGGAGGGCTTCATCACGGCTCTGGTGGACGAGTTCCCTCGGGTGCTCAGGAAGAGGAGAGAGATTTTCATTGCATGTGTTTGCGTTGTGTCCTACGCCATTGGGCTGTCCAATATCACACAGGTAATCAGTCTTGAATATGATGAGGAGTGATTGCAGGCTACAGGGACTTAAATGACACGCTTGTGTTTCTCCTGTGTTAGGGTGGCCTCTATGTGTTTAAACTCTTCGACTATTACTCAGCCAGTGGGATGTGTCTGCTCTTCCTGGTGTTCTTTGAGTGCATCTCAATCTCCTGGTGCTATGGTGAGTCCTTTTTCCGTCCTGTTACACTGCGTCTGTGTTTTGCATTGTGCTCAACCTTTGCACTGTACAGCATTATAAAACTGGACAAATGGTGCAAAATGAATGTGTATGTATGTATGAATGTATGTGCAAAGTTTTATTTTACCATGACAATAAATCTTGAATTTTGAATAGACCAGCCAATTAATGTGTATTGTTGGTACTCAACCAGAATAATACTTTTACCGCCGCCGTTCCCACGGCCGTAAAATTGCGGGTGTGCATTTGCTGACTTTTATCACTAAGAGACTTTGAAAAGTGTCAGTTTATTCTCTCTATCGCGTAATCTGCCGCCGGCAGATTAATAATCCTTGCATTAATAATATAAAATGCATTAATAATATAAAAATTACTGTAGTCCATGTTTGTTCGGGATTTGAACCCGTGTCATCTAAAATGATCGAAACCTTGTTCTACCACACCATGACTTTACTCACTGAGTAATACCCAAAAGTTCGTTTCTCCACCAGTGTGTGTTCGCTCACACGAGCGAGAAACACTCTTCATTCGTCTCATTCCTCAATAGAATACTAAAAATAATCAGCTTCATTGCACCTAATTATTTTTGTTATTAATTTGTTTTTGTTTTTTGTTGCGGTGCTGCACCCCCGGGGAATAGGCTTCTGTTGCCCACCGACATCTACAATATGAAATATAGGCTATATTGTTGCCGTCTCTATTTTTAACTTTTTATTTTATTTTTCTTTATTTTTTCTATTCTGTTTACCATAGTTGTAGTATTTCATCCTTACTGTTAATTGACATTAACCCCACTTACATTTCAAAATGCGGCAATTGCTGCAGTTTTGCACAATATCCCTTTGCGCCCCCTGGCGGTCATTTCGTGAATGACTTTGAAATGCGTTTATTTTTACCGCTGTGGTTTTTCCGTGCCGGCTGGCGTTCTCTGGTTGACTACCTACTGTATGTAAGGAAACAGAATTGAGTTACAAACTGAAGTTGGTAACCATCATAAATTCAAAGTTGTGACAAGGATGACAAAAATATTGCTTAAGATTGTCATTTTCATTGATATTGACATGTCATTCAATGAAACTGATTTGTCATTCATTCATTTAGTCCCTCTCCTTCAGCACTACATTGGCCTTGGTATTTCTATTATATTACTCAAGCTCTTTTTTCCTGTCATTTGGGATTGCTACATCCCCACTTCCTTTTCTCTGCCAGCTTCTTGTCATTACTTGGTTATGAATTAGTGTTTGATGCTTCTGCCTGCAGATGCTGAATGGTCTCATGAGCTTTCTTCTGGAGTCTCTGTACCTTGAGTTACTGACATTGTTAAAGGACAAGATCGGTATTTTACACTTAAAGCCCTGTTTACAGATCGTTTCTGATGAAATAGAACGGTTAAGATTAAAATTTGCACACATGCTGCTGTCCCGAGAATTTTAGGTTTATTTCGCTTTCCCCCCCACCTCCACAATGGCAGCCTATGTGCACTGGAACAATCCTTCATAAAACGCATTAAACTTTCGTTTACAAAGACGTGAAACTCACAGAGTGGTCAGGGGTGTTCACTGATATGCTCACACAAAAATCGCTGCAAAAGATGCTTTCCAACAGGTGTTTTACCATTCGTTGTAAAACTGTGGATCTATTTTTCCAAACGTCTCACACCCGTAGATTCTTCCGTTGAGCGCTTGAATAATAGACACTCCAGCCCAGTTGGTGGCGATAATGCACCTTTGCCAATTGCAAGCAAACCACTGGCATTTCATTGAATACACAGAAGAAGCAGAAGAAGAAGCGGCGGAGTAATACCGTACCTCACACAGCTCTTCCCATACAAGTCAATGGAGTTGGACAAAAACTACGATAAAACCTGTTGGAAAGCATCTTTTGCAGCGATGTTTGTGTGAGCATATCAGTGAACACCCCTGACCACTCGGTGAGTTTCACGTCTTTGTAAACGAAAGTTTAATGCGTTTTATGAAGGATTGTTCCAGTGCCCATAGGCTGCCATTGTGGAGGTGGGGGGGAGAAGTGAAATAAACCTAAAATTCTCGGGACAGCAGCATGTGTGCAAATTTTAATCTAAACCGTTCTATTTCATCAGAAACGATCTGTAAACAGGGCTTTAAGTGTAAAATACCGAACTTGTCCTTTAACTCTGTATATGTCCCCCGATATGTCTATTGCCATCATTAGTGCTTTTGCTTTCCCTCTGTCATCAGCCAAGGCCATTGGTAGGATTTCTCAGTGTTTTCCTCCTTTGCTGTCTGCTAGTTTGACATTTCAGGGAGGGGCCTATTTTTCCATGGATCTTCCTGGCATTTTTCCCATTAATCCAATCTGTCAATCAGCAGCTGCCTGGGAAATTGTATTAGCTAGTAACGTGTCCGATATACAATGAAGCCTTCACAATTTTGAATCCAGTTCAATCCTTTCTGTCCTTATCATGTTTGCCCGCTTTACAACCATCCTATCACAGGTTTTTTTGTTGTTGTTTTTTTGGTTGAATGACATTTCAGAGGACATTTCATTTGATCAGAGGAACTCAAATTTAAATCTTTGTTGTCCACTCAACAGTTTTCCACTGAGCTGAGGGTCCGCAGACTCCACAGGACTATATTACATCTAGATTCTCAATATGATTCTCTCATCTCGTTAAGTTTTTTTTTTTTCACTTCACTGTTTAATGGGTAATTTTGCTCAAAATACATTTGCTTTGATGCTTTTTAGTGCTGCTTATTGTTAGCACTCTTAACAATCGCCACTATATCAGTGCAAATAAAGCACATGCTGTAGCCTTGGTGCTTCTTTTGGTAAGAATGTCTTCCAGTCTTTTGCGAATGCACAATTTTCCTTGTCAAGTCAAGTCAAGTCACCTTCATTTATATAGTGCTTTTAACAATATGAATTGTTTCAAAGCAGCTTTACAGTGATAATAGGTAATTAAAGTAACAGAGATTGTTTTGGCTTTACAGCAGCTCTAGAATAAAGTTATTGTCCAGCTAAAGTTAGTTTTGATTAATTGATTCACTTCCGTTGCAAAGATCATTAGTTATTAACTTAGGGGCCGCTAACACACCACCGTTCTAACAGAAAACCATTAACGCGCTCCGGCCACTCATCTGCACAAAACAGTGCCTGGTGGCTCGAGAACGCAACTTTGACTTTGTACACCGTGTCATTCCTATTTTGCACCCGCGCACAGCGGACTTTTCCCTCCACAGAAGCACGCCGGTAAACTTGGGAATGAACTTGCGCTCCCGGGGGCGGTTCCGGCGCAAACATTCCCTGATGCTATTTTGCAGGTTTAGAAAACAATTCCGCCACTGACCAGGAAAAACCTAGTCTAAAGTCAGTGGCGTGTTGCGCATGTTATTCATGCTATTTTAAGGGCGCATGCTTAGCCATAATCAATGTAGCTTGTGCACAACGCGCATACACTTTGGTTCTCTCATCTACACAGACACAGCAGTTCTCATTTTTGCAAATCATACATTATTAAAAGGAAAAATATTAACACACGAGGGAAATCATTGTTGTGGCCATGAAGATGTGAAAATAGGCATAAATCTAGCTTACACATTTACCCAAATTATTAATTAAGCCTGTTTAACCGAAGCTAATTTGGGTGTGTTTCTCCATCCCCAATGTCACTTCTCTGTGTTTTACGGCCCTGACGAGAACATCGGTCTCCTCGGCTGTGAACCGCTCCTGGCGTGCGTCTGGCAAATCCGCCGTTATAATAGCAATCCGCCAGAACAAGCGCGCCTGCTCTTAAAGGGAATGTGAGATGTCTCTGATTAGTTTGTTTCACGTTACGCCCAAACCACACCTATGAGTAATGAAGCGACTTCAGACCAACCCCTTTTAGATTTGCGTCGGGCGCAAGAATAATTGTGACCGATCACGGAAAGTAGGGACACAAGTCGGTTCTGGGGCATTTTGAGTTATTCACAGATTCTGAAAGTGTAGTCTCCAAGCTTTCCAACGATGTGTAACACATGGAAATCTGATAATATTTGGAGAAGTTGTGGCCATTTGAAGGTAGGCACTCAAAAAAGCTCAAAGGGGAGAAAACAGCCTCTAAAGATTGTGCAGTTCTCACCTCTCTCTCCTGCTAGGAGTGACAATAGGGCTCATTTACATCTCATTTAGATAAGCCATACCCCCTGTAAAGCTGTAAAGCACAGGGGGGAGCAGAAAGGTCAGGAAAATGTGCCATCAAAAAAAAAAAAAAAAAGTTTGCAAACAGGTAATATATAAATAAATGTCTCTTAGCATCTACCGATAAAACTGTATAGGCAACTCTTGTGTACACTGAATAAAAAATAAGATAAACTCTAGACAATGTTCAAATCAAAAACAGGATGTGCTATGTGATATATATATATATATATCCATACAGTATGAGTAGGCTATGAATCCAAGTATGAATCAGAATCAGAATAGATTTTATTGCCATTGTCAATGAAAGGTTTCACAGACTAGGAATTTTCTTCGGTGTAGCCTACTCGTGCAACATGAAACAAACTTTTGCTAATGATAAATAATAAGCAATAAACTATGGAAATAGGCATAGGCGTAATTTGCGGGTGGGACGGATGGGACATGTTCCCACCACTTTTTAAAACATCTCGCGACACGAATGTACCAATTCTACAAATAAATAAAACATCTCCAGTTAACTGGCATAGCATTCATTTAGTTCATTTTTTAAATAAGATACTAGCGCTGAAATGTGTTTTTTTAATTAAGTGATCAAAGTGCCTGTTGCCGCTGCGATCAGTGGCGCAGATACAGTGTTTTCTCGTGTGGCTCGCGCACACACCGCACTGTCTTCACTCGACGCGCGCTTCAATCCGTTGCGTTGCGGATACTCTCTATTCGTTCTTTTGAAACCACAAAACATAATGCAAATGTTTGCGTGTCCCTGCTTGATATACAACTACTGATGAACATAATCGTTTTGATGAGAGAAAAAAACTATACAAGAAAAAAAAAACTATACAAGGGCGGATTAGAACCACGAACCTCTGACACGGCTGGCGAAAGCTCTACCACTGGACCATTAAGATACACATTGGTTACATAGGCGGATCTATATATTGGCACTGACAACATGTATTAGGCTACATCTCATTAAACGACAAATTAAACCCCATGTAACCTACTATTTAAATCGATTGCTGGACATCGTAATGTTATTGCCGTCCATCTTCATTGAATTGAAATCAGATAGAGCCGGCCAGAGCGCTGCATAATAAGTAGCCACGCCGGCTTATTCAGTATGGAAATACACACCGACGATGACACGCCCCTACTGCGTGCTAGAATCTCCGAAAAACAAGCCGATTTCAAACTCAAAATGTACGCTTTTAAATATACCAATACTGCTATCTCAAACATGGAGAGGCTTCTTCGTGATCTCAACTAACAGATTCTGCAAAAAAACGAAAATCACCAATTTTGAAAAAAAAAACGCTTCTTTCTCATTTTGCTCGAAAGTTGTGCTGCCGACTTGTGTCCCTGGTTCCGTGACGGGTCACAATTTATCCCGCCAGTATAATAGCAACAGCGCCCAAGACCCGCCCACAAAGTTACTTGCGTTTTGCGCTTGATACTTGTGTTTCAGATCGTTAAAATAGGGCCCATAATGTGTTATGTGTATGCTAGGTCAAAGAGATGTGAGTGCAGACTAAGTATCACTTCTTTAGCTGCCCATTTCGCTACTTCATCTGCAAGTCTGTTTCCATTAGCCTCATCCGATTCACTGTTTTATGACCAGCTACTTTAATGACAGCAAGTTTCGATGGTTGCTGTGCTGTACTAATGAGCTCGGCCACAATGTTATGGTGTGAAATTGGTTTTCCGTAGGTTTTGAAATTTCTTTCCTCCCACAATTTGTCAGCAACCTGTGCAAATGTACAGTAGGGCCATGAATAACAGAAGTTTTACTTTCAACGTTAAATTAGCAGTAGCTAACAATATAGCCTCATAGCCTGAACGGCGTTGGGCAGTCATGTGTTGAGTAAAAATGTTATGCATAATGGCTCCTACCCAGGCCCGTCACGACAAGGCAAGCAAACCAAGCAATTGCTTGGGGCCCCGAGCTGGCCTGGGGCCCCAAGACAATGACTGGTTAAGAATAAAATGCAACTACAAACTGTGTGAGCGCCCCTTTGATAGTCAATGCAGTAAAGTGCAATGACACTGTTATCGGGATCCCCCTCAGTAGTCGCTGACAGCAGCCAGCCAACTACGTGATCTCTGCTGCCGGCAAATACAAAACCTCCTCGGCAGTCATCATGAAGCGAAATTATGCTTCAGGAAGCCAGAAAAGAAAGAAGAGAAAGGAAGAGGGGGATAAGAAAAAACAAGATAGTGGTAAAAAAGTGATAAATTACACTGGATAAAATAGCTCTACTTGTCTTGTACAAATATGTTTATGTTAGCTATCTGCCTGACGGCAAATGCTGCTTGTAGCGAACAGTTAGTGCAACTTTTTTTTCGAATGGACGGAATATGGTTACATACTGTAATATGTTTTTTAACGGGATAAGGAAGACGCAGATCTGTTCCAGAATCACTGTTTATCGTATTTAATGACATGACATTGCTATAGCTTTATAATAGGTTTTGATGAAAGTGGCATAGCATGCTATACTAACTATTCCACCGTGATAATCTATTTACCAAATGGGGGTTAGGAAAACCACACAATAAATTCTGTGCATCAAACATTAGCTCGGGATGTCTGAAGACAAGAATTCCAAGGTACTCGAATGTTAGTGAAAAAAGTTAAAAAGCCTTTATTTCATTCCTGGCTTATTTTAAAAATTGGTGAGAAGTACACCTACGCGTTGCGGCTACATGCCTTCATCAGGGTGTGTACAACAAACAACGTCTCAGTTCATTTAACAGCAGCTAATTACTCAAAGCGTAAAAGTATCATCATAAATATAATGCATGAGAAAAAAAAAGAAAGGAAGAGAATTCAAAAAACATCTCACACAAAAGTAATAGATCATGAAAATATCATCATACATATAATGCATGAGAGAAAAAATAAATAAATAAATAAATAAATAAAACAACATCAAAAACATTAACACAGCACACAATTCAAAAAACACAAATCAATATTATACCTACTCAATGAATCACCTCCTTGTATGAATCAAGTAACACAGGTCAAAATACATCCAGCTGATAATGTATACATCAGATAATTTGCAGTGTAACTATTTTTCCAAGAGAAAAAAAATAAAAAATAAAAATTCATTACAGAAATGGTATAAAGTCTAGCTCTCCGTTTAAGCCTGGAAATATAGTTGCTTTCAATGTATAAATCCAGAAAGACTCTCTCTGTAACAACCTATTAGCCCTATCTCCTCCCCTGAGTGATTTCGGGATATGTTCAATGCCAGTAATTTTTAATGTACTTGGACTACCATGATTCGCATCTCTATAATGTAGGGCCATGGGGTATAATGGGTTGCAGACTCTAATCGCATTTATGTGCTCTGCTAATCTGGTCTTTAGTTTTCTTGTAGTCATCCCTATATAGAAACAGCCACATGGACACTCCAACCTATACACCACGAATGAGGTATTACAATTAATAAATGATCTTATTTTCAATTCAGAACCAGAGGTTACATCTCTAAACACATCAGTCTTAACCATATTATCACAATGATTGCAATTACCACATCTGTAATTTCCCACACTTAAGCTTAACCAGGTATTTGATTTCTTAGCTGGAAGATGACTTCTCACAAGTTTATCTTTGATTGTAGTTGCTTTTCGGAACGCAATGGAAGGAGATTCAGGCATGACTTCTCTTAGATAAGGGTCACTCATAACTATTTCCCAATTACTTTTTATAATTTTCTTAATTCTATATTGTGTCACAAAATAAACTGAATTGTCTGAATCTTGTGATTCTTGTTTTTTTCGTAATAGCTCATCTCTACTAATATTTTTTACTTTGTTATATGCTTTATTAATCACCCTATCTTTATACCCTAGTTCCTTAAATCTTTGAGTCATATCTTATGCCCTGATGTTAAAATCGTCTTCCTTATCACATATTCTTTTCAACCTCTGGAACTGTCCCACTGGAATATTCTCAGTCATCCATAAAGGATGGAAACTGTCTGCTCTTAATATAGTATTTCTATCAGTTTCTTTTCTGAAAATAGTAGTATGTAACATCCCATCACTTTCTTTAAAAATGTTGATATCTAAAAAATGAATCTCAGTGTTAGAATACTCTAGACTCAACTTCAAATTAGCGTTGGTGTTATTTAGATATGTGTGAAAAGACAGCAAATCAGCCTCTGAACCATTCCATATCAATATAATGTCATCTATATATCTTCCCCACCACTCAACATACTTCAAATAAGGATTTAAGTCAGAGAATACAAATCTCTTTTCCCAAAAACCCAAAAACAAATTCGCATAATTTGGGGCAAAACAGGGACCCATAGCTGTACCTTTAATTTGTTTATAGAATTCATTTTGAAACAAAAAGATGTTGTTATTCAATGTCCATTCTGCTAACTGTACAATAAAGCAAGCAGGTGTCCTATCAGCAGGTGATCTCACATCCAGATAGTATGTTAATGCTTCCAATCCATCCAAATGGTCTATGTTTGTATATAGTGACTCTACATCCATAGTCACCAATATAGATGATTCTGTTATTTTCAATTTTTTAATGTTATTCAATACCTGGGTAGTGTCCTGAATGAATGAAGGAAGTTTACAAACAATTGGTTTAATAAAGCTATCAACAAATTTAGAAGCTGGCTCTGTAATAGATTCATTACCGCTAATAATAGGCCTCCCTGGCGGATTTTCTAGATTTTTATGTATTTTTGGAAGCATATAAAAGGTAGGAATGCTAGGATTTTTACAAGAGAGAAATTCACACTCATTTTTTGAAATCCATCCCTCTTCTTCTGCATGTAATAAAATATCAGTCAGTTCTTTTTTAATTCCTTCTATTGGGTTGGATTTTAAGCGCTGGTAATACTCACAGTTCTGTAGTTGTCGCAAGGCTTCTTCAGTGTATTGATGTCTACCCCATACTACAACAGCTCCTCCCTTGTCCGCTCTTTTTATAACAAGATCCTCGTTGTTAGAAATCCAGTTCAAAGCTTCTCCTTCTTCTTTTGAAAGGTTATGTTGTTTTCGTTTATTTGAAACAAAGATCTTATCAATGTCATACGTTACTTTTTTGTAAAAGGAATTCAACGTTGGATTAGATGCACATGGCATAAATGTTGACTTAGGTTTGAAGATTGTCTTCTTGTCGTAAGTACGAGTAGCTGCTTCAGATGTGTAGTACCAAGCTTTAAGTTGAAGACTCCGATGAAACTTTAGTCTGGAATTCTTTTGCAGTATTAATTGGGGCATAAGTAAGACCTTTTGTCAAAACAGAAATGCAACTTGCTGGCAGCGTGACATTTGAAATGTTGACCACCTCATCTCCTTTGTTCGGCTCCTGGTGTATCTGCCTTGAACTGGAGCTCTTGGTCGATCTCTTTCTTCCTCGTCTCGTCCTCCGCTTTCTTGTCTTCTGAATCTCTGATTTGTTCTGGACTTGTTCTCTAAAAAATCTCTTCTGGGTGATGTCTCTGGTACTGGACGGTCCTCGTCACTGCTAGGTAAATTAAAGGACACTGACCTCTTTCTGGGAGTCTTCATATGTAAACCTTATGCTCCTTGTAATCATTTTCATCTCTTCCAAATTTGGCCAGCTTATCTTGCTTGAGTTTTTTAGATAGTTGTTCTAATTCTTCTTTAAGTTTCTCTTCAAATTGAGAAAGCGATTCATGCCCTTCTGATGTAATCTCTTGTTTGATTTTAACAATCTGCTTTTGCATTTCAGACTTCTGTTTCTTTGCTTCTTCAATTAATAGCAGCATCAGGTCTTGGGAGCATTTATTTAATATTGCTTCCCATTTTTGTCTAAACTCTGTATCTCCATGACCAAACGAAGGACATTTTTTGATTCTGAGTCCTCTAGGAATCATATTTTCTCTCCAATAATCTGATAATGTAACCATGTGAAGATGTAATCTTAATTATGTTTCAGAATGTCTCTTTAATTCGTAACACAGTTTTTTACAATCTACATGCTGCGGTCTATACTCTTGACCCAACAGTGTATCTGTGACAATGATCTTCTCACCTTCTTCTTTAGAATAGGAAAAATAATTAGTCGTCATCTTGTGATGGAACAATTGTAGATCCCCAATAACGTCTACTTAACGGAGCAACTGTTACATACTACTATTTTCAGAAAAGAAACTGATAGAAATACTATATTAAGAGCAGACAGTTTCCATCCTTTATGGATGACTGAGAATATTCCAGTGGGACAGTTCCAGAGGTTGAAAAGAATATGTGATAAGGAAGACGATTTTAACATCAGGGCACAAGATATGACTCAAAGATTTAAGGAACTAGGGTATAAAGATAGGGTGATTAATAAAGCATATAACAAAGTAAAAAAATATTAGTAGAGATGAGCTATTACGAAAAAAACAAGAATCACAAGATTCAGACAATTCAGTTTATTTTGTGACACAATATAGCACAGAGGCTAACAGAATTAAGAAAATTATAAAAAGTAATTGGGAAATAGTTATGAGTGACCCTTATCTAAGAGAAGTCATGCCTGAATCTCCTTCCATTGCGTTCCGAAAAGCAACTACAATCAAAGATAAACTTGTGAGAAGTCATCTTCCAGCTAAGAAATCAAATACCTGGTTAAGCTTAAGTGTGGGAAATTACAGATGTGGTAATTGCAATCATTGTGATAATATGGTTAAGACTGATGTGTTTAGAGATGTAACCTCTGGTTCTGAATTGAAAATAAGATCATTTATTAATTGTAATACCTCATTCGTGGTGTATAGGTTGGAGTGTCCATGTGGCTGTTTCTATATAGGGATGACTACAAGAAAACTAAAGACCAGATTAGCAGAGCACATAAATGCGATTAGAGTCTGCAACCCATTATACCCCATGGCCCTACATTATAGAGATGCGAATCATGGTAGTCCAAGTACATTAAAAATTACTGGCATTGAACATATCCCGAAATCACTCAGGGGAGGAGATAGGGCTAATAGGTTGTTACAGAGAGAGTCTTTCTGGATTTATACATTGAAAGCAACTATATTTCCAGGCTTAAACGGAGAGCTAGACTTTATACCATTTCTGTAATGAATTTTTCTTTTCTTTTTTTCTCTCTTGGAAAAATAGTTACACTGCAAATTATCTGATGTATACATTATCAGCTGGATGTATTTTGACCTGTGTTACTTGATTCATACAAGGAGGTGATTCATTGAGTAGGTATAATATTGATTTGTGTTTTTTGAATTGTGTGCTGTGTTAATGTTTTTGATGTTGTTTTATTTTTTTATTTTTTTATTTTTTTCTCTCATGCATTATATGTATGATGATATTTTTCTCTCATGCATTATATGTATGATGATATTTTCATGATCTATTACTTTTGGGGGGTCCTCCATGTCCATTTTGCTTGGGGCCCCCAAATTCCTTCAAATGTCTGAATGCTTGATCCATCTCAGTTGTCCATGTAATGTCCTCTTTATCATCCAGCGTAGCTTCTCACAGGATTTTGTCATACATGGAGCAATTAGGCACCCATAATTGACAGTAATTGACCAGTCCCAGAAAGCTTTGCATTTGCTTCCGTGTTGATGGATGCTTGAACGTAGCGATGGCTTTGACCCTTTCAGCAGACAGACGAACTTTGCCTTGTGACAGTTCATGTCCGAGGTAATTGACTTTCCTCTGCACCCACTGAAGTTTCTCTTTAGATGCCTTGAAACCAGCCTCTGCTAGAATGTTGCAGACAACTGTAGAGGCAGCAGCACACATGTCCTCAGAGGCACCAGTGACTAGAATGTCATCAGCGTATTGGAGCAGGCAGGTGTCTGGAGGGAGTTTGACATCTTTCAGCGTTGCGTGCACTATGGCGGAGAAAACAGCCGGAGAATCTCTGAGCCCTTGTGGGAGTCTCGTCCATATGTTCTGACAATTCTGAAAACAAAATGCAAAAAGCGGCTGGGTTTGGCAATCCACAGGAATAGTGAAGAAGGCGGAGCTTAAATCAATGACAGAATAGAATGCATGTACTGAAGGGATAGAATTTATTATAGTTTGTACATCAGGTACAATAGGAGCAAGTGGTATTATCAAATCATTCATTTTTCTCAGGTCCTGCGTTAAACGCCAAGAACCATTTGCTTTCTTAATTGGATTGATTGGTGTGATATAAGGTGAATGAGTGCGAACCAGAATGCCTTGAGCCAGTAATTGATCAATGAGGGGTCGAATTTCCTCCTCTTTTTCCTTTGAAAGTGGATATTGCTTTTGAAACACAGGCCTAATTGTTGTCAAATTGGCCACGTATGGCTTTACATCAATGAGTCCTACTTCATCCTTATGGGCCGCCCACAACTTGGGATTGACATCAGCTATGTCCTGTCTGAGCTCAGTTGCAGGCACATCCTCGAAGAGAGCACTTCCTGTGTCGGTCGTGAGGGAAAAGGCTGCAGGAAACATGAGTTGCAGAGAGTCAGCATCAAAAGCAAGTTTAACCCTCTGGGGTCTAAGGGGTTTTGGGGGTCCTTGAGATGTTCTGACATGCCCTGACATTTGTGCTTTTTTCAGTTGCTTATAAACATATTAATGGCAAAGGCTACCATAGCACAAACAGGGCTACCATAATATGTGAGCAACATGCATGTACATGTTTGTATTTTTGAGAGAATAATGTTTATGCATGGTTATTGAAAAAACTAAAAACTAAAGTTTCTGAAATAAGGCCACAAAACACATACTAAATATGTGTCAATAAGACTTCTGAATAATGCATTTTGTCACATAGAGTTTTTTCTTCAAAATGATCTGAAAATCATCCTGCCTTATCATTCACATAAAACAATACATTGATTTCAATTTTGCAAGACACTTTCTGTTTGGAAAGGCAATATGCGAGTGGGCGTCAACGATCCAACACCATCATGCATATTTAGTGGTTCACACCTGAGGAGACAATGGGGCCCGCATACTTAATGAGCCATTCATTCAGGTGTGTCACTGAGCCACAAGAAAGAATGCAAGAGCAATATGTATATATATATATATATATATATATATATATATACATATATATTGTGCAGTTAATTCTCATACTGTATTTTCAGTTTTGGAATATGTATCCTCTCCCCAAATTTGTCACTAATAAAACACAATAAAAATTATTTAAAGAAAAGGCTTATATTTACCTTTTAATAGTTTGTACATATATTTTTTTTATTAAAGTAATGTAATCATTTGGTTTTAGCCAGGTTTCTGTCAAACACAGCACATCTAGATTATAGTCTGTAATCAAATCATTAACAGTAAGTGCTTTTGAAGTAAGGGATTGAATATTCAGCAACCCAAGCTTTATCATTTGTTCATTGTATTATATCTATTTTTTATTTGTTGAACATCAGTTAAATTATAACCCTTAAATGGGGTTGGGAGATTTTGTATGTCCTATTCCGGGGAACAGACACAGTCTCTGTATGATGATATCTAGGTGAAAGAGGCTTTATGTGATGGGATTTATCTGACCTTGGTGACGCAAGGCCGCTAGCAGACGGTCGGTTTAGCCAGTCTGTCTGCTTCCTGACCTGAGGCCCAGATTGTCATGTTTGAGCTCTAAGACTATGAGCCATATTACTAGAGAGAAGAGCAGCACCATCCCAGGAGGGATGAATACCAACTCTTTTCAACAGGTCAGGTCTGCCCCAAAAACTTTTCCAATTGTCTATGAATTCTATATTATTTAGCGGACACCACTTAGACAGCCAGCCACTGAGAGAGGACAGTCTACTAAGTATCTCATCACTCCTGCGAACAGGAACGGGGCCAGAGCAGATTACAGTGCCTGACATCATACTTGCAAGTTCACACACCTCTTTAATGTTCATTTTGGTGATCTCCGAGTTGAACATCATTAGTGCCGATGTGAATAATAATCTTAGAGAATTTACAATTAACATTAGCCAGCACTTTTAAATTTGCTTTGATGTCAGGCACTCTGGCTCCATGTGACTATGGTGGCTGGTGTCTCTATTTTCACGTTCACTTTAAGTTTGTCAACCTTACTTTTCTTCAGATCTGACAATTTGGCCATTGTCAGCTCATCCGACATTTACTATTTTGCTAACGGAACTTGAACAAACAAATAACCTACCTGAGATATGTCAATGTCTCTACATTAGGACCGAAAAAGAGTGTTGTCATAGTTTATGACATTATGCTGCTCTGATTGGCTGTTGTGAAAGTTATTTTTGCTTTTTTTTTACACTATCATATATATCTTTTTTTAATGCTGTCACTAGGGTGCGACCCTTTCAGAAGGTACTGACATGTACCATTTAGGCACTAATATGTATCTTTAAGGTACAGAATTAATATGCAGCCTCTAGAGGTAAATAAGGTACAAAAGTGTACCTTTTAAAGGGGTCATGACATGGTTTTTGTTTTTGTTTTATTATGTTCCCTAGGTGAAATTATAGTATTACTATAGTTTTTTGGACAAAAAACTTAAATTTTTTAGTGATTTATGACCTTTTCCCACCCTGTTTCTCATCCTCTGATTCAAACAGTCTGTTTTGGGGGTGTTTCCCCTTTAAGAGTTCAGTGTTAACGCCCACTGTTATGAGTGGCTAACGTCATTGGCTAAAAGTAGTTTTAAGATGAAATACATTACTTACAGTTTGCAGCGTCGTCGTTGGGTCCAGAATAGTCGGCACGGCCTGATCTTTAAGCAAAGGTTTTCTGGCCAGCATCATACTTCGATTTGTTCTCAAAACAGTCATCCATGAAATGTAGAGAACACACGCTTTAATTAACACTGCCGTGACTGGAACGTCCGCAAAAATAAACTGCATCCATTTTTCCCTGATGTCTGGATCATTCGGCAGCGTATTCAAACACTGTGTTTGTCTACAGCCAGGAACAGCACATCTGCATGGCATTGCAATCTTCTTGTAAACAGACCCACTCGCTGCACGTCAACTGTGGGCTTGACAACGATGTGATGATGTGAAATGAGGCGTAGTTGTCTTGCACTGGAGGCGGTCATATGCAAACGACTGGTACGTCACTTCGTACCGTGACGTCACTTCTTACCATGGATCACCAACGAGCTGTAAATAGAACTTGATTAAATAAATGCTTCGTTTATAATGGGGAGGACGTCTTAAGCTATGAAACTTGTAGGAAGTTTTAATGGTACAAAGACCTCTTATATACCAAAAGATCAAGGCAAATTTGGTTTCTCATGTCATGATCCCTTTAAAAGGGTTCTATAATGGGGTTACTGTAGCTTAATCCACAAGGAAGATGCGTGATGCTTGATATACTATTTTTATTAAACATGGAGATAACTCAAGCACAACAATCCATAAACGTTAAAGTGTTAGTTCACCCAAAAATTTAAATTCTTTATTCAACAATTTCTTCTCTTCTGTGTCAGATCTCCTACGCTATTTGCGTAGTAAACACAGTACAGCGCTTCCGGGTTTTACGCCAGAATGTTGGCTAATTATTGGCCGACGCTGTTCACATAAGCACAACAACACGTGTGTGATGCTGATGCAGGAGCCGGCCAATACTGAGCCAGCGTTCTGACGTAGAACCCGGAAGTGCTGTACTGTGTTAACTACGTGAATAGAGTAGGAGATCTGACAAAGAAGACAAGAAATTGTTGAATAAAGTTATTATTTTGGGGCTTTTTTATGCACAAAAAATATTCTCGTCACTTCATAACATTAAAGTTGAACCACTGTAGTCACATGGACTATTTAAACAATGTCTTTACTACCTTTCTGGGCCTTGGAAGTTGCAAAGACGTTGCTGTCTCTGGAGGGATCAGAAAGCTCTCGGATTTCATCAAAAATATCTTACTTTGTGTTCCATAGATGAACAAAGTTTTACATGACTTGAGGGTAAGTAATTAATTACAGAATTTTCATTTTTGGGTGAACTAACCCTTTAACACAAGACAAAGAACTGAGGAAGACTGAAGGCTGAATACACAGAGGAAGGTAATCAACAGAACAGGGAACAGGTGTGGACTAATTAGGGACCATGGCAACTAATGAATGACTAAACAATAGACTGTAAAAAAAAAGATGGACGACGCACCTTCACTCTCTTCCATTGTAGAAAAGTGAAGCCACCAGTGTCCCAATATGGTGCTGACATCTTGTGCTGATTACGCAGACTCTGAGCCAGAGTAGTGAGTGTGAAGTGGAGCCGCGGTATGAAGGGCCCGCTCACACTCCCGCTGAATCGGTTAGTAGAGTTTACTACAGAACAACTGTAATTTGATTGTTTAGTTTGTCTCACGTCCCATTAGATTACATCACTTCTCAGGACTTGTGCTGCAAACTTGGACTAAACAGTAATAATAAATTACAATAATAAATTCAGACAAGCTCAGTACCGACTTGTTTTCCGTCAGCTTATTTTCATGAAGTGGAATGTGTGCAAAGGATTGTGGGTGATTTAAGGCCGCGAAGGATACATCTGATGCATCCTTTAAAACAGGCCGAAAGAAAGGCGCTAAACAAAGGCTGCCTTCCTAGATCCTTCAAATTGAGATGGCCTTCAGCGGCGTTTGATGACGTGGCAGCCAAGAGACTTTCACAAATACTACGTATTCGGAAATACTACTTTGTCGGCATACTGTTTTTTTCGCATAATATAAGCTTGTAACTCAATTTTTTTTATTAATTACTCATTACTCATAATATTATTACTTTACTTATTATTTTCTGGCAACAGTAATTCGTTACACTACTTGTTATATTACTTTTCAGTTACACCCCACAGAAGTGGTAATTGTGCATTTTCTCCTCAAAATTCTGACTGAAAAGTATGTGTGCCTCTTTGTGTATGTTAGGGTATATTCAAATTATTTAGTTTGTATTTCTTTAGACAGAATCATCATTTCTATTCATGGGATCTGCTGTTATGACTTGGAGGAAAATCATTCGCTTGCTCATAATCTCAATCATATTACGTGTTCATCATAACCTGCCCTGTGTCTTCCTATGACGAAGTTCCACTACACTTCTGCGTTCTTTTCCGTGCATACTAGCTCAGAGAAACGTTTCTATACATGAAACATGAAGCAAATAAACACACGATTACGACAGCATATGATTTGTCATATGATTTGAATTCTAAAACGCTACAAACAGCATAATTCACCTGTTACCCAGATACGATCATATTTCATGATGTATGTTGTCAAAATAATTCACGTAAGGTCGTAAGAAAATGTTTTGTTTTCTAGATTTTTGATAACAGGTGGATATATTGTATATCAGGATAAAAGCGATATGGATGGGCAAGCCATGTAATGCTAGAGTAAAGTAATGCCACAACTTACTTTTGACGATGGTGTTCTTGTCATCTTTTTTCCTGACAAAATCAAAGTAATGGTAAATGGTAAATGGACTGCATTTATATAGCGCTTTCACAGACCTATGGCCACCAAAGCGCTTTACATTGCCTCACATTCACCCATTCACTCACTCATTCATACACCAACGGCGGTGTCAGCCATGCAAGGCGCCATCCAGCTCGTCGGGAGCAGCTGGGGTTAGGTGTCTTGCTCATGGACACCTCGACACTTGGTCAAGTGGAACCGGGGATGTTAATGTCAATATTTCCAGCCGCTGAATGTAAGCTTTTACATATTCCAAGCTAGCTTGCAGCAATGCTGACGTGCACCCGCAAGTCGTGAAGATTACGAAATGAATCTAGGAATGATTGGATTGTTGGATTTAAAACCAGTAGAGGCAACAAAAATAACATTTATTATTTGTTATTTTATGGACTGTAACTGTAATATTATTTCTGAAATCTTATTAGAAACTAGTTACTACTAGTTGCTGCAAAAAGTAATCTTATTACTGTAACCCACTGATAGTAACACATTACTGCCCAACACTGTATGTTTCGAGTATTCGATTTCGGACACAACAAATGTCTTGGTTCGGATTGTATTGAGTACCCAGCACTGCTACAGATAAAGAGGAATGGATTGATAGATGGATGTATTCCAGTCTATCCGTCAATCCAGTTGCTGCAATATAGTTGCAGTGAATTGATCTAATCCCTATTAAATTTTATGTTTTTTCAGGTGTGAACAAGTTTTATGATAACATCCAGGAAATGATTGGATACAAGCCTTGTATATGGTGGAAACTGTGCTGGGTTTTCTTCACCCCTCTAATTGTTGCTGTAAGTAACCTACTTTTCTTTTGAATGTGATATAACATTTTCTAAAAGCTCTTGCCATTTTTGTGACAAACATTAAAAGAAATGGATAAAAGTAGAGTATACTGTATACAAGTATATATATAATACAAATAATACTGTTAATGTTGCAAATTACGTCAATTATATAAGTTCAATTTAGTTCAATATAGCTATAAGCAGCTCTACTAAATGCAACAGTGTCATTATTCAGCTCGAGTCAGTTCAATATTGATGCAATAACAGTACAGATGTTGCAAGGTTATTCATTGTCCAGCTCAATTCAGTTCAAAATTAGTTGTCTTGCAATAGTTTCAGTGCCAGTTAATCAGACAAAATTCAAGATGCTTCTTCAAAAGTAAAAAGCCTTTATTGTTGTTTCCAGCAAGCAGTGTTCCAAGATGTTTCCCTCTGATTCATTATATGCACGTTAATGAGGGACAAATAAGAACGTCCCTTGTCCTTAATCAAAACGACCAAACTTCCAAACTGTCACGTTTAGTATTTGTTAGTTCATGTTTGGCTGTTAATTTGACCCAGTTTTTCCAGTGTGTCTCTTTGATTCAGTATCCTGTTCACCTGTGCATCGTTAGTCATGTCAGCTGTGTCTTGTTTTCTTGATTTAGTCCCTGTGTATTTAAGCCCTGTGTTTAGTCCTGTCTAGTTATCTGTCGTTGTCCGTATTATATGTTGGTTGTTCTGTGCCTGAGCTGTTCTGAGTGTTTTGGTTCATTTTGAGTTTGTTCAATAAAAGCCTGCTGCATATAGATCCTGCATCCTCTCTGCTTCAGCCTACATGTGATAAAACGACAGACCTTTAAAATATGGATCTTCACTGCTTTGGCCCGGAAGGGTCTCAACTTTGGGGAATACTCTGTAGAGTTCTGCCATCTTGCCATTCTCTCCCCATATGATGACGAAACCCTCAGAACACTATATTGGATCGGGGCCAACTACTACCACCAAATTGAACATCCAGACACCCGAGGACTTCCCTGGAGGGAGGCCTCTCAAGTGTCTGGAAGACATGTACCCCCGATCCAGAAAACAGTCAGATCCAGAGTCTAGTTCCCTCATGGCCACCGCCACGCCTGAGCTCTAGGTTAAGATGGCCGCCGCCATGCCAGAGCCCCTCTGCCAAGATGGCCGCCGCCACGCCTGAGCTCTAGGTTAAGATGGCCGCCGCCATGCCTGAGCCCTCTGCTAAGATGGCTGCCGCCACGCCAGAGCCCTCTGCCAAGATGGCTGCCGCCACGCCTGAGCTCTAGGTTAAGATGGCCACCGCCACGCCAGAGCCCTCTGCCAAGATGGCCGCCGCCATGCCTGAGCCCTCTGCCAAGATGGCCGCCGCCACGCCTGAGCTCTAGGTTAAGATGGCCGCCGCCATGCCTGAGCCCTCTGCTAAGATGGCTGCCGCCACGCCAGAGCCCTCTGCCAAGATGGCTGCCACCATGCCTGAGCTCTAGATTAAGATGGCCACCGACACGCCAGAGCCCTCTGCTAAGATGGCTGCCGCCACGCCTGAGCTCTAGGTTAAGATGGCCGCCGCCACACCAGAGCCCTCTGCCAAGATGGCCGCTGCCACGCCTGAGCTCTAGGTTAAGATGGCCGCCGCCACACTTGAGCCCTCTGCCAAGATGGCCGCCGCCACACTTGAGCCCTCTGCCAAGATGTCTGCCGCGGCGCTTGAGTCTCCAGCAAGATGGCTGCTGCGCGTGCATCCCCATCCCCATCCAGAGACAACTCCAGTCCCCGAGCTCACACCATAATCCCTCTTGGCCTACAAACGCCTAGCTCCCCCCAAGAAATTTGGGGGGCCTATACGACCACTGCCATAGTGGCCGGGCCTGGGTCCCTGGGCAAGGCCACGAAGGCGGATCATCTCAGGTCTCCCAAGTTTCCGGCTCCGCCCTGTTCTCCCGAGTTGCTGGCTCCACCCTGGAGGCTTCTTGCTCTGAGTAAGCCACTCTCCTCAGCCTCCAGAGCCCTCAGCCTCCAGAGCCCCCTCCCTCCCACCCGCCCACCCGTTCACCCGTTGACCCGTTCACCCGTTGACCCGTTGATGTAATATGGCACAAGGCCACCGCCTTGTGGGAGGGGTTGTGTTCTGTCACGTTTAGTGTTTGTTTGTTCATGTTTGCCTGTTAGTTCATGTTTGCCTGTTAATTTGACCCAGTTTTCCCAGTGTGTCTCTTTGATTCAGTATCCTGTTCACCCGTGCCTCGTTAGTCATGTCAGCTTTGTCTTATTTCCTTGATTCAGTCCCTGTGTTTAGTCCTGTCTAGTTGTCCGTATTATATGTTAGTTGTTCTGTGCCTGAGCTGTTCTGAGTGTTTTGGTTCATTTTGAGTTTGTTCAATAAAAGCCTGCTGCATATAGATCCTGCATCCTCTCTGCTTCAACCTGCATGTGACACAAACATGATCGATAGTAGTTTATGGTAAATAATAATGTTGTTTACAGCTTGATACCTAACACAAACCTAATTTTGCAATAATATTTATAATAGAACAAAATCTTAAGGGTTTATTTGCCATACAACAGTGTTCATTTTACTACACCATTATTTGTCCTGTTGACTTAGTTTACTGGTATCCAGTGTAATTACAGCTGTAATACATTTTTGTAATGACAATTATACTGCTGACCTTCCCCTACACTTTAACCCATACTGTACCAGCAAACCTGCCCCTAACCTTACCCGTATCCCACCTCAATAGCACTGTACATTGTACTTATTTTTTTGATGCAAGTACTTAGTAGTTAAAAACACCTAACATAAAGTGGCACCATGTTTCTAAAGTCTTGTAGTCTTCACTATAAAAGTAAGAATCGTTACAGATTATGGTGTGCAGTAATTGTGTGAAAACTGTAGTATTTTTAAACAGAGCTTTCCTGCAGGGTGTGTTCATCTTCAGCGCGGTGCAAATGGTTCCTCTTAAAATGAACAACTATGTGTTCCCTAAATGGGGGCAAGGAGTGGGCTGGCTCATGGCTTTATCCTCTATGGTTCTCATTCCTGGTTATATGGTCTACATGTTCCTCACCCTGAAGGGGACATACAAGGAGGTAACTGTTTTCATTTACGTATAAAATAATGAACAAAGATAACACAGGCATTACATGGTATATCTTTGCTTACTGGTGCTGGTTCTGGGGCCTTATTTAGCGGATCAGGATAATGCTGCAGCCTCCAGCAGTGAGGCGTGCTCAGGAGAATGGGCCAGAGCAACAGCAGGTTCAGTCACTGCCACAGCTGCCGGAGCAATCACCGCAACAACCGCAGCAACCGGACCAGGCACAGCAGCAACCGCAATCACCGCAACAACCACAAACACCACAACAACCACAATCACCACAGCAACCACAATCACCACAGCAACCAAAATCACCACAGCAACCGCAATCACCGCAACAACCACAATCACCACAACAACCGGACCAGGCACAGCAGCAACCGCAATCACCGCAGCCAGAGCCGCAGCCTCCATCTCAGCCTCAGCCGCAGTCTCAGCCTCCGCCTCCATCTCAGCCTCCATCTCAGTCTCAGTCTCAGCCTCCATCTCAGCCTCCGTCACAGCCGCAGGTGCAGGCTGATAGTTCATCTCCAACTAACCCTGGTAGCGATGCCAATGTCTAAAAGCAGTAGAGGTGAACCCCAGCAGAGAGCAATCAACGATTAACAGCACAGAAAACTTCCATGTTTATACAGTAATAGAATCATCTACCTCCAGGGGTCATAAATAATCAAACATAAAATGTGACAGAAAATAATTAAAAACACAAACAAACAAAAAACACGTGCATTTGAAAAACTTACACACAAACACAAACTTTGTAAGCTTTCCAAATGTGAAGCAACGAGTGTCAGTGTTAAAAAAAAAAAATGAATTAAACTATGTATTATGTGAATTTGTCTCTACTAAGGTTATACTGTGAGTTAGATTTAAGGACAGTGCATTGTTTTGCAATGCATAAGCTATTTATGTAAGGTATAAACAGTTTCTATGTTGCACTGGGACAAAGCAGGAGTCCATGATTATGATTATGTTGTATTGTGGGTCATTTGGAAAAACCAAGGTGCATCAAGCAAGCCCTGTGTCCGAAGCACAATGAATTTTTATTCGGTAGAGCCCTTGGATGACCCATTATATGTTGTTGAATATCTTTGTTGAGAGAGACTGTTATTATCTTTTTCTTTTTCGAGATAAAAAAGAGAAAACACTTGTATGTGATTTTTAGAATTATTTTTAGAATGCTTTGTACTTTAATGTTGAGACCAAGGACCAAAATCATAGACTAAAGCAAAAACGAATCTATGCCTGGCAGTGTGTAGTTTGTAAAGCACAGGGTACAAAAATACAGAAAATGAGAACACCGCAAAACACAGGGTGAACATTTTTGCCGATTATTCTACAGATTACTGATGAGTGCTGTCAATTCAGTGTCCTGTTTACATGTCCCCTCAGGAAAAAAAAAAAAAAACTCACACTGTAAAACCTAACAGTAATATTAACTAAATACAATTGAGTTCACAGCACTCAAATATTACCGAAACTTGAATGACTGAAACAGAACTCAAACTGAATGATTATAGAACATTTCTAGATCCCAGAATGATAATTGTATAATTAAGTGATTAATTAAGTGATGATTGAGCATTAGTGATGAGCACCTGCTGTTAACAAGCAGAATGGTGGTGGAGATCAGCGTTTGCTTTAGTTGAGCTCTTGACCCTTGACTTTTGCACTTAAGATTTTTTTTGGCTGCTATAATTGAGTGTTTATAAAACATATTTGTTATGGCACAAAAGGCAAGGAGAAGTCTGATTGGGTGTTGATGGTGAAGGACTGATGATGACAATCATCTAACCCTCTGTTCATTCTCAATAACAACTTCTGTAGACACAAGACAAAAGTCAAACTGTTTAGTAATAAGTGAAGCTGGTAATGCTGTTTGTGTAGTGGTTTAATCCTCCTCTGCTGAGATCTTTAGAGATTTAAACATCTTTTATCTTGAGTTGATTTCATCTAAGGCTGTGGTTGGAAGTCAGTTGTAGTTCTTGTGTTTCTCTTTCCTTCATTGATTCTGCTCGTTAACAGCAGGTGTTAATCACTAATGCTCAATAATCACTTAATTAATCACTTGATTTATTGACTGCAATGTATATCTACTTTTAGTAAACTCAACTGAAATAAGTTCAGAGTACTCATAACTATTGTTTTTATAAACTTAATTGAATTGAGGCAATCGGTTTCCTCAAATGAAATGAGTTAGCTTAACTTATTGAATTTGACTTTGTATTATTGTTTTAGTGGATTCGATTAAAATAAGTTCAGAGTACTCATAAACTATTGTTTTTTATAAACTTAATTGAATTAAGGCAGTCGGTTTCCTCAAATGAAATGAGTTAGCTTAACTTGTTGGGTTTTACAGTGCAGATATGTCTCTGACCCTGAGTGCATATCAGCTCCTTAAGCCTGTGATTTATGTAGTCGCAATTTGCATGACCATTAGTTACTTCATGTGCCAAAATGTTGAATTGTTAAAACAAAGCAGAAATGCACACACGAACTGGCCACTCGATAACAATGGTTTACACTATACTATATTGTGCCATACCTTTTTAAAAAAGGATACAAAATATTTCTTAAAAGTTAATACCATATTTTAAGTAGCATATACTAAAACATAATTAGGGCTTTTCTGCCCCCCTCCCCCCAAAAAAACAAAAAGCACAACCCCTAGAGTACAGGGGCAATGACGTGCTGACAGTTTCCGTCAAAGGCAGCTACACGTGAAAAGCATTCGGTCATGTTAAACATGTTTACTAAGAGGAGACACGTACCTACATAAAATGTGAAATGGCTATGTCCTGTGAGTTTTGTACAAAGATACTTTACTGCAGTTTTATCTGGAACTTTATTGTAAAATTGTATTGTGTAAAACATGTAACCGTGAATGTCTGTACTCCATTAAGTTTTTTGTCTAAATGTTGAAATATTTGAAAAACAATTGCTGTTTTCTGCAATAATATTTTGAGCTCTGAAAGCACATACCTTATGGAAATTCTAAGTGATGATTATAAAAAGGATTATAAAACAAATAAGATTTATGTCTCGTAAGAAAAAAATATTGTTTTGTATATTTTTAACTGTTACACTGCCTAAAATTATAACATAGGACATGTATTTAAATGGTGTCATATGAAAAAGCACGATTGTTATGTAAAATGTATGAATAAACAGAAAATATTCGTAGTCTATAATCTGTGCGTTGATTCTCAGTCTTCACTAGAAGCCATTCAGAAGTCTGTATGACAGCCCAATTGTTTCAAACAGTATCCCTTTAAAAATGCTACGAATAAAGACATCATACAGTCAGGAACCAATAAGCAGTAATTAACTGGGCTGAAAGAATGAATGAACATGACATAAAATCCAGCTCTTTCTGTGGTATTACTTTGTTTTGCAGGGAATCATAGTCTCATGAGTAATTATCAAAGGACAGAAACACTAGCAGAATACAGAGTAGTGTTTGCATTTCAACAAACACACTGATCGTGCCAGTTGAACAGTTATCAAGCTTAATCAGAAACAAATGAACCAACCAGTGAATTTAACACTGTCATGTTAATTTTGTTACCATACATTTTTATTGTGTGTAGTTTGCTCTTGCTGTGCCCTCTCCTCTGGTCTCACTTTGGGCACTTCTCCATTTTAAAAATAGGGTCTCGACCAAACCAAGAAAATGCTAAATACCAAATCATGTCCTCGTTTTCATTTTCAAATACTTTTGCTCCTGGCAGATTATTTAACATTATGCAATAGATAAAGCTAAAGGCATTTATGTCCGTGGATTTTGATGTGATTATTTGCTGTGATTATTTCCAAATTACTTGAATGTGCATTGTTTTTGAGTAGAAGTAAAAAAGATGGCATGCAGCTAATGGAAGTACAGAAGAACAGTGGCAAGAATAAGTTTGTGAACCTTAAAACCAATTCACATTTATTTGTATAGTGCTTTTCACAATACATATCGTTTCATAGACGTTTTACAGAAAATGTACGTTTCTTCATTACAATTTAGAGTAATCTGTTATCATCTGTTACTATGTCATAGAAATGTCCATATACGTCAAAAATGTACAGGTCTAAGAATACAAAATTAAGTTAGCTAATAGGTTTTTTTGTGTGTTTTTTTTACAGAAACATTGAGCTCATTAAAGCAATTATTATAAGTTGTGATCGTAATGATTACAATATATAGATAATTTGCCAGTGGTATCTAGATTTCTACATTGATTACATTTAATTAGTGGTCATATCTTCATCTCAAAGTCACAATTATATACAAATACAATCCAACTAATCTGATAATACACAAACAGTTGTATGGGGCAGCCAGGAGGTACTCAGATGTTCCACAGGTTGAGCGTGTGATTGCGGTGCACATGTACCTGTAAAACGCCGCCACCTTAAGGAACTGTCCAAGACTCCCGTCCAAAGCCTGTAGTTCACGTCATGTCATGTCAATGATGGCAAAAGGTTGCAGGCCAGGCATTGAGAGACATGTATGAGGGTAGTCTGACCGATCTGCTGCTGCATGTTCAGCCCTTGGACAGACCTTGCATTTCTACACCCAGGAGTTCTTAGAACAAGTGTCTAGGCATGTTGTTGTGCACAACAGACGCATCCAAGACAGGCTGAGGTGCCGTATGCAACAGGCACGCAGCCTTGGGCTCCTGGACAGGACCTCGACTGCATTGGCATATCAACTGCCTCGAGTTGTTAGCAGTATTGCTGACCCCGCGGAGGTTTCGGCCATTGATCCAGGACAAGTACATGTTGGTCTGGACGGACAACACGGTGATGCCGGCATATATAAACTACCAAGTTGGTTTACGCTTATGTTGCATGCCGTAACTCACCCGCCATCTCGACGAAGCACAGGTAGCCTTGTTCACTTCATAGCTGGCCCCAGGGCCTACGCAAATATGCACCCGTGCTCAGACCTTTGGCCCCTGGACGAGACAGGGAAGAACCAAGTTGTCTTTCACCAGTGGTCAGGTGGTGACACTGTCGCTCAAGCCAGAACGCCCTCTACGAGGAAGCTGTATGCTTTGAAGTGGCATCTGTTCATAAATTGGTGTTCTTCCCGAGGTGAAGACCCACAGAGATACACCATTGGGTTGGTGCTTTCCTTCCTGCAGAAGAGGTTGAAGGGACAGCTGTCTCCCTCCACCTTAAAAGTGTATGTGGCCACCATAGCGGCACATCATGATGCAGTGGACGGTCAGTCCTTAGGGAAACGTGACCTGATCATCAGGTTCCTCACAGCTGCCAGGAGGTTAAACCCTCCAAGGCAGTGCCTTTTCCCTGTTGGGACCTCTCATTAGTCTTGCTGGGCCTTCAGAGAGCTCCTTTTGAGCCCCTGGAGTCAGTTAAGTTGAGTGTCCTCTCTTGCCCACGCTTGCTTGAAGATGGCCCTCCTGACCACGCTCTGTATTTTGGTACTGATGTGTGAATGGTTTCTTATAGGTAAAACGTAGTAAAGCTTTTGCTTGTGAAAACAGCACATTTTTGTATTTACCATTAAAGTCAGTCTGGTAATTTTACAGTAATTTACCAGGATAACGTGTAAAAGGGACTATAAAAGTAGAAGGGGACCAGAGGCTTTCAACTTCTAAACAAAACAAAAAAGCTCCATAAAGTTTCATAAAAGTGTGAAGCCCTATGATAGCTTTATGTGAGAAACATGCTAAAACACTTTATCATTTTTCACTGAAAATCTTGCTTGACATCTATGATCACGATTCACTCTTATTGCTTATATGTTCAACAATAAACAGCAACATTGTTTTTTCCATGGATAAAAAGGTCTCATATTTTTATGTGAACCAGAGCACGTGAGAAAAGCTGCAGCGAATGATTATTTTTATTGTCGATTAATCTGTCGATTATTTTCCCGATTAGTCGACTAATCTAATGATTATTTTTTGGATTTGCTGATTCATCGCTCTTCCATTCCGATTACCATAACAGACAGGTTCTCCCCTCTCAGTGAAATACCCACTGTGAATCCTGTTGAATGTGCCCTAGTTATTGGCGATTCTATCACACGGAATGTGAAAATAGAGACACCAGCCACCATAGTCACATGTTTGCCGGGAGCCAGAGCGCCTGACATCAAAGCAAATTTAAAAGTGCTGGCAAATGCTAATCATAAATTCTCTAAGATTATTATTCACGTCGGCACAAATGATGTTCGACTCCGCCAGTCGGAGATCACCAAAATTAACATTAAAGAGGTGTGTGAACTCGCAAGTACGATGTCAGGCACTGTAATCTGCTCTGGCCCCGTTCCTGTTCGCAGGAGTGATGAGATACTTAATAGATTGTCATCACTCAATGGCTGGCTGTCTAAGTGGTAAATAATATAGAATTCATAGACAATTGGAAAAGTTTTTGGGGCAGACCTGACCTGTTGAAAAGAGATGGTATTCATCCCTCCTGGGATGGTGCTGCTCTTCTCTCTAGTAATATGGCTCATAGTCTTAGAGCTCAAACATGAATTGGGGCTCAGGTCAGGAAGCAGACAGACTGGCTAAACCGACCGTCTGCTAGCGGCCTCGCGTCACCAAGGTCAGATAAATCCCATCACATAGAGACTCTTTCACCTAGATATCATCATACAGAGACTGTGTCTGTTCCCTGAATTGGGACATACAAAAAACTTCCAAACCCATCTAAGGGTAAAAATATAATTAATGTTCAACTAATAAAAAACAGATATAATACAAATGAGCAAATGCTAAAGCTTGGGTTGCTGAATATTCGATCCCTTACTCCAAAAGCACTTATTGTTAATGATATGATTACAGACTATAACCTAGATGTGCTGTGTTTGACAGAAACCTGGCTAACCCTATTTTCAAAATTACTAAGAAGTCTAGTTTCAAATATAATTCTTTTGAAGTGTTGGTGCTTAATGTAACAATAGTTTAAATGATAAATCACGTTTGAGATTTGTGCTGGCTACTGTATACAGGCCACCAGGGCACCATACAGACTTTATCAAAGAATTTGCTGACTTTCTATCAGAGTTAGTACTGGCTGCAGATAAAGTCATAATTGTTGGTGATTTTAATATACATGTCGATAATGAAAAAGATGCATTGGCATTTAAAGACATTCTGAACTCTATTATTAGACAACACGTGTCAGGACCTACTCATTGTCGTAATCATACCCAGAAGTTTCCAAGCAGCACAGCAGTAATGACTTTATGAACTTCACTTATAAGATTGATAATATCAGGGAGAAAATTATAACTATGCAACCGTCTACTACAGTATCGCATCAGGCAGTGCACTGTAGTCTCCCTGAGGAAAAATTCGATTCATTCATTGCTATAGGAGAGGAAGAATTGTCTAAACTCGTTAAATCATCTAAATCGACAACATGTATGTTAGACCCTATACCGACTAAGCTACTGAAAGAGATGCTTCCAGAGGTCATAGATCATCTTCTTAATATCATTAATTCATCTTTGTCATTAGGATAAGTACCAAAAACTTTTAAGCTGGCTATGATTAAACCGTAACTTGATCCTACAGAATTAGTCAATTACAGGCCGATCTCGAATCTACCTTTTCTGTCAAAGATATTAGAAAAGGCGGTATCCTCACAACTGTTCCTTTTCAGAAAGAAATGATATCTGCGGGGATTTCCAGTCAGGATTTAGACCGTACCATAGTACCGAGACTGCTCTCATTAGAGTCACAAATGATTTGCTCTTATCATCCGATCGTGGTTGTATCTCTCTATTACTGTTACTCGATCTTAGTGCTGCATTTGATACTATTGACCACAACATTATTTTAAATAGACTCAGAAATTATGTTGCCATTAGTGGAATTGCATTAACATGGTTTAAATCATACTTATCTGACCGTTATATGAAGAGATGTCTTATCGATCACAAGTTCAGTATGGCATACCACAAGGCTCAGTACTAGGACCGTTGCTGTTCACTCTGTACATGCTACCATTAGGAGATATCATTAGGAAACATGGAATTCGTTTTCACTGTTATGCCAACGATACTCAGCTCTATATTTCTTCACGCCCTGATGAAACTTATCAATTCACAAAATTAACTGAATGCATAGGTGATATAAAAAATTGGATGACTAGTAATTTCCTACTACTTAATTCTGAAAAAACAGAGATTCTAATTATTGGACAAAAAACTTCCTCACGTAATAACCTAGAATACTGTCTAACACTTGATGGCTGCTCTGTCAAGTCTTCGTCGTCGGTTAGGAACCTGGGTGTGCTCTTTGATACCAATCTTTCATTTGAAAGTCACGTGTCTAGTATCTGTAAAACCACATTTTTCCATCTAAAAAATATATCCTCATATGCTCAAATTACGTCATATGATCTCATTGACAAATGCGGAACAATTAGTCCATGCGTTCATGACCTCAAGGCTAGATTATAGTAATGCTCTACTGGGTGGTTGCCCTGCACGCTTAATAAACAAACTACAGCTGGTCCAAAACGCAGCAGCTCGAGTTCTTACTAGAACCAGGAAGTATGACCATATTAGCCCAGTTCTGTCAACACTGCACTGGCTGCCTATTAAACGTTGTATACATTTTTAAATATTGCTGATTACTTACAAAGCACTAAATGGTTTAGCTCTGCAGTACTTGAGCGAGCTCTTAACGCATTATAGTCCTTCACGTGTATTGCGATCTCAAAATTCCGGCCAGTTGATAATACCTAGAATATCAAAATCGACTGCTGGCTGTAGATCCTTCTCCTATTTAACACCAAAACTTTGGAACAGTCTTCCTAACATTGTCCGGGAAGCAGACACACTCTGTCAGTTCAAAGCTAGACTAAAAACACATCTCTTTGACCTAGCATACACATAACACATTATAGACTTCTATAATTCAATGTTAGGCTGCATAGATTAGGTCAGCCGGAACCGGGAACTCTTCCCATAAATCCTGATGTACTCGTTACATCATAAGAAGAATGGCGTCTACACTAATATTAGTCTCTCTGTTTATCCCAAGGTTTACCGCAGTCTGCCGGATCCAGGCCGTTTCCAGATCTGATGAAAGACCTGCGCCTGGACGCGACGACAGCGCAGTCCTGAAGTGTCAACTAGTCTCTCCCCTGTGAAGGCCTCCTTCACTTCCCCTTACCTCTGTATAGTTAAAGCGTTGTTGGGATAATTCCGGTTCGCGTGACTATGCAGAAGCGATAAAAAATCTGTATTATAAATTTTAAGGCCAGACAAGTAGTATGTTGAGGGTTGATTTGTAGGGAAGGACTACACGCCTGCGCACATATATTCAAACGTGCATACCTATAGACTGAACTCATAATACGCATGTGCAAGCCATCGGCGTTCTCACAGGGTCGCGTTTTTAAAGTTTGCGCAGAGAGAACTTAAGAGTTTACTGTTAGAACAGTGTTGTGTTAGCTGCCCCTAAGTTAATAACTAATGATCGTTGCGACGGAAGTGAATCAATCAAACTAACTTTAGCTGGACAATAACTTTATTCTAGAGCTGCTGTAAAGCCAAAACAATCTCTGTTACTTTAATTTCCTATTATCACTGTAAAGCCGCTTTGGAACAATCTATATTATTAAAAGCGAATATATAAATGAGGATGACTTGACTTGACTTGACTCATCCTTTGGCTAACTTTCCAATAAATAAGTACAACTTCTACCATTAATATTTCAAACTTTTATCAAACCATTTTCTGAAAAATACTTAGAAATTTCCTAGTATATAAAATAAAGTGCCAGAATTAAAATGCAATCAACACTTTAGGGCATCATGTAACATTAATGCCACTCAAATTCTGCCTAACACTGTGCAAAAAAATAAATAAATAAATAAATAAATACATTATGAAGGCATTATGTAGTTTAAAGGAGCAAAGTCCAACATAAATACTGCCTAATACAATGGAAAGAATGCCTGAAAGGAAACCTTTAGTTTAAAGGACCAAAGTCCAACATAAATACTGCCCAACATAAACAGTGCAAAAAAAGTTAGGGGCCTGTGTTACTAATTTCAGTAACTTCACTCAGTTCAAGTAACCGATCAAAAAAGAGGCAGATAATCTAACAAAAATTCTGCATATCAATGTCAGTATTGTATGTCAGCTAGATCTCAAATAGCATTTCTATGGAGGAATGTAAGCATGTTTACATGCTCTGAAGTCAGGCTTGCTCTTTTTTTTGTCACAATGTTGCCGGCATCTGAGAAAAGGCGTTCAGATGGGGTTGATGTTGCAGGCATTGACAAGTAACACTTTACCAGCACAGCCAAGATGGGAAATCTTGCTTCATTTTCTTTCCACCATTTCAGTGGATTTTCATCCTTTGGGATAGCCTGCTCACCAAAGTTCATGAGTATCCCATTCCTCACTGCTTCCCTGTGAGAATCTTGATCTTGGTTTTGACCAGGCTGATATGTTTGCTCCCTCTCTCTTCTTTTCTCTTCCAATGCAAGAGCTTGAAATTTGAGGTGAACTTTTAAACTGACCTCTGCTGGCAGGAATTTTAGTTTGTGGAATCTGGGGTCAAGGACTGCTGCAACAATACATTTTCTCTGAATTTAGTTTCCTGCTCCCATCTTGATGTCATCTCCTGTGCAGCAACACTTTGGAAAGCCTTTACAGCTGCGGTCTCAAATAATGTGCTCTGTATGGACTTCTGTAGGCCCTTCACCAGTGGAGGTAGAGCGGAAACAGTCACATAGGACTCTCCCCTCAGGAAGACAGTAGCACACTCAAAAGGCCTCAGGACTTGATCCACTTCCTCCACTTCCACTGGTCATTGTTTATATCCAGAAAGCTTCCTGGAAGTGAAGTTTTTGGAACACCCATCACAAGTGGTGTGACATCAGGATCTGAAAGCGTTGCTGTCACAGGCCACCTCGGTTCAAGCAGGCGGCTGATCATGTGCAAAGTACTGCTCCATGTTACGGATACATCTTATATTAGTGTATGCTTAGGGGTACCCATTTGTTGCTGCTTTGCTTTCAGCCTTGTGATGGTCAGCTCAGTTTCTTTTAAATGTTCCACACGGCCCTTTGCAGCCCTCAGTGCCCTGCTGATCTGGGGATCCTTTAGAGCATGGTTGACAGCCAACTGGAATGTATGACCAGCACACCTGAGAGAAGTAATCCCATGCTTTTCTTCCAAAATCCGTAGAGCACAAACAACATTCGCGGCATTATCATGCACAACAACCATTACATTGGTCATGGATATCTCAAACTTCTCAGCTGCTTTTTCCACCCAGGTAGCAATATTTTCAGCTGTATGCCAATCTTCAAGATCTTTGTTTTTACTTCTTTGAGTGAAGCTTTCACTCTCTCAAAATTCTCCTCATATTTGTTCTCCATTAACTTAGTGAAGTGGAACCTGGAGGGAAGTGTGTATCCTGGGTAAAACACGTTGATCATCTCACGAAAGGCCTGACTCTCTACAATAGAAAGAGGTCTCATATCCTTTACAATCATGTTGAGAATGTGGGGAGTGCAAACAGTAACATCCTTTTTATGAACGATATCTTGCACACAGCTTTGCCTCTTCTTAACATCATTAACATATTTAAACATGAAATTTATGAATGCTAAGAATATATCAGCTGTATTTCAAAGAGGGTAGTGCATCTGTATATTATTTTAACATGAAATCTATGAATGATGACAAGTAATAGTATTTCAGAAAGGGTAGTGTATTCATGTCATTTTATTATGAAATATGCTAACACAGGAAGCATTTTAACTTTATTTTTAACTAATGATACTATTTATCATAAAATGTAAGATGTAAACAGTCACAGTGTAGGCCTAATTAGAAAATGTGTTGTTTATTATAATTTGTTATTAAGTACCGTAGTTGGGAGTATGATTTACTTAATTGACTTGTGTCAAAAGTAAATGAATATGCACTTGTATTTATTTACAAAATGTTCACATACACTAGCTTACAGCCTACTGTTAATGTAAATCTAACGTTAGTCGTTTATTTTTAAAGTCTACATGTGCATACACAACTTCTAACAAATGCACTGAAAGCATCGTTGCCAGATTAAAGTTGAAGTTATAAGTTAAAGTCCATTTTATTATGGCTGTAGGGGCCAGCAAAGTACATCAGCACCGTTAGCGATTAACATTAGCATCATTACCTAGCACACAAGGGCGTACTAGCCGACAGCTTCAGCTCAAAGGAGACGTCGATCAGTTTTTGACCAAAACGCAGCAGGTAAGAATGCAATAACAACTCCCAAAACTCACTGAAATAAGCACTACTTACCGTTGGTCATAGAGTCCCAGGATGTTTTTGATTAAGGTGCTAGATCACCGCATTTGTGTTGCCGTGGTATGCCATTTCAGCTTTGCAGAGTGAACAAAGCGCCATTCTATTCGACCTCAGTTTAAAGTATTCCCATACTTTTGATGATCGTGGTCTGGCTTTATGTCAAGTCAAGTCACATTTATTTTTATAGCACTTTTTACAATACAGGTTGTTTCAAAGCAGCTTTACAGAGATAACAGGAAAATAATGCAACAAAGTTTGTTTCCAGAAGAAAATAGCGTCACAGTCCAGCTTAAAGCTGCCAAATTTTTTTTTATCATATTCAGTGAAATCGACACTATAATCCGACAGAACAACATAAATAAGGTGGTTTTAGAAAAAAACCCGAGCTTCTAACTCCACCTGGAGCTGTTATTTGTTTTGCAAAAATCCACCGCTCCCGGATCATCGGGTCCAATCAGCGCAGGGGGGTGTGAGATCTGACTGTCAATCACAGGTCGTGCACACGCCACAGATCCCCCCTCCCTCGCGCACGTTACAATATCACATGCACACGCCACGCCTGAAGTTCGCCTGAAGATTGCATGACGCGTGATGGCGGAGAGAAAATCAATCTACTAACAAGCTTCCAATTCCTCGGTTATTGCTATCGGTTATTGCTATTGGTAGATTAGCCAGGGCAGCCTACCTCCGAGTCCATGGTGTTGATCGATGCTGAAGAGACGGACGCGTTCACAGAAAATCAGGTACACACGCACTGACGATGGGCGGGTGCTCGCTGGTAATGGGGGAGGGGCATGAGAGTTGTAAACATTCAACATTTTGGCTAAGTCGACTCAATCTGCCAGACTTGCCGACTGCAGCTTTAAGGGGATACTTCAGCATTTAGCATTAATCTTTGTATCAGTAGAAAACCTGTAGTATTATTAAAGTTACCGTGCTTCCCTCCCTCTTGTCCCCCTGAGATGAGAGATTTATGTATTTTTTTGTCTGGAAAAAATCCTCCGATGACGTAAAAATCGTCATTTTACTGGCCAGAGGTGAGAGACTACAGCCAGTAGGAGGAGCTGTTCCGCATGTTCTCAACCCGCCCATAGAGGGTGGGATCTCACTCACAGAATGTACAAATAGTGTCAGCCGTCTTTTTTTTTTTTTAGCTAAGCTAACAGGCTCTTGTTCTGTGGAGAAAGCTGAGTAGTAGGGGTTACCATCCTCTTTTTCCCCGACATGTCCGGCCGTCGAGATCATCCAAAATGTCTGGGATTCGGCTTTTGCTTTCTACAGTCGCCATTCATTGTTTACATGCACACCTTTTGTTTCAATCTAACTGAATTAATTCCGATTGGTGAATCTATTGGTGAAGCTGTATTGGTAAACACTTTACATGAATGCTAAACAAGTGATCGGCTGATGTGTGTTTTAACATTGCTAAGAAAATTCCCGCTCCTCCGTGAGAGATACGAGACCGGTGCGCTCATCAGTAATCACGCCACCGGCCTCACATCGTTCTCCCGCGGCCCTCATTTTCTGGCTTTTCTCAGTCTACAAGGAGCCAAATTCAAAAATAATTTCACATTTCTACTACATAAATGACCCATTTTAAATACACATTCATCTTTCCAGAGGTGAAGTATCCATTTAAGTAAGTTCAGTGATGTTTCATTTTTGTTGTAAAGAAGTTTAAAGTTTAAATTTATTTTTAAATATAGCGCTCTGGAGAAAACAGTGATATCATCGTCCAGCTCAGTTCAGTTCTCATATAATGGTGTCAATGCAGGCAGATCAATAATATTGTAGAATATTAAATTAAATTTAATGTCCCCAACTAAGCAAGCCAATGGCAACAAAGTGGAAAAAGGTGAAAAAGACGACAGTGGCAAGAAACCCAAACTCCATCAGTGACAGAATGGAGAAAAAAACCTTGTGGGAACCCAGGCTCAGTCGGGGCCAGTTCTCCTCTGGCCAACAAGCAAACAGTGTATGATTATGATCCAGGCAGCATTACAGGTCAGAAGAAGGATTGGATCAGAACATTCAGAGTATTATCCAGTTCATCTGGTTGAAGATCGGAGTCACGCCGGTATGGAGAAGGGTTTGCTGAGGATCAGTGCTGATGGCTGTCGTGTCGATGAGGCCTTCACAGGGGAGAGTCTAGTTGACACAATCTCTGCTGACACTTCAGGGATGTGTTGTGGTCGTGTATAGGTGCAGGTCCTCCATCTGATCTGGATACGGCCCGGATCCGGCTGACTTCATCATGCTTTGTGGTCGTGTATAGGTGCAGGTCCACCATCTGATCTGGATACGGCCCGGATCCGGCTGACTTCATCATGCTTTGTGGTCGTGTATAGGTGCAGGTCCTCCATCTGATCTGGATACGGCCCGGATCCGGCTGACTTCATCATGCTTTGTGGTCGTGTATTTTTTATATAGGTGCAGGTCCACCATCTGATCTGGATACGGCCCGGATCCGGCTGACTTCATCATGCTTTGTGGTCGTGTATAGGTGCAGGTCCACCATCTGATCTGGATACGGTCCGGATCCGGCTGACTTCATCATGCTTTGTGGTCGTGTATAGGTGCAGGTCCACCATCTGATCTGGATACGGCCCGGATCCGGCTGACTTCATCATGCTTTGTGGTCGTGTATAGGTGCAGGTCCTCCATCTGATCTGGATACGGCCCGGATCCGGCTGACTTCATCATGCTTTGTGGTCGTGTATTTTTTATATAGGTGCAGGTCCACCATCTGATCTGGATACGGCCCGGATCCGGCTGACTTCATCATGCTTTGTGGTCGTGTATAGGTGCAGGTCCACCATCTGATCTGGATACGGTCCGGATCCGGCTGACTTCATCATGCTTTGTGGTCGTGTATAGGTGCAGGTCCACCATCTGATCTGGATACGGCCCGGATCTGGCTGACTTCATCATGTGTTGTGGTCGTGTCTAGGCGCAGGTCCACCATCTGATCTGAATACGGCCCGAATCCGGCTGACTACATCATGCGTTGTGGTCGTGTATAGGCGCAGGTCCACCATCTGATCTGGATACGGCCCGGATCCGGCTGACTTCATCATGCTTTGTGGTCGTGTATAGGTGCAGGTCCACCATCTGATCTGAATACGGCCCGGATCCGGCTGACTACATCATGCGTTGTGGTCGTGTATAGGTGCAGGTCCATCTGGATATGGCCCGGATTGGGTTGAGCGAGCGGCCCTGAGCAGACTGAGTGAAATATTACCGCTCACATGCTCTCATGTGAACTATTCCTTCAAGTAGTTCCATGATCTCACTCACAAATCATTAGGAAGATAAGTTTTGTCACGCTAGTCTTACTGGGTTGTGTAAGATGTCAAGTACATACATACAAACATAGATACATACAGTTTCGCATACATCAGCACATGTGAATCTACAAAAAACACTCACAACATCCATAGACTTTGAAAGATACATGCATCCTCACGCATCGAACACACACACACCCCACATACGAGAAGGAAGTTTAGGACAGGTCATCACTGGAGGCACAGTGAATCAGAGCTGTGATGTAGTGAGATGCATTCTCTTCTTGTCTGTCAGTGTGTTTTACATCTTCGCTCACTGATGGGGGATAACAGTGCTCGGACCACCCATCCTCCATCCCTGCTGACGTCAGCCCTCAGCTGAGTCAGTCTCTCCTCATGGATGAAAGCTACACACATATGGAAATAAAATATTCTACAACTATTTGTATTAGTCTTGCTCTTATTGTTAATTATGATTTGAAATTATGTTTTGGCCTTAAATGAATACATTGATTAAATGAATACATTATTAGCTAACTGTGTGATTTGAATATGTACATTTCTGAAATACATAACTTATCCTGTTACATCTGATAACAGATCACTCTAAATTGTAATGTAGACATGCATTTTCTGTAAAGCTGCTTTGAAACAATATGTATTGTGAAAAGCGCTATACAAATAAATGTGAATTTAATTTAATTGAAACCTATTTTGTGTCTATTATGTAGGCCTACAAATATATATGAGCTCATGAAAGTTTAGTTTAAGTATATAATGTGAAATTAGAAAACTAACCTCTCTCCTGCAACCAGCAATTCTTTCGGTGTCCCTCCTCTACCTCAACTCCACCTTCACGTCTAATTATCATTATATTTGTTCAAGTCCAGATCTTCACTTTGAACTTGGATTGACTCAAGTCTCAAGCTTGAGTCCTCCATCACGGACAGTGAGCAAAATATGTGTACAGTATTTTATTTTTTACATTTGATTATTCAATTTCTGTAGTATTTATTAAGACATGTTAAATAAAGTAGTACAGTAGTACCTGAAAAACTTAGTTTATTTAATTAGATTTTTTTTCTTCTATTGTATTTGTCCTATTGTTTATTTATTTTAATTTTATTTACCAAAGTTTTATATTTACAAATTATTTTTATTTTAAGGAATTTTATTTATGTACTTATAGTTCTATTTGTCTCAGGGCTACTTCACAGGTTCTTGGAGCTTGTGAAAATCAAGCTCTTTTTATTGCAAGAATTCCAAAGAATATTGTTAAATAAGAATTAAAAAATTAGTGCTAATTTTTAATTAATAATGCATTCATTTAAAATTATTAATTTCCTTGGTTCACTTATTATTATTATTTGTCCAAAAGAGTCTAAATTTAAGACTAAATTACAAAGTTTATTTTTGGACATTCAACTTGCCCTTTAAAGGATTATGAAATTCTAAAGTACGTTTTCTGAAACTTTAACAAAGGTATTTTTGTTGCACAAAATTAATGTTTTGGCACTATTTATGTAGGTTTAAAATCTTTATTTTGCCAACATCACAGGATGTGACATTTTCTCACATAATATCCTACATGAATGACTCATCTGTGTCTCATAATTAATTATTCATGAGACTGTGTGTCCTTAGAGACAAGACACCTCTCTTAATTATTCAGGACTGCACGTGTTGCTTTCCTATGACAGACGCTTCAAATTGTAAGATCATCACATACAGTAGCTGGAAAACAATTTCATGGATCCATATCTCTTTGTAAAAATTTGTGCATGAAAAGTGCACAGAAGAAAAGAAACATGAGTGTATTTTCTTTGGGACTCCTTGATACAGCCGAACGGCTTATATAAATGCAGCAAAATAAGTTATTAAACAAAACTCACAAAAGTTATTAAATATCCTTATGTGCATTCATATATATTTCCAATGCAGAGTATAAATCCAAATGCCTCTGCATTTATTTATGCATTAAATTATAGCTGTCACAGGAAAGTGTGTGTATTTGTGTAATGTACAATGAGATAAAAAAAATAATAAAAAAAACATGCCTATAATATATTTGTTAATTTTGATGCATGCAATGGTGAATTACAGTGTGCATTGGGAAACGCAGTTTCTTTTACACACTAGCACTAGTCACACTAGCAATGTGACTATCAAAAGACATTTTGGTATCAAGCATAACACACAGGTGTTTAACAGTAGAGGAGGATGCAATGGTACAACCATCAAACAACCAATTATATTCTAGCATCTTTTGATCAGATGCATTCTTGAGGAAATATAATCCTGGGTGTAAGTAAGTAAAATTTATTTTTATAGCACATTTAAACACAGCTCGCACTGACCAAAGTGCTGTACATAGCGCAATAGCCACAGAATAATAAAATAAAATAAAATAAATACACTTACAGATCAGTGATTTAAAGCAACACTATGGAACTTTTCCTCTTCGGTCCCCCTACAGGTTGGAAGCGGAATTGTCCATTACCGCTGTCATAAATCATTTAGCCTACCGCAGCCTACCGTCGCACGCACGCCCACTGTTTATCCAGCACCGGCTTTGGAATGAACGATGTCCACAGACAAGCTAGAGTATGATGCAAGATTTTTTGAAAGTATGATGTATTGCGACATCAGAAACGAAGAAAAACAAAATAATGACTATTGTAGTGCTTGACGTTATTGTCTCATTAGAACTACAGAAACACGACCCGATCTGGCAATCTTACATAGTGTGGTTATAGCAGATAAAGGACCGCAAAGCAGAGGCATAAGTGCCTTTCACCCAGTTACGACTTGATGAACCACTGAAACGATTTTGGAAACATTATTTTAAGGTAAATTTTTTTACATAGTGTTGCTTTAAACTAAGACGACATCAAGAGACAAACAGTTAATTACAGACATAACAGGGTAAGATAATTAAAACACAGGCAAATTTAAATAGGTGAGTTTTGAATATTGTAATTGAAGAGGCATTTATATGTCAGGTGGCAGTTGGTTCCACAGCTGAGGGCCAGCAATAGAAAAGGCTCTGTCACCTTTTTGCTTAAGCCAGGACCGTGGGACATGGAGGAGACATTGGCTGGAAGATCTGAGGGACCTAGGGGCTACATGGGGATGGATGATACCAGCTATGTAGCTGGAGGCCAGGGCGTGAAGAGCTTTAAAAACCATCAGCAGTATTTTAAATTGTATCCTAGACTGGACTGGAAGCCAGTGCAAGGAGGCTAGAACAGGCCTAATGTGTTCATGCCTTTTTGTGTTTGTGAGCAGTCTAGCCACTACATTATGGACTATCTGAAGCCGTGCCACCAGAGGAAGACCAAAGTAGAGAGAGTTACAATAGTCTAGGCGGGAGGTTATGAAGGCATGGATGACGTTTTCTAGATTATTGTATGACAAAACAGACTTGAGTTTGGAAATTATTCTTAATTGATAAAAATTAGTCTTTACAACAGATGATATTTGTTTGTCCTGGTTAAGATGGGAGTCTAAAATAACACCCAGGTTACGTGCATGGGATTTAACATAGGGGGCAAGGGGGCCGAGGTTGGCAGGGATGGAATTTTTAGATTTTGAAGGGCCAAAGACAATAACTTCATTTAACTGAAGGGAATTGTTAGCCATCCAGATTTTAATTTCTTTCAAAAGTCTAAAAGAGGCTGCATGGAGTTGCCGGATTTAAGTGGGATGTACAGTTGGTAGTCATCTGCATAGAAATGGAATGAAATGTTTAATTTTCTGATGATGTTACCTAGGGGGAGCATGCAAAGGCAGAAAAGTACTGGACCCAGAATGGATCCCTGGGGACACCATAAGACACAGGGATGAAGAGTACTGGCATATGGATACTGAAAAAGATCATTGGTGGAGGTAGGAGTGAAACCAGTTAAGAGCTATACCCTTAATGCCAACCCATTGTTCGAGACGCTCTAGTAATTTACCATGGTCTACAGTGTCAAATGCAGCACTAAGATCCAACAGGACCAGAATGGCATTATCACCTGAGTCAAGAATGAGCAGCAGGTCATTTGTCACCTTTAACAGGGCTGTCTCAGTGCTGTGACGGGCTTTGAACCCAGATTGAAATGGCTCTAGGATCTCTGTTGAGTTGAGGTATGGAAGCAGCTGCATTAAAACCACCTCCTCCAAAATTTTAGAGATAAATGGCAGTTTAGAGATAGGCCGGAAATTATTAGGACATTTTGGATCCAGATTATGTTTCTTTAGCATAGGCTGGACAGCTGCATGCTTGAAACATGTAGGAACAGTGCTGGTGGCAAGGCAAGAATAAATTAAATGGAGGGACCAATAGCGTCAAAAGCATCTTTGATAATCTGTGAAGGGATAGGATCATGTGTCCCATAGTTCAGTGTAGGACACTGCTTGGAATTGGTCAAAAGTAGCTATAGCAATGGGGAAATGTGGTGCTGTGTCAGATACAACGGGAGTGAACGGTGTTCTGATGTGGTCATTTTTCTCAGTGAAAAACTTCAAGAACTCTTCACAGCTATTGGTGGATGCCTCGACCTCTGAAGAGACTTGGGGGTTAACAATTGAGTTTATGGTATTAAATACAATTCTAGGGTGATGGGAATGTTTGCTTATAATGTCAGAGAAATACTTAGCCCTTAGGCCAGGGAATTTCTGAATATTTCTAGAGAGACTAGGAAGTGATCCTTTTTCCACTTACGCTCAGATCTTCCACAAACTTGCCTGAGATGGCGGGTGGGATCATCAAGCCACTGTTGAGATTTAAAATTAGGGCATCTGAGTTTAAGAGAGGCCACAGTTTCAGGGATAGCTGAGCAAGATGTGTTGAAGGAGGATATTAGCTCATCAGGGCTCAAGAGGTGATCATGGGCAGCGATAGAGGCTGAGGTGATATCATTTCCCAAGTAACATACAGAGAACTTATTTGCAGTAAAAGGGTTAATATGACGAGAGTAGTGGCCAGAGGTTCTGGCTGTATACAGTGAGTTAAACAGTTTAACACTGAACACAGTAGGCACATGGTCAGAGAAAAATGCATCCTCAATGCTTATGTTATTAATGGAAAACCCATTAGATAAAATCAGATCAAGGGTGTGCCCATGCACATGGGTCGCCTGATTTATGTGCTGAAGGAGGCCGAATGACTCCATTACATGGCAAAACTCACTAACCTAGGGTTTACCTGGGCAACATACATGAATATTAAAATCACCCAAAATCAACAAACGGTCATAGGAAGTTGCATAATGAAACAGAAAGTCTGAGAATTCTTTTATGAAATGTTTATCTGGTTTGGGAGACCTGTAAACAAGTGCGCACATCACTGGTGTGGTAGCAGATTCTACTTTTATGCATTGTACTTCAAAGGAAGAAAGCTCCCAGCAGAAAGTGTTTGTACCTTAAGCCGATTTTTAAAGATCAAAGCCTCTCCGCCTCCTCTTCCCGAACTCCTCGGAATGCTTATGAATGAACAGTTTGTGGGGCAAAGTTTGCCAAAAACAGATGACTCACCAGCACTGGAGCCAATCCATGTCTCCGTTAAAAACAACATGTCCAGATCTCACTGGGTAAAAAAGTCATTTAAAATGAAGGTCTGGCTTGACACGGACCAGCAGTTCAGTAGCGCCATCTTAGCCGCAAGGTAATCCAAAGGCTGTGGAAGTTGAGAGCATTGCAATGGGCGAATGTTCCGGAAGTTCACCCCGCCGTGCAGTCTTGGTGGAGCTGCAGGGCAATCAGGCGTCGTTGACTGAGCTGAAAAAAAAAATGGAGAGATAACAGGAGTATCTCAGGTCCCATGATCGACGAGCCAGGTAGAGGCCTCTGCTTGCTGCAAAGTCGATAGAGGGCCGGCGAGGTGATGGTTGCACACAGGAGACACTCACAAATCCCCTGATCCGCACTCGAACACCACCGCGATTTCCTCACTTCCTCTGCGCCGCTTCTTGCGGTGGAAAATGCAGCGGGAGAGCTGCCGAATGCAGTCCGCGGGAGAGTTGATGAACGTCAGGTGGCATCTGGAGTGAGGGCCAAGGCGTCCAGTGGATTGTAGCTCTAAAGAGTTTTGGATATGTAGCAGTATAGAGCTATCATAAGTCCTTAGGGCATCGGCGTAGTGCCAGAGCGGCAACAGGAGGAACGTTATTAACTGTTTCATTTCAAATAAGCGTTTCTGTTTAGAGCAATTAAACTTGATTTCGTTTTTGTTTATGTTCCTGTTCAAATTTAGTTATTTACCTTTTCTTTTTTTTAGCGCAATTTTCCCCCGGAAATTGCACTTGTTAACTCATGATTTCTGTTCTGTGCGTCTGTGCGCACCAATCTTGCACTTCTATCTACTCCTCAACCAGACCACCTAGAGACTTCGGGTTTTCGGCATTATGTTAAGGAAGGTCTAATCTCGGGAACGCACAAAAAAAATCCAGGAAAAGATTTACTATCTCTTAGTGTTGTGATCCCATGAGGTGAGAAAATTGCGCTAAAACACTCACCGAGTTTTTATTACTTGTTTTTCGTCCCTTGAACCAGTTCGGATCCCTGATTTCTAATAATAATAATTATTTTACTTTAATGTGTAGATTTCAAGTAATTCGCAGTATTTAAGTTTTAGTGCAGTTGCAGGAATAACTTTTGATATCACAGTTGAAATGAGTTAGTTTATGCTGAAAAAGTTGACGTGTTCTGCCCTAATGGTCATTTATTAATTGTGCATTGCCTATACAGATAGTCAATACTATCGCGGTTTCCTTTAACAGACCTGGCACTTATGCAGTGAATGAATGAAGCAGAAATGTCTTCTTTTTCCTTTTCTTTCTTTCTTTCTTGTCCTGCATGCTTTTCAAAACTCTGCTGGGTTAATATAGCTAAAGGGGGCATCCACTGCCTCGACATGTCATTATTTCAACCCCCACATCCTTTAACTGGAAAGAAGCTCAAACAGCATCTCATACTAGCTTGCTCTGTTTAGCACTCATAGTTATCTCATTTAGTTAAGAGATAAAACCCTGTATCAGGAGAGAGGCTGTGACTCCTCAAACAATGACGGTAAAAACATAATAGTTATAATAGTGAAAAATAAATGACAAACTATTTGTCATCATTAATGCCATTTCATTACCTTACTGCACAACACTATATTAGATGACTCACACTTTGTCAAACTAGTTTGAGCACAAATTAAAGAAACAGTCAATTGTACTACATAAAAATCTTCCCAAATACATCTATATCTTGTAGATCTGCATGCTTTCAGAGCACAGCTGGGTGTTTTTCGTGTTTTAGTGCTGTATTGAGGTAAATGAATGCAGAAGAAGCTGACGAGAGCAGCGTGTTCCTGCCGTACAGCGAGTCTTTGATGAGTGAATGGGAGAGTTATGTAACATCTTTAGCACACATGCCTGAGTGTGTGACTGCCAGAAGACGATGCAAAGAGATGTGAGAGGAGAAACATTGCTGCTCAGATTGGCATTGGGTCACTTTCCTTATTAGAACTGTTCAGTAGAGCAGCACTAACTAGCCTGCTGAAAAGAGAGCGTCTCTTAAAGCAGGGTCAGCATTTATCTACTGTTAAATGATCAGCTGATATTCTGACATTAAACATCATGTACGTATTAATTAATTCATTCATTGGTTTGGGAAAAAAAACTGAATTATATGCAATAAGATCAGAGACATGCTGCCATCTTTGCTCATGGGCACTGTGTTGATCACCTGAGCCATGTAACTTTTCACTCCAGAGCTACAGGAAAATGGCATCCTGACAATAGTGAACCCAGTGAAGATGCCTTGCTTTGTGCCCAGCTGGCTGATGATGCTAACCCTATTGTAACTATAGGCATAAATAAATCTCAATCAATACAGCTTGCATTTATCACAACTGACTAATGGCACCACAAGGTTGTGCACAGTTCCACTTGCACGAATCCTGTCAAAGGCAGAAGAATCAGTGAAAAGGCAATTCAATGCTTTTAAGAGCTCACCAAAAATGTATTGAATATAATACATAAGGAATTGCCGTTTTTATTTTATTTTATATATTGAAAAATATGTGACAATTTACTTACTTTCACTCATTTGAGTTGTGTTTCTGCTAAACATAGTATTTGAGTTGATTTTAAGGGGAAAGTTGTGTTGGTCTAATTGGTGTTATTGGTCTAATAGTCTAATTGGTCAAACACAGTTTAAAATACTCAACATTCTGATGCAAATAAATAATAAATGTAAAATTTTGTTTTAATTGAAAAATTTTACAGGGGAAACTGATTGCCTTAAATTTCTCAAGCATGATTTACTCAAAGTTGTAAGTTGTTAATACAAAGATATACAAAAGAGCGTTAGGACAACGATAGACCATTTCGCTTGAAGTTACCATTATGGTGATTAGTGTTTGCTTTAGTTGGGCTCTTGACGCTTGACTTTCTAACATTTGTTTACTCTGGCTGCTGTAACTGTGTGTTTAGGCACATTTGCTGTGGCAAAGAAAGCCAAGGAAATTTCTGGGGAAATTTATGATCTATTGGTTATTTAGCGATGATGACATCATCATGTCAGATCTCATCCCAAGTGTTATCACTGATCACCTTTAATCATTAAGCAGATACTTTTTTATATATATTTATGGATTATCTTTCATCATATATGTACTCTCTTTCTCTTTCACTATGTACTAATGCTTTTATGGAAATACTCATTAGTTTCAAACTTATTTCTGTCATTCTCTATATCCTAGTTTTTTTTTATTTTTATTTTTTTATTTATTTATACCTTTCTCGATCTAAGAGCAGCATTTGATACTGTCTCACACAATATTCTCCTAGATAGTTATCTTATCAGCACTATACTACACTATTTATACAGCTTAAGCCATTCCAAAAAAGCTCTTCCAAGTTACTGCTGATGTCCCACAAGGCTCTGTCTTGGGCCCTCTTTTATTTATCATTCATCTTATACCTCCGCTCCCCTTTCCAACTATAGTTCCCATTCATTCATACACGTTAGACGTTATGTCGATACTGACGTATTAGGGTCTCGCCTGGGAGCCCAGTCACCTCCAAGTGGTAACAAACCAAAGAACATTAACCAGTGAGATTTGCATGCCGAGTCACACCTACCCGGACATACACTGTAAAACCTAACAGTAATATTAACTAAATACAATTGAGTTCACAGCACTCAAATATTACCGAAACTTGAATGACTGAAACAGAACTCAAACTGAATGAGTTATAGAACATTTCTAGATCCCAGAATGATAATTGTATAATTAAGTGATTAATTGAGTGATGATTGAGCATTAGTGATGAGCACCTGCTGTTAACAAGCAGAATCACTGAAGGAAAGAGAAACACAAGAACTACAACTGACTTCCAGCCACAGCAAAATCAACTGGAGATAAAAGAAGACATTAAATGGGGTATATAGGACCGACATTACTCACTTCATTTATGTTTTGCTTCGGAGTCGAGCGGTTGTCAATCATCTTTTTCAAGATGTCTTTTCTTCCGTGTGTTTCTGGATGTGGTCGTTTCCTGACCTTATCTGACAGCCATGATCCACCATGATTGCCTGGGCAAACAGCATGTTGAGAGTGTGTTTGTGGATGGTGGATGCCCTCACTGCGAGGACATGTCCATGTTGGCATTGCGGTCGCGACTCTCCTTCTTCACGGAGGCATGAATCCCCTCTACTGCTACCCAGCCCCCCGCCGCTTCTCTCCGTAGGTAACATGTTTAAGTACCTGCAGCATCATACACTCATGTGTAAATGTGTTTTCATGAGGTTTTCAAAAATAAAGCTCTCTTGAGGAAAGTGTACCCCTGTGAAAATATATTCATAATTTATAATATTTATATTCAAGTTCATAGATTTGATATTTATATTGTAGTTGAAAACAGCCCTGTGAGAAATTCATAGTAAAGTTCATAAAAAGTAAAAAAGTTCATAGAATTAAAATTGATGGAGAAGGTCAGACTATTTCCTTCAGAAAGACCGTTGGTTTGCTAGCTCATTTAAAATATCCTAAACTTTTTTGACCCTGCCTCTTAAAAGAACCGGAATCGAGAACCGTTAGGAACCGGAATCGAAACAAGGAACCGGAATCGGAATCGGAATCGTTCAAATTCAAACGATACCCAACCCTAGTCCTGACACATGTTGTGTAACTCCAATAGAGCTCAGAATGTCTCTAAATGCCAATCCCAATGCATCTTTTTCATTATCTACATGTATATTAAAATCACCAACAATTATGACTTTATCTGCAGCTTTATCGTTATCGTTCTTGGTGTGAACGGCCTTTACTCAGTATTTTCATATACGTAATATCAACCATTTTCTTCCTGCCCTTTCAATGAAGAGCACTGTCATTATTCTACACTCTTTAGTAACATCACGCATTGATTATTGTAATGCTCTGCTCTGGTATTCCATCTAAGGTTCTTCTCTAAGCAACTTCAGTTAGTGCAAAACTCAGCTGCATGTATTATACCCTGAACTCCTTCAACTGAACACATCTCCACTCTTCTTTCACATCTGGTTTCTGGCTAAATACCGATTTGATTTTAAGATTTTGCTATAAACGACTCAATATTTATCTGATCACCTCCACAAATACATTCCTATTTGTGCGCTTAGCTCTTCCTCAGCACTCACTCTTGTTCTGCTTCATCTGCGTGTCTTCCATGGGTTCTCAAGCTTTATGCAGCTCCACATTTATGGAAGTCGCTTCCACAGGACATTCGAAATAGTGACAGTTTTCCAGTTTTTAAATCTAGTCTTATAAATATAATTGCTTAAAAGACATTCTGAAAAGGTGGGTTTTATGTTCCCAGCTGTATGTTGTACTGTATTATGTGTTTTATATGTTGTAAGTCCTTGTCCTTGAGTGTCATGCCTATAAATAAAATATATTATTATTTATTATAAATGTTTTTTTTTTTGTTTTTTTGTTTTTTATGAATTCCAAAAAATGACATTTACTCACCCTTGTGTTGTATGCACACACACACACACACACACACAGAAGAAAGGCAGGCTGGGTCACTCAAGGACATTCTCAGCGTCGTCCCTAAGCCCCTCCTCCTGCACTGCTCTGCGCTGCTGTGGGTCGCTGTCCTGTGGAAGAGGAGCCTTCAGGCCAGTCTGAGGTCCTGAGCACTTCATTAAGAATATCTCTTTATTTAGCCGTTCAGCTTTTTATTCTTTTTGTAGCCTCTCTCAGATCTATTCTGTCCCTGTCTCTGAGCTCTGTTTGCACTTCTTTTGATCTTATGGTTTAGTTTCTACTCTGATTGGACATGATTTGGAAAGGCACACACCTGTCCATATAAGGTCTATTAGATGAAAATGCACATCAATTGAATTTCATCCAGATTTTTCTTTTCTTTTTGCTGTGTCATTATAGGGTATGAATTGTCGAATGATGTGAAAAACAAAATAATTGAATGCATTTTACCATAAGGCTACAACATAAAATGTGATAAAATGAAGTGAATAATTTCTGAATTAATTGTGTATAAGTATATCAAATTGAAAGGGAGAATTATGAATCAATATATAGTCCAAAAAAATCCGATCGCTGCATCTATAGATCAATGACTGCACAATATTGTATAGTGAGGATGAGCGATAGGAGAGACGCCGGCTGAAACCCAGCCTGACGCTGAGACGGCCTGACAGGTTCTGTTTGTGTGCTTGCTCAGACTGTGATCTGGACTGACCGTGTTGTCTCGCAGAGGTCATGCCATTGCCAGCAGTGCCGCTGACACAATGAATGAAGCTCCGGTTCCTCATCAGGTCAGTCTTCTGCGAGAACCTCTCGACGCTTCCCTGCACACACCAATGCATAAGGTTTGTGAACCTTTAGTCTTCAGTGATGGTGACCAGCGCTAGATGTGGAGATGATGTGTTCAGTAATAGGGCATGGAGTGCTGTCAGCCGTAGGAGTCGGATCTTGCCAGCATGACTCAAGTTTTCCTGCAGGCCACAATCCCACATTTGTGCATGTACTACACTTCCTTATAGGATCTATTTTAGATGTGCTTTCCCTTAGGATGCGGACACATCCTCTTCAGAACGCTGGATAATGCTGAAATAATCTACAAGCAATTATGCAAATCCAGTGGCGTCTCACCCTAGAAACGCTGAGATGGTAAAGCTGTACATTCACAACCATAGATGATGCATCATTCTTTTACAGAAATCAGTGTGCTCTCCTCTCATCTCATGTTTTTTTCATTGTTTTGCCACCCTTCTCTCTCTCTCTCTCTCTCTCTCTCTCTCTCTCTCTACATGACCTGAATATTAAATGTTTTGTCTTGATATTACACCGTATAAAGGCATGGGCCTGAATCTCCACTTGAAGCGTGTCTCTCCATGCCCTTGACAGATATGTGCCGAAGCCTGTCCTCTGCACGCCTGTAAGTGAGAAAACCAGCTCGTCTGCTGGGAAATCAGCTCTGATCTGTCCTGATGCTGGAGAGCCTGAGCTCATTTGCTCCCTTGAGTTTTGGGGAAGAAAACAAAGTGGTGGATGGGAAGGTTAGATTTTTATATATATATTCAAAAATATATTCATATTTTAATGTTTTAATTTTTAGAATATTTAATAGTAACGGTGACAAAGCTTTTCTTACAGCTAAGCTTTTCTTTTCATCAATAATAGCTATATAGCTAAGAATAGTGATAATGAATGAGAATACATCTATATGTTGCAGAAAGACTCAATGCTAGGTCTACACTGACCTCTGCTGGCTCATTCAGACACTAGGCTGAACTGCGTAATCTAGTGAAGTCTCATTTCTTGTTTGTCCTGTAACCCCTGTACAATGGCTAGATGGCGCCTTTCTGTCATTTTGACAAATACAAAATCATCTAGTCAATTGTGCCTCCTTATAATATTCCTATTTTTTCCTTCTTGCAACTGTATTGTTTTCGTTTGTTTGAAAAGGGTTTACTTGCTTCTTAGTTACTGAAACCAGATCATCCAGATAATATATTAATTATATTTGAAAGCTAAACATTAAATGTATCAGAAAGTATAAAATAAGCCATACTTGAAAACATCAATGCATTAGGCTATTACTTAGAAAACAGACTTTCTTCTACTCGCCTGTCTTTTGCTGATCGTGATGGTCTTCTAGTCGAGTCACTCACACACTCACACTGTGTGGATTTTGCTCTCGGCCTGGTTAGTTTTGTTGTGACCTAAATTAGGAAATGTTCCTACGGTCGCTTCTAGCTGTTTCTTTCTGTTCTCAGTTTGTGGTCTTGCAACCTTTTTCTCCGCCTCTTCAGTCCCAGGAGGATGAGAATTGCTTCCACAAAAAAAGCAGCAAAAGCATAACATTAATAACATGAAATGTATCTTGAGCAGCAAATCAGCACATTAAAATGATTTCTGAAGGATCATGAGACATCGACAGATTAAAGACTAAAAAAAATCAGCTTTGATAAATTACATTTTAAAATAAAGTCAAATAGAAAACAGTTCTTTAAAATGTAATACTATTTTACAATATCACTGTTTTTACTGTAATTGTAATAATGCCATGTTTGCTCAGCACTACGAGGTACAGACGAGACGAGAGACAGTTTTACATAATCTTCCATTTAAAAACAAAATGACAGTGAATAATTGATCTGCACATTGACCTGAACATGAACATCCAGATTAAATAATAGCTAGAGTAATAAAACAGCTCAATATAGTTGCAGCTGAGTAATTCACTGAACTCATTAAATCTGTATCATCACAAATCCAGTATATAAAAGTTTAAAGGTCTCATATGTCATAAATGTGCTTATGCCACATATTTCACCTGTTTAACGAAGCACAGCTGGCAAATAAGAAGCTTCATTCATAATAATTCTAATCAGTGATGCCCTTGAATGTAAACTTGACTAAATTTAAAATGTTATTACAATACAAAGTGCAATTATTATATGAATGATATCTCCATGAGAGGCCAATGAAACAGAAGGTCATTATCCTGTAAGAGGGTTTTGATGGGATTGACGCTACATCTAAATAGTGATACATGTGGTGCAGGAAAATGTTCAAGAAAAATGATTGTTTGCTTTGAGGTGATTTTATTCATATATAATACATATACAAATATTTTTAAGGAAAAAGAAAGTTACAAACTTATAAATCAATCTCACATTCACAGTAATTTTTCTATTTTTTGGCAAAGCCACTCTGTCATTTCAAAATCAGTTATATATATATATATATATATTCCATATTAATGTAGATCTACCCATGTCAAATAGGCAATTTATGAGACTTTGTTCAATCCAACACTAAAGAACCAGTTTAGCAAAGTAGGATGGCTCAACACTTATTACATCTGTTTTATATAACATTTAAATGAACAACTGACGGTTACATTACAAGGAAAAGAGATGAGCATACACAACAGTTAATGACAGATAATGACTATTTGCTATGAGAAACTATATATTTATTCATCACACACAGTGTAATGAGCGTCATATTTTACATTATTTGTATTATTTTTTATACATTAAAAACAATTGTTCACAAAAGGAAAAAAGAAAGACAAGAGATGAGGAAATGAAATTATTTAGTGTGTATCCTGCATTGACACCACACACACACACCTTTTTTTGAAAATAGCTCGTTACTAAAAGTCAACAAATATTAATAGAAAAAGTCAAAATTAAAATGCTCCTGGATTAATAACCCAGTACTCTCAGCAGTGTTGACTAGAGTTTATGTCATTTAATGCCAGCATGATAAAGCATGAAGTATAGTATACACTTTTAATTCAAATATATAAAAACACTTTGCTAGGTTTAATTTAGTTGATCATTGCAGGAATGTGTCATGGCAGTGAAACTCGATCAAGCCAGCCGCGAACACACTCCTGGCACTTTAAAAATACAGAACACACTGTCCCAGCTGTTGCTTAGTGAAGAGTGTAAAGAAAAAAAAGAAAAAACACATCCGATACCAACTATTCGAGTTCATGCATTAAAGAATTTAGATTTTTTTAACATTATTTTATGACAATTTATCAGATCTTAATCCAACTGTAAGCATTTATGGTGGTAGCATTTGTTGTAATTTTGTACTTATTTTTTGGGAGAATTTCATGAAAACAGTGTTCCGTTTCTGGTCTTGGGTTCATTTTGTTTATGCAAAACAAATAAAATAAAATAAAAATCTATTGATTGTGGAGTTTCCAAACTAGTTAAAATTAGTTAAAAGCCCTTGAACTTTTGTTTAATAGACACCAAATTCAGCTCAACAACTCAGACATGAAACACCTCAACAAATGACGCTTCCTGAAAACCCAGACACTCTAATGTTAATAAAATTAGAATTAAGCGTTTCTTTGGTTGGCCATCATCTTCAAAGCTTACATTTATAGTAGAGGTGTAGTCAAGACCAGACCATCCAAGACCCAGACCAAGACTAGACCCTTCAAGACCAGATCCAGAACAAGACCTATCCTCGAGACCCAGACCAAGACTAGACCCTTCAAGACCAGATCCAGAACAAGACCTATCCTCGAGACCCAGACCAAGACTAGACCCTTCAAGACCAGGGGTCTCATTTATAAAACTGTGCGTAGGATCCTTACTAAAAGTGTACGTGCGCCTGAAAGCCAAAAATTACGCACGCAAAAAAATATTCAGACTTATAAAACCGTTCGTACGCCAGAACCTGCGCAGAATTCACTTTATAAATCCCAGTCAGCGGAAGATTGTGCGCACATGCGTCTCCTCCCCGAAATAACCATATATGGAGCTTACAACGCCCAGTTTTACTATGCAGATCCTCATCTGCATATCATTTGCATATGATTATTCATCCACGTGATAACGTTTAACGGTACAAGACACATTACATGAATAAAAATCATGTACTTGCCTATCCTTGCCTTGTTTTAGAATACACATCAAATAGTGTAAAATACATTTCATCTTTTCCACTGGCCGAATTGTATTTTTAATTGATTTATATTTTTAATGGAAACAGATTGGGCATTATTTGCACGGAACTATTTTCTCAGACAATCTTGTATTATCTTGATAAGCAATTATCTCTGTGGTTAAAACATTAAAACACAGCACGCCACAGGAGAAGTGTTCAAAACATTGCATCCACAACAAATATTTCTATTGATTGAATTTGAATAAAAAATGTTGTAACTTCTCAGTAATGATTTCATGTTTAAGTGTTCTCCATTAATTTGAATGGCATATTTAATCTAAATGTTTATATCAGAAGTAAAACATAGTTTAAATCATTATTTTATTTATTTAAACTGTTATTTACGTCAGTTTCACTAAACGGCTCAACGCGCTCGCTGGCGCGGACATTTAAGAAGGGATGGATATTTGTTTCATGTAACAGCTTGGTGAGTGAAATTATATTTGTATTATCTTTCTGTATATGTTTAATTTTTGACCAAAAAGACATTTAACTCCAGCTCACCATCGGTGTCGCCAAACTGCTCCATCTCCAAAACGTTCGTACGCATGGGTCAGAGTTTGCGTGCAGGTGCGCAAATTTTCCCGTCAAGTTTGTTTTTATAAATCACAACTTATGCGTCGGAAGTGGCGTACGCCTCTCTCAGGGCCTGTTTTGTGCGTACGCAACGGTTATAAATGAGGCCCCTGATCCAGAACAAGACCTATCCTCGAGACCCAGACCAAGACTAGACGCTTCAAGACCAGATCCAGAACAGAGATCTATCCTCGAGACCCAGACCAAGACTAGACCCTTCAAGACCAGATCCAGAACAAGACCTATCCTCGAGACCCAGACCAAGACTAGACCCTACAAGACCAGATCCAGAACAAGACCTATCCTCGAGACCCAGACCAAGACTAGACCCTACAAGACCAGATCCAGAACAGAGATCTATCCTCGAGACCCAGACCAAGACTAGACCCTTCAAGACCAGATCCAGAACAAGACCTATCCTCGAGACCCAGACCAAGACTAGACCCTTCAAGACCAGATCCAGAACAGAGATCTATCCTCGAGACCCAGACCAAGACTAGACCCTTCAAGACCAGATCCAGAACAGAGATCTATCCTCGAGACCCAGACCAAGACTAGACCCTTCAAGACCAGATCCAGAACAGAGATCTATCCTCGAGACCCAGACCAAGACTAGAACCTTCAAGACCAGATCCAGAACAAGACCTATCCTCGAGACCCAGAACAAGACTAGACCCTTCAAGACCAGATCCAGAACAGAGATCTATCCTCGAGACCCAGACCAAGACTAGACCCTTCAAGACCAGATCCAGAACAGAGATCTATCCTCGAGACCCAGACCAAGACTAGACCCTTCAAGACCAGATCCAGAACAAGACCTATCCTCGAGACCCAGACCAAGACTAGACCCTTCAGGACCAGATCCAGAACAAGACCTATCCTCGAGACCCAGACCAAGACTAGACCCTTCAGGACCAGATCCAGAACAAGACCTATCCTTGAGACCCAGACCAAGACTAGACCCTTCAAGACCAGATCCAGAACAGAGATCTATCCTCGAGACCCAGACCAAGACTAGACCCTTCAAGACCAGATCCAGAACAGAGATCTATCCTCGAGACCCAGACCAAGACTAGACCCTTCAAGACCAGATCCAGAACAGAGATCTATCCTCGAGACCCAGACCAAGACTAGACCCTTCAAGACCAGATCCAGAACAAGACCTATCCTCGAGACCCAGACCAAGACTAGACCCTTCAGGACCAGATCCAGAACAAGACCTATCCTCGAGACCCAGACCAAGACTAGAACCTTCAAGACCAGATCCAGAACAAGACCTATCCTCGAGACCCAGACCAAGACTAGACCCTTCAGGACCAGATCCAGAACAAGACCTATCCTCGAGACCCAGACCAAGACTAGAACCTTCAAGACCAGATCCAGAACAGAGATCTATCGAGACCCAGACCAAGACTAGACCCTTCAGGACCAGATCCAGAACAAGACCTATCCTCGAGACCCAGACCAAGACTAGAACCTTCAAGACCAGATCCAGAACAAGACCTATCCTCGAGACCCAGACCAAGACTAGACCCTTCAGGACCAGATCCAGAACAAGACCTATCCTTGAGACCCAGACCAAGACTAGACCCTTCAGGACCAGATCCAGTAATATTTAACAGTTGTTTTAACACCTTTTCATTTATTTGACTTTATTGAACAAGTGATAAGTCAATGATCAAACGATACCATTTTTTTCATGTCAGGTTTCCTCTGACACAACACAATGTCAGTCCATAGAGATTTTGCGATATTGTTTACATCCTCACGGCTTTCAGTTAGCAGTTCTGCTTAGTTATTCACACATTAGATAAAGAAACATGGAAAATATAAAGAGCATGACATGTTTTATATTAAAAAGAGTAATTTATTGCTCAATAAGCCGTATTGAAATGAATGCTGCAATGGTGTGGTTCTTGCCTACACCTCTGAAGTGATCCGACTGGAACAGTGTTCGTGTGAGTGAGCTTGAGTTGGTTTAACAGCGCCCCTCGTGGTTTGGTGCAGTCCCGTCGCGGCCCCTGGCTTTGATCCGAGTCCAGGCGTCCCCCAGTGCTTTAGTGAAGTGGTCGTCGACGGAGCCTGTGATGGACAGGTTAGAGACGGGCTCCTCGTAGATCTTGCCCAGACTGCGCCGGAAATGCTCCTCAATCACAGGGTCACACTCAGAGTCTGCTGAGGAACAGACAGATCACGTGATCAGAGGACCAAAAACACTGAATACATTGGGGATTTTCATGGGAGCCATTTCAAGAATCAATCATTCATCACCTACAAATGAATAAAGAGAAGCAGTTGTAATTTTATTGTAAGATTTATAACCACACCAGCTGGTAATGATGTGCTGCTCACTCAGACTCAGAACACACACTTGTGATCACGCATTCATTGCTACCGTTGGTCTTGCTGGTGGATCCAGATGTGCAGGCATTAGGACACATGTGGCAGCTCGACAGACTGCAGGGCCGGTTGCCGGCAGGGGCACAGGTGATTACAGATGGACGATTCTGTTTGGAAACATGTCGGAAATATTACAATTCTACATGCTAATGCATATGCACACATTCAACAACACAGCCTATAACAGTGGAGTCACTTCTGTAGAGTCAACAGCCTTTCCACCGTCAGGCCGAACGGTTCCGGTTATATTTACACTTGAGCCTGGCTCCGGTTTCTCTGTATCTGGCCTAGTTAATAATAAAATTAAAAGAAATATCTGATCATCCTCCATAACGCAGTCGCTATTTACATCTCATACTCATTTGTATTAGATTGCAAAGAGCTCTGTTCTCAGTCCCACAGTGAACCATATCCGTAGCGGCTGGGCCGGATCGGCACCGAATGGAACAATTACGGGTCAATGACACGACGTGCATATTTCTGAGTCCAACTATATTATTTAAAAAAAAAATTTTTTTTAATCTTAAACCCCCAAAATGTCAGGTGGCAAAACCGTCCGCACACATGAACAGACTAAGAATGTAGTGTTTTAATAATAAGAAATTCAAAATAAAATACTATGGCATCATTTTTTTTTTTTTTTAACCTTTTATTTAAACAAACTGTATAAATACCAGTAGTTTTAAAACTGTTGAGATCATTTGAAAACTTTTGTAAAGTCAAGTCACCTTTATTTCTATAGCGCTTTATATAATACAAAGTGTTCATTTCAGCTGTACAGCAGCTCTAAAAGAAAACAGTGTCATTGTTCAGCCGAAGTCTGTTGATTCAGTTCTGTTGTACAGATCAGCAATTAATAATTTCATCTATAAAGCAGTTCTGCAGAAAATGGTGATGTCATCCAATAGTATCAGTGCAGTCAAATCAATAATGCTGTTGAATATTAAGTGTAACCTAACTTGGGGGAAAAAACCTCGGGAGAAACTCAGGTTTTAGTCTGGGAATGTGTATATTGTCAAATGTCAGGGTGGCACAACTGCAAACATGGGTCTTTTATTATGAAGTGACAAGTAATAATAGTAAGCATGATAACGCATCATCCAGAAGAGCCCAACTGATCCCTGTGCCAGAGAGAAAAGGCATCTCTCACAAATGCTGATAAAAACAGCTACTTTCAAGTACGGGTAGGTTGGTACACTTTCCATGTCAGGTGGTACAACAAATATAAAATGAGGGAAATGCTATTTTATCATAGATTTCTTTATTGCATTAAAAAAGTCTGTGTGTGATCTTGGTAGCATAGGCCTCTGAGTAGAAGCCTGTTCAGTGTAAAAACAGCTGCAAAAGTCAGGTGGTGCAACTGCAATGAATGGCCCTATATGAAATAAAAACATAATTTAAGCTAAATAAATGATACATTTACATCAAGCTTTGTCTATTACTAATCTATTTTTTTTTTTGTATTATTATTATGTCTAAAATGTTATTTTTCAGGTAAAGATGTTTTCAATTATTTTCATGATGATATTTAAAAAAATAATAATTTTAGATGCCACTATCATATCAACTAAAGAAACATCGGTCACACTTTATATTAGGTGTCTTTTACTACTATTGGTGATGTCACTTAGTTATGTAAGACTACGAGTCTGCGCTCATACGCATTCGTTTACTACAGTGAACTCGAGCGAACGCAACATGCCTATAAATTACATAATCTATCATGTTTTTTGTCCGATTTTCATTCTAAGGATGTTAATCTTGATAATACTGTATTATTACTTTGTCTTCTGGGTAAATTTCATCTTCATAAAACCAGAAACATTCACTGTAATCACAATTTTAGTATGTGCTCCTCTGATATAAAGTCCCGTTTTACTAAATGTCAAAACCTTTGAACACAAATGCTTCAAAAACATATATCATCCTTGAGTCGTTTGTAAGGAACCTTTCATTTTTCATGATGACAAAATGTTTGTTGTGTTGATTTGTGTGACTCTTTTAACCACTTGTGATGATGCCTGTATGTCCCTCTTATTTCTTACTGTTCTTATTGTATCTGTATCCTTTCATTTGCAAAAGAAAAGCCTATAGACGTGCATCACCGTTTTCACGGATTGGCGTTTTCGTAGTTTACAGAGATGACAAGGATGTCGTTCTGAAAAGCTTGCTCTTTGAAACCCGTTTTCAAAAGTTTGCGTTTTCAGGCCCCCGAAACGCTGTTGCCGTGTAAATGAACACCTAAACCGCATAAAGGTGTGTTTTCACTTGAAAGCTGAGTCTGACCTGCTGGGGTTTAGTGCTGGATCCAGGACTGAGGAGCGTAGGATCTGAGCTGTGTTTGCTCTTCTCCATGGGTGGATCAACCGCAAGAGTGGGGAGCGGTGGGAAAACACGACGGCTATGGAGAGCGCTCACAGACACGCGTCCAAATGAAGCATACTTCCACGACTGCGGATTCACAGCATCTCCATTTGGATTTCTCCTAAAAAAATCACAAGAAAAAAAACATGCTGTGCAAAAAATGTTCAATTATTTAACAATTCAATAGCAAAAAAACTGTCTGCGTTGTAAATAACGGAACTGCAGCAGACGTACAGATGCGACCTCATTTTGTTCATGTGTTCTTCATCAGAGTCTTCGTTTTCATGGTGTTTTCTCTTGGTCGGGCTCACGGGTTGACAGCCTGAGTTCAGCAAAACCCTCGATGCCCCTGAATCATCTGTCAATAAATTATATTCATATCCATATCAAACACCGTAAAGGCACAATCAGTCATATTAATCACATGTTTGTCAAATGTTTTGTGATTAGCCAATCGCCAATTCTACCACAAAACATTAGATCATCATCATGTTCTAATATGTAAGTCAGACAAAAAAAGTCAGTGAGCTTTAATTGTTCATATGCAAATATTTTATTGAAAATCTTATTTTTCAGTATACAGTAGGGTCAAGAGTTCAGCAGTAAAACTATTTACTATCAACAACATATTCATTTATTCTTAGACTAAAAATGCAACTCACACATGCAATGATATTTATTTTCTTTCTGCAAGTCACAAATATCAACTGTCCTGATTTAATAATGAAGAAAACTTTGATAAAAGGTTGAGATCCTTGGAAAGAAAACCTTCAAATGTCAGATAGGCCTAATTTGACTTTATGACACAGCAAGGTTTAGCTCAGGGCAGGCTGAACAATATAGAGATTAATTTATGAATTATTAATGTATTATTTGTAAATAATAATAATACAAAAAAATTAAATAAAAAAAAGTTTTACCCTGAAACATATTTTTCAAAACATTTTTAAAATAAGATATTAAGATTTGTACAATAACTTGTACTCGTGTATGGAAAATATGTTATTACTTTTACTTGACTTTTTACTAATCATGAAATTTATATTCTGAAAATGGCATTTAATTTTGCATATGAAACCAACATGAACACAAAGATTATATTTCAAAGAAACTGACATATTTTACTAACAGATGTATTTTCCTTAGTGCCTCCGATGATATTATTCCATAATCAAGTATTAAATATGTATTGTTTAGGAGTTGTGAATGTTGTTACTCACCCTCATATGGATTATAATGCAGCCTGCTGATGTTATTGTTCATTTTATTAACGAATCGATTAATCAAAATATGCATTTTACCAAAAACATGCACATTTAAAGCAGAATTATGATCGGTTACTCCAGCTCAGATAGAGCTGAATGTATCGGTCTTTCAGAAGGGGAAACATGAGCAATCTTACAATCACTGATAGTAAGATGTGAAAAAATATATATTGAAAAGTTTACGTTGTTTTTAGCATGCTGAGCTAGCTATGAGTTGTGACACCAATCTCAATGAACTGTTTATGATAGTTTGGCAGTCATCAAAGACGCCTGCTATTGGCCCGTCCTGACCAGCGCTGAGGAAAGCATCACGTGTCAGGTGACCACACCGTCTCTCTGCTCCTGCTGAAAGGGTAACCGTCTCGTGCGAAACTCTCGCGATAGTATGCATTGACGTCACTTTCCCGCCGGAACACGCCCCCCAGCAGGACTGAGTGCGAAAACGGGATTAAAACAAACGATTATAAAATAAAGGCAGTTGGACTTGATGTTTCTTACAACTCACAAAAGAAACAGTGGTCCATGGTCAATGACATCGGGTTTCCTGACATATGTACCTGATTTACACGCCTGGGAAATACATAAAGCAATTGACTGAACACTTTATGCTAGATAATATTGTGCATTAAAGTTATGTCGAAAAGATCGTATTTATGAGCTAGATGCACATAATAACATACGACTGGGAAGCTCTGGATTTTCTTTAAGCCTCGATGTTAATGAGTTGGGGGCGTGTCAGTGAGAAACATATTATAGTAGGTATAATAATGTATATAACAATATTTATAGGTATCTTATGTAGCCCCGCCCCTTTTCAGCGCTGCGCTCTTGTCTTTTGTCTTCCGGTTTGTATTTTCACTGCGATCTAACGTATTTATGAATGAATGGCTTGTTTCAAAATCTTCCTGGTCTACTGACATTTGTTAAGACATCTGCTTTAAACATTACAATGCTCATGATAACTTTCGTCAACTTTACAATAAGTAAATCCACTTCACCAGTTAATTACTCCTCGACAGCGATGCCATTGAAATATACAGAGCGACCGCATCAGAAGTTCAAAGACACTATTTTAAAGATGGCTGCGCACTTGTGTCTCTGGCGCACAAGGTCTAGTGGTGCAGGTATGACATCACTTTGTAGGCCATAAAGCAGAAGCGAGTTTAGCATTTTAGCCCTTCCGTTTCCAACGTCCCGAAGTCACTTTCACGTTTAATTCTATGACATAAAATACATCAATATTACCCCACTTGTGATTTTTTGAAGCTGTAACGTGTCTAAAAGGCTAAAAGGCTTAATGGGACTACAGAGGCTGTCGAGGAGATTAAACATCATCACGCCGAACAGGTAAACTCAGTCCGCTTTTACAGCATCGTTACGTTTATAATTGTGCTCTTCTAAACAATTCTAACACAAACTTTCTGGGAAAATGTTTTTAGATAAAAACTGAAAGAGTTGTCGGAAGCTAGTGGTGGTGACGCTGAAGTCGTGGGGCCGTGGTGTAGTTCGCTTGAAGCCTACCTTTAGCTTTTTAATTCTGGCGACTGCATTTAGGCTTCAAAATTCACAAAAGTTGTTCATCTGTGATAATTATCTTGATGGACAAAATGTGCAAGTATCATAAACGTTAGTTGATCACAGAGCTTGTTTTTAGCGATAATCCAAAAGCCTATGGGAAAATCCTATTGGGTTTTTGTCGAGGGAACCAGAGTGAACCACACTGTCAAGCTTTTTGCAACAAAATAAGTCTGGGACCTGTCCACATTACTGAGGGATCTTAGAGACTCCCTGTTTGAGCGGCTCACAACGGCTGACCTTCGGCCTCTCTCGCTAAAAACGCCTTCTGCTAGCTTTGGCATCAGTCAAGCGAGTTGGCGACTTGCATGCTCTCTCAGTGGACGCATCTTGCCTCGAGTTTGGACCTAATGACAGAAAAGACAGAAGAGGCTATGTGCCTAAGTAGCTCTCCACGCACTTCAGGTCATAACGCTCTCTGCTCTCGCTCCCACTGAGGGTGCGCAGGCGCCGCACCCACTCTGCCCAGTCCGGCCCATTAGGGTGTGCATTGTGCGCTCTAGCCAGTTCTGGCAGTCAGAGCAGATATTTGTGTGCTTCAAAGGGGCTGCCGGTTACAAAGCAGAGACTTTCTCAATGAATAGTGGATGCTATAGCGCTGATCAGTCCTTGGGCTCGCAGTGCCCTATAGGGGTGAGGGCCCACTCCACCAGGGGAATGGCCTTCTCTTGGGCTTGGTCTAGCGGGGTGTCCATCGCTGACATCTGTGCCGGCTGGTCCTCGCCGTCCACCTTTGCCAGGTTTTATAACTTGGACGTCCCTGCTCTTCAGGCACGGATATTGTCTTAGCCAGTCCCCAACTTCTGTTTGTCTCCTTGAGGCTTCATGCCCCACGGCTCCGGCTCCTAGACCCGAGCCTGTCTTGCCGGATAAACCTTTAAAGTTGCTATCTCTCATTTAGCCTGCTATGGGGCCCTTGTAACCAAACACCCCTGGCTATGCGCTCGCAGGACGGCCTTCCGTTCTGCATTAGAAGCATGGCGCTGTTGAACTGAATATATGGCGCTATAGAAATCAGGTAGAGTTTTCCCCATAAGTGCCAGTAACTGATGCAATGCTCGTTCCCGTTATCTCAGGGAACCGAGGTTACGTTAGTACATGAAACGTTTTCAAAGTGTGGAGCATGAGAGCATGTCAGGAGCCGCATTCATGTGTCAAACTGCGCGTCTTGGTGAGTATTCATGTAAACACACATCTAGTTATATCTAAAGTGAAAGTAAACAGTTGAGCGAAATTATCCTTATACTGGATGCATGCATTGGGTCTTAAAGTGACAGCAGCCTGTCGTTAATGTTAGTCAAACAAACAAAAAGGAGAGGAAAATCATTTACTGCTCTTGACTAAATATATCTTTCATAGCTTTATTAAGAATCTGTGCATACGTAATTCATACGGGGGTGTCATCGTGTATATTGTGTTAGAAGGGAGGCCCACTGTCTTTGACTTTGAAAACACCTGCTTTATATTATGTTGCTTGCCAGTTATCTTGTGCTTATACCTCCTTTCTCCTTTTGCTCATGATAAACTTATGATGAAAATTTGTTTAATCAGTTTCAGTTCAGTAGTTAAGCTGCTTTACTGGTAGCTGTGGGTGTACACTGTGTATATCCGTAGGTGAAATGGATAAAGTTATGTAATGGGATAATGTGAAGGTAATGGGATAATGTTAATGACGATAAAGTACTACAAGATATAAGAAGATACCACAAATTAAAACAATAATTAATTCTTCAATCTCTTTTTTTATATTTTTTTTTACAAAATCTAAATCCGCAACATGCCTTAATTTATATGTACATAAATTAACTCCACAAATTAATAAACAATTTTGATTTTAAAAAACACGAGAGAAAAAAAACACAAAAAAAAAACAATGGCATGTGATGAAAATCATTTCTGATTGGTTTGTAGTTTTCAGTGCATTATAGTGATTCTTTCTGACTTCCACATTCATCTTAAAAGCAGCACAAGAAAACTGTCCTCTTACTGCACCTCTCATTAAGACCAGCTCTAACCAGAAGAAACCAGCCTGGACCAACACAACTGATGTGGTACGCATTGTGGTGTGGAAAAACATGTCAAAAACATGTAGCATCTGAAGATGAAAATAAAGATGAAATTTGATTGACAGTGCCGAATAGTGCCTCATCTCGGATACAGTTCAAAAGAACCTTGCTATGATATATCATTGTGAGACTATAGACATGATTTGTGTGTAGCAGCCTCTGCTTCTCCTGCTGATGTAGAGACACCCAGCCTTCAAAGAAATCCAGTCGCGAGTGAACACTGACAGGCATTTAAACACCAGGTATGCATAATTTATCTCTCTTGACTTGACCACTTGTGATCGGATTGACCAAAACACCAAATTTGCATGCATTAAACAGAAGGATAATGATGAATAATGACACGATAAATTGAAAATACACAATATGAAGCATTAAAACAGGAGCATTTTTATTTGTCTGTCAAGATTGCATATCGGTTAATAATAAATGAATGTCATTCTGCATGTTCATAAGAAGATAAATAAATAGTTCAAAGATACTGCAATGTCTTATCTTTTTACATTCCAACTAGAATGAAGGAAATGAATGAATTAATCTGCGATAAAGCATGCAGTAAATCAGTAAGAGCGTGGCGTGACAGCTCATGAAACGTGACAATCTCTTCAGGTGAACCTTCGAGTAAAGCAGCACTGCGATGAGGGGAAGCTCGTGCCAGTCTGACTGTACTGCAGGAAGCCTTCTGTGGCGGAGATGCGATCAGGCGTGGGGGAGGGGAGGGAGGCTGAGCATCTCATGCAGGGATGCAGCACGCGTCTGATTGGCTGCTTGCGTGTGTGACATCAGAGGTGGGTAAAGCAGAGAGGGGAGGAAACACTGCGACTCGAGGAGCATCCCAGCATCCCAGCTCTGAGCCGTCTCTCTCCTGTGGGATAAACCCTGTGAATCTATTCCTGGATCAGCGCTGCTCCTCTAGCCTCAGTCATGAACTACCTGCGCCGGCGTCTGTCGGACAGCACCTTCATCTCCAACCTGCCGAATGGCTACATGTCCGACCTGCAGAAACCAGACCCTCCTCAGCCCCCCCCGCCGGGACCAGCCTCAGCCCCCGCTCCGGGGTCCCCGGGCCCGGACAGGAGAGCCGTCCCAGCGCAGGCGTCGGGCTTCTTCAGCTCCATCAGCAGTGTGGTGAAGCAGACGGCCGCCTCGGCGGGGCTGGTGGAACAGACGTCCGTGTCCACGCCGGCCAGGAGCCTCAGGACCCTGCTGGTCATCGATGGAGCCCAGCACGACTGGTAAGAGGTTTTGCTCGTTATTTATTTAGTGCTGAGCTCAATCATTATTTTGATAGTAAATGCACGTTTCACTGCTGGTATTGACTGGGAAAAAGGCAACGCCGTCACTGCATAAATCCTATAGGTCTCTCTGATAAACGTGCCTAAAGTGTGTTTGATTCTGTTAAACTTCATCTCTGGTGTGAGCGTGGGGTTAGCACTGAGACAAGACGACATGTCTAAAACAATGTGATTATATATCATTATTAAATAGGCTACACATATATTCATTATGAAATACACTTGCTTTGGTGACCGTGCTTTTTCTATAGTTGGTCCAAATTTGTTGAATTGTCTTCCACTATCCAGTAAGAGACTTTCCTCTTTTCACAGGCTTACAACTGTCCTCGATTTTTAATGTTGAATATTTCTGATTGATGTTTTTGAGGTAAACTCCCTTTATCATTTGTGTTGTGGTCATTTTTTTAATTATTATATTTATCCTCTTGTACAGCACAATGGCCATCTACTGTTGCTTTTATTGTGCTATATAAATAAAGTTGATTGGTTTACTGATTGGCATGAGAACGAGTATGGGTGAATCTGAGGAGCAGGACATATCTGGAGCATTTCCAGTGTTTAGAGGAATCAGGCGACACTCATGCTTACATACTCTTTCATATCTTATTTATCCGCAGTTCCCTGCCATTTCTTCAAACGATTAATGTGAATCTGAGTGAATTCATGCTAATTATTCAGTTCTGTATTCGTACACATGCAGAGGCGATGGTCAGATGTTGTTCAGTCGAGCAGAAAGGCCTAGGCTGTTGATTGGTGTGGTTGGATGATGATTTCTGTGTCAAAGCTTCAGAGAAGGTGTTCAGTGACTAACAAACACACCACATATACTCTTGTCATGGTTGGTGTAAAGAATCACATGACCATGTGCTTACATGACCACATGTTTAATTGTCAAAGCTAAAAATAAAATAAAAAAAGACACATTTAATAACATATAATACATGTCATGTTTAAAGGATTTGTCATTAATATATTATATGGCTCTTGCTCATTTAAATCATGCATTCATGTAGTGGTCACAAGTGGAAAAACACAGCCTTTCCACTTAGATATTAAGCTAACTAATTAATTCCCAATTATAGATTATTGTTGTTACATTACGTGAAAAAAGTGTTTGCTTCTCCTTTTTACTTTTCTTTTTCAGTATTAGGTTACTTTATTGTTTGTAGCTTTGTGTTGGGGCTTATTAAACAGCTGAGCTCTTTTCAGGGAATGAACTGCTAATTTCATTTCATAATTTCATTTCATTGAGCAAAATGCATGTGCTTAGTTGGGACTGGGAATAATTTGAGGTGAAATGGGTCAGTGATACCGGAGTGAGCACAGGTGTAAATGTGTGTCAGTGAACAGCGGTAACCCTGCCTGACGGAGGTCCGCTGTGATTGGACTACAGTTTTAATTTAAAGACCATAATACACTATAAATCTTCACTATAACTGTATACGGTTTATTGTGTCCTCTTTAATGCCTGTTAAATGTTTCCTGGAGGATATGAAGTATGTCATCCACTGTACCTGTCTTTTAGTACAGTACCTTTATCTACAAGAGCAGATTCATCGCAGATACATTTCCCAATGTAAAGATCATGCTCTCCACAGATGAAGACACACACTCAGTGTTGGATCTATTATAGGACTAATATTCTGGAACGGTCCACAGCCAAGGGAAATACAATCCCCGCACACACTGCCCATCATCTGACGTGTCCCAGCTCCAGTGCTGTAGTGCTGTAGTGCTCTGTAAGGCCTCCGGTGAGTTGTCTTCTGGAGCAGAGTGTTCTCGGAAGAAATTCAATGTTTAAGAAATTAAAATCTTCCACTGGTTGTTATTTATTTGTCTAGGGTTCCTTGGCTCAGTTTACCCTTACACAAGTGCTGTAAGTGAACAAATTGTGTTTGACATCTGACATATCATAGCCTTTGACTGTAATGCGTTAAAATAATTAGATCCAACGTTAAAATGCTTTCTTTTGTATTGGGATATGGCCCAAACCTTTCAGCTTTCAGAATTAATAATTCTACCTAAACTAGCCCTATGAAACTATGGTGTTGTATACTGTATAACTACACTACTGCTTTCACTCAGCTACACCAGCTTACCTTTTACTGCGCATAAAGAGCAGTTTTGACTTCATATGAGGTACTGAGTGTTTAGTTTAAAGGTGTATCAGCAGTGAAGATCTGTGTGGGGTTTCAGCCGGGCTCTGCCTCAGTGTCCGTCAGGAGAAGCAGTCCCTGCAGTTAGTGCTCTTCATGACACGTGTAATTACTAGCGAGAGGTTGAAACTCACTGCTCTGAATTATAGCGTTGTGTCACTGAGATGCCAGTAGATCAGCAGTCTACATCAGTTTGGCTGCGCTGTTGGCACTGTAAAACACAGACACTGACCTGTTTTATAACTGACATACATTTCAACATATTTAACATATACAGTGACTTATTTTGTCACTGAAAATAAATGCAGTTATCATTTAGATTGTGTGTGTGTCTATCTTAAGATGAAGTGAAAACAGTCGATTCATGTAGTAACGAGGCAGCGTAATCGAGGAATTCCTGGATTATCGCAGGTGGAATATTATAGGTGAAAAATTTAACCATGATAACTAGCCCACCGCACAACATGCCATCATCCTCATGCCAACATCCTCATGCCATCATCCTCATGCCAACATCCTCATGCCATCATCCTCATGCCAACATCCTCATGCCATCATCCTCATGCCAACATCCTCATGCCATCATCCTCATGCCATCATCCTCATGCCATCATCCTCATGCCAACATCCTCATGCCATCATCCTCATGCCAACATGCAGGGCAAGAATACTACCGTCACACACTCCGCCATATGCTCTGAACGCAACACTTCAACTACATATGCTACATATAAAAAAAAAAGAAAAAAAAAAAAGAAAGAGCTTACGTACTGCTTTATTTCCCAACCCTTTTTTTGTTTGTTTGTTTGTTTTTTTTTTTTGTTTTTTTTTTTTTTCTTGACAGATTGAAAGAGGAAAAGAAAAAAAGAAGGAAAAAATAGGAGGGGGGGGGGGGGGGGTGAGAAGGAAGACGGAGAAGAAAGAAGGAAAAGAAGGGAAGGGAAAGAAGAAGGAGGGGAAGGAGGAGGAGGGTGGAAGAGAAAGGGGAAGAGAAAAAAAAAAAAAAAAAAAAAAAGCTTCATTCAGAGGGTAAGGGTGACGGGGGCATGGCAAGCTGGGCATTGCACCGGACTGATCCATGCTGAACGTCACACCTTTTTAATGCATCACAAAGCAACTGACACACACTATGCACTTCAAGGTTGATCATATAACTTCCACCTCCTCATATAATTATTAATGTTGTTATTTTATTATTATTATCAATATGAGTATATTCTAATTATTACTATTTTCCTCTTTCAATCTTATTATTACTACTACTATTATTATTATTATTATTATTATTATTATTGTAATATGTGTGTATGTGTATATATATAGCAACACATGTATGTATATATATATATATATGTGTATATATATGTGTGTGTGTGTGTGTGTGTATGTATATATATGTGTGTGTGTATGTGTATATATATGTATATATATATATATATATGTATATGTATGTGTATATGTATATATGTGTATGTGTGTATGTATATATATATATATATATATATATACTCCTTATTTATTTATTTATTTATTTACTTTTTTTTTTTTTTTTTTTTTTTTTGCTCTTTCCTTTTCCTATTATTATTATTATTATTAGTCCTCTCCCTGACTTCCTAACCTCACCTCACCTCTTCATTACTATCATTAATATCATTACTATCATCAATATTACTTATACTTTTGTTTTCATTACTATTATTACTGTTCTGATTTGTCCTTCTGTTATCTTATTATCATTACTATCAAGTATTTATACCATTGTCATTATTCAAGTTGCTGATGTAGTAGTAGTAGCAGTTAATGTAGTAGTAGAGATTGTAGTAATAATTGTGGTTGTAGTTGTAGCAGTTATTGTAGAAGTAGAGACTGTAGTAGTAGTTGTGGTTGTTGAAGTAGTAGTTGTAGTAGTAGACGTTATAGTATTTTTAGTAGTCACTCCTTACCACTGATTGATTTCTTTATATTTGTTTTATTAATATCTGTTATTTGTTTTCATATACTGACTTATACATGTTTATGTATGTTTATTTTAATATATATATATATCGTTTTTTTTGTTTTTTTTTCTCTCTCTATCTCTTGTTTTTTAAAGTATGTACTGTGACACGTCCACCCAGTTACCTTTACATGCACACATGCACGCACGCACACACACAAACGCACGCACCTGTCAGTTCCTGACTGTATTGGCTTTGTTTTGCTTGTTTGTTTGTTTATTTGTTTTCCCTGTTTGTGATCCCAATTTATGTACATCTTGCATATTCCAAAAAAAAAAAAAAAAAAAAAAACTACATATGCTTTCTGAGGTGTACCAGTGAGTCACTTTTATATTTTGTGCTGTGTTGACCAATGACTGATTTTATGATAACATCATATACATTTATTATGCAGCCAGTCCTGCATCAATTACAGCAAAGAGAAGTGGCATGCATCGTGTTCAAACCAATGTGTCTTATCCGCTGAATAAAGTTTTGACTATGAGCCTGATACTGTACAGGGTTCAAACCGGGTAAAAGACGCCTTTGATTTGATTTTCCTCTAAACCACAAGATGGCACACAAACTTTCCAAAACATCCGCTTTTCAAGATGCACGTGGAAATTTGTCTGATCCGTGACGCGATTTCAGACAGCAGCGCAAAGTACAATCTGTGCTAATTTGATCTAATATTTAATGGTTTTTTAAAATGTTGTAGATTTATGTAGAAAATGAGATAAAATCGATAAAATTATTGAATATATTTTGACTATAATTTTCAATAACAGAAGAATATGTAAAGTATGGTATTTGGGGCGAAAGGCACAATAATTAACATGATAAGAAACAGACAGATGGTAAATATATATTAAGTTGGGTGTCCACCTTAGAGATAATCAACATATTTATAATGAAACCATCATATTTAAGCAATATCATATTAATCATATCATATAATAAAATGTGATGTTTATTGTTACTACTGTAAATCTATATTCAATTATTATGGGACCTCCTTTCAGAATCTGTACTTTGTTTAAATAATTTTGTTTCTATGTATTTTTTAAATATATTTTATTTAACATTTTAATGATGACAGTATAAAATGACATTTGAATGAAAAATGAATTATTTTATCAAAGTAAACAGAAATAGTACAAACTTTGCTAAAGTGATTATTTTGATCAAGTATTAACTTAGACATTATTAAAAACAGACATTTAGCTGAAGTATTTGTATCAGTACTGTGTGTCTTTTGCCCCGTGTTCATTTTTCTTATTTGCTTGTGAAATGCCAATAACTCGTATGATTTTTTGCATGATACAATTTACTTTGACCTGAGCTTCTCCTTTTAGATAATTCTCTGAACAGAACGATCAAATCAGACACAATGGAAACATATTTTAAGAGCATATTTTATCACTTTTTAAATCATCTTTTTTTTTTTTTTTCTACAGGGCCAAACTCTTTAGAGGAAAAAAACTGAAGGGAGATTATGACATTAAAGTTGAACAGGTGAGTTTATAAAAGTCAAAAGACAAATCAAATCAAAGTATTCTTATTTATCCCTTCCTTTCCTCTGTTTTCCAGGCTGAGTTTGGTGACATCAGTGTTGTGGCTCATGCTAATGGATCATGTAACGTGGCTGTGCAGGTTTGGCAGAATGAAAACAAGATTGTCAGGTAAACTTGTTTAGAAATCACCTCACGCTGTTCATATTGCAATAACTGAGATAATGTGCAATAACTGTTGAATATTATCTAAATACATCAGTTTCTATAATCTAATGTGCTACTGTGTGTACAATAACAGTCATCAACATTTCTTAACCTTCAATCAGTTTGAAAGCTAAATGAACCCGCTCAGAGAGAACTGGTTTGATGTGTCACACATGAAAGCTGTATCATTATCCTGGGATGTAATAAAGGACAATTATAATAAAAGGCCATTCATATTGATTTGAGTGGCTTGTTTGTCACCAAGACAATGCTTCTGTTTACTCAAACGGCCCATGAATTCACACAAGTCTGCAGACACATATCCAAAACACTGTCTAAAATGACTAAAAGACATTATATGAGTATAGATTATGATTGTAATTGTAAATGATTGTAAAGCGCTTTGGGTGTACAGTAGTACATATGAAAGCGCTATATAAATGCCCGATTCTATTCTATTCTATTCTATTATCATACATATTTAATGAAAACATGAAAATGAGCTGTGTTAGAGGCGTGTGTAATGTGCCCTATCATGCACCGCTCGCACACAGACCACTGAAAGAGCAGGGAGTGGTTTCAGGACGTCTCCAGTCTGTAATGTGATGGCCATCTTTCTCAGAACTGTGAGATATAAACGTCCAATTCTAAAATGGCCCAATTCTTCAATTCCAAAAGTAATTCTAAGGGAAAAAAAGACAATTCTGACTTTATATCATGCAATTCTGACTTTATAACTCGCAATCGTGAGAAAAACGTTTTTATAGGTTTCCCTTTATAAACGTCAGCCCAAGATATGAAGAGCTGATTACTTTTCCATAGTAACTTTATCTTCTGCACATATGTAAAGCACGCACTGGACGCTCCCTGCTCTTTAAGAACAAAAGCTGGACTGGATTTAAGCATAACTTTTAATCCGCCCGATGCAAACTACATACAAGGAGATTGTACAAAGCACGTAATTCACTTCAGTTGCTTTGCCATAGTGCGAGCAAGCAGTAATGCTGTCTTCAGAGAAAGATGCTTTAAGACAATGCTCTCTAATGGTTCAATATGAGGCAGCGAGAGCACTTGTAGAGCCAATCTCAAGACGATGATTTACTAACAGGATTTAGCTGACGTGTACCCTTCACAAACCGCTGTTGTTGACTCGTGGCATGCGTTCATCCAATAGTTCCTGCAGGAAGCATAAAGCAATTTCCCCATCCAATCTGGCCTGTCTGGATCTCTGAAACGGTGTTTGTTTTAACAAAATCCATTCATGGAACTGCACCATCCTACTCAATTCTACCCATACTAATCAGGATAGCGGGAAACACGAGCAACGGCAGTTCAATCAGGCAGAAATCGATGTAATGGAAAAGGTAACGACATTGTCTGTGAGAGAGAATATCTCTGATCAAGTGTTATTTGGTCTCAGTGTTGCTCTATACGTGAGAGAATAACACCGGACGTGACAGTTATCGACGCTGGATGCGACCAAGCGAAGGAGCGCGAGCACTTGGAGTACGTCAGAAAGGTCATCAGTTTGTCATGTCGCACTGCGTCCAGTATAGACATCATCACTGATTATAATGAGTTGTTCTATGTGCTTTTGTCGCGGTGCTGCTCCACACATTCAGTCTCTTCGCCAGACTGTGAAGCGGTGGAGATCGACCTTGCCTGTTTATATAGGCTACGACTGAAACCCTCACACCGTTCTGCTGTTGAACAGCACTCCAAGCCCATGAGTGATGCACTCATTACTACCTCTTCTAGAGGGAAAAGACCTCATTAGGTCCCTTCTCTATCAGAAGTGTGGGCTCTCCAGCTTCACACGCTCCTCTCGGGTAATCTCTCTGCGGCTGAGCCAGTGTCCAAGACTCTGGTTCTCCGTCCAGTGCTGAAACAGCCCCAGGGAAATGAGAACCATCAACACCATTAACCTCAGACCGAGAGGGACTGATCGCAGCGACTCCATACGCTGAACTCTGAGAGCTGGAGCTGAAGACCCTTGGTGCGGCTCTTGTCCCCCTGTGGTGAACAGGTCTCGGCCCTGTGAAGCCTGTTTTTCTCACCCAGGAGAACGGCAGGGTTGATACGCTGCATCTGTGGCGTGGGACTTACCTTACCTTGAGCCGTTTAGACTGTGACATGATGAGGTGGTGAGGCGTTGTTCTGTGATGTGAGGTTCACGCGAGCAGGCTGATGAGGTCTAGCTCCCGTTCCCCCATATCTGGGATATCCAGCTGTACAAAACCCTTAAAGGGGTGATTGATTATGATTTCACTTTTCTAACTTTAGTTAGTGTGTAATGTTGCTGTTTGAGCATAAACAACATCTGCAAAGTCCCGACGCTCAAAGTTCAAAGCAAAGGGAGATATTTGCTTTGACAGAAATCGCTTTTTAAGGACTACAACAAACAATGACAACAATCACGGGTTAGTGACATCATTCACCCTAAAATTTACATAAACCCATAAACACGCTTTATAGATTATCATGACAGAATATGCTAATCGATGACCAGAAGATAGTTAACTCGACATCAGCCTCATAAATTCATCAACTAACCATTCAGAAATGTCCTGTTGCTTCTACATGTCGTCTCTTCTTCTTGAGTCTCTCCATCATTGTCTGACTCCGGTTTGAACATAAAAAGGCTAAAAGTTTTTTCAGTGTTCAGTGTATGTCTGTGTGAGCAGGGAACTACACTAACCTTTTCCACTGGTGGCACTTGCGCTACTAACTTTTTCAGTTACTGGCGCAAAACATGATTTGGTCGCACAAATTATTTATAGTAAGCCGCTCTGGATAATAATGAACAATAATGAAACTGTATTGCATACAGATGTGCTTTTTATTTTACTTGCCATCTTTAAACCACATGCCTTCTTGCAGGGGCGTAGCCATCATTTCAAAAGTGAGGGGGACAGAATGCCAAGCGTTATACCAGATTTTTTTTTTTTTTTTTTTTTGCAGAACTTTGTTGACAGGTTTTTGCTTAATTGGCTTAATATGCTATTTATGTTTAAAGAAAGAAAGAAAGGAAGAAAGATGTTCTGTACTTTATACTGCACATAGCCTAGTATTGTATATTGTACTATATTGTTTACATATTTCAAATTGTTTTTTTGTGTAGGCTATGTCAAACTTCAAGCTTTTAAAACTACTTCAAACTTTCTGGTTAGGCTTTTTCAAGACAACTTATAGTTTGTCTACAGAATTTTTTATCTAACAATTGTAAAGTGTTACTGAATTATATGGTAAACATCATGTAGGCTACACGTTACAACGCTGCATGATTCAAGCAGATATAGTGGCTGTTAATACATGAAAATCCAAATTCAGCATTAACAATCACCATCTTTATTCTAATTTGAAGGGCTTTGATTACATATCTGTGAAAATAAAAGACATTACGAATAAAAAAAGACTGAAAATAAGCGCACGTTTGTGCGGGTAGTGAATATTTTCAATTTCCAACAAAACTTGTTCATTATTCAACTCGAGAAATAGGCAGTATTCATCATTGTACAATATTCGGATACCACATGACAACTTACAGTGCTTGACTTTTTCGAGAAAAAGGAGTGAAGCGTTTTTGCCGTTCTGAACTCGTTGCGACCTCTATGATGAAAATGATGGATTCAGCGGCTCGATGGTGTTTTAAGCCCCCAATGGCTCCTTAGAGGCAGCTAACCCTACCCTCAACCTTAAACCTACCCATCCCCTCGCTGCCTGGAAGGCGCCGTTGGGGGCTTAAAACACCAAACACCGCTTCAGCGCGGGTGCGAGCATGGGCGTGTCGTGATGCACGAGTGACTGATTACCATGGAAACGTGAAACTCGCGTATGTAGATCTTTTTTTACTGTAGATAGACTCAGAGCCGTATTTATTTATTTTTAAATCAGCGTTAGGCTACGCCTACACCATTCCGGGAGGGGGCGGGGGGTTCGCGGGGCTGAAGCAAACTTGATGTGTTGAATGCTCAGAGCACGTTATAAAACGTATTCTTAAAATACACATTTCTGTTTTAATAAATGCTCATAGTAAATCATAGCATATTGCCTAAAACATAAGGTAGGTACAACAATAATCAGTGATACATTTGCGACCCATTAAAAATTAGGGTCGCAATGGCATTTCAAAAGGTTGCATATGCGACCATTTTGGTCTCAGTGTAGTTCCCTGGTGAGGTAGTCGGAGCTGCTAACACACACACACAAGCTCTTGAAGCTCCGCCCCCTGTGCCGGGAGCAGCAGCTCATTTGCATTTAAAGGGACACACAAAAACGGCACGTTTTTGCTCACCCTCAAAAAGTGACCATTTTAACATGCTATAAAAAATATCTGTGGGGTATTTTGAGCTAAAAATTCACATACACACTCTGGGGACATCAGAGACTTATTTTACATCTTGTGAAAAGGGCATTATAGGACCCCTTTAACAAGTACATGGTGGGAATATGGTTTGTCCCAGTGCCTTTTCATCTCCACAAAACATGACAGGACTGCTGGAGGGAATTGTGTGTCCAGTATGAGGCGTGATGGCAGGCACTTACCATCACAGAGATCCCTGTCCACCCCTTGGCCCACCTGTTGAGAGGGCTAGACAATGGAAAGTTTTGCGGCAGACTTCCCTGAGGTCCAGGGGAAGATCTCCACTCTGGTAGCTTGTACTGTCAAACCTCTGCAACTGATCCAGATCTGCAGCAACAGTGTCTTTATCGAGCCGAAGAGAGCACACGTCACACCTCTCATAAACCTGCACTGGTTGCCAGTTGCCGCTCGCATCAAATTCAAGGCACTGATGCTTTCCTACAGAACAACCACTGGCTTTGCTCCCTTTGATACGTATATACCTTTATATTCCAGACTTACGTGCCATCCAGAAGCTTGCATTCTGCAAGTGAACGTTGCCTCGTGGTGCCATCATCTCAAAGAGGCACAAAATCTCTTTCACGGACCTTCACCTGGACTGTTCCCTGCTGGTGGAGCTCAACCAGAGCTGCTGAGTCTGTGGCCATTTTCAAGAAACAGCTGAAGATGCATCTCTTTCGGCAACACATGATCCATTAATACTAACACTTTCTTTTTTTTCTCTACTATTCTATATCTGTTTTATTTTTTAAATTACATGTACTGCGTTAGACTAAACTGGGAAGGGTCATAGCACTTGCATATTGTTGTCCTATTGTTAGTTTCACTGCTTCTATTGCTCTCCTCATTTGTAAGTCGCTTTGGATAAAAGCGTCTGCTAAATGATTAAATTATTAAATCTGAAAATTAGGATGCTTATTCATAAGAATGGACAAACTCGCCTTGGCACGGCTGTTTTCCACTCTTGCAAAAAAAGCAAAACAGGATTTACAGCACCAGCTGTTACAGGACCAGCTCAGTCTGTAAACGGCAAAACGGTGAATGCAATAAGGCCCTGTGAGTGCAGCTTCCAAAAACTTCACGGGGAAGAGTGTGAGGAGAGTGTCAGTCTGACAGATGGGGCACTGAACGGATGTTAGGAGAACTGACATACTGTAAATGTCAAGCGTTGCATTGTGATGGATCTGCCATGAGCCTTAGCAAATCCCAACAAAAAAATGAGTCCATCGCCACAAAACAGGGAGCAAAGTGGTCTTCAATATTGACAGTTTATTAAATCTTGCTTACGCAAAATAAAAAGTGATCAAGCCTCATTAGAGAGGAAAAAGGCCAAAAATTGTATTGCATTCAGATTACATCACAGGAAATATCCAGTATTCAAAAAGGCCATAATTGGGCTTGAGCCTCAAACTAACAGAGGACAAAATTCAACACCACCGTTCACAAGGTACAATAAGAAACAACTTTCACTAGACAAAACATACACTGAATTTATAGGAGGTGGCCAGCACCATGAAAACAACAAAGGGGAAACAAAACCATACAAATTTTCACAACAATAACAACACAAACCTTGGAATGAACAATACATTTAACTAAATGTAGAGCCATGGATACATTTAAACAAAAATCACATTGATCAAGACATCACATTTCCCCATGTCCCCTCTAATACATCAGAGTTGGTACAGTCTCATTTCCTTTAGAACTCCCATAAAACAGATCAACTTCCTGTCTGAATCTGGTCCATTCCCACAACACACCAGGTACTAAACGTTTCTAGTCATCTTAATTACAAAATGAACTTTAACAATTTGAGCTATGTTTTTATAAATCACATTTTAGCCAAAGATGAATTTTAACTGGTTTTAATGTTTTAACCTTAAGCCAAATAACTAAGCCCGTGCACTGACTCAGTACAATCACAAATAAAGATCTTAAACCAAACCAATATAGTGATGTCCTTTTATTTATTGATCAAATGCAAAGATGAATATATAAGAATTGTGTGGCTTTGGCCATCACACGCATGTATAACTACAGTTACTTGTGTCTGTGTACTGTGTGTCCCCACAGGTCATTTAAGCCTGACTTTGTCCTGATCCGACAACATGCTTTCAGCATGACGGAGAACGAGGACTTCCGTAACTTGATCATCGGACTGCAGTACGCTGGTATTCCCAGCATCAACTCCCTGGAGTCCATCTACAACCTCTGTGACAAACCCTGGGCCGTAAGTTTGAGGACGTTCAATCTGACATGGCGTTTGATAGATATCTGATATCTCCAACCTCATCTCTCTAAACTTATCTGCAGTTTGCATGTCTGATCAGCACATACAAGAAACTCGGACAGGAGAAATTTCCATTAATCGAACAGACGTTCTACCCCAACTATAAAGAAATGGTAAGAGATTGTTTTTTTTTTTTTCAGCAATGTGATCAATTACTATTATCTGCATAATTAAATGAATAAATCATCTGTTTGTGCGAAAACAAACCAGGTGACCATGCCGGCATTTCCCGTTGTGGTGAAAATCGGGCACGCTCACTCCGGTGTGGGGAAGGTAACGCTGAAACTCAATGACTGTAGAAGAAGAGCTTTGAGATTATGTAGTTAAACATCTCATCTAATCGTATGTGTTGTTAAGGTGAAAGTGGAGAACCACACCAAGTTTCAGGACATAGCGAGTGTGGTGGCCGTCACTCAGACATACAGCACATGTGAACCGTTCATCGAACCCAAATATGACATCAGGATTCAGAAAATTGGAAATGACTACAAAGCTTACATGTGAGTAAAGATGCTATTCTGCAGAGTTTCTGAACACATCTCAGATTCAGCTAAATGCTGTTCTTGACAGATGAAGAATGCTCCTCGTTTCATAGGAGGACGTCGGTGTCAGGTAACTGGAAGTCCAGCACTGGCACTGCCATGGTGGAACAGGTGGCTATGACAGACAGGTAACACACACAACTATGGCAAGCTTTACAGCATCTGCTACAGGTAAGCTAATATGCTTGAAACATGACTAAGCGTGTTGCGTTGTCTTGCAGGTATAAGCTTTGGGTAGACACTTGCTGCGAAATATTTGGAGGCCTTGAAATTTGTGCTGTAAAAGCCATTCATGGAAAAGATGGAAAAGATTACATTACTGAGGTATGTGCTGCACTTAAAATGGCTTGGAGGAGTTGCATACTAGTTGTATAGATGTGATATACAAAGACATTGTAGAGCGTTTATGCAGGTTTGTATCTTCAACCATTGTGTTTTACTCTTCATGTAATATCACCAATACCTGTGTTTTTGGGTAGGTAATGGGTTCGTCTATGCCTTTAGAGGGGGACCATCAGGCCGAGGACCAGCAGCTAATAGCAGACATGGTCATTGCCAAAATGAATCATGTTATGTCACAAAATCCCAAAAGACCAACTGCTATTCAACCAAAACAGGTACATGATGTAACAACACACTGCAAAGACAGAACAAAACAAAGCTGACTTACAAAAAAAGCAACCTTTTGTACTTTTTTTTTTTTTTTAACTCAATTAATTCTGTCCAACTCAAATTGCGGTTTCTGACAACTAAAATATTTTGTTCATATAATAGGTAACTGACAAATACTTAATTCAACATGCCTAAGCAACTAAATGTTGTTTAGAATTTAGCAATGCAAGGAACAACATGTAGGGTTTTCCCCAATTGACCCTTCGCTAAGCCACGCCCAAAAACCGCCACAGGCCAATCGTGGCTTAGCAACCGTAACTAAGGAGGGCGGGGCTTAGCGAAGGGTCAATTGTTTTTCAAAGCCTACTGAGGCAAATGTATTACCTTGATAGTCAAATATATTAAATCTAAAAGGTTCAATGAGAGGCACATTTACCTAGCCTGGAAATCCAGACCTAAATCTGAAAGATGAATGGTCTGGCATCGACTAATGAAAATCGGCCAGCTCGAGGGCCGGCACCAAGCATGCATTTGAAAATCTCACTGCACGCAATTGGATAACACTACGACCAATCACAACAAGTTATCGCTTAGCTTCCAGCGGAGCTAACTGGTAGATTAGACTCTTGCCGTATCCGGTCGGCAAAACAACAAAAACGTCCTTCTTGCAAAGGAACGATTCGAGCGCCGTCTTCTGTTCCTCTTTTAGATAAAAAGCCAAGTCTAACTCGTTCATTGTAGCGGCCAAAGCCGTTTCAAACAACTGGTGTTCATCCAGAGCCATCTTGCAATGTTTACTAATGACTTCGACGTCACAGCGCTGTCGTCATCTCGCCTCTGGCCCGCCTATATCAGATAACCCGCTGTGATTGGTGCAGCTCGGATCGAGGGCATATTTAATGAGCATCATTACTCGACGCCAGAGTCACTCGCTGAGCAAATTCAACTTGTGCTCTCGCGAGAACTCTGGATTTCCAGGGTAACATTTACCTCAAAATTACCTTACAAATCTCAGAAATGTTAATGAATGATGATTAGTGAAGAAGAAATTTGAACTCTGAACTGTATGTTAACATACATGTTTGAGTATTCTAGTTCTGTTTATATAAAATAATAAATGACTCAAAAAAAACAAAAAATATATATATGTTCAAGCTTCTTCACATTTGTTAGAAGAACATTTTGCAAGTTGAATGTTTTCTATAGTACAGAACAAGCGTGTCGACAGCTCGGATGCTCTGTTGTGAATGCCACATGTATGAGTGTGTGTGTGTGTGTGTTTCAGGTTACTGTTGAAAAGGACGCTCTGGTTGAAGTGAAGAAGGGCCCGCCGCAGAAAGCTCCTCCACAAGGCTGTTTGCAGTACATTCTTGACTGTAATGGTGTTGCTGTGGGACCGAAGTTAGTGCAGGCCAACTAACACAACCATGAAGAACTCCTGACAGGTTGTGTTCGAACATTCAGACAGTGGCCCGAGAAGCAAGTGAACAAATAATGGGTAAGAAAGAGTTAGTTTGGGCCTGATCTGTATTTCAGTCTGTACTGTGTAACTCTCACTGTTGTGCGCTTGTGACGGTTGCTTTTGTTTCTATGTGAAGCGGTTTCTCTTCAGGGTTGTTGTCTGTGGTGATACAGCAGATTGTGCCTAGTGCTCTTTGTACTTTATATATATCATTTTTCTTGTCTTATGTCTATGTTTCAGTAAATTGTGGACAAAGGGTGTGTGTACGTGAAAGAAAGGAGACTATAAAACGTAAATTAATACTTTAATTGCATGATGGAAATCGTGTGTCATTGTGTGTTGAACGGTGAGGTGTGTGTTTTTCTTTTGTGATCACTGTTGAAATAATAGATATCATTCTTGCACTCTAGTATTGTAAATGTGTTATAAAATATGGTGAAATATATTTCCTACATTGTATGAAAGCCATATTACTGGACATCTGTCATTTTTGGGTTGCAAAAATGTGGACAATTTGTTTCTTGTTAACAATATTATTGCAGAATAGCAAATTAAATAAATAAGCAATAAAAATATAAAATCGAACAACCACTGATCACTCTATAATTTTTAATGTCTATTCATTTCATATGAGATACACAAACCCTGTCACCAAAATTTGTGATCTAAACCCCTGATTTGTCAATGAAAACACTAAATAATCACAATTAAAGTAACAAAATTATCACATTTTGAGACGTTTTGATGAAATTACGAAAAGAAGTTAAAGGAGAACTCCGGTCAATTTTAACATTGAGCTCATTTTTTTGTACATTTGGAGTGCTGTCAATACAGAGAACAACGACAAAAGTCGGTGTTGCCTACACCGTGTTATCCTCTTTTTAAAATTTGCACCCTGTTGACTTCAATGGGGCAAGTTTTAAACCTGCTTTTAGCCTCTTAACATCCTTGATGTGTCATTACAAGTGCACAGCCATGTGAGTGATTCCTTCAGAGTGAACACGGTGAATCTGACTGTAGTAGATGTGAAAGATATGGATAAAAATGATAATAATTCAGCCAGCGCACATACCTGTATTTACATCCTGTTTTCGGTCGAAGTCCACAGTAGTCGATTGTCGAGTTCATGCACATAGGTTTAGTACCTATGATCACGCGCTTGAACTCGACAATCGACTGCTTTGGTCTTCGACCGAAAACAGGAAAGAAATACAGGTATGTGCGCTGGCTGAATTAACATAATTTTTATTCATATCTTTCACATCTACTGCAGTCAGATTCACCCGTGTTCACTCTGAAGGAATCACTCACATGGCTGTGCACTTGTAATGACACATCAAGGATGTTAAGAGGCTAAAAGCAGGTTTAAAACTTGCCCCATTGAAGTCAACAGGGTGCAAATTTTAAAAAGAGGATAACACGGTGTAGGCAACACCGACTTTTGTCGTTGTTCTCTGTACTGACTGCACTCCAAATGTACAAAAAAATGAGCTCAATGTTAAAATTGACTGGAGTTCTCCTTTAACACCTTTATTTTAAAATATCCTTGTTGCAAATTACATGTTCTTATCATAGTAATAAGTGTATTCTACAAAATGACATGCAACTAAGCCAAACCTTGATCATATTGTCACAGTCTGACTCTGTTCTCACTCATCATCATCATCTTCATCACAGTCATCACTCTGTTCTAAATTATTACTTGGTATTTAAATGTATAATTAAACTGTAACAAAGACACCTTAAAATAAAGTGTAACGAATAAAAAAGTAAGTTTTTTATTACAGTAACTTGAGTTGAATGGCTGACTTTGACAAATGCAGTCATCTACAATTTTTGTGAAAATACAAGCATAGGGTCGAAATAATGGTGTTTGGATTCTAGTATGTCCAGTCAATGTTAAAGCTGATCAACCCATGGGTAATAATCTAATAGTTCTTGTATGTATTAGAACACACTCATAAAAACATGAATTACGGGTTTGTGGGGGCGGTCAAAGAAAGTAGTCTGTGTAATAAGAAGCTGACTGATGAAATGGGTCATATGATTAACTTTGCCTGAGCTGTTGAATTAAATGCGTTAGGACGAAGAACATGATGTGTTTAAAATGCATATACACAGTTCAGATGAATAATAATAGACCGTCCCATTTAACAACGCTCAGTCTGAGCTTCATGGCCTTGGAAGGATGCCGCCTCTGAACCGGGACACAGCCACTGTCTGGCCTCGTAACTTCTCGAAGGACTTTCACTCTCCTCATGAACTCGCCTTTATGTCACTTACCTGTTGGACTGCTGCTATTTCATGGATTCTTGGAACTCTGCTTGTAACCTTTATTTGTGGATTTACCCATCTATGGACCCGTGTGGAGAAATATTGTGACTGTGACTTTAAGTTAAGTGAGTGTTTGATGTTAACCCCGCTTCAAGGAAATGTGAAGAATGTTTCTGTTTGTGATTTACTCCCATTGATGAAGGTAATTCTGTGTACAATGTGTTATAATAACTGAAGCCCTGAACAAACTGATTGTCCTTTGTTGAGATATTTTCCTGGAAGCTTGCATGACTGCAATCCTTCTGTTGATGTACATCCCAGTGTTTTTGCTCTGCCTCAATCCTGTGTATGGTCAGCAGTTTACCTTGTGGTAATCCTGTATACATTCCTGTGTTTGCTTTAATAAACACACCTGGGTCCTGACAGTATCTCTCAGTGTGGAGTTACGTTACAGCCACAGCCAGTTATTCCACTGGGAACTGTAATTTCCGTGTGGGAACTTGTGTTTTAGTTGTGACTCCGCCCAGTGCCAGTATTCCCACACCTGGGTTGCCAGTTGGAGGAAAATACAGAGTATGGAAGCCAGCAAACAAACTGGGTCAGAGATCGCAGATTATACCCGACTAAAAGCCCCAGAATCGATCTGAAAAACTCTATGACCAGAGGTGTATTAAACCGCAGATAAATCAAGGCTCGTCATCTTCCATTGTCAATTGCGCTTGTTCCTGTTGCATGTTGTCAGTCATTTCCTGTCAAACATACATATTCTGCTTTAAAATAAATAAATAAATAAAAATTATAGGTTTATGCATTATTTTTAAATCAACACTTGAATGTGGGTAAGTTTCATCAAGAAACATTTTGAACAAAACGCTGAGAAAATCATGTTTTTGTCAAAGACTTCGTACGGATGGGATTCAGAATGATGATCAAAACACAGATGGAGTAGATCGAGTCCATCAACATCCACAAAGCTTCACAGTTGTTTCCTCTTCATTGGTTCCACATTTCATATGGTAATGAATTTTGATTTATATGCGGTCACCTCGTCACCTTTATAGCACTTTATACAATGGGTCAGTGACAAATAAGGTTTGTCAAGATGAGAAATTCAAAAATCTTGTAAAAACGTGTTTTAAAAGCATGCATCAGGTATGTTAAAATGTACATAGTGTATTTATGTTGATTTTATGTAATTAAAAATTCCATTTGCACCCATTTTTTACGAAAGTTAGGACTGAATGTACCTGAATGTGTCAAATGGTGTAACTGCCAAAGAATGAGAAATATCAAATATTATACGCAATACGTTTGAGCTTCTGCAAGAACCAATGAGGTTCATTCTAGTGTTACGCATCACGTTTGAGCTTCAGCAAGAACCAATGAGGTTCATTCTAGTGTTACGCATCACGTTTGAGTTTCAGCAAGAACCAATGAGGTTCATTCTCGTGTTACGCAGCACGTTTGAGCTTCAGCAAGAACCAATGAGGTTCATTCTAGTGTTACGCATCACGTTTGAGTTTCAGCAAGAACCAATGAGGTTCATTCTCGTGTTACGCAGCACGTTTGAGCTTCAGCAAGAACCAATGAGGTTAATTCTAGTGTTACGCATCACGTTTGAGTTTCAGCAAGAACCAATGAGGTTCATTCTCGTGTTATGCAGCACGTTTGAGCTTCTGCAAGAACCAATGAGGTTCATTCTAGTGTTACGCATCACGTTTGAGCTTCAGCAAGAACCAATGAGGTTCATTCTAGTGTTACGCATCACGTTTGAGTTTCAGCAAGAACCAATGAGGTTCATTCTAGTGTTACGCATCACGTTTGAGTTTCAGCAAGAACCAATGAGGTTCATTCTCGTGTTACGCAGCACGTTTGAGCTTCTGCAAGAACCAATGAGGTTCATTCTAGTGTTACGCATCACGTTTGAGCTTCAGCAAGAACCAATGAGGTTCATTCTAGTGTTACGCATCACGTTTGAGCTTTAGCAAGAACCAATGAGGTTCATTCTCATGTTACGCATCACGTTTGAGCTTCAGCAAGAACCAATGAGGTTCATTCTCGTGTTACGCATCACATTTGAGCTTCAGCAAGAACCAATGAGGTTCATTCTCGTGTTACGCATCACGTTTGAGCTTCAGCAAGAACCAATGAGGTTCATTCTCATGTTACGCAGCACGTTTGAGCTTCAGCAAGAACCAATGAGATTCATTCTCGTGTTACGCAGCACGTTTGAGCTTCAGCAAGAACCAATGAGGTTCATTCTCATGTTACGCAGCACGTTTGAGCTTCAGCAAGAACCAATGAGGTTCATTCTCATGTTACGCAACACGTTTGAGCTTCAGCAAGAACCAATGAGGTTCATTCTCGTGTTACGCAGCACGTTTGAGCTTCAGCGAGAACCAATGAAGTTCATTCTCGTGTTACGCAGCACGTTTGAGTTTCAGCAAGAACCAATGAGGTTCATTCTCGTGTTACGCAGCACGTTTGAGCTTTAGCAAGAACCAATGAGGTTCATTCTCATGTTACGCATCACGTTTGAGCTTCAGCAAGAACCAATGAGGTTCATTCTCGTGTTACGCATCACATTTGAGCTTCAGCAAGAACCAATGAGGTTCATTCTCGTGTTACGCATCACGTTTGAGCTTCAGCAAGAACCAATGAGGTTCATTCTCATGTTACGCAGCACGTTTGAGCTTCAGCAAGAACCAATGAGATTCATTCTCGTGTTACGCAGCACGTTTGAGCTTCAGCAAGAACCAATGAGGTTCATTCTCATGTTACGCAGCACGTTTGAGCTTCCGCAAGAACCAATGAGGTTCATTCTCATGTTACGCAGCACGTTTGAGCTTCAGCAAGAACCAATGAGGTTCATTCTCATGTTACGCAACACGTTTGAGCTTCAGCAAGAACCAATGAGGTTCATTCTCGTGTTACGCAGCACGTTTGAGCTTCAGCGAGAACCAATGAAGTTCATTCTCGTGTTACGCAGCACGTTTGAGTTTCAGCAAGAACCAATGAGGTTCATTCTCGTGTTACGCAGCACGTTTGAGCTTCAGCAAGAACCAACAAAGTACATTCTTGCACGTTTGAGCTTCCACAAGAACCAATGAGGTTACATTGGTTACATTGAATAAGCTGACTTCCGGAATTCGAATGCGCATGCGTCGCGTCTGAACGCGTTGTTGTCTTTGGAGCTCTATCGATTTGATTTATAATTCTTGATTTTTCCCTTTAAACTCACTTACAACGAACATTTTTTACTTTTCCTCACTGAGAAGCACTACTGCTCAAACCTCATAGTTACAACGCGGACTGTTGAGCAGACGCGTCTCAAGCCTATTAGTGATCCAACGCCGGATACTCTTATAGGTTACGTCCGTGGATCACGGCTGAACGCGTCTTCTCCACACTCACTTACAAACAAACATGGCGAATTTATCAGATGTAAGTAGTCTACCTCTTGGTGCAGGTGAAGATACATTTGAGCTGCACGCGTTGCAGTCTGAGCTGGAAGCTGTTGAGAAACAGATCCACAACCTTTTAGTGAGACAGGCCGAGCTGATAGACCGGCGGTTAGCTCTTGAAACATCACGCGCCGATGCACACAAATCAGTGATTAACGTTACTAACCCGCTGACTCCGACCTCGTCTACTCCGTGCGTTACTCAGCATCGGTCCCGAGCGCCGAGGTCGCGATCGCGATCAGCCATGGTCTCGTTCACTCCGGCTCCAACACGCCACCACGAAGCGGAAGACGCGAGTCAGGTCTAGACCAAGACTCTCTCCGCCCCTCCCGGTTTTCGAGTTATCCACACAAAACCGCTTCTCCCCTCTACGCGAAACCGAACGCGATGCTTTGATCATCGGCGATTCCATCGTTCGGCACGTACACACTACATTAGGTAAAAGTAAGGTGCACAGTCACTGCTTTCCTGGTGCTCGTGTTTCTGAAATTGCTGCTCGCGTTCCCGAGATTCTGAACGATGACGAGCGCGTCGGAACTGTGGTCCTGCACGCGGGAGTGAACGACATCAGGCTGCGCCAGACAGAGGTTCTGAAGAAAGACTTCTAGAATCTGATCTATACGGTACGCAGCACATCGCCTGAAACAACGATCATAGTGTCAGGACCGCTTCCCACGTACCGACTAGGACAGGAAAAGTTTAGTAGACTATTCGCGCTAAATGAATGGTTAATATCATGGTGCAATGAGCAGAAATTGCTCTTTGTAAATAATTGGAATCTATTTTGGGAGCGTCCTAGGCTTTTCCGTGCCGATGGCTTACACCCAAGCAGATTCGGAGTGGACCTTCTATCGGATAACATCTCCAAAATGTTAAACACCATTAAATGACTAGTAACCAATAGTCCAAATCATAGTCTCTCCTGCACCAATTTAAATGATATAAATACTAGTGTAGAACATTGCATAGAAACTGTGTCTATTCCTTGTTTAGTGAGATCAAATAATAATTCTACTGCAGGATCTAGGAAAAATCTAATTGTTATTAAAACAGAAAATGTTGCTATTAGTAAACAAAAACAATTTTTAAAGCTAGGTCTTCTAAACATTAGATCACTCACACCTAAGGCAGTTATTGTAAATGAAATAGTCACAGATAATAGCTTCGATGTACTTTGCCTTACTGAAACCTGGCTTAAACCAAATGATTATTTCGGTCTAAATGAGTCTACTCCATCTGGATACTCCTATAAACATGAACCCCGTCTGATTGGTCGTGGCGGCGGTGTTGCAACAATCTTTAGAGATATTCTCAATGTTACTCAGAAAACGGGTTATAAGTTTATTTCGTTTGAAGTACTTGTACTAAATGTTACGCTCTTAGATGTTAGAAAAAAATCCATATTATCTTTAGCCTTGGCTACCGTATATAGACCGCCTGGGCCTTACGCTGATTTCCTAAAAGAGTTTGCAGATTTTCTCTCAGATCTATTGGTCAATGTAGATAAAGCATTAATTGTTGGAGATTTTAACATACACGTAGATAATTCAAATGATGCGTTAGGGGCTGCGTTTATAGATTTATTAAATTCCTTTGGGGTCAAGCAAAACGTTACCGGACCAACTCATCGTCTTAATCACACACTCGATTTAATTATATCATATGGAACCGATCCAACCGATATAGATATCATTCCACAAAGTGATGATGTCACTGACCATTACTTGGTAACTTGCACATTACATACTGCTGTAATATGTCATGCTGCGCCGCGTTATCGACCAGGCAGAACAATCCTTCCATCCACCATAGATAATTTCTCAAATTGCTTATCTAATCTGTCTCAGCTGCTGCCTGAACCCAAACAAACAGATGAACTAGAAGAACTAACTAGCACTATGAGCACCATTCTCTCTAGAACATTGGATGTTGTTGCACCCATTAAATTAAAAAAGGTCAGAGAGAAAATTAAAGCACCATGGTACAATAGTACTACGCATGTTCTAAAGAGAGAAACCCGTAATTTAGAGCGTAAATGGAAACAAACTAATTTAGAGGTCTTTAGAATCGCGTGGAAAGACAGTATGTCACGTTATAAAAAGGCCCTAAAAGCGGCCAGGGCTGAGCATCTCTGCAAACTAATAGAAAATAACCAAAACAATCCTAGGTTTTTATTTAACACCGTGGCTAGACTAACAAATAAACAGACGTCACCCGAACAAAATATCCCGTTACAGTTTAGTAGTAATGATTTCATTAACTTCTTCACTGAGAAAATAGAAAACATCAGAACCACAATTGTAAACGTTCAGTCCTCAATCGCGCCTTATAATTCAACCTCAATTATCACCCCGCAAGAACAATTACAGTGCTTTACAACTATAGAACAAAAAGAGTTAAATAAACTTATCACTTCATCTAAAACAACAACATGTTTATTAGATCCTATACCAACTAAACTACTGAAAGAAGTGTTACCTGTAGTGGAAGAGCCTCTCCTCAATATTATTAACTCATCTTTATCTTTAGGTCATGTTCCAAGAACATTTAAACTGGCAGTTATAAAACCTCTCATTAAGAAACCACAATTAGATCATAATAATCTAGCAAATTATAGACCCATTTCAAATCTTCCATTTATGTCTAAAATACTAGAAAAAGTTGTGTCCGCTCAACTGGGCTCTTTCTTGCAAGAAAATGATATCTATGAAAAGTTTCAGTCAGGATTCAGGCCGCATCATAGCACTGAAACTGCGCTCGTTAAAATCACAAATGATTTACTTTTAGCTTCTGACCAAGGCTGTATCTCAGTACTAGTTTTACTTGATCTAAGTGCTGCGTTCGATACCATAGATCACACAATACTCTTAGATCGACTACAAAATTATACTGGTGTTCAAGGACAAGCATTAAGCTGGTTTAGATCATACTTATCTGACCGCTACCATTTTGTCTATTTAAATGGAGAAAAATCGATCATAACTCCAGTAAACTATGGAGTGCCGCAGGGATCTGTGTTAGGCCCTCTATTATTCTCAATATATATGATGCCACTTGGAAATATTATAAGGAAACATGGAATTAGTTTCCATTGTTATGCTGATGACACTCAAATATATATTTCATCACGGCCGGATGAAAACGCTAAATTATCCAAATTGACAGAGTGTGTTAAAGATATAAAAGATTGGATGACGCGTAATTTTCTTTTATTAAATCCAGACAAGACAGAGGTAATACTTATCGGTTCAAAAAACCGCCCACAGAACCTCTCACAATACAACTTTGACATCGTAGGATGTCCTGTTACTTTATCCTCTACAGTAAAAGACCTGGGTGTTATACTCGATTGTAACCTGTCTTTTGAAAATCATATTTCGTATGTTACAAAAACAGCCTTTTTCCACCTTAGAAACATTGCTAAGCTACGTAATATGCTATCAGTTTCTGATGCAGAAAAGTTAGTTCATGCATTCATGACCTCGAGACTAGATTACTGTAATGCTTTATTAGCCGGTTGTCCTGCATCCTCAATAAACAAGCTACAGTTAGTTCAAAATGCAGCTGCTAGAGTTCTTACTAGATCAAGAAAATATGATCATATAACACCGATTTTATCATCACTACATTGGCTACCTATAAAGTTCCGTATTAATTATAAGTTATTGCTACTGACTTATAAAGCCCTAAACGGCTTAGCTCCAGTCTATTTAACGGATCTTCTATCGCCCTATAATCCATCGCGCTCTTTAAGATCAATAAATTCGAGGCTTTTGGTCATACCTAGGATATCCAGATCAACCAAAGGAGGGAGAGCATTTTCACATTTGGCTCCGAAACTCTGGAATAGTCTTCCTGATACTGTTCGTTGCTCAGACTCGCTCTCCCAGTTTAAAACTAGATTAAAGACGCATCTTTTCAGCCAGGCATTCATATAATATTGTTAATCTTACAGTTCAAACTACAATCCGGCCTCTAGTTCATAAATGCCAGAGGAGAACTGGCCCCCGACTGAGCCTGGGTTCTCCCAAGGTTTTTTTTTTCTCCATTAGGTCACCTGATGGAGTTTTAGGACACCATTAGGTCACCTGATGGAGGTTTTTCGGTTCCTTGCCACTGTTGCCTTTGGCTTGCTCAGTTGGGGATATTTTGGGGATATTTAATTTTATTCTATCAATCAATAAATTCCACTAGAAACAAACCTTGTTGTATTATTTTATTTTAATTTAATACTGTGAAGCTGCTTTGATACAATCTGTATTGTGAAAAGCGCTATACAAATATACTTGATTTGATTTGATTGAACACTTGAAAAGAGTTCCAAATAGTAGGTTAGTTTATATTACATTGTTAATCAGCATCATAAACTAGTGATATTTGACTAAATTGGCCTCGAACAGAAAGGCTTGTAATAAGAGTCAATAGGTGTAACCGGTTACACCATTTGACATTTCAGTTTAAAATCAAATTTGACAGGCATTATCATGGACACCTATGTAATTGTGGCCTTGGTGGTAATATTTAAAATGTAATTTTTAAAGTTAATAATTTTTATAATAATGATGAACTATCAATGTATTCCCAGGGTCATACCATTTGACATATACTTATTGTATACCTGACCATACCCTAAAATTGTCAAATTATCTCACATTTTAAAGAGAGTTAATAACATTTGCATGCAGCAGTTAGTTTCACCGTGGGTCCGTCTCTGGGATATAATTTCCTGTCACATGGTCTTCTTACACAATATTAACAAAATGACTTCTTGAATGGTGGTAACACCACCTTGACACTTCAGGAATTTGACTTGACTCACATGATTCCCCAAATTAATATTCAGAACAATGGTGTTCCATTTACTTTTATTTACTGTTAAATAGTTCTAATGTAAGATTATGCCAAACTAGCTGATATGGTGTTTGACCATTTGCACTGCCTGCTTTAAAACCGACTTCCAGAGACTCAGGCAATTTCTTTGATGCGAGAGATCCGCGGTGAATCATACAGTGGGTCCACTTGGCTAAAGGGGCTGAATATGCTGGACACGAGTGACCAGACCGATAACCCTCCCTCACTGAACAGGCCCTGTCCTGCTTTTATCCCATGACATGCCTGCATCCCATATAAACCCATCCAGAAATTCAAACAATGCCTCGCCAGTTGTGTGCGCTGGAAGAATGTCCTCCTCAATATTGCCATTTTTGATATATCTGACATGTAAGCAACTGTGCCAGTCCTGCACCATCAGTTGTCTCATCAAGCTTCAGGGCACAGTACTGGCTTTTGCATGATGTTAGCTAGCAATCACTCCTTAACGTTGCTTGCCATGTCAGATATGCGGTGGCAAACGGTGTCGTTAGAAAGAGGGATGTCACTAATCTGTGCTGAGACATTCTCTCCAAACAGAACTTGACAGACATCTTTGGCAGCAGGTAAGATTAGCGCCTCTGCAATTGTGTGAGGTTTTCCTGATTTGGCAACTCGTTGCGAGACGTGGAAGGAGACCTGACAGCTTCTCGACACCTGTTAGACACTGATGTGTGTTTGCTGATGTTGCGTTTCTGTTGTGCAAGGCAAGATCTAAAAATCCTAAAACCCTAAAAATCTAAGGGTTTGTCTTTGAGTGTCAGGTGTTTGGTTTCTAAATGGCGCTTCAGCTTGCATGGCTTCATGCTATCATCTATAATACACAATGTGATGAATGTATCCATGTTTTCAGTGGCGTAACGAGCCAACACCGCGCCCTTATGCAGGATTATCAAGGCCCCCCTACTACAGCATGTGATGACGCAATGTCCACGAGTAGGCTACCATGAATATGACAGGATAGGATCATAGAGACACAGCATATAAGATGAGATGAGGGACAAAATCAGGAGTAGCCTACACGCACCACAACAACGGCGCACCATAACACATTGTTACTCACTGCATACACACATAGGCCTAGGTCCAAATACATACAAAAGAGGCTCACTCACATTATAGCGGCCTTTTCCAAGCTTTCCTCTGTGCAAAGTTGTCGATTAAATCCTTAAGATCCAGATGTCGCGCACGGGCATTCTCAATTGACAGTATGGAAAGTCCAGAGAGACGACTCTGTCCCATTGAGCTTCTGAGATAGCTTTTTATCAGTTTCAGTTTTGATAAAGAACGCTCTGCGGAGGCCACTGTCACTGGGATGGTCAGAAAAAGCATGAAAGCAGTGCAAACCTCCCCGAAACTCGCAGTGATGCAGCTGTCCTCAACGATCAGCATCTTCGTCAGCTGTTGCATTGTTTTCATTTGTGAGATACGGACTGTCAAGCATGCACGGAATGATAACAATTGCATTGGGAAATAAGTACTAATGTCATCTCTGTAAATCTCCACCAGCCTGTTTGCTTGCAAAAACAGTTCATCATCTTTTGCAGTGCAAAGGGTCTCGGGCAGTAGATCTTAGAAACTGTCAAGTGTTGATCGTAAACCGGTGAATCTCTGGGTCAACTGAGAGGTGACAATATCAAGGCAGGCATTAAACACATGGACGCGAAAGTAAGACTCAGCATCTGCTAAACGTCCATGTTGACACAGCTCATCAAAATGCGCTTTCACTTTTCTCAACCGAGTGTTCTCAAATGCCTTGCTCACTCCCCACCTCTCTGAAAGGCCCTTCGCTGTTTGTTTGGCATCTTCAAAATGTTCTCGGAGCGTGGTTAGGTCTGGACTGCTGTAGCCAGATCCATGTCTTGGGACTGTAGAAGTTTTGATATCACATTAGTTCGCTCCAGGATTTTGCTTTGGAGGACAACAAGACAAACAAATGAGAATTTCTCCATTGCCTGTTTCAACGATGCAGCCTCGTCTCGTTCATCTTTCTTTCTGCTTGTCAGTGAAAGTTTTGCCAATGCCTTCATCATATCATTGTACCGATATCTCAGAGCGGTTACTGCTTCGTAACGTGAGGACCATCTAGTCGGGCATAACTTTTTCAGTGTTATATTGGAGTCATTGTTTGTGTCGTCACTGTGTGTTTTATTTGAGAGCATTGCCCATCTCTTTATGCTATACACATAAATGCGCTCAACAATGTCAAAGAACTGTCTAACTTCTTGTATCTTCACCGCATCATTAAGGATGAGAATCAAATTGTGTGAGGCACAGTGTACATACACGGCAGTTCTTCAATCCTTGCTTGGACACCACTGTATATGCCGTGCATATCTGCGGCACCGCCGTACCCTTGCCATCTGCACTTGGAAAGGTCTAAGCCGTTGTCCTCCACAGACTCAACAATCTCCTAGTAAGCTCGCTGGCCGACCCTGTAGATACTCTATAACGTTTGGCATTTGAGTCTAGATACTCAGGAAAATGACCCATGTCAGTTGGATACTCATGCAGAGAGGATATATTAGCAGTGATGGGCTACCTCGTTCTCCTCGATGCTGTTGGATGACCCTGAGCCTGTTGGTGCCTCACTCCCTTCCTCCTCAACATCTTCACATTCTACATCGATGTTGCTTGATCCACTGGTGCTAGCATTAGCCAGGGAGCTGCTACTGCCAACGGTCGCTTCAGGTGCTTCACTCCCCTGATCCAGCTCAATCTCGATCTCCCCCTCCTGTGCTATCTTTTTAAAGAAGCTTCCTATTTTTGGTAATTTACTCAATTTCTCCAATTCCTCTTTTCGTTTTCCCTTTTGAAAGCCACTTTTGCGTTTGTAATTTGACGACGACTCCATATCGATATTGTCCGTCTCAAGTTAAACGTTTTTACTGTTTTGCACGCAATACGCATGTTCGGGGATTCCCCAGTCCCAATTCGAAACAAATTACACCAAATCCATCTTTGTTCGTTTCAAACATGCATTTAATGATGTTGTCATATTTATTCAAATTCGCGATAAAGTAAAATGCGATCAGACTAAAAGTAGTAAAATGCGATAGGGGGCCCCGGCTGTCAATCAATATCCTCCAGTCACGCGGGCCCGATTGGTCCGGGCCCGTAAGTACCCTGCTTACCAGAGGTGGACAGTAACAAAGTACATTTACTTGAGTACTGTACTTAAGTACACTTTTTGAGTATCTGTACTTTACTTGAGTATTATTTTTTCTGGAAACTTTTTACTTTAACTTCACTACATTTGAAAGATAAATATCGTACTTTTTACTCCACTACAATTCTGTCAAGGTCCTTGAGTAGAAAGTAACATCAGTCAGTGGATGATTTTGGTTGCAGGGGTTGCATTTTGGTTGGAAATGAAAGTCGGGTTGACGTCAGAACCCTGCATCTGATTGACATCAGAACCCGACGTCAGATTGACGTTGGATATTGTTTGAAAATAAAAGTCGGGTTGACGTCAGAACCCGACTGATGTTGGTTTCTGACGTCAACCCGATTTTAATTTTCAACCACAATATAACGTCTGTCCAACGTTGGAGATCAACGTCAATCTGACATTGGATTCTGACATAAACCTGATTTTCATTTTCAACGTTGGGTTTGGTTTTCTAAATGCGAATTTTGTCACTTTTTTGGAGCACCCTTGCTTTTAGATAACAGTAAGGCTAACATATTCATACTAAAAGCCAAAAAACTTTAAATAGGGCAATATTTGAGGGAACAGCCATTTGGGTGTCCGAAACCATTGTGGACGTTATTGAGTGCACTTATTCAATCTCACATTCAATCCCACTACTGGAACTGTGTTCTAGAAATAAATTTGATATTGATATGAGGTTAGATATGCAGGCATAGATTCAGAGGCATACGGTAGCCTACTTACATACAACAATGCAACAAAACAATGCATTGACATTTACTTTTTACTTGTGATACTTAAGTACTTTTAAAATCGAGTACTTCTGTACTTTTACTTAAGTAAAAATAGGTCTTTACAACTTTTACTTGTAACGGAGTAATATTTGACCAGTAGTATCTATACTTTCACTCAAGTAAGGAAGTTGTGTACTTCGTCCACCTCTGCTGCTTACCGACAGTTACGCCTGTGCATGTTTTACCAATATGGACTCGTACTTCGTACTGGACTTCGGCTGGAAGTCACTGACGTTCTGAAATGTGTCTGCAGTGTGAGCAAGTAATATAAGCGCATGACAAGAATAAAGGGTCAAATTAAATTGTTTGCATTAAATTGTTCAACAGAATGTTCTGCTCCTCTCAGTCAGACAGAGAGAGGGAAAGCAAGACCTCGCGCTTGCAGGACAGTACTGGCCACATCTGGAAAGTTGCTAAGGTTTGTCCAAAAACTCGCTAGATTTGTCGCTAGGCGCTTTATTGCATAAAAGTCGCTAAAGAGGTCTGAAAATTCACTAAGTTGGCAACACTGGTCTGCACTGACAGCTGGATAAAGGCAAGCTAAGCTCCGCCTCTCCCCAGCAAAAAGAAAGTGCAGAGGGAAAGGGAACGCTGGTTTTGATTTCTTCTGTTTTTTCTCGAAAACATTTTGCGCTCTTCCGATCTCTCTGAGAACCACTGCCCTGAGTAGTAAAGCTGATCTTTTGCCACACAAAAGACAATTGAGGGATTCACAGGCAACTCACTAAAGCCAACAGCAGCAGATGCTCAAGGAGAAACACATGAACCCACAGTACGAGAACCTATCAGAGAGATCATCTGTGTAAGACTCATTATTTTGTATTGTGGAATACATTTGTAATATCTGTTGTGCTTCTTCAAAGCAGCTAAAAAACAACTTAATCTTAATTTAACAACTTAACTTAAAGGGTATATTAATCCATGAGCATAACTGTATAAAGCCTGTAATGGTTAAAAAAAAGCATTAACCCAGCATAAGAAGACATACAATGATAGAAAAGGGTATTTAACTTAATTTTATTAAAATAATTGATTAACAGTATGTACTCTATACATAAAGAACACCTTCAAAATACTTGACATCACAAAACTGATCTCAAATTGCGTAAGACTAAGTCGCATCTTGAACACCACTCAATGGCAACTCAATACTGACTAAATTATGAAGCTCTTTCTGTGTATATAATATATAAACATCATCACTCTTTGAGCATTAGGGCAACATCTTTTCAGACACATAAAAATGAGGGATTGTAGCAAATTTCTTATTATCTAAAAGTCCCTGCATCCGTCCCAGGCTTGCCAACAGAAATCAGCCTTGGTTTCTGAGAGCGTCAGAGGTCTTCAAGCCACTGTCCTGCAAACACACCAGGAGAAGCGGCTGATCGAGCTCTTCAGGGTCACACCGGCCGTAGAGCGGAGGTCAAGGAAATAACCTGGGCAGGACAGCAGGGTTGATGACCTCTGAGTGACCTCTGACGTGTCTCGTCTCTGTGAAGGCCCTGTATTTCAGCGTGGGCTTCAGAAGGCCGGCAGCTTCATGGCGGCGAGTGTGCCGGAGCTGATGTCTTCGCTCTGGGACGCTCTGTGCAGAGAGGGCTCAGACGTGCTGCGGTTGATCTTGGGCAGCGAGTGTTGCAGAAGCTCAATGGAGGACAGAATCTGTGGACACAGACGACAGAAAGCCATCAAGAGTGTGTTATTTCCTGACACTGCCACAGCTCTCAGAAAAACTGTTCATCTACATGTTTCAGTTACCAACCAGAGTCAAGCATTCAGCACTGCTGTGAGACCAGCCAGGCTCGGGATGCGTGAAGTTAGGGATGATGTACATCCAGCCGGTGTTACCTCAGAATAAACCCGACGGGGTGATCAGGGTCAGGTCTTCATCGGGGGTTTATTCTGAGAGAACAACCGGCTGGATGTACATCATCCCGTTTATTACACGGCTACTTGCTAAGAGAGGCAAGGCCAAACCAGACGGACATTTAAGAGATACGGGTTACAGTCATTCCCCTGCATTATTTTTAGCTGTCAGTAACGATAACAACACAGCTTACAAGAATGTTTAATTCATTCATTCATTAGTTTTAACTAAAACGCAAGGATGTTTTATTAATCTGTCCCTTTGTTTTCAGTTCTATTGTTTAAGTTCAGTTGTGGCCACATTTAATTTATTTGTAGTTATATAATGGAAACAAATTATACCAATGTGCTCATGTTTTAACTAAAATAAAGGTAACAATTAAAGTGCTTGATGATTTCTTCATTCATGGAGAGATATATAGGCCTATTTTATTCTGCATGTCATGAACAATAGTTATCTGTCCTGTTAATAAAGCACAGATAAGTAATAACAGAGTAGGCTATGTGCGTGACCTGTTGAAAAACATGGAGTTTTATTAGAGCGAATTATTAAATGCAAGTTTTAAACAATTGTATTTGTGACGGCATATTGAATAATGTGGTGATAATGTTAGACTAACACTTTTAATGTTCCCATGCAAAACCACTTTTTGTAGCCTTGAGCAAATCATGAGCATAGGCTCACAGTCTTGATATTTACTATGTTGTAAATAATAAATTCAAATAATAAATTCAATAATAAATTCAAATAATTTGAATAAATTCAAATAATTTGAATAAATTCAAAAAAATTCAAAAATAAAAAAATTCAAATTCAAATAATAAATTCAAAAGTGCTATATTTGCACCTGTGAATATGAATAGTTTTAAAGTCCCCCTGTGGTGTAAATCCAGCTTTTAATGTTGTTTATGTGTCTATGTGGTGTTTTTAATATGCTTTAAGTCAAACCATGTGTAAATTCATAAGTCGACTCCATTGCTGAGTATTTTCTCCTTAAAACTGCAGTGAACCAAAGACAGTCTCAAAAACACGCTTTGAAATCGCTGGTGTTTCTGACGTCACAAACTACCTTGTAACCAATCAGATCAACGTGCCGGCGGCTTTAGCATATCATTAACTATAACTCTGAAGCAGGGGAGTCTCGAGATATTTTTCTCATTTGATATGAAAAATCATGTACATTTAGCAATATAGCGGGTGTGTGATGTATATTACGATGTTATGATGAACTATATGTCTTTCTCCACTGACGTTCTGAGTCGTTCAAAGCGTTTCTGATGATTGTTAGAAGCTTGTTTGACTCTGAGATGCGAACAGGAACATGGTTTGTGCAACATTAGCAACACATTATTAGCTGTTTGATAACGTATTCAAGCAAAAGGCTAATCATATTAATTACCGTTATGTGTCCGACTTTGTAAAGAGCGATACATACCATTCTGATACATCGACTAACTCGCTCTTTTCTTCTTCTTCTGAAACAGTGTCTGGTTCAAACATATATGGCTGAATTAAACCAGTATTTGTAAAGTTGAGCGAGTGAGCTTGTGTGATTGGGTGAAGGTGCAGCTAATTTGCATATTCATGTACATTAAGATGTGACAGGATCTGGCTGAAATGAAGCACTGTATATCAGCGAGAGCGCGACAACACTCGAGGAAAGAGTGTGTTTTTGTCTGGTTGGTAATGTATCTGCAGACCTTGTGTTTCGAGACACAAATACATTTCATGTAAAGAATTCATCAAGTGCATCATCGCAAGGAGAGAAAGAGGCTACTCTCTTGAAAAACTAAAACCAGCTATAATTAATCATTGTTTAGGTTAACGAGCATGTTAAAATGCTTTAAGGGGCATTTGTTGCGTACGGGTATGATCAGGGACACTTTTCAGCCCGGGAGTTTCAGGCCCAAGACCGGCCCACTTTTCCCATGGTGGAATTCCAAATTAGCACTTTTTCTAAATTGGATAAATGAAGCAACAGTTCAGCTCTTACTATTGTGTAGTTTATATTAATACCATGGGTTAACAAATAATGTAAAGGTTAAATAATAATTCACTTAGACTTTATAAGAAGCAATTGCGACTTTATTTCACACAATTCTGACTTTATATTTCGCAATTCTGACTTTATTTCTCGCAATTGCGACTTTATATCACACAATTCTGACTCTATATCTTGCAGTTCTGACTTTAAAAGCAATTGCGACTTTATTTCACGCAGTTCTGACTTTATACATCGCTGCCAACTCTACACATTCACTGTGAGACTCACGCAATTGACACTTTTCACACGCTCTCACGCCACACATCCATTTTCTCACGCACAGAAAAATCGTGAAGCAAAGAGGACACTGAGACCGACAGACTAGACAGAGCAGTTACTTATGATATAAAAAAAATCTCAGCTCTCAGATTCTGTCACTTTTATTACGAAATTCAAACAATAAATACCGTTTTGGCGTTTGTAAATGTGACGTGACAGATCCCTAGCGGCACGTGACCCGATCATCTCTAGCTAATAGTAGGCTCTAGCCAATAAACACGAATGAACAATGTTGAAAGATACAGTACAACTTACCGAAATGTATATTCATTATACATAATATCGATCAATCAGTGTTTTTCAACTGCGGAAAGGGTCAATAAAACAGCTGGAGAACAATTATGTCACATAACATTTACCTCAGAAAAGCCATTTGATGACCATAATACAGGCTATAGCACGTTAGTTGGCTAGAAAAAAAGAGCTATAGGGAGTATTTTGCTAAATATATGTAGCCTACTATATTACATATTTATTATATTTTTACTTATCATTAAATAAAGTTATTATAATAAAAACGCATTATATTTATTATTTATATATATATAATATTTTATTATAGTTATTTTTAACCTTAAATAATACTACCAGCTGATAGGGCTGTCTGTAGCCTATGTTTACAGCATTAGATTAGTTTGTTTTGTTTTTTTTCTTGAGAAAAATTAACGCCTATCTTGTGTACCTAATATTTATCCAAAATATTAAAGTCAATATTAAATCAAATCACAAGAATTGAATTGAAATCGTGAAATTTGTTTCAAGCAAGAATTAAAAAAACGTAGCTTACCAGAAATTGTACCATATAAACATTGTCACTAAACCTAATAAAATTCAGTTTAGTTACTAAAACGTTTTGACAATCACAATACATTTATTGTGATGCAAGATTTTTTTTTTTACATCCCCCCCCCGCTGCGTTGTCAGTATGCAGAACGTGTGTAGCCTATATGTAACTAACGTGACATTGAAATGTGAAAAAAAAAAAAAAAAAAGTAAAGCGGCCCACCGGGAATTCTCCCGATTACCCACTCCGGGCCTGGGTATGATCACTTAGCCCAGTTATCATTTGCTCATGGAAACAGAGGTGAACAAAGATGTGTTTATATTTGGTTTGCTAATGTATTTGCACTAGCAAGTTTCCAATGAAATACTTCTCATTGTGTGAAGGTGGGGGTGGTGGGGGCGTAAACCCAAATTAAAAATAAAATGAAAGGAAATCTCTGATCATCCTCCATAACATGGTCACAATTCACATCTCACACCTCTGTAAACACTTGCGTTACCAAGGAAACGACTGACACATTTGTGTGAGATTGGAGAGAGCTCTAATGTCAGTGGAAAACAAAAGCAGATCAGCGCCGGATGGGCCGGATCAGCGCCGGATCCTGTAATGTTTTGCTCAAACATCGTCACTATCGTCAAAGATGATTGAGAATTAACACAGTTTGGATCGGGCAAGATCTCTTGGCACAGATAAGAGCAGGATCGCAGCGATAACCCTTAAAGATCCCGTATTATGCCCCTTTTCACAAGATGTAAAATAAGTCTCTGATGTCCCCAGAGTGTGTGTGTGAAGTTTTAGCTCAAAATACCCAACAGATCATTTTTTACAGTACTGTTTTAGTGTGTGCCCTTTAAATGCAAATGAGCTGCTGCTGGACGACCCAGGGGGCGGAGCTTCATGAGCTCGCGCTCAGTCTCTCAGGACAATTTCAGCTCACGGAATGATGATAATATCAGAAACTCTCAGTAACGGTGTTCATTTCGAGTCGGACAATAATGCCTACAGAGTCAGAGTGCTGTATAGAGATGGAACAGGTATAGTTTAGTAGTTTAATTACGGTTATTATAACGTATTTGTCATCTGCTTGTATGTATCCATTTATTAATAGCCTACAAGTCTGCTGTCCGAATGATGATCAAACATATACTGATGAGTTTAATAAAGTTTATTGTACATCACACAAAAGATGAAGCGTCAGTTTTACTTCAGAAAATCACCGTAAGAGCTGAGTAAACACAGTAAGTTATAAGAAGTGCGCAAGTACATAAACGAATTTCGGTAGAGTTGAGGGAGCATTTCTGTGGGCGGAGGTTAGTCAAGAAACTGTTCTAGTGACGTCATTAAAGAAGGAAGTAGAGGGATGTAGTCCAAACGGGCCGTTCGATGTAGGCGACTTCTGTTAAATAAAATATCTCCCTTGGCATTGAACTTTGAGCTTTATAATTTTACAGATATTATTTATGCTCTAACAGCAACATTACACACTAACTAAAGTTTGAAACATGGGATCACGAAGAACGGGACCTTTAAATCAAAACTAGCCGGATATGGATATAATTCATACCCTGACTGGGCCCTTACCTGGATGACTTAAACAAGCATGTTGCCAATACATGGATTAGCCATAAGCAACAGACATGTTGCCAATGCTAGCAGAAAAGCGTTTCAGCTGATCATGTTGAATCTGCATCATTTGTTCTGATTGACTTGTTTAGCTTAACAAACCAGTGCACATGAAGAAAGATGCAATGATACAAGGCAACAACATTTAAAAGAAAAAGGAATGACAGACCATATTAGCCAAAGTAGAGTTCCGCCAAAATCTTTGTTCACTTTATTTTATTTCATTATTTTATCTTTGTTATTAAAAATAATAACAAAGATGCAAGTGAAATGGACAGTGCTTAAGTTTCAGCAACAGTAGGTGTATTTAACAGTAGCATTCACAAAAGAAATTGAATAAACAAATGTAAAAAACATACACTTCACTTATCTTACTGTATATCATAAAATATACATTGATTCTTATTAAAGCTACTGAAGTGATTCAGTCAAGAGCGGGAAGTGTCTTTTGTTGTTTGCTCAACATCGATGACACAAAGCGCCCGCAGGTTTATTAGGCTGCTGTCACTTTAAGACCGAACGCAAGGATCTAATACACACACACGCATCTGATGTCCACTAAACACATAAAGTGTTACCATATCTTCTGTGGAAGTCTCAGGACCCAAACATGTGCTACGATGTTCTACCTAACAGTGTTTCTGTACCTCGGCGAGCAGACATCACGTCATCAGCACAGTCCTTAAGGCTATGCAGAGTTAGACAGACACGGAGAGCTGCAAACTAACATGCCATGACGCACCGTCAGAGGAGTATAGACCAGCCATCAGGTTGGCCTTGATAAGTGTACGTTCTGTGAAAATAAGACCTGCATTTTAAACAAGTTCCCGAACTTGAAACTGATGTGTAATCTGTGAGCGGACCTGATTTCACAATTCCCACTGAGATTATGCTCCCTGAATTCACCATCTAATTGGCTCCTGAGCAACACGATTAAGTTGCTGATAATACTGAATAGACCTTATATAGGGATGCAGGGATAGGCATCATATTCCTATGGGTAGATGTGGATTAAAGCGGTGAAAGCTGCACACGTGTGTCGGCCACAGAAACAGCTGCGGTTCCAGCGGCGGCTAAAACAGGATTCTGGTTGGCTGCCATCTCTACTTGTTCTGATGTAATCTATACAGTGAGGAAAATAAGTATTTGAACACCCTGCTATTTTGCAAGTTCTCCCACTTGGAAATCATGGAGGGGTCTGAAATTGTCATCGTAGGTGCATGTCCACTGTGAGAGACATAATCTAAAAAAAAAATCCAGAAATCACAATGTATGATTATTTAACTATTTATTTGTATGATACAGCTGCAAATAAGTATTTGAACACCTGAGAAAATCAATGTTAATATTTGGTACAGTAGCCTTTGTTTGCAATTACAGAGGTCAAACGTTTCCTGTAGTTTTTCACCAGGTTTGCACACACTGCAGGAGGGATTTTGGCCCACTCCTCCACACAGATCTTCTCTAGATCAGTCAGGTTTCTGGGCTGTCGCTGAGAAACACGGAGATTGAGCTCCCTCCAAAGATTCTCTATTGGGTTTAGGTCTGGAGACTGGCTAGGCCACGCCAGAACCTTGATATGCTTCTTACAGAGCCACTCCTTGGTTATCCTGGCTGTGTGCTTCGGGTCATTGTCATGTTGGAAGACCCAGCCTCGACCCATCTTCAATGCTCTAACTGAGGGAGGGAGGTTGTTCCCCAAAATCTCGCAATACATGGCCCCGGTCATCCTCTCCTTAATACAGTGCAGTCGCCCTGTCCCATGTGCAGAAAAACACCCCCAAAGCATGATGCTACCACCCCCATGCTTCACAGTAGGGATGGTGTTCTTGGGATGGTACTCATCATTCTTCTTCCTCCAAACACGTTTAGTGGAATTATGACCAAAAAGTTCTATTTTGGTCTCATCTGACCACATGACTTTCTCCCATGACTCCTCTGGATCATCCAAATGGTCATTGGCAAACTTAAGACGGGCCTTGAGATGTGCTGGTTTAAGCAGGGGAACCTTCCGTGCCATGCATGATTTCAAACCATGACGTCTTAGTGTATTACCAACAGTAACCTTGGAAACGGTGGTCCCAGCTCTTTTCAGGTCATTGACCAGCTCCTCCCGTGTAGTTCTGGGCTGATTTCTCACCTTTCTTAGGATCATTGAGACCCCACGAGGTGAGATCTTGCATGGAGCCCCAGTCCGAGGGAGATTGACAGTCATGTTTAGCTTCTTCCATTTTCTAATGATTGCTCCAACAGTGGACCTTTTTTCACCAAGCTGCTTGCCAATTTCCCCGTAGCCCTTTCCAGCCTTGTGGAGGTGTACAATTTTGTCTCTAGTGTCTTTGGACAGCTCTTTGGTCTTGGCCATGTTAGTAGTTGGATTCTTACTGATTGTATGGGGTGGACAGGTGTCTTTATGCAGCTAACGACCTCAAACAGGTGCATCTAATTTAGGATAATAAATGGAGTGGAGGTGGACATTTTAAAGGCAGACTAACAGGTCTTTGAGGGTCAGAATTCTAGCTGATAGACAGGTGTTCAAATACTTATTTGCAGCTGTATCATACAAATAAATAGTTAAAAAATCATACATTGTGATTTCTGGATTTATTTTTTTTAGATTATGTCTCTCACAGTGGACATGCACCTACGATGACAATTTCAGACTCCTCCATGATTTCCAAGTGGGAGAACTTGCAAAATAGCAGGGTGTTCAAATACTTATTTTCCTCACTGTATATATATATATTAGGGCTGTCAATCGATTAAAAATTTTAATCGATTAATCGCATGATTGTCATGAGTTAACTCGTGATTAATCGCACATTTTTTTATTTGTTCTAAATGTACCTTAAATTAATACTTTTCAAGTTTGTAATACTCTAATCAACGTGGGCATGGATAAATATGGATGCTTTATGCAAATGTATGTTTATTATTGAAACCATAGTGAATATAGAGCATGAAGACGAGACATGTTTCAAAGGTCATAGATGTTTTTCAAAGAACTTGTTCATGTCTATTAGACACATGTAGAAAGAACAAAGAAATACCATGTTCCCATTACTTCTCTTTCTTTGCACTGAGCAATTAACACAAACATGTTTAGATTTTTGCATGACAGGGCAGCTCTTCTGAAAATGCTAAATGTACATTTATTATTTATTATTAGGCTACATTATAGTTTGTCTCTCTCTGTGCCCATTTTGATGAAGCTAAATTCTCAATAAAACTGTTTTCATTGGTATATTTTACTGTTTCTGTTGTCAAACAACGGAATGAATATGAAATGGTGACTGAAACGCGACCCATTAAGACATAACCAGCTCTCCCTTCCAAGATGTTAATCTGCACAATAATCCTGATAATCGAGCCGTCGTCTGATGAAATCAAATACACATAAGATAAACACAATATCTGTTTTGCGATTTCGGCTATACTTGCATGTAAAATTAGAGAAGCAACATCATATCTGTGTTTAACTGAATTAAAGCGCTGCTCCTCTCTCCAGCGCGAGACGCAGAGAGAGAGAGAGAGAGAGAGAGAGAGAGAGAGAGAGGCGCGCGCGTGTGCTGGGAGAGCAGTACCAGCGGTACCGGTAGATTCTCAGAAACTAAATAAGGTTTGGGCGCTTTGTTGAAGGGAAAAAATCGCTAAATGGGTCTGCAATGTCGCTAAGTTGGCAACACTGTGTATCTCCATTTCTCCAACTAGGTTTTGGGCCACGGGTCAAACAGAAAATACGCGCTGCGTTAATCGAGCGTTAAAAAAAATAGTGCCGTTAATATGATTTTGCGTTGACGCGTTATTAACGCGCTAACTTTGACAGCCCTAATATATATATATATATTTTTTTAATACTCATCTTGGTCATTCTTATATATGCCAACTTATACTGGAAAACAAGCAGCAACTCTATGTCGTCACTGATTTAGTGTATGTTTAGTTAGAGTTCAGCAAACACACCTGAGGGAAGAGAGGCCTCTCGTCCTTGGACTTCTTGATGCAGTCAGCCACCAGTCTCTTCATGGCTTTAGGACATCTCTTGTACAGCTTACTGAGGTCTGGGGACAGATAGCCCCGACCTACCATGAAAATGATCTGCATGAAACAGTAAATAGAGAGCTTGAAGCACAGGAAAACAGGAAAACACTGATTCAGCGATTCACTTCTGAAACACAACAGCACAGCATTACATGCACAGTATTTATTGCAGGACTTCATTAAATAATAGTTAAAGGGGTCTTATTATGCCCTTTTACGAAGTCTTGATTTTGTTTTTGGGGTGTACTAGAATATGTTTCTTGCTTGATTGGTCAAAAAACTAATTATTTTCACATATTTTACATTAGCACAGCTCCTCTCTCCTCAGTCTTTCTCGAATGCCCAGTGTGTTGGGATTGGTAGCGCTTAAGAGTGTGTTCGGGAAATGTCCCGCCCCTCCATAACCGCGAGCTCCAGTCAGGTGTAAATATTAATAATGCCGTCAATTTCAAACCATTCGAGCCGGTTTCAGACCCTGACAATGTTAACGCACAAGAGGACTGTGCAGAAAGGGTTTCAAGCACGGACTTCGCAAGCATGGATTTCACAGGACGTTTCAGAGTGGCGTGTTTTTTTGACAGATTATAGATACGATGTTATCCATCATTTAATCATATTTGTCGGAAAACTATGGTAATACAACAGTAATCGATCACAAAATAATGGATCATTTTCCTAAGGGGCGGTGAACCGTCTTACAAAAGCAAGAGCTTACAAAAGCTCCAGTAAACACTACATCAATACTGTGATGTTAGTTAGCAGGCTAGCGGAGGCAAAGCATTTCCCTTCTTTTACATCATAGCAACTACATAAAACTTATAGTTGGAACTGTTAAATAAAAACACAAGACATACTTTCAAGTTGTGATCCACAAATAACAGATTGTCTCGACAAAATGGGAACGGCTCCGTCTTTCAGGAGAAGCGTGCGTGCGTTTAGCCTGTCTGTCTACGGTTCTCTGTAACGTGCAGCGCACAGACACACGCTGAGGTTATAATGTTGAGGTTCTTCAGCCTTTGGACAAACTTTTTTTATTCCGTGGGTGGAGATTATTTAAATGATTATTTAAATTATTTAAATTTAAATTATGACTTCATAAGATCCGGAAAAAAACGTGTTGTAACCTTGCAGATCTTTTCTATGCTCAAATAGCAACATTACACACTAACTAAAGCTGGCCAAGTGAAAAAGCATAATAGGACCCCTTTAATTGTCTGTAATAAATTGAACTTTCTCATAATCTTAACACGATATTGATAAATCTCACAAAAATGGTCAAAAAGTCAAAAAACGTTCAGGTCACATTTAGATTTTAGAAATTTAGAAATTAGATTTTGCATAAAGACAAGTCTATATTTGAAATCATTGTGGATGCTTTTCACTGTGACATGATTTTTATGACAATTAAGCACACACACATTTATTAATACATAAAATGTACAGGTAAGTATACCTCGTGGCAGAATACAGTCTACTGATTAAAAAGAAAAAGTATCATTTTAATTACTGTAATGGGAACAAGGACTGTGGTAAACTGTTAAGAAAACACACACACACGCGCACGCACACACACACACACACACACACACACACACACACGCACACACACACACACACACACACAGGACAGGGGTTCGGGAGTGAGCCCAGTGCGTGCTCTTCAGTCTCTGGAGCCCTGATTAGTTTACATGTCTAAATTTATCCCAGAGGCTGAGCTGAACACGCCTGGGGTCAGACTGAGAGAGAGCCTGTGTGCATGTCCACAGACGCATGCACAGTCATGCTGGGCCAACCATTAGCTGCACAAGAGCTTCATGGTTATTGGTTACTGAAAGGCTTGTAAGTGCTGTTGCATATAAATGTAATATAGTCATTCTTTCATGACTGCCCTTTCAAATGAACTATTGAAAACAATGCAACATTAATAAAATGGGTAAACCATGTGCCTTGGCCAAGAAAAAAGCCAAGCGTGACCAAGCGTGTGTTACCTGATCTCGGTTTGCTATCTGCGAGTAGGGCAGCTCTCCTGTCATTAACTCAAACAGCACCATGCCATAAGAATACACATCCGACTGGAAACTGTAAGGGTTGTTGTCCTGCATTCGGATCACCTCGGGTGCCTGACGGGTAAACAGCATAAATGTGGGTAAAGGGTCAATGACAGATGCTTGTCAAAATGTATTAAAGCCAGCAGAAGCGGAGAATCTGAGCACAGCACTGACCATCCATAAAATGGATCCCGAAGGTTGTTCCACCTGTTGAGAACCAGTCCACCTGGCCTTCACCGTGGCCAGGCCAAAGTCCCCAATCTTCACCGCCAGCCCTTCGTGCAAGAAGATGTCTGAGCTCGAGTTAAAGTCAGAGTCTAGCATCTACTGGCAATCTGCATACAGGCTAGTCCAAGAACAGCTCGCTCTGACAGGGAGGAACGAGTAGCCATGCTTCTTCATGCAGAAAGACACATTTATGAATCTATTTTCCCTTTATGCCCTTCAGATATAAAGCTGAAGAAAAGTACGGGTTCAGGTCAGGGCGTTCTGGAGGTCAGTGATGTTCATCTGAGTAAGTCTTGTATATATGGACCTTGCTGTGTCCATGGGGCCTGTCATTTAGGAACAGATTTTGCAATTACACGCATTTATGCTCACTGGAATTACTGGATGATGTCCTCTACACTCCCTTTAATATAACTATATAAATCAAGTGTGCTCTTGAGAATGCATGTCTGTCCATCAGCAATACTGCTGTGAGGGTAAGATGAGCCCCTGGATGTAGAAAAACCCTTCGTAAAAGATCAAACTATTAGAAATGCATGGCTGAAGTTTATTTGTAAGCAAGTAAGTGGCATAAAAAACATCAAAACACAATTTGACATTTATTAATTCGCCTGTCTAATAATGCATATGCAAATAGTTTTCTGTTCAAAATGAACAAAATTTAAATAATGAGTAAATGCATCATCAATCCTTTCTCTAAAACGTGTTTTTGTCTTGCCCTGATTCACTATGGTACGCCTATTAAAAGTATTTAGTTTTCTTACTGCCAGAGGGCCAAAACTTACATAGTGTACGATATAAACAGGGTTTAAAATGAACATCCGACCACGAGTTAAGTGCGAGTGAAAATCTACCATAGCGGGTAACAGGCAGCATTCATGTCACTACTACATTTTTCACAATCAAACTGCATAATATACCTAGATATATTAAAATGTTAGCAAAGAATGATAATCAGGTTTATTCTGATATTTTAGTTTTTTCTATTAAAGGTCATGGTATCGGCCGGGGGACACTGATGCAAGTCAACTCAAATATTCAAAGTTCTGCTGTCATTCAAATATTCAATGTCATGAACATTGCAAAAATTGGCCAAACCTGGGACTTCCTTTATAGGAACTACAAGCCAAAAATGTGTAAAGCCAGCCAATCAGAGCTTGTGATTTTGGAAAGCATTTACCAGTTTTTTGTGCAATATGTGCGGACAGAGACTAAAGGCTGTACAGCTAAGACTATCACATCTGCCTTCAGACCTAAAAACAGTGGAGAGGAAATGATATGTCGCATGAAAAGGATACTGTTTGATTTCATGTCCCGGTGGATGATGTTTTTTGCGTGTAGATAGCTGTGAGAGAGAGCAAACATCATCAATAATTGTTGAGACATTCACAATGAAGTCATACACACTCGAGGATTCCTCAATCCCAGGGTGTGACACTCACTCCATGCCCTGAGCAGTCTGTCTGGCGATATCTATCAGCTGGAACATCTGGAAGTTGGTCTCTTGCACATGGAGGTGTTTATAGAGACTGCTGCCTTCACACCACTGCGTTACAATCGCAAGATTGTCTTTCGTCATGTAGCCCATGAACAGTAGGATGTTGACATGTCTGGTTTTCCTGTTGGCAGAAAAAAGACAACGGGACACAACAATTCAGATGCATCAAACGCAAAAGTGCTGCACTGCACTGCAGTAGTGGTGCGCAGTGAGACCAAGTGCTTAAATCATGTACTTGTGTGGCCTTTGCAGGTTTTCCCCAGTGTGTAGAGCGTTATGTGTGGACACTGCAGGCATGCTTCTTCAAACTTCAATACATGTGTTGTGCTTCACACAATAGATCAGTCTGCTCTTGGACACTTTAATTTGGCAATGGTTTGTCTTGAATCAAGCTTTAAATATACCTATGCTTATAGACTACTACAATATACACACCTGGGCAAAGCCTAAAATGGCTAAACTAAGCTTTAAATGGTCTTAACCACAAATTACTGGTCAGGAAATTAGCAAGAATTTAGCAAATGCACTCCTGAGAGCGAATGTGCCACCATTTGCTGCAATAAACTGAATAGGTTAACATATTAAAGCTCATAATCATAGTAAACTATCATCACAACAATCAATATAATTATCGAATAATCAGAATAATGAAAATTGCATGTTAACGTGAATGAAGAGGTTTGCTCGTGTCATCTTACTGCGATTAAGTCCTAACTCTGATTGTTGGAAAAATTGCATTATTGGAGCACATGTAAACGTGGCCAATGTTCTCTTGAAGTGAAAAATACATCACGGAGCAAAGAGGACACTGAAACATGTCGACAGACAAGAGCAGGTTACTTTGGTACAAAATATCAGCTCAGCTTTCAAATATTTTAAATTCAAACAATAAATTCCATAACCATCATTTTCTTATAGTGCCTGATCATTTGTTAACTGCCCATTTACTGAGTGAAAACGCCGGACCACGGGACATAATTGCACCATTTTACCGTTTCTACAGATTCTACAACATGGCCCTCAGTGAGCGAGTAACATGGCCCTCAGAGAGCGAGTAACATGGCCCTCAGAGAGCGGGTGACATGGCCCTCAGAGAGCGGGTGACATGGCCCTCAGAGAGCGAGTAACATGGCCCACAGAGAGCGAGTAACATGGCCCTCAGAGAGCGAGTAACATGGCCCACAGAGAGAGGGTAACATGGCCCAACGAGAGCGAGTAACATGGCCCACAGAGAGAGGGTAACATGGCCCAACGAGAGCGGGTAACATGGCCCAACGAGAGCGGGTAACATGGCCCAACGAGAGCGGGTAACATGGCCCACAGAGAGCGGGTAACATGGCCCAACGAGAGCGGGTAACATGGCCCAACGAGAGCGGGTAACATGGCCCTCAGAGAGCGGGTAACATGGCCCAACGAGAGCGGGTAACATGGCCCACAGAGAGCGGGTAACATGGCCCAACGAGAGCGGGTAACATGGCCCAACGAGAGCGAGTAACATGGCCCACAGAGAGCGGGTAACATGGCCCACAGAGAGCGGGTAACATGGCCCAACGAGAGCGGGTAACATGGCCCAACGAGAGCGGGTAACATGGCCCACAGAGAGCGGGTAACATGGCCCAACGAGAGCGGGTAACATGGCCCAACGAGAGCGGGTAACATGGCCCACAGAGAGCGGGTAACATGGCCCAACGAGAGCGGGTAACATGGCCCAACGAGAGCGAGTAACATGGCCCAACGAGAGCGAGTAACATGGCCCACAGAGAGCGGGTAACATGGCCCAACGAGAGCGGGTAACATGGCCCAACGAGAGCGGGTAACATGGCCCACAGAGAGCGGGTAACATGGCCCAACGAGAGCGGGTAACATGGCCCAACGAGAGCGGGTAACATGGCCCAACGAGAGCGAGTAACATGGCCCACAGAGAGCGGGTAACATGGCCCTCAGAGAGCGGGTAACATGGCCCAACGAGAGCGGGTAACATGGCCCAACGAGAGCGAGTAACATGGCCCACAGAGAGCGGGTAACATGGCCCACAGAGAGCGAGTAACATGGCCCAACAAGAGCGGGTAACATGGCCCAACGAGAGCGGGTAACATGGCCCACAGAGAGCGGGTAACATGGCCCACAGAGAGCGGGTAACATGGCCCACCGAGAGCGGGTAACATGGCCCACAGAGAGCGGGTGACATGGCCCTCAGAGAGCGAGTAACATGGCCCTCAGAGAGCGGGTAACATGGCCCACAGAGAGCGGGTAACATGGCCCACAGAGAGCGAGTAACATGGCCCACAGAGAGCGGGTGACATGGCCCTCAGAGAGCGAGTAACATGGCCCAACGAGAGCGAGTAACATGGCCCTCAGAGAGCGAGTAACATGGCCCACAGAGAGCGGGTGACATGGCCCTCAGAGAGCGGGTGACATGGCCCTCAGAGAGCGAGTAACATGGCCCTCAGAGAGCAAGTAACATGGCCCAACGAGAGAGGGTAACATGGCCCACAGAGAGCGGGTAACATGGCCCACAGAGAGCGGGTAACATGGCCCACAGAGAGCGGGTGACATGGCCCTCAGAGAGCGGGTAACATGGCCCTCAGAGAGCGGGTAACATGGCCCACAGAGAGCGGGTGACATGGCCCTCAGAGAGCGAGTAACATGGCCCTCAGAGAGCGGGTAACATGGCCCACAGAGAGCGGGTAACATGGCCCACAGAGAGCGAGTAACATGGCCCACAGAGAGCGGGTGACATGGCCCTCAGAGAGCGAGTAACATGGCCCACAGAGAGCGGGTGACATGGCCCACAGAGAGCGGGTAACATGGCCCTCAGAGAGCGGGTAACATGGCCCTCAGAGAGCGAGTAACATGGCCCAACGAGAGCGGGTAACATGGCCCACAGAGAGCGAGTAACATGGCCCTCAGAGAGCGAGTAACATGGCCCACAGAGAGCGGGTGACATGGCCCACAGAGAGCGGGTAACATGGCCCTCAGAGAGCGAGTAACATGGCCCACAGAGAGAGGGTAACATGGCCCTCAGAGAGCGGGTAACATGGCCCACAGAGAGCGGGTGACATGGCCCTCAGAGAGCGGGTAACATGGCCCTCAGAGAGCGGGTAACATGGCCCTCAGAGAGCGGGTGACATGGCCCACAGAGAGCGGGTAACATGGCCCACAGAGAGCGGGTAACATGGCCCTCAGAGAGAGGGTAACATGGCCCACAGAGAGCGGGTAACATGGCCCACAGAGAGCGGGTGACATGGCCCTCAGAGAGCGGGTAACATGGCCCTCAGAGAGCGGGTGACATGGCCCTCAGAGAGCGGGTGACATGGCCCTCAGAGAGCGAGTAACATGGCCCTCAGAGAGCGAGTAACATGGCCCACAGAGAGAGGGTAACATGGCCCACAGAGAGCGGGTAACATGGCCCTCAGAGAGCGGGTAACATGGCCCACAGAGAGCGGGTAACATGGCCCACAGAGAGCGAGTAACATGGCCCACAGAGAGAGGGTAACATGGCCCACAGAGAGCGGGTAACATGGCCCACAGAGAGCGGGTAACATGGCCCACAGAGAGCGGGTGACATGGCCCTCAGAGAGCGGGTAACATGGCCCTCAGAGAGCGAGTAACATGGCCCTCAGAGAGCGGGTGACATGGCCCTCAGAGAGCGAGTGACATGGCCCTCAGAGAGCGGGTGACATGGCCCTCAGAGAGCGAGTGACATGGCCCACAGAGAGCGGGTAACATGGCCCTCAGAGAGCGAGTAACATGGCCCACAGAGAGCGGGTGACATGGCCCTCAGAGAGCGGGTGACATGGCCCTCAGAGAGCGAGTAACATGGCCCTCAGAGAGCAAGTAACATGGCCCACAGAGAGAGGGTAACATGGCCCACAGAGAGCGGGTAACATGGCCCACAGAGAGCGGGTAACATGGCCCACAGAGAGCGGGTGACATGGCCCTCAGAGAGCGGGTAACATGGCCCTCAGAGAGCGAGTAACATGGCCCTCAGAGAGCGGGTGACATGGCCCTCAGAGAGCGAGTGACATGGCCCTCAGAGAGCGGGTGACATGGCCCTCAGAGAGCGAGTGACATGGCCCACAGAGAGCGGGTAACATGGCCCTCAGAGAGCGAGTAACATGGCCCACAGAGAGCGGGTGACATGGCCCTCAGAGAGCGTGAATGAAGAGGTTTGCTCGTGTCATCTTACTGCGATTAAGTCCTAACTCTGATTGTGGAAAAATTGCATTATTGGAGCACATGTAAACGTGGCCAATGTTCTCTTGAAGTGAAAAATACATCACGGAGCAAAGAGGACACTGAAACATGTCGACAGACAAGAGCAGGTTACTTTGGTACAAAATATCAGCTCAGCTTTCAAATATTTTAAATTCAAACAATAAATTCCATAACCATCATTTTCTTATAGTGCCTGATCATTTGTTAACTGCCCATTTACTGAGTGAAAACGCCGGACCACGGGACATAATTGCACCATTTTACCGTTTCTACAGATTCTACAACATGGCCCTCAGTGAGCGAGTAACATGGCCCAACGAGAGCGGGTAACATGGCCCTCAGAGAGCGAGTAACATGGCCCTCAGAGAGCGGGTGACATGGCCCTCAGAGAGCGGGTGACATGGCCCTCAGAGAGTGAGTAACATGGCCCTCAGAGAGCGGGTAACATGGCCCAACGAGAGCGGGTGACATGGCCCAACGAGAGCGGGTAACATGGCCCACAGAGAGCGGGTAACATGGCCCAACGAGAGCGGGTAACATGGCCCAACGAGAGCGGGTAACATGGCCCAACGAGAGCGAGTAACATGGCCCACAGAGAGCGGGTAACATGGCCCTCAGAGAGCGGGTAACATGGCCCAACGAGAGCGGGTAACATGGCCCACAGAGAGCGGGTAACATGGCCCACAGAGAGCGGGTGACATGGCCCTCAGAGAGCGGGTAACATGGCCCTCAGAGAGCGAGTAACATGGCCCTCAGAGAGCGGGTGACATGGCCCTCAGAGAGCGAGTAACATGGCCCTCAGAGAGCGGGTGACATGGCCCTCAGAGAGCGAGTAACATGGCCCACAGAGAGCGGGTAACATGGCCCACAGAGAGCGGGTAACATGGCCCACAGAGAGCGGGTGACATGGCCCACAGAGAGCGGGTGACATGGCCCTCAGAGAGCGGGTAACATGGCCCTCAGAGAGCGGGTGACATGGCCCTCAGAGAGCGGGTGACATGGCCCTCAGAGAGCGAGTAACATGGCCCTCAGAGAGCGAGTAACATGGCCCACAGAGAGCGGGTGACATGGCCCACAGAGAGCGGGTAACATGGCCCTCAGAGAGCGAGTAACATGGCCCTCAGAGAGCGGGTAACATGGCCCTCAGAGAGCGAGTAACATGGCCCACAGAGAGCGGGTGACATGGCCCTCAGAGAGCGAGTGACATGGCCCTCAGAGAGCGAGTAACATGGCCCACAGAGAGCGAGTAACATGGCCCACAGAGAGCGGGTAACATGGCCCTCAGAGAGCGAGTAACATGGCCCACAGAGAGCGGGTGACATGGCCCTCAGAGAGCGAGTGACATGGCCCTCAGAGAGCGAGTAACATGGCCCTCAGAGAGCGGGTGACATGGCCCTCAGAGAGCGAGTAACATGGCCCTCAGAGAGCGGGTGACATGGCCCTCAGAGAGCGAGTAACATGGCCCACAGAGAGCGGGTGACATGGCCCACAGAGAGCGGGTGACATGGCCCTCAGAGAGCGAGTAACATGGCCCTCAGAGAGCGGGTAACATGGCCCTCAGAGAGCGAGTAACATGGCCCACAGAGAGCGGGTGACATGGCCCTCAGAGAGCGAGTGACATGGCCCTCAGAGAGCGAGTAACATGGCCCACAGAGAGCGAGTAACATGGCCCACAGAGAGCGGGTAACATGGCCCTCAGAGAGCGAGTAACATGGCCCACAGAGAGCGGGTGACATGGCCCTCAGAGAGCGAGTGACATGGCCCTCAGAGAGCGAGTAACATGGCCCACAGAGAGCGAGTAACATGGCCCACAGAGAGCGGGTAACATGGCCCTCAGAGAGCGAGTAACATGGCCCTCAGAGAGCGGGTGACATGGCCCTCAGAGAGCGAGTGACATGGCCCTCAGAGAGCGAGTAACATGGCCCACAGAGAGCGGGTAACATGGCCCTCAGAGAGCGAGTAACATGGCCCTCAGAGAGCGAGTGACATGGCCCTCAGAGAGCGAGTAACATGGCCCTCAGAGAGCGGGTGACATGGCCCTCAGAGAGCGGGTGACATGGCTCTCAGAGAGCGGGTAACATGGCCCACAGAGAGCGGGTAACATGGCCCAACGAGAGCGGGTAACATGGCCCACAGAGAGCGGGTAACATGGCCCTCAGAGAGCGGGTGACATGGCCCACAGAGAGCGGGTAACATGGCCCTCAGAGAGCGGGTGACATGGCCCTCAGAGAGCGGGTGACATGGCCCTCAGAGAGCGGGTGACATGGCCCACAGAGAGCGGGTGACATGGCCCTCAGAGAGCGGGTGACATGGCCCTCAGAGAGCGGGTAACATGGCCCTCAGAGAGCGGGTGACATGGCCCACAGAGAGCGGGTGACATGGCCCACAGAGAGCGGGTGACATGGCCCTCAGAGAGCGGGTGACATGGCCCTCAGAGAGCGGGTGACATGGCCCTCAGAGAGCGGGTGACATGGCCCTCAGAGAGCGGGTGACATGGCCCACAGAGAGCGGGTGACATGGCCCAACGAGAGCGGGTAACATGGCCCAACGAGAGCGGGTAACATGGCCCACAGAGAGAGGGTAACATGGCCCAACGAGAGCGGGTAACATGGCCCAACGAGAGCGGGTAACATGGCCCACAGAGAGAGGGTAACATGGCCCAACGAGAGCGGGTAACATGGCCCAACGAGAGCGGGTAACATGGCCCAACGAGAGCGGGTAACATGGCCCAACGAGAGCGAGTAACATGGCCCACAGAGAGCGGGTAACATGGCCCTCAGAGAGCGGGTAACATGGCCCAACGAGAGCGGGTAACATGGCCCACAGAGAGCGGGTAACATGGCCCACAGAGAGCGGGTGACATGGCCCTCAGAGAGCGGGTAACATGGCCCTCAGAGAGCGAGTAACATGGCCCTCAGAGAGCGGGTGACATGGCCCTCAGAGAGCGAGTAACATGGCCCTCAGAGAGCGGGTGACATGGCCCTCAGAGAGCGAGTAACATGGCCCACAGAGAGCGGGTAACATGGCCCACAGAGAGCGGGTAACATGGCCCACAGAGAGCGGGTGACATGGCCCACAGAGAGCGGGTGACATGGCCCTCAGAGAGCGGGTAACATGGCCCTCAGAGAGCGGGTGACATGGCCCTCAGAGAGCGGGTGACATGGCCCTCAGAGAGCGAGTAACATGGCCCTCAGAGAGCGAGTAACATGGCCCACAGAGAGCGGGTGACATGGCCCACAGAGAGCGGGTAACATGGCCCTCAGAGAGCGAGTAACATGGCCCTCAGAGAGCGGGTAACATGGCCCTCAGAGAGCGAGTAACATGGCCCACAGAGAGCGGGTGACATGGCCCTCAGAGAGCGAGTGACATGGCCCTCAGAGAGCGAGTAACATGGCCCACAGAGAGCGAGTAACATGGCCCACAGAGAGCGGGTAACATGGCCCTCAGAGAGCGAGTAACATGGCCCACAGAGAGCGGGTGACATGGCCCTCAGAGAGCGAGTGACATGGCCCTCAGAGAGCGAGTAACATGGCCCTCAGAGAGCGGGTGACATGGCCCTCAGAGAGCGAGTAACATGGCCCTCAGAGAGCGGGTGACATGGCCCTCAGAGAGCGAGTAACATGGCCCACAGAGAGCGGGTGACATGGCCCACAGAGAGCGGGTGACATGGCCCTCAGAGAGCGAGTAACATGGCCCTCAGAGAGCGGGTAACATGGCCCTCAGAGAGCGAGTAACATGGCCCACAGAGAGCGGGTGACATGGCCCTCAGAGAGCGAGTGACATGGCCCTCAGAGAGCGAGTAACATGGCCCACAGAGAGCGAGTAACATGGCCCACAGAGAGCGGGTAACATGGCCCTCAGAGAGCGAGTAACATGGCCCACAGAGAGCGGGTGACATGGCCCTCAGAGAGCGAGTGACATGGCCCTCAGAGAGCGAGTAACATGGCCCACAGAGAGCGAGTAACATGGCCCACAGAGAGCGGGTAACATGGCCCTCAGAGAGCGAGTAACATGGCCCTCAGAGAGCGGGTGACATGGCCCTCAGAGAGCGAGTGACATGGCCCTCAGAGAGCGAGTAACATGGCCCACAGAGAGCGGGTAACATGGCCCTCAGAGAGCGAGTAACATGGCCCTCAGAGAGCGAGTGACATGGCCCTCAGAGAGCGAGTAACATGGCCCTCAGAGAGCGGGTGACATGGCCCTCAGAGAGCGGGTGACATGGCTCTCAGAGAGCGGGTAACATGGCCCACAGAGAGCGGGTAACATGGCCCAACGAGAGCGGGTAACATGGCCCACAGAGAGCGGGTAACATGGCCCTCAGAGAGCGGGTGACATGGCCCACAGAGAGCGGGTAACATGGCCCTCAGAGAGCGGGTGACATGGCCCTCAGAGAGCGGGTGACATGGCCCTCAGAGAGCGGGTGACATGGCCCACAGAGAGCGGGTGACATGGCCCTCAGAGAGCGGGTGACATGGCCCTCAGAGAGCGGGTAACATGGCCCTCAGAGAGCGGGTGACATGGCCCACAGAGAGCGGGTGACATGGCCCACAGAGAGCGGGTGACATGGCCCTCAGAGAGCGGGTGACATGGCCCTCAGAGAGCGGGTGACATGGCCCTCAGAGAGCGGGTGACATGGCCCTCAGAGAGCGGGTGACATGGCCCACAGAGAGCGGGTGACATGGCCCAACGAGAGCGGGTAACATGGCCCAACGAGAGCGGGTAACATGGCCCACAGAGAGAGGGTAACATGGCCCAACGAGAGCGGGTAACATGGCCCAACGAGAGCGGGTAACATGGCCCACAGAGAGAGGGTAACATGGCCCAACGAGAGCGGGTAACATGGCCCAACGAGAGCGGGTAACATGGCCCAACGAGAGCGGGTAACATGGCCCAACGAGAGCGGGTAACATGGCCCACAGAGAGCGGGTAACATGGCCCAACGAGAGCGGGTAACATGGCCCTCAGAGAGCGGGTAACATGGCCCAACGAGAGCGGGTAACATGGCCCAACGAGAGCGGGTAACATGGCCCACAGAGAGCGGGTGACATGGCCCAACGAGAGCGGCTAGCGTGGTTTATCAAGTTAGTGGTATTACCTCCTGCACATTCTATTTGTGCGTGACATGAGCGCACACAACGTGTCTTCTGCAGGTCGTGCTTACCAGGTTGTTTATAAAAGCCGAAATGTGCCCAGATGTAGGCTTTTAAAGTAGTTGGAGCATTTTTTACTTTCTCGCACTTGCGTCTCGCCTCCCTCTGCCATTGTATGATACCGCGACAAAGCACTTACACGACTAATGACGTCAGAAAAGCGCCAGTACATTATAACCGGTCATGGTCTATTACTGAACCGATACCGAATCGTCCTCATCTGCATTGCGATGCATCGTAGGAACAATTAATTTCGACACCCCTGGGGGGGTGGGGGGGTGGGGTGCTAATACAATGCTATATCATATATGTACAATAATGTTCAATTTCAATAGTACATTGAGATTAATTTATTGACACAGAAGTCATGTTTAAAGTGATAGTTTCATCCATAAAAATAAGTTCTCGGGTGCGTAGAACAAAATAAGTTATATCAACAAGTTGCCCACACGCTGAAAAAATAATCAGACCAAAAAAAGTATATCAAACGTGAATCTTTAACTTGCATGTGAAGAAAGGTGAAAAAATGTGCAGTGTTTTAAAAATAGAAGATACTTTTTTGCTAATTTTGTTTTGTTTAGTAATATACTTTTTTAAATTTGTATTCCCCCTCATTGATTAAGCTCAGCTGCTGAAAATTGTTTTTTACTTTTTTTGGTCTGATTGCATTGTTTCAGTGTGCGGGCAACTTCGGCTACTTGGCTGAAACAACTTGAGTGATGAAACTTTTTTTGCATGCATATTTATTATACACTCTACACTCTCTCTCTCTATATATATATATATAAATAAATAAAACAGTTAGGTCCGGTCGAACAATGTATTAATTAAATTCAGATTGGATTATGTTGGTAATAGGCACTTACCTAACGCTAAAAGAAGTTTCGAGCCTGTAGTGCTTTCGAATGGTAGCTGAGACCTAGTCTTAACATTTAGGAACCTTTATGAATAACACTTATTCATAAGTCTAGGAATAAGAGTAAAATTATACTTAAAATTTACAAAAATGTTACTCTGAGTGGCTTTATACATGCGGCCCCTGGACGTTCTGACATTATAATGCCACATCCTATGAACGGAAAGTGGTGTATATATAAATACTATAGTAATGCACAACGCTAATGACAAACGTGTATTATTTATAATCAGGGTTCTTGCAGGTTTCATAAGACCTTTTTAAGACATTTTAAGACCATAAAGATTTAAATTTAAGACCTACACGACGCATTACCAAATAAATATTCAAATCAAAGAATTAATTTTATTTTAATGAATTCAGTAATTGAAAAAGCATTAATTTAATTTACAGATAAATCACATTAGTAACCTTCCACACCCAACAATGTGTGTCAGAGAAAAGAACAGAATCAGATATAATTTTTTTTATAGAAAATTGTACTTTGCATATTATACTGTAAAAAACACATAATTAGTTGATTTTAGTTGATCATAGTTGATCATAACTAGAGATGAAATGGCATGAACATTTAATTTCATGATTATAGTGACAAAAAAGATCACGATTATCACAGAATCCTGTTCAGAAAGTACTAATACTACACAATGAAATCAATTCACCAAGTTTTATGTAAAAAACAGCAATTCAATAACAAATAAATTTAGCATCAATATGCACTTTTTGTTTACATAAACATTAAAATAATACCATTAAAAATGAACATTTTTAAAGTGTCTTGCATGTTATATACTAACATGTACAAGTTAAAATAAAGGTTTGACAAAAAAGGTTTTATAAAAAGATAAACCTCACATATTTCAGACTTTAAATATTTTTTTTTTTAAAAAAGAATGAGTCCAAAAAGATAAATTACTGACATGTACAATGCAATTTAGCTTATCTTTTATTATTAATAGTAATATTAGGTCCGATTTTCTCGTGGTGTCTGTTATTGCTATGCAACCATGCACTGCGCTCTCCACAACGAGAGGTTTTAGTGGCTAATAGATTTCCACCACCGAAAAACGCTTGCTGTAGCTCTGCTACAAGATTCATTTACGGAGAAGAGAACAACACCCGTAGTGTTTGGGTGCACCCCCATCCTTCATGTTGACTGAGCTTTCAGACAGCGCCTGAAAAAAACGAGCGCGTCGCTTCAATTATGAGCACGCTTACCGCGCGCCTACATTTGAACGAACTTGAGCGTGCAAAAGACGCGATATGTGAACGGCCTCTTGGCGAGCGACCTCCAATCAGGCCGTGAGCGACGTGTTGGAGACCCTGCTCTAGAGCTCCGCTTTGTAGGCTACGACTCGATAATTTTTGCTACTTTGTAATAACTTTCTGCAGCCAGCGTTTCTGGAAATAAATGAGGGTAAACCCTTTTAAAGACCTGACTAAATGAAATTTAAGACCGCGGATGAAAATCTGGCCGTTTTTAAGACTTTTTAAGGCCTTAAATTTAAAGTTCAGAATTTTAGACTTTTTAAGACCCCGCGGGAACCCCGTATAATGTTGAGTCTGGCAACAATGAAAAAACAGCTTCACATTATATAATACAAGAGTTATGAGGGTCGCTGATCATTTTCAACATGCTCCAAACTATTATGGAGAAAATCAACCCAATTTTGTAAACAATTTTATAAGCAATTGCTCTCCTGTGTGTTTGCAATCAAGACTAGTGGTGTTAAATGTTACAGTAAGTTATATTGTAATGGTAATAGGTTCAGTAAACAGAACTATCATTAACTATTAAATGAGTACATGGGGACAGAATATTCATCTCTGGCTAAACAATTACTGTCATATGCCAGTCAACAAAGCCATCGACACACTGCTCTAAAACACCATCCCTCATAAACTCAGTTATCAACGTGAGCATCTCACCTGAGAACTGCCACCTCGTTGCGGAAGGCCTGAAACTGCTCCGGGGTCGGGTTGGTGACCTTTAATACCTTCACAGCCACGTCTCCTACAGCGAGTTACAGCGCGAGTTAAGCGGGTCATTAGAGACTGAAGCTGGCGAGGTCAAACCGATGCTTACCGTGCCATTTCCCTTTGTATACGGTCCCGAAGGAGCCCGACCCGATCCGGCTCAGCAGCATCACCTCAGTCGCTTCAATCTCCCAGTAATAGCTGGAGTCTCTTTTGTCCCGCGGCCGCTGTAAAACAATACCTGATGTTAGCACTTAAGAAAGTGCGCTAAAACAGTCATGTTTGACCCCAAGAAACCTTTTTAAGACCATTAAGATGTTTTGGCATTGTGATATTCCTTTAACAACAATTAAGCACATTTTCCATCTAAGTGATCATTACTGTAATGAATATTTAAAATCATAATGTACAATTGTACAGTATACATCATTATAGTATTTTAAATGTGTTAAAATGCAATACAAAATGAGTCAGTTCAGTGACAGTAGCAGATGTGAGTATCATGAGCTTGATCACAGGAGGTGACAGTAACTGAGAGAGTTTTCATTACACTACTGTATATAATGTTGAATATAATGTATAATAATGCAATGGGGGAATATCTGTGGGTCCTGATAAAGCCAGATGTCTGATGTTAGCAGTAAAAGTGGCCTACATTATTATAAATATATCTAGTCAGTGACCGATCAAGCATATTCATCTAAAATAATCCAGTATTTTCAGCTTCAGAATCATGAATATTGTTATTCTGGCATCTCTATTGTCCTGTGCTTTGGGTTTCAGCACCAAGTCCAAGTCTATTCATTTACACACACAATGTGAAACCAAATTTATCATTTTAATCAACAGTTAATTTTAGGTTAATCTTTTAATAATATCGTATCGTGAGTTCAGTATCGTGATATGAGGGTACCGTTACACCCCTACTGATCACTTGTGACCGGACCACTGAAAATACATCTTAATACCAGGTATAATACCATTTCCAGGGCATTTCTCACTATGATAATGAAGTATCAGAATGTGCTCGTGAAACTGCAGAGTCCGGCCGGGCTCCTATAACTGATAACATCTGCACGCCATGGTTTAGGTAGAAACACTTCTGAGGACTGTGCACTGAAGTGTATATAAACTACAGTGTTTCTCTGCCTTGAAGACTGCAGCTCGACACAGGAAGGCTTCAATAAATAATTCAGCAGAGCTTACGATGGAGAGCTTCTCCTGCGGGCCGAGGGCCGGTGTGCGCTCCCTCGGGGCGGCGGTGGGGACGGGGGGCTGGGTCCGGGCCGTGGGGCTCTGAGCCGGAGAGCCGCCAGCTGAGGAGACACGGGAGACTGATGAACATCACCCCTACTCATAAACCACCCAAACACACTTCTCACTGGATTCACATCAGTGTGTCATTCTCACCTGAGCTGTGAACACGCATGGCATCCTAGAAGAAACACACACAGAAGAACAAAATATCAAGAAATAACACACAACTGTTCAATCTATTCACACTGCAAGACAGAAGCGTGTTGCTTGAGCAGTTTACACACTTTCCTGTAGCGTTACTAATGTTATGATGTGCACCGCACACAACTAGCCTGATCATTCACTCACTCACGGTCCTGTAACTCGCTTCTTAATGGTCTTTAGAGTTGCTTTTCTACAACCAACTATATGAGGGTCATATTTCAATGCACAGAACACAAGCAAAACAAGACCGTTTCAGAGCTTGCCAAGACTTGCTCACTGTTTATCACAGCTGCTTTACAATTTGTAGTAATGTAAATTAATCGGAGCACAGATTCTCTTGTTTAATTTGATAAACTGTGTAAAACTTTCACATAAATGTTAATAAATTAGAAATGTTATAGCTGAGCTGAGCAGATGTGCAGGGACGCAACACTACTTCACCCATTTATGTCCACAAAGAGCACACAAAATACTCCCAAAGCAATAGTGTTTCATATTCTTAATATTTAAACCTGTTTGCGGCTTTAGAAATGCATGCAATCTTTGTAATTTACAGATATTAAAGCATCATGTTACAACAATCCCAGTCTCCACAGCTAGACTATTTCCAGACTTAAAAGGAGAGATCAACTATATGCCCAAGGTTGAGTCAATCATGGTGAACAGTCCGTCAGAGTGACCAGCTGTGGTGCTCGTAGACTCATAGCTCACTCACAGCGGATGTGGTCTAGATGCGGTCTGGATGCTGGATGCGGTCTAGATAGGGCTGGATGCAGTCTGGATGCTGGATGCGGTCTAGATGCGGTCTAGATGCGGTCTGGATGCGGTCTGGATGCTGGATGCGGTCTAGTTGTGGTCTAGAGGCGGTCTAAATGCGGTCTGGATGCGGTCTGGATGCTGGATGCGGTCTAGTTGTGGTCTAGAGGCGGTCTAGATACGGTCTAGATACAGTCTGGATGCGGTCTAAATGCGGTCTGGATGCGGTCTAGATGCGGTCTAGAGGCAGTCTAGATGTGGTCTCGATGCGGCCTAGATACGTCTAGATACGTCTAGATATGTCTAGATGCGGTCTGGATGCGGTCTACATGCGGTCTGGATGCGGTCTAGATACGGTCTGGATACGGTCTGGATGCGGTCTGGATGAGTTCTACATGCGGTCTGGAGGCGGTCTAGATACGGTCTGGATGCGGTCTGGATGCGGTCTGGAGGCGGTCTGGAGGCGGTCTAGATACGGTCTGGATGCGGTCTGGAGGCGGTCTAGATACGGTCTAGATACGGTCTGGATGCGGTCTGGAGGCGGTCTAGATACGGTCTGGATGCGGTCTGGAGGCGGTCTAGATGCGGTCTAGAGGCAGTCTGGATGCGGTCTAAATGCGGTCTAGATACGTCTAGATGCGGTCTGGATGCGGTCTGGAGGCGGTCTGGATGCGGTCTGGAGGCGGTCTGGATGCGGTCTAGATGCGGTCTGGAGGCGGTCTGGAGGCTGTCTGGAGGCGGTCTGGAGGCGGTCTGGAGGCGGTCTAGATGCGGTCTAGATACGTCTAGATGCGGTCTGGAGGCGGTCTGGAGGCGGTCTGGATACGGTCTGGATGCGTTCTAGAGGCGGTCTGGATGCGGTCTAGATACGTCTAGATGCGGTCTGGATGCGGTCTGGAGGCGGTCTGGAGGCGGTCTGGAGGCGGTCTGGATACGGTCTGGATACGGTCTGGATGCGGTCTGGATGCGGTCTGGAGGCGGTCTGGAGGCGGTCTGGAGGCGGTCTAGATGCGGTCTAGATACGTCTAGATGCGGTCTGGATGCGGTCTGGAGGCGGTCTGGAGGCGGTCTGGATACGGTCTGGATACGGTCTGGATGCGGTCTGGATGCGGTCTGGATGCGGTCTGGAGGCGGTCTGGAGGCGGTCTAGATGCGGTCTAGATACGTCTAGATGCGGTCTGGATGCGGTCTGGAGGCGGTCTGGATGCGGTCTGGATACGGTCTGGATACGGTCTGGATGCGTTCTAGAGGCGGTCTAGAGGCAGTCTGGATGCGGTCTAAATGCGGTCTAGAGGCAGTCTGGATGCGGTCTAGATACGGTCTGGAGGCGGTCTGGAGGTGGTCTGGAGGCGGTCTGGAGGCGGTCTGGAGGCGGTCTGGATGCGGTCTGGATGCGGTCTGAATGCGGTCTAAATGCGGTCTAGAGGCAGTCTGGATGCGGTCTGGATGCGGTCTAGATGCGGTCTAGATGCGGTCTGGGCCGTTCACACCTGTACATCGCTGGCTTATTCCCAATCAGGGACTTCATTTATTACAATGTTGCATTTTCTTCTTGGTTCGGTTCGCTTTCACAAGGCAACATTTCATAGCATACCAACATGTGTTTATTTCAGGTCACATGTGAGTTAAGCTGTCCTCTTATTGGTCAGAGTTTCCTCTGCTTCATCCATCAAGATGGATTGACGAGTTCGCTCCCAAAGCTTATTGTGGCTTTATCTGTAGCTGTCAAGACACACCAAACACTTATACGAATGTAGCCATCATTACCGCTTAGTTAGATGAAGAGGCTCTCTTTGGTCTTCAACTGCGTTCACTAATGTGCAGAATCACAGACTCAGACACTGCTGCTCTTTATATAACACATTTCCCGTTATGAATTATGATATTAGTTCGCTGGTCCGTTAGGTCGGATTGCTTTCTCACAGGGTTCGTACAGATACTGTAAAATGCAATTCCAGGACTTAAGGACTTTTCAAGCACTACTTTTTGATTTTCTAAGGTCTCCAATCAGAGATCTCACTTATCAAACAATATCTTTATTATCTTTCAACTTCTAAAAAAGGGAAATAGATAAGCAAAAATAAACCAATAAAACAAAATGATACAAATAAAGTGTAGCAGATGCAATGACTGGCAACCCATTGAAAGGACACTATGACAAAGATATCGCTTTCCTTATTCAAACTGATTTTTTCTGCCATTATTATATGATTGATCTGAAGAATGAAAGCTGTATCATATACTTGGATATTTATGAGCAATATCACACTCATAGCCATGCAAAATGGCTCTATATATCAGACGGGCTGCAGCTTCATTTTGTGTGAAAAGATCGTTTTATAGATAAATTTAAACACTAATTTCACATATATTGTCTTTCAATAATTCAAGCGTTTTTCAAGTACCTCTTCATAAATGTTTTCAAGGATTTTCCAGGACTTCAGTTTCAAGCATTTTAAGCACCTTGTACGAACCCTGTTTCTCACCTCAACCGAACCGCCCCAGAGTTCAGTCGGGCCGAGACCACCTCGCTCAGCCGATCTCGGAGCGACTGCTTCTGTGCGGATCCGAGCGCGATCGGCGTGTTCATATGTGTCTTAACGAACCGAACCGTGAGAGAAAACGAGCCAGGTGAGAGAACGGCCTGAACCTCAGGCAGTGTGAGCAAGCTTCTGTCAGTCAAGCACTACCTTACACCTGGCAGAGGAACGATACCTACTCTTCTCTTCAGGCCAGACTGCTTCTGGCACCAGGAGCTCGGAGACGAGTCTAGCTACTCACAGCACAACAACACGACAGTGAAGAGAAAACAGGAGAAACAGTGGAGTGAAAGAGAGAGGAGAACAGCAAATCCAATCAATATTTATAGGAGCTGAAGAGTTTGACAGCTGTCACACACACAGATGGAGCTGAAGAGATGTGGATAAGAAGAGAGACAGGAGTGTGTGTGGTGCGTGGTCACCTGGATCTGGCTGCTGTGTACGGGCAGGGTTGTGCTGAGCATGTTGACGTTGGGTGTGGAGGTGGAGCGCAGTCTCGGGGTCAGAGCTGAAGGGCTGGAGTAACTGAACACATGAGCTAATGAAACACCAGACTAGCGCATACACACGGACACGGTTATCGAGAAACAAGAACATCACAGAAACTAGGGGATGGGGGAACCTGAAGACAAACAGCACTTTCATTTCAATTTATTACTCAAATTTCATAAAGCAAAATCCCACTGGATGGCCTTACCCACAACACACTGTGTGTCATAGCTCCAGTAATCCACAAATGTTATTTAAAGAGCTCGCATTAAGCTTTAGTGGCGTCTACCCAGGCAAAGCTCACTGGTGCATGTGTTTTGAGTGTTTGCTGAAAAAGCCAAAAGAGACCGCCATATATTGCTTGGGTCCCTTTTTTAATCCATATACACTACAGGTCAAAAGTTTTAGATTGGTAAGATTTTTTATGTTTTTAAAAGAAGTCTCTTCTGCTCACCAAGGCTGCATTTATTTGATAAAAAAAAAAAAAAAAGTATTATTGTGAAATATTATGACAATTTAAAATTATTGTTTTCTATTTTAATATATTTTAAACTGTAATTTATTCCTGTGATCAAAGCTGAATTTTCAGCATCATTACTCCAGTCTTCAGTGTCACGATCCTTCAGAAATCACTCTAATATGAGGATTTGATGATCAAAAAACATTCATTAGTATTTTCAATGTTGAAATCAGTTGTGTACATTTTTTTTTTCAAAATTCTTTGATGAATAGAAAGTTCAAAAGAACAGCATTTATTTAAAATAGAATATTTTCTAACATTATAAATGTCTTTACTGTCACTTTTGATCAGTTTAACTCATCCTTGATGAATAAAAGTATTGATTTATTTTATTTCTTTCCCCCAAAAATAAAAATAAAATTCTTACTGACCCCAAACTTTTGAAGGGTAGCGTTTAATGTTACAAAAGCTTTAGATTTCAGATAAATGCTGTTCTTTTGAACTTTCTATTCATCATAGCATCATGAAATAAAAATGTTTTCAACACTGATAATAATCATAACAGTTTCTTGATCATCAAATCATCATATTAGAGTGATTTCTGAAGGATCATGTGACACTGAAGACTGGAGTAATGATGCTGAAAATTCAGCTTTGATCACAGGAATAAATTACACTTTACTATATATTCACACAGAAAACAGCTGATTTACATTCTAATAATATTTCACAATATTACTGTTTTTGTTTGTATTTTTAATCAAATAAATGCAGCCTTGGTGAGCAGAAGAGACTTCTTTTAAAAACATTAGAAATCTTACCGATCTAAAACTTTTGACCGGTTTTATTTTATTAATGAGATATATGAACTGGCCCCTCGACTGGCTTCTCCCAAGGGGTTTTCTCTGTTCTGTCACTGATGGAGTTTGTGTTCTTGCTTAGTTGAGGACGCTTCATATTCAAGAGTATTGTTGATCTGACGGCACTGACTCTATTATATAAGACCTGAGCGGATGATGACATCACTGTTGTACAGCCGAATTAAACACTACATATTTGATGAACTTTACACAGTTATTGGCATTCTGTATAATATAAAAGTAACTAACTATAGAAATAAAGGTGACTTGACTATATGTAACCCAGGCTTTCCTCAAGCCATCAAACCACGGCAGTCGCTGAGCGGTGTGTGTACATTTACAGGACAACAATGGTTTTGCATCATGTGATCTGAGACGATGCGTTACCTGTTTCGGGTCAGGGACTCCCTCATTCTCCGAGATGTGAGCGTAGGAAGAGACGGAGTCCCACTTTCACCCGGAGTGGGGAACAATCTGCCAAACGCAGAGCAGTCGAGCGTCATTCATGGTGAAAATATCAGACTCGTATGTACCATGAAAACAGCTGAGAAATGCCTCAGACTGAATGGGGGAGTTCTGTAAGACTACCTCACGAAAGCTCATGTAGACACAGACGATGTGGACTGAAGCTTTCATATCGAGGACATGGAAACTAACTATCATGGCACTTTATGCTTTTCACTCCTCCTTTACAATGAAGTCATGTCTTTGTATTATCTTTCTTTGCAAATACTGATGTGAATATTCACAGTTTCACTGATCAATAACTCAGCGTATCATGTAAACAGTGAAGCGGCTGTGCCCTGATGTTCAGCTGTCGGGTGTTGTTGAGGAGGATGATGAAGACTCACAGCAGCTGTCTGATGTTCGTCCAGTCCACACACATGGTGGGCACTCTGGTGCTGCAGTGCTCGTGGAACTTGTAGCCACACGTCTGGCACCGGAAGCCGTTCAACAGGAACTTCTGGCAGATGTCGCAGAAAGCCAATTTCAGAAATGTTTTTCTAACCTGAAAATGAAATCATCTTTTTAATTTGAACTATGAACAGAGTTCTTCAGGTGTGCACAAACAGGCGTGTGTAACACTCACAAAGTTGTGTGTGGTCAAGGGGACATGGTCTAAAACCTCCACTAGGAGTTCCTCCCCGATGAGCGAGGTCGAGTCCGTGCTCCAGTCCATGCGAGACTTCTTGCTGCAAACATACGCACACGTCAACCAGTTATGAGGGACGATACCAATGTGAAGCGGACACATTAGGAATGAAATTTACTATCAACATCAGATCCTATAGCAATATCCCACCGAATGAATACCTTTAAATAACGCATAGTTGCGTTATTTAATGAAAATGAAAAACCATGCTTGAAGTTGTGGCGCACTGATCAGGAAATCTGAGGCAGATACGGATCACCTATATATTAACACTAAAATGACTGATTTGATAAATATTGGCCGAAATGAGATATTTGACACACATGTATGAGCACACTCTGAGGACACAAACAAAAGTGGTGGGATTGCGAGCTATAATTAAACAAAACGTGAAATTAGCACTAACTACAGTACAGTATTTAGCTGTGAAAAGCTTTATTTTACGAAAGCCTTAGCGCATCATTGCGAAACTCTATATGTGTCATCAGGACTCTGCCTTGAAGGTACTCAAAGTTCCGGAACAGCGCCACCTTCTGGCCAAATTTTATACGTTTCAAAAAATGCTAATAATGTTTGATTAATTTTGCCTATTTTAATGAAACTGATCTTGATAGATTCATTGAGTAATACCGAGAACAATGATACCAATCATGACATATTTGCTTGAATTTGCTGTCCGCCATTTTGATTTTCTTTGAAAACATACTTTTTCGAACATCTAGACCGTTGGTCTGATTTACACCAAAATTGGCCCAGATCATCTTCAGACCATGCCAGGAAAAGGTTATCAAAAGCTTTTCAATAGACCAAGCTGTTCTCGAATAACACGTCAATGAAACTGTAGGCATGATGCCAAGCTGATTTTGTGGCTGAAATCGGCCACACTTTGGCATATCGACACCTCACACTGAACACACTATATCTGATAACAGCTCTATTGTTTTGTTGTGTGTTAATTGTTCTATTTTCATTTGATTACATTTTAAAAGCTTGATTAAACTGTTAAAGTTTATATACATTTCCTCATCCTTCCCTCGGGTTATTTTGACCCAAAAAATATAAAAAAGTAAAACAAATTTTTTAGTGTTCATCGGAGGGGTCCAAGACCCCATGACTTTTGTCGCACTTGAACCACGAATACACAAAAAATTTAATGGATTCGAGGAGTTTTGTGGTTGAAATTTAAAAAAGTAACAGATCCTTCCGTCTCGGGTCAATTTGACCCCATAGGAATGAGTGGGATGAGTGGGATGAGTGGGATGCTTCAGGACACACAGAAAACCTAAAAAAGCTCAAATTCAAGCTGAAAATGCTAAAACTTTAACAAAAAATGAGGACCCAGCGGAACAGCTCATTTGCTCCATATAGAGCTATAAGGCCGTCTAGTGGCAAGAGTCTTGAAATATCATGTTATACTACTATTTTTTTCCACAAGAGGTCGGCAAAGACACCCAATGTAAGATATTTTGAGCTGAATTAAAAGATTTAGGCACGAAATTGAGAGTCATTTTGAATTTGTTGAAAGAATGTGAGGAATGTGTTTAAATTACTAAATTACAATTTATTTATTATTTATTGATCAAATCTAGTAATTTAAAGGTAAATAAAATAAAAAATAGCACACAAAAAAATTGCATTAAAAAATAGAAAAAATATTATCGAAATGAAATAAAATAAGCTTTCTGGACAAAAAAAAAAGAAAAAAAAAAAGAAGTATAATTTTAGGGCTTCGGGTCATTTTGACCCACAAGGGAAGGACTTGTTACAGAACGCGAGGATAGGATGATTACATCATGAAACACAGAATCCAAAATTAAAAGGTAGCTACTCTGTTTATATTCAGTTTAACAAATATGTGGAAAGCATTTCCTTCCCCATTAATGGTAAATAAATATCGTGATAAATATCAATAATATGGTAAGATATAGAAAAAAAGGTAGTGCTGATATGAACTGACCTCCTGTGTCCGGGGTGGAGACTGAAGACAGCGCAGCACTCCGGCTGGAGCCCTCGAACCTTCAGCGCCTTGATCAGGCAGCTGTGCAGCGTCACGCCGGCGCGCACACACACCTGCACACACACCACCCGCCATGAGCACAGCCCTACGACCAGTCGTACTGACGTTTTATCTAAGACAAGGAGGAACTGGCCACTGGATTTAATAGTCTTCAAAATTCATGGCAACAATAATTTCTACGTTTTGAGGCAGATTACTGTTGGGGAAATTGTTTCTCGCAGCTTTATTGCTATAATACTGCAATATCAATAATCACACAACAGTTCAGACCACACTCTTCTGCCAGTGTTTGATCTGCTCTACTGAGTGTTCAGCACCGGCACTGACTGAGATGCTCTTTCCCGCCGCTCTATGAGTCGAGTTTCTGTTTGTTACAGAGCGGAAATTCGCCTTTGACACTGGTGACATAGAAACATTCACATTAATGCTTAAAAACACATCACACATTAACAACACAAACACAGAATGAACAAAATTATACAATTAAACACTGTTCCCATCATTCCAGAAGAATAAACACACGCTATAATGCCGGCCATTCTATTGTATCCCTTTAGAAAATTGTACGGTTTAAGATAATCACTGCCATTGGGATAAACGATTTTTTATACACGTTTCTTCTGGCCAAAGGAATTTTGGTTTCACTTTATTTTGATGGTCCCTTTAACACATGCTGTTGACTATAAGTAACGCTGCACCTACATGTCTACTAACTCTCATTAGGGTGTTAGTAGAGTATTAGTAGACTGGTAGGGTTAGATTAAGTTGACATGTAGTTGCAAAGTTACTTATAGTCAACAGCACGTTCAAAAGGGACCATCAAAATAAAGTGTTACCGGAATTTTGAGTCTACGCCCAGATGGGAGCAATTCAACAGCAGAACGAAGGGGAGAGTATGGTCTCGTTTCCATCAAACAGCCGAGCAAGCCCTGAACGCGGTCTGAGAGGCTCTCACCACTGTCCTCTGCTGGTTGGGCAGGAAGACCCGGATGGTCCGGCTGGTTCTGGGCTCGTCTGAGGACTGGCGCTGAGGAGACTGCATCACACAGGAGCTCTCAAACACACACTCCTTGGTTCCCAGGCCGTTGGTGACGCTTCTCCACGCTCCCTGAAGCTGCTCCATCACGATGCCCTCTCACACTGACGTCTGGGGAAACAGCACAGCGTGAGCTAACAAACACCAATACACTACCACTATCACTGAACTCTGGTGGCAGATCCAAACTGTGTGTAAAACGCTGCTATAATCACACAAGATAGAAAAACAAGAAATCGTTCACTTCTATCATTAGGCAGCTTTAAAGAACTGGGCCATGAATAATAGCAGAGGTCAATGCGAGTTAATCACTCGCATATTATGCGAGCAAATTTCATGCTAGTCGACTAAAAAATGTCTTTAATTAGCAAATGGCTAGTAAATTGTACAATTTCTGTCACCTGTGATTGAGTTAGAGGCAAAAAATAAGTTTAGAGCAGAATATAATTTCATTGCTGTTTGAAAAGCTACATTTGGCTTCTGACCATTGAAAATGGGTCAAATTCAACAATTTGAACATGGAGTCGCATTGGGATCCCCATTTCTGTGTGACTGAACCATATAAGGACCTTGAAAATAAAGATTCCAAAGGAAAAGTTTATTAGAATTAGACTAGAAGAGTATTAAGAAATCTTAGATACTTTTAGACGCAAACTTTTTTTTTTATTGCACTCAGACATATTCTATGCAATTGAATTGATAGAAAAAAAAGAGACATTTCTAGTTTCAACATTATTTGTTGTTCAGATATTCCTCTTTAAAAGACTAAAGATCAGCTGTACGCAGAGCGACCCACATTTGGTTTCTGACCACTGAAAATGTCTTCCAAGTTGTTCATGGAGCCGCATTGGGATCTCCATATCTCTGGCTTTGTGCCATTTGGGGCCTTTAAAATCAAGATCCCAAAAGAAACGTTTGATAAGAACCAGAATCTAGAAGGATATTTAGAAATCCTTAATACTTCTTGAGTTACAGGCATGCAAACTTGGGGCAAATAACACAGGAAGTGCTTTTCCCCCATTTCTGAACTGTCACTGCTGGCATGTAATGCAACAAAGAAGTAAGCAGGTTTTACTAATACACCAATCTCAGTGTAAAACAATATTGATGCTGCCATCTCTTAAAAATAATTTTACCCCCCTGTAATTTGGCTCAAAATCTCAGGTGAAAATAGTCATTTTGATTCCCCTATAGAAAATACTGGATTACTTAGACAATGTACATCCATGACATTTAATATTTTGTCTTTCTTCTTCATTAATGCATTTCTTTCACCTGAAAAAAAATGGTCAAAATCAGAATATTTAGCCGGGGATCTCTGGTTGAGTTATTTCTATATTAGTTAAGCTAGTAGCTTTAGCTGTGGTATAGAAAATAAAAACGACAATTGTGAAATTTCACTGGTATCTAATTTTGTTTTTTTACAAAAGTGTTTGTCAGAATACATGGTTACATGGTCAAAAACAATGAAAACAATATTTATTAATCTGTTTGTTTGTGGCGGGGCTGATCACCCAGTAAAAAAACAAAAACATTTTAATCCCAGTTTAATGGTAGGGTAGGCGAGTTTCGGAGAGGCTAGCAATAGCGAGCTAAGCTTCGAAAGCATAGCATTCGGCATTGATAGTGTTGACATATTAGAAACGCATGAATGCGCGTCATGAACAGCTCCGAGTGTCACGGGTTACTTTTAAAAAGTAATTAGTTACAGTTACTAGTTACTTCTTTCAAAAAGCAACTAAATTAGTTACTCAGTTACAAATTATAAAAGTAACTAGTTACCTCAGAAAGTAACTATTGCGTTCCTTTCAAGTACATTTTTAAATGCTCAAATGTGACCCCGCCTCCACCCCTCTTTAACTGAACTGAAAATACATGTACATGTTCAATTATTTATGATAAATCTGAATATTATAATGAAATGGACACTTAATACAATACATTATTAACAGAAACGATGTACACAAATCTAAACTATATTAATGTTGCTGTGGGACAAAGTGAGACTAGCCTCCAATCAAATGCCATGTATGTAGATATTATGCATTATAGTGTATCGATACACATAACACAATAGATGTTTTGGAACTTCTGATATTTATTGCCCCTCAACGAGCCACAACTGGGCAAAATTAAATTACGCTTAAGCACTATACCAAAAAGAAATAACAAATATAAACTCTTTGTAGTGCAAATATTTTTTTTTTTTTTAAACTTCAGACAATTGCTAGATATACTGTACTTCAAGTATTCTCTTCCTCGAAAAAGTAGAACAGTGTAACAATATGAGATATACCAAGAGTAAAACAAGTCTTTGCCTCTCGGCTCAGGCCGGGTTCACACTGATAAAAAAAACAGCATCAATTATAGTAACGCGCCGCATTTTTTGGCAGTAACGGTAACAGCGTTATTAAGATGGGAAGAGTAATCAATAAGATTACTCGTTACTGAAAACAGTACCGTCGTTATTTATTCCCATCACTGGTCACGGGTTTCCATATCTTCCAAATGACAGCAGTTATGGCGTGAAAGCAGCATGAGCTGGATGCTTGGGTTCAGGAGGAACTGTAAAAGGCTTCGTCTGCGCTGCTCTGTGACTGACGTCTGTCTACAACTCTGACGTCTGCGCTGCTCTGTGACTGACGTCTGTCTACAACTCTGACGTCTGCGCTGCTCTGTGACTGACATCTGTCTACAACTCTGACGTCTGCGCTGCTCTGTGACTGACTTCTGTCTACAACTCTGACGTCTGCGCTGCTCTGTGACTGACGTCTGTCTACAACTCTGACGTCTGCGCTGCTCTGTGACTGACGTCTGTCTGCAACTCTGACGTCTGCGCTGCTCTGTGACTGACGTCTGTCTGCAACTCTGACGTCTGCGCTGCTCTGTGACTGACGTCTGTCTACAACTCTGACGTCTGCGCTGCTCTGTGACTGACTTCTGTCTACAACTCTGACGTCTGCGCTGCTCTGTGACTGACGTCTGTCTACAACTCTGACGTCTGCGCTGCTCTGTGACTGACGT